>NC_069365.1:27782500-28407500 GCF_021730395.1 Mercenaria mercenaria | reverse complement strand
ACACAGATGCCCCCACTACATGACAAAGGACACAATTTTTTTCCTAGGTCAGGGGCCATAACTCCTACACGACTGAATGAATCCGGACGCGAAACCCCAGGTGCACAACTACACATGCTGACCAACATTCCTGTAAAGTTTTGTGACTCTACGTCAAATACTTTTGGAGCTGGGCGCGATGCAACATTCTCGGACGGACAAGGGCAAATCTATATGCCCCCCCCCCCCCACAAAGTGGGGGCATAAAAATCTGTTACCTCTGTGCTGGTTTAACTGGAGAACTAAGGAAAAAGCTGTTAACCTGAGGCTGTACCGGTGTAACAAGAGACCTAGAGCAAAAACTGCACCCTTGAGACTGTCCTGGAGTAATAAGAGACCAAGACGAAAATCTGTTACACCTGAGAATGTCCTGTAGTAACTAGAAACCTAGAGAAAAGTCTGTTACACCTGGGACTGTCCTGGAGTAACTAGAGACCTAGAGAAAAATACGTTACATCCAAGGCTGTACTGGTGTACTCGAGACCTAGAGAGAAATGTTACTGGTATACCTGTGCAAGTGTAACTAGGAAGAAATCGGTTACACCTGTGTTGGTTTAACTAGAGACCTATAAAGAAATCTTAACACCTCAATAACTGTTTAAAATCAAATGCTTTTCAACAGATACTGTTTTGTTACTTTAAATAAATGCACAACTGAAGCACACTGGACTTACATTTGATAAATCTATCGCAGAAATGTTATGTTTTCTGGTTAATATTGTACCATTTCCTTTCTCTATACCTAACAACTCAAGTGTTGCACCTTTCATATCTGTACTCCATTCTCCAAAATGTACCTGTAATAATATATGCAATCATGCTTTATGCTAAAGTATCTTACCTACTTACTGTTTATATGTTACTAACACAGCTGTATCTAAAACTCTAACATGAAGTTCACTACCCAAATGGTGACTAAACAAAGTATAATGAAAGTATCTTTTAAACATAACATTGTTTGATAGAACTTCAACTGTAACTCATACTGTATAGATGCTATACAGAAATTTCACTAAAATAAATACTTGATTAAATTCTAAAAGACTTACTGTGACAGGGTTGTCATTAATTAAGGTAAATAAAACACTTTTATTTTCTCGTACTCCCATTGTACCAAAATCTAACTGTCCTTCTTGTTTTTCTGGTCTGTGTGGTACTATCTGCAATCAACAAAACTAAAGTCATACCAAAAGTAAATGTTTCCATAGCAATAAAACAGCAAGAGGACCATGATGGTCCTGAATCGCTCACCTCTTCCCACATGACCCAGTTTTGAGTATGACATCGTTTTTTCTATTATTTGACATAGTGACCTATTTTTTGAGCTCATGTGACCCAGTTTTGAACTTACATAGATATCATCAAGGTGAACGTTCTCACTTATTTTCATGAAGATCTCAAGTAAAATATGGCCTCTAGAGAGGTCACAAGGTTTTTCTATTTTTATACCTACTGGCCTAGTTTTTGACCGCATGTGACCCAGTTTCTAAACTGATCTAGATATCATCAAGGTGATCAATTTTCATGAAGATCCTTTGAAAAATATGGCCTCTAGAGAGATCAAAAGATTTTAATAATTTTAGACCTACTGACCTAGTTTTTGACGGCATGTGACCCAGTTTCAAACTTGACCTAGATACCATCAAGATGAACATTCAGACCAACTTTCATACAGATCCCATGAAAAGTATGGCCTCTAGAGAGGTCACAAGGTTTTTTTATTATTTGACCTACTGACCTAGTTTTTTAAGGCACGTGACCCACTTTCGAACTTGATCTAGATATCATTAAGGTGAACATTCTGACCAATTTTCATGAAGATCTCATGAAATATATGGCCTCTACAGAAGTCACAAGGTTTTTCTATTTTTAGACCTACTGACCTAGTTTTTGACCGCACGAGTCCCAGTTTTGAACTTGACCTAGATATCATCAAGATGAATATTCAGACCAACTTTCATACAGATCCCATGAAAAATATGGCCTTTAGAGAGGTCACAAGGTTTTTCTATTATTTGACCTACTGACCTAGTTTTTGACGGCATGTGACCCAGTTTCGAACTTGACCTAGATATCATCAAGGTGAAAGTTCTGACCAATTTTCATGAAGATCTTGTGAAATATACGGCCTCAAGAGAGGTCACAAGGTTTTTCTAGTTTTAGATCTACTGACCTAGTTTTTGACGGCATGTGACCCAGTTTCGAACTTGACCTAGATATCATCAAGATGAACATTCTGACCAATTTTCATGAAGATCTTGTGAAATATATGGCCTCTAGAGAGGTCACAAGGGTTTTCTATTTTTAGACCTACTGACCTGGTTTTTGAAGGCACGTGACCCAGTTTCGAACTTGACCTAGATATCATCAAGATGAACATTCTGACCAACTTTCATAAAGATCCCATGAAAAATGTGACCTCTAGAGTGGTCACAAGTGAAAGTTTACGGACTGACAGACGCACGGACGACGGACACCGCGCAATCACAAAAGCTCATCTTGTCACTTTGTGACAAGTGAGCTAAAAATGTAAAAATTACTGATAAATACTTCTAATAACAGAATATAGAATTTACCAAATTCTTTTTAGACTAGACTATGACCTACTTCACCAATACTAACTACAGTTGAATATCGTTACCTCGATAACGGTTAGCTCGATACTCTGTTTAGCACGATGTGTTTGAGTCGGTCCCGATTTTTCTCTGTTTATCTTAATGTAATTATTTATCATTACCTCGATATGCTTAGCTCGATATTTTGTTTAGCTCGATGAGATTTTTTCAGTCCCGTCAACTTACCTGTACTGTTTTTACACCTGGTTTCGTCGATATCACAGCTTGTCAAAAAATATCCATGTTATTTGTAAGGTGTGAAAATCAACCTATTGTTTTCCGGCTATGTATTAATCATATTCAGACAGTTTGTGTGTTTGTTTTGTTTGTTATTTAATCTTGAATCCAATTTAGGAAGTTGGCATTTAATTCCCAATAATTACTCTTATAAAACACCGTGCAAGCAGGAAAGCTGTTTTCCGATGTAACAACTTATTTGGATGAAATATTTTCTGTTTGACGGAGTAAAGATCTGCCATTTGGGATTAAGTAACAATATGCGTATTTAACTGGCAAATTTTCGCTATCGAAGCACAGTCAAAATGACTACTCAACTAGGAACATTACCGCTGCATTTAAACTTGTTTAAGGAAGGAATAAAATGCTAATGTTTAAATACATATTTTGAAAAAAAAAGGGTTGTATGTATGTATTTAATTAATATGGTTTATTTGTCAGTAAAATCAAAATCGTATTTACGTTTTATATTATTCCTTTCCCCTTTCAAACCCTCTGAAAAAAGCATTGGATATAATGACAATATAGACGTCCGACACAAGTACAAAGTAGTCCCAGATAGTCCATATCGTTACGTCGAACTTCGGATACGTCGATGCAATTTTTACAGTCCCTTGAATATCGAGGTAACGGTATTCGACTGTACATTGCTTATCGCCTGTAAACTTTGCATTTACGTGGTCAATCAAACATAACTTTTAACAAGTGATGGCAGCCATATCTGATGTCACATCAGTTATGAAGGTCTAACAGTCTGGAAGACATTATTTTAAGTATCTTTTTTTTAGTTAACCCTTTATTTATTCCCTTCAAACTACAGCAAGACTTCTCACTCAAATTACAATGATTTTGTCCTACAGGTAAATTCTCATTTTGAACCTGAATAATAAGTAACAAGTAACTGAAAGTCTCTTAGTACTGCATACCACACAAAAGAAAATACATCAAGCAATTTTATTGTAAAGGAACAGAATAAATACTTGAAACTGTAAAGGTGTAAGAACATCTGCACTTACTAAAACCTGTCAGCACCTGCCAGGTAAAGGTTATTTGGCAGAAACAAAGACACAGCAGGCACTAACACTGGCACTGGTTTTTGACCTCAACATTTTGTCACCAACCACTGACCAAAAAGTATCAATGAAGACAACAGAGTATATAATTAAATGTAGCATCTGGATATCTAGCACCATCATTGACAGAGATAAAACCCAGCATTGACAGGTGTGATAATGGTGTGAGGAAAGCATGGCACAGGCATGAGATAGGCGTAAAACATGTTATATAAATGATCTAGATATGTAATGGTAGTCAGTGATCCTGGTTTCTCCACAAATACAGAGCTGTTCTCAACAACTCCTTGATAACTTGCTCATATGACTAAGACATGGGGGATGAATGACTTCAACAAACTGTCTTCTGTTAAATCCTCATGGGAAACTACATTTAGTCTTTCACTTTACCTACATCGAATTGGAATAGCTTACTGAATATCTTACCAGTCAATAGTCAAAACTATTGCCCTCAATCTTTTGGACCTTTGGCCAATTATTTTGACTATTAACTGGCAGTAAAGAAAAGCAAGAAAATGTGGATGACAAATGAATGGATGGCGAACATTCAACAATCCTAAAAGCTCACCATGAACACTTTGTACTCAGGTGAGCTAAAAGAAAAATAGAACAGGCCTTAAAATTAATAGAATTTAAATATTAAGTGGATTAAAACTTACCTTTAATTGTCCATTAAAAACAATAAGCTCTATCTCAAACACTGAAGCGTTTGTATGAAGACTTAGTAAAGTTTTGAAGTGGATATAATTTTTCTGTGGATGAAAATGGATTATAAATGGAGTTATTAACATCTGAGGTGGTAATATCACTGGTCTGGAAAAATTCTTTATCTGAAAATAGAAATTTATACAGTAATATCAACTTCAAAATATAGACAAAAAAGACCCTATATTTATCAATACCTTGTATAGTTGCATATCCTGAAAAATATACAAAATGTCATTAAATTTCACAGAAATGGTGCTTCTATTTACTGTAAAAAATAATGCTCCCTAACTTCTGGCCCTAGAGTTACGTAACAAAGAAAATTTGTGATTTAAGCTTCACTTTACTGTAAAATGTTCCCTAGCTTCTGGTGGTAGTCACCTTATAAAGCAAATTTGTAGTGTAAGCTTGTATTTACTGTAACATGTTCCCTAACTTCTGGTGGCAATCACATTATGAAGCAAGTTTACATTATTTAAGCTACTTCTTACTGTAAAATGTTTCACTAACTTCTGATGGCAGGGTCACATCATAAAGCAAATTTGCACTAAGTAACTTGCTACTTACTGTAAAATGCTGTGAGAAAAGTCAAATTATAAAGCAAAGTTTTCGCTCTGTAACCTACTTCTTACTGTAAAATGTTCCCTAACTTCTGGTGGCAGTCACATTATTAAGCAACTTTGCATTATATAAGCTACTACTTACTGTAAAATGTTCCCCAACTTCTGATGGCAGAGTCACATTATAAAGAACCAAAGAGAAGTTGAATGTGTTTGTAAAACCCAGATATCTTGTGAGGTTTTTATGTGCACTATCAAAATACGTCATATTTTTGTGATAAGTTAGGGACCTGAAACATAAAATTGTTTGCATACATTATTCTACTGTTTATCAGCAGTATTGTACATCATCCTATAGATATAATTTAACAATCCCTGTTGAAAAATTATACAATATTAAATTAGATAATGCATTGTAATGTCAGTTAGGAAAATATCTGCTAAACCAAAAGGTCCCTTCCCGGAAGGTGCATATAAATTAACCCGAGACAGATATGATAAGTATGTACAATTTTTTGTTGCCTTGACAAGTATTCTTTTAGACACTGCAACAAAATGAAATGACCAGCATTTTCTCAATATGACCTCCTATCTCTCTAGCAAATCTCATGAAAAAAATCTTTTGTACTTTGTTTTTGCAGGTTCCGTTTTATTTTATTCTTGTTGCCATAGGAACCACAGTTTTTTCATATTTCCACTATATAAATAACATGCAAATTCTCTATACTGTTCCTTATTTATAAACCCAGTTTCATGAGAAAAATTAATATCTCTCTGCACTTTTTAAGTAGGCTGGATCTACCTTTTATTGCAGAAAAAAGGACTGGCATTCAAAATAAAATGGCATACAATTTTTCAATTTTTTTGATATTACATTTTATCTTTGTACAAAATATACTAAAAACAGTCATTGTACTTTTAAGCTTGTAACTACTTCTTGCTGTAGCAATCACATTCTTTAATGCACCAATAGATTAAAAGGACATAGCATATTCTCCACATTGTTCTTTACCTATGTACCTAGTTTAACAGAAAGAAATGTACATTTTGAAGTCATTGCAGGACTTATATGTGATGGATAGCCTGATATGCCAGTGTGATACACACCCTTTAAAACTTGTAACATTAGCTGCCTAAAATGTAAGTTTTCATAAAGTGCTAAACCTTCAGATAGATCGTCAGGTTTGTAGGACTTAAGACACATGTGAAGAATCAGTGACCTTCCACAAAGTCAGCTTCTATTTGGTAAGTAAATACACCTGGTCAAGAACAAATCTGACAATACACAACACTTACCCATGTAATACTTTAGCTTCAAATGGAATGGAAATTTTGTGCACATTATTTTTTGATCTCACAATTATTTTTCCTGACCACAATTTTGGATGTATTGCTTTTGATGCTGAAAAAAAGGTCAGATAAATAATTAAAATACTCTTTTTCAGCCATCAAACATCATACTCAAGTTTATAAAATTGGACAACAATACAAGTTATGAGAAAAAAAATCCTTTGAAACTTTACAGTAATGAGTAGTTTCGGTGTCTGGATAATTCAAATCACAACTCTGCCTATACATTCATTGTGATTCACATAAATTCCTTACTGTTAAATAAAATTCAAAAATACTTGTGTTTTAAATGTTTTCTAGATATACAACTCAACTCACCTCTAAAAGTTACATAAGCGACTGTAGTTTGTCGTAAGAGTTCTGGCGGCAGCTTTATCGGTCGAAAATCCACACTTACTGCGTCATTTGGAGGGGAAACTGTTACACTCTGTCAAGAGAACATACAAAATCTATTACACTCTGTCCAGAGAATATACAAAAACTATTACACTCTTTCAAGAGAACATACAGGAACTGTTTCACTCTGTAAACAGAACATACAGAAACTATTACAGCTTATGACACTGCAAAAATTGAATTCAGGGCCCAGTTGTTCGAAAGTTCAGGGCCCAGTTGTTCGAAAGTTTAACAGGTGATTAAGGTTATCGGTCGGTTAACTTTTAGGGTTATATTTGGACATGTTAGAAAACTTAGTGAAACAAATGCTGAAAATAAGGATGTTGACCACAGAGAAGTCTTTACAATTAAATCAAACGTTTCCTGTCAAGACTAATATATTGAACCAAAACACAACCAACTGTTAGTTTAACAGCCTGTTAAAGTTTCGAACAGCTGGGCCCGGAACATATAATTTACAATGTTTTTTTATGGTTAAAAGATAAAATTAATACAATTTAAATGCTCAAACATACTTACGTATGTTACATCTGACACCCTCCTGTTAGTTATTTAATGTGGCCATGTGGTTTTTCTCACATTACTAAATAATTTTTCAATAACTTGTTTAGATCTAAGCTTCTGTGACCTCGAAATGACGTAAAAAACTGGTCTGATTAAACGTAGATGTGTGACTACATGTGAGTTGTCAGTCAGAAACACGCCTTTCAAAATACAATGACGTCTGACAGGAAGACAAAACAAACACCAGCTTCAAATATAAAGTGTACTTAAGATTATTAGGGTCATTCGTGCAGGCCAACAAAAAAGAGCTCTGGCTCACTAACATGTCCAACAGGTAAGTAGGTAGAGCATTTTCTTGTTTATTTTTTAAGAATTATAGGCAATGATATTCTTATTATTTAAGTGACTGTTTTGTCTGCGTATTAATACATACATCTCTCCTAGTTCGCTTTGTTTTTACTTCTTCATTTAAATCATTTTAAAATCTGTTTGATATCACAATAAAAGACTTCTCTTATCTAACAAAGTTATTCAATAAAGCTTTTAACACATAAAGTTTTACTTAGTAAGAAAAATATTTTTATAAAAAGACATGGTTGTCATATTGCTCTTTGATATTCAATACATGTATAACTTACAGAAATTTGAACAGGTGTATCTCCAGTATTGATTAAATTAATTGGAACTGTTTTTGGTTCATCAAATGTCCGAACTATTCCAAAATCTATCAATTCTGTTGCCACGTATACACCTGGAGCTGTAAAATATATGAAACATACTTTGGTTTCAAAAACATTACTTCATCACCACTTTTATCTACAGTTTACTGTAGTTCACTTTGAACCATATATTCAGAACAAACAGAAAATATTATCAAATTAGGAAACTACATGTGAAATAAAATGTTAGCCAGGAATATTGCATTAATTCATAATTATCCCTTATTCCAAACCACTTTGCTTCAACAAGCAAGAGGGCCACATCCCTCACCTGAAGAGGACCACGACCATCTGACCTTGCCTCTAGTCAAGTTTGGTGAACATCATTAAAGCAGTTCATTAAAAGTTATTTAAAGTTCGTTTTTTTTCTATATTTTACTACAAAAATCATAACCATTAGAATAAAGATTATAATAAGAAAGTGTTCATGACAATAAAGCTGTAATTTTTTCTATCTTTAGCTATCATGCATTTAAAATGATTGGGCCAAGTGCTCCCATTTGAACAAATTTGGGAGTGGACCTTATGTTGTTACCGATCAAGTATGGTGAAGATCCAGCCAGCGGTTCATCAGAATAAGTCACAGTTTTTTCTATTTCTAGTTCTAGCTGTCCAAAAAATCCCCATTTGACGAAAACTGGCAGAGCACCATACAATGTTTGATAAGGATCCATCAGGAAGGTCATGAGATGAAGTCATTTAAAGGTATTTCTGTTTTTAGTGCCATTTGCCCTAAAAATGGGCAAAATCATCCCATCCCCTAATTTTGAATAAATTTGACAGAAGATGTTACAATGATGCAACAGACCAAGTTTGAAAAAGCTCCAGCATGCAGTTCATGAAAAAAAGCTGTGTAAGGTTTTCTCTTTTTTTAGCTATACTAGACCCAGACAATGGAACTGCCATCTTCACTATGAGCTCACCATTAACAACGTTCAGACAAGCTAAAAGTCAAACTCAATAAATCTTGACAACTTCTTCAACAAAACATTTAGATTTTGTCTAAACTCTATGCCCTGACAGGCTAGCTAATGTCTGAGACTAAAGTTAAAACTGACTTTGAAGATAAGTTTTTGAATGCCATCTTGCTACTAACTAATATAAGAATATTGTTACTTTTATTATATTTTACAATATATTTAAGTGGAATTCCTTATATTTCATCAGTTACGTCAAGAAGCACAAAATGCTACATAGGACTGTGCACAAAAACTAGTGTTTTACATGTGACATTGACCTTGGAGGTATACACCTGACACATGGGCATGAGAAACCTCTTCAAGTTTAACATTTGTGTAATATTTCCTTGAAATCACTTAAATCTTATGAAATTTAAGCTGGCAAAAACTGTTTCAAATCCATGAACTAACAAACTTACTAAGATAAACTCTGCCATTATTATTTGAGCCGCGCCATGGGAAAACCAACATAGTGGGTATGCGACCAGCATGGATCCAGACCAGCCTGCGCATCCGCGCAGTCTGGTCAGGATCCATGCTGTTCGCTAACAGTTTCTCCAATTCCAATAGGCTTTAAAAGCGAACAGCATGGAGCCTGACCAGACTGCGCAGATGCGCAGGATGGTCTGGATCCATGCTGGTCGCAAACCCACTATGTTGGTTTTCTCATGGCACGGCTCATTTGCCTCCTGTGAGGAACATTAAAACAATCTGGTGCTGGACATTGGACTGGCAATACTGAGATAATTTCTATCACGGAACTATACTTACAAGATGTAACTTCAACTTCCATAGGTAACACGACAGTATGCTGTAAATCTTGTTTATCTGTTTTTATTCGTATGAAGGCAGTATGATTATTTTCTGTCCTCCCTACGAAATTTGCCTTCATTATAGTTTTTGTTTCATAGGGAGGAATCTCCTGCAAGCAAATAAATCACATTAAATGAAGTTTCATTTTGCAATATCACAATATAATGATTTTCATCTAGCAAGTCTGAAGACATCTTCTAACATATCTCATTAACTGTCATCAAATAACTATGAAATGATGTTGTTTTTTTTTCAAATAATTATTTTGATTTGTTAGTTTGTTTTGGGTCCAGTGCCATTTTTCAACAGTATTTCAGTTACTGTGAAATCATTAATATTTGTGGGGGACTAATTTTCGTGGATTTTGTGGTTGAGTCAATTCACAAAATTTAATCCCAACAAACAAGTAAAATTCCATTTCATTTAATGTTCAAAAGTTGAAATCCACAAATTCATATCCACACAAAATTGCCATTTTGACCAAAACCACAAAATTTTATGCCCTTGAAATTAAATGATTTCACAGTATGTAATGGCAGGCAGTTAACTTACCCAGTGTTCCTTGATTCTGTACAAGTACAGACCTGTTCTCTACAAGTATCTGCCAACTTCCCCATATGAATAAGCGGTGGAAATTGAATGATTTCAGACAAAAATGTCTTTTATCAAATCATCACAGCAAACATACACCTTGCCCAGGGATCGAACTCACAACCCTGTGATCCGCTGATATATGCTCTCCCTATTGAGCTAAGCCAGCAGGTTTCATCATCATGAAACAGTATGATAAGAATACAGGAAAAATGTTCCAAACATTAACAAACTGAATCATCATCATCACCAGCATGTCTTTTGAGATGTACACAATAATGGCATCATTACCATTCATATCTATTGAGATGGACACAATAATGGCATCATTACCATTCATATCTATTGAGATGGACACAATAATGGCATCATTACCATTCATATCTATTGAGATGGACACAATAATGGCATCATTACCATTCATATCTATTGAGATGGACACAATAATGGCACCATCACCATCATATCTATTGAGATGGACACAATAATGGCACCATCACCATCATATCTATTGAGATGGACACAATAATGGTATTACCACCATAAGATCTATTGAGATGGACACAATATTGGCACCATCTTCATCCTATCTATTGGGAATTAACACAACAATTGATGACATCATCACCATCATATCTACTGAGATGGACACAATAATGGCACAATCACATATATTATGATGGGCACAGTAATGGCATCTTAACCATCATAACTTTTGAGATGAACATATTAAAGACATCATCAGCATAATTATCTCCTGAGATATATATTTATATAAAACAGCAAGTGAGAAAGCTTACCCATAAAGATCTTGGAGCTTCTTTTTCCCCAGTTGGTAATTCTAAATGTAAATCTCCTTCACTTGCAAACATTTCAAGTACCTAAAACATTAAATACAACATCAGTGGCTGTGGCAGGAATGTCTGTCACTACTTTAATACAGACAACTGCATTTACAGGCAACTACACAATTCATGTCAAACATTTAGACTTTTTCAAAATTATAGATATAATGCAGTAGTGATTTCCATTCCTTTCTAACAATAATTAAAACTGAAATGAAGGTTCATTCATAAAATTATTCGAACTTATTATCTTTTGAAATCAGTCCTTACATGAAAAACCTTCCTGCGACCCCTACCAGTACACAGCCAATTTTGCCAATTAACTCTTCTCCCAGCAGATACCCCCATCATAATACATATATAAAATTCCCAGGTGGAAATTCCTAACATGAGCAACAACGAAACAAACAAGAGACCTAATCTGTAAACCTGAGGAGGGAATCACATCATACAGTTAAAACTTCCTACACTTACAACAGCAGGTAATATTTACATTATATCATTGTACACACACTTTTACATAATAACAAGATTAAAGTACAGTGTCACTCTATAATGGAGTTGCAACATATGACTAACAAAATATATATATCAATATTTATCATTATTACTGTACTGGTTTATGAAATATTTAAAACTGAAAACACCACTGCTAACCAGGACTTAGGGGGGCCTCTGTGGACAAGTAGTTATAGTAGCTTGACTTCAAACTACTTGACTCTCATCAATGTAGGTATAAAACCCTGTTTGGAAAATAGAATTCTTCATATGATTGTTTATAATCATAATATACATACCTGTAGAGGAGTACTGTGCGGGTTATGCATATTTATTAAAGGTGAAAAACTGCTATTCACTGGAACTCTTGCACCTAAATATGGTCGCAATCTGTATGGATTTGCTGTACCTACTCCAAATACCTGAAATGCATAGGTTTTAAACCGCTTTAAATATCTGAAATACATTGATTGAATGCCATTTTTAAACCTAAAATACTTGGGTTCAATTGCCATTTTCTTAAACCTTACATACATAGGTTCAATGTTATTTCTTCAACTTGAAATACACAAGTTCAATGCCATTTCTTAAACCTGAAAATCATAGGTTCAATATCATTTCTTCAACCTGAAAATCATAGGTTCAATATCATTTCTTCAACCTGAAAATCATAGGTTCAATATCATTTCTTAAACCTGAAATATATTTGTTCAATGCTATTTCTGCAACATGAAACATGGGTTCAATGCCATTTCCAAAACCTAGAATGTCTAAGTTTAAATCCAGCACTCAAATACCTGAAATACATGGGTTAAAAAAACATTTCAGATACAGCACTCCAAACGCCTGAATTACGCAAGTTTAACGCCCTTTCTGAGACACTGACTTTAGCTTAAATTCTAAAGAAGTAACAATAATAAGGATATATATTCAGAAGGGAACATGTTTTAAAATCAAAGAGATTTATTTCAAGACTTTGATAACAGTTTTGTCAAGAGAGGTTTATTAACCTGACAAGTTTGTCATAAAACCGATTCAGAGAGGCAGCATATTATAGTCAGTCATAAAGATAATTAAAGCATCCAAAATATGGGCTGACATGGGCACCAAATGACAGGCATTTTACATCCCAGTCTTCAAGAATGTACTATTAAAATGAGCCCATAATATTCTGCTTTCATAATAAGTTTTATTTTTACACAGAAAACAAATATAAACCAAACAATAATCCATAAATTGGCAAAGTCTGTGACACTGATAAAAACATAAATTATGTTTCAATAGTCAGGCATGTCAAAGAGTTCATTAAATATACATGGTGTTGTTGCAAGTATTCACAGTCAACAGGAAAAAAGCCTTTATCAACACCATGGAAACAGTTCTTTTAATTATTCATAAAGATTTAATTATCCATGATACAGTGCTATGGTTACACTGTTGCTCTACCACTTCACACTTAAAGAATATTCAACTGGAAGGTTTATATACTGTAGCTTGCATTAACTATTCTATTTTAGAATTTTCATCAAAGATCAATGAATTATAAGTGACAACAAGAGCTGTCCATAAGACAGCAAAGCTCGACTATTCATAATATTGTCACAGAAGCAGGAATTTATTACCCAAAATGTTAAATGTCGAAAGAATTTTAAGTTCAAAAAGGGACATAATCTAACCAGAATTTTCTAAGTCTAAAAGGGGGCATAATTTGGCCAAAATAAAGGTCAGAGTTATGGGACTTGATGCTATCAACTAGTTTTATAACCCCGAAGACACATGTGAAGTTTCAATTCAATATCTGCATTAGTTTTGGAGATAGTAACTTGCATGTAAAACTTTAACCAGAATTTTCTAAGTCCAAAAGGGGGCATAATTTGCTCAAAATACATGTTAGAGTTATGGAACTTTACCCAGTGAGGTTGGTAATTGACCTAGAAAAAGAATAAATAAGTTTCAAAGCTATATGCCTTTAAATGATAGCTGTATGTACTTGCATGCAAAAACTTCACCAAGGTGTGACGCCGACGCCAGGGTGAGTAGAATAGCTAGACTATTCTTCGAATAGTCGAGCTAAAAACTATGCTTTTAACAACTTTAGTTTACACAAAATGAAATTTTATCTTATAAAAACAATAAAACATTGAAGTTGGGTACTGTCTATTCTGTTTTCTCTAAAATAGTAAGAATCTGAACAACTATCACTCAGTCTGGTTGGAACCTGCTATGGAATGTCAAAAGCCTTACTTTAGACATTATCAATTCATTCCACTTGCATAAGTAGACAATATTGTACAGAACAAACAGTTATAAGATATTATAGCAATATCTAAATTTTGCCGTTTCAAATATATAAATTAGCATTAACTTTGTAACTATTTTATATTGATTCACTGCTATACAAACAGGAGCAGATCAGCAGTTCAACAGTTAGAATTAGACCTTGAAACCAGGGATAACAAGTCTGATCTCCATCACTGAGCAAATATTTCAAAAGTCTGTCAACTTAGATACGCTAACTCATGCTGACATTCTGACAACTAATAGGTGAACTCACTCATGCTGACATTCTGTAAACCAATAGATACACTCACCCATGCTGACATTCTGTCAACTGATAGCTACGTTCATTTATGCTTGATAGATACACTAACTCATGCTGACATTCTGTCAACTGATGGACACACTCACTCATGATGACCTTCTGTCAACTGATAGCTACACTCATTTATGCTTGATAGATACACTGACTCATGCTGTCATTCTGTCAACTGATAGCTACACTCATTTATACTTGATAGATACACTATCTCATGCTGACATTCTGTCAACTGAAAGATACAATCACTCATGCTGACATTCTGTCAACTGATAACTACACTTATTTATGCATGATAGATACACTCACTTATGCTCACATTCTCTCAACTGATAGCTACACTCATTTATGCTTGATAGGTACACTCACTCATGCTGACATTCTAATAACTGATAGACACACTCACTCATGCTGACATTCTGGCAACTAGTAAGACACACTAACTCATGCTGACATTCTGTCAACTGATAGATACAACTCACTCATGCTGTCATTCTGTCAACTGAAACATTTACTAACTCATGATGACATTCTGTCAATTGATACAGACACTCACTCATGCTGACATTCTGTCAACTGATAGACACACTCACTCATGCTGATATTCTGTCAACTGATAGATACACTCACTCATGCTGACAGTCTGTCAACTAATAGACACACTCACTCATGCTGACATTCTGTCAACTGATACATATGCTAACTCATGATGACATTCTGTCAACTGATACATATACTAACTCATGCTGACATTCTGTCAACTGACAGACACACTCACTCATGCTGACATTCTGTCAACTGATAGATACACTCACTCATGCCGACATTCTGTCAACTAATAGGTACACACTCTAATGCTTGATAGATATTTCTAGGTACATTCACTCATGCTGACATTCTGTCAACTAGGTACACTCACTCTTGTGACATGCTTAAAACCCAGGTACACTTTTTCATGCTGCTTTCTGTAATAGGTACATTCACTCTGCTGAATGTTCAACCGGGTACATCATTCTCTGACATTCGCCAAACTATTTAACTATCAGCGACTTTTGACCGGGTACATCATTCTGCTGAATTCTGTTTCAAAATACTGAAGGAAAACCAACTTTGGACTTCTGTAATGGTAATTCATTCATGTACATTCTGCCAACAGGAAATATCTGTGACAAATTGTCAAAGGTAACTCTTCTGCGAATTCTGCCAATAGGTACACAATATGCTGATGAGTCCCAGGTACATTTTTCATGCTGACATTCTGCAACTAGGTACATTCTTCGTGACTTCTGAACAGGTACACATTCAGCTAAATTTTCTCAACTGGGTCCCCTCATCATGTGACAAATGTCAACCAGGTCACTCATTCTTGCTGCATTCTCCCAACTGTACAACTCATGCGACATGATTTGGTCAAAAACAAGGTACAACTTCATTATGCTACATTCTCCCAATGTACACTACTCATCTGCTAAGAAAAACCGGCACTCTTCGTGCTTTGCCAACAGGTACACTAATCATGCTGACATTGTCAACCAGTACAAAATTTCATGCTGACATTTGCCACTGGGTACTTCTTTCATGGGGATTCTGCCAACACTGAGGTACACAACTCGTGCTGACATGCTGTCAACTAGATACACTCATCCATGCTTAAAATGGAATTTCGAGACTAAAATATAATTTTGCTCAGCTTTATTGCATGGGCTATTTATTCAACAGCAGACATAGAATAAATCTACATGGACATGATAAATATTGAATCACCATCCACCTATAATCCCACACAAACTGTGCAAACTGCGACACTTTTTGAAGTTAAAATTTTATAGAAATTTTACATACTTAAAAACACTTGGACGCTTCTTTTTTCGAATTCAGGCTATGGGACAGAACGGGTTTTCCCCCAAGGATACAAACATTAAATAAATTTTACTGATGATGGGGTGCCAACAACACCCTGGCTTCCCCACTTTTAATTTTCTGCAAGAAAATTTTGTCCAGGAAACTCATAACAAACTATCAATTAATGCAATTTAAATGGGTTAAAATAACTTTTTATATTTGTTGCCATTTTAACAATTAAAAGTCTCCCAGTGGGGGGATCTAGTTCAGCAACAATTTATTTTTAAAACGAAAATGGTACCATTGGGTTTACATATGGGAAAAAAGGGGCGCCCAAAAAGAAAAACTCCCCTTATAGTTTTTTAATACAGACTTGGAGTTTTTTTTTTATTGGTTATTTTTCCATCCCCATTAATTTCTAATTATTTTCCTGTAAAATTTTAATACAACACTAAACGGCAGTAAAAGCACTTTTATTCAATAAAGAAAATGTCGCTGTCTTAAGAAGTCGGATAGCCTAGTACAAAAATGAAAACAGGGATACTCCCTGATTTTTAAATGACCCCAGGGATGTATGGATATATAAGATTTTCCACTTTCCCCTTTCTGCGAGAAGAAAAAAAAACATAATGTTGTTTTCCCCCCCAGGGATATCTGTAAACAATAAAAAACATGATTCTTTAATTTAAAGTTCTAAAATTCCCCAATAATTTTTCCCTCAAAATTAAAGTAATTAACTCCTACTTTGTGGAAGAATTTTTTACAGGTGAAAAAAATCATTTAAAAAGTTTTATCCAGGAATACGTTAGCACTGGCTTTACAGGGAGGAAGTGCAAAGCCAAAAACAAATGGGGTTTAAAAACCCCAAAACCTTCATTTAAAGGGCCCAAATCTTATTCCCCTTCATTAAGCATTTCATCAGAGCTGTCAACCCCTTATGGGGGACAAAAAAGGCAAGCCCCTTGATACAAAATTCCCCTTGTATTTTCTATTGTTTAACATTTTTTAAATTTTTGTCCCTTTTTTTAAAGTAAAAGTAAATTTTTTCAAAAAAAAATTTTCCAAACAGTGATTTGTATTGAAATAATCAAAGGATTAAATGGGAAGGAATTTTATATCACGAGGCACTGTGGGGTATATAATAAACAATTAAAAAACAATAAAACAAAAATGCAGCCCTGTTAGCATTATGACATTTCAACAAACGAGTTGAATAATACTCAACTTCTAAGAAAAATTGGCTTATTTGCAATGCCCTTCCCCTTAAAGACTTCCCTAATCTTTTGCACAAGTTTCCGTTTTATGGAGATATTAGCTTCCGAAAAGAAAATGCAAATTCAATGCTTGTAATATACATGAAGCCCCAGAAATTACTTTCATTCCCTTAAATTTTAACTTTTGGCCAAACCAAATATAGTTGATGACACCTAGCAAAAGACCCCTAATTAAGCCCTCTCTCTTGTTTTTTTCTTTTATACAGCACTGGTTGTAAGATCTATCGCACTAAAGAACATGAAGATGGAACTTACTTTATCTTGGAAAAAGGAGCAATGAAAATGTGCTGTACTCCCGATATTGAGAGAAAATGAAAAATTATTTTGCTATTGAATTAGTACTTTTACTGCCCATTCTGGGCATTCCCACTGCCTAAAATAAAAAATAAAATAACTTTCTTTTATATTTTAAAGATATATCCCGAATACGCTAGAACTAGGTGACCATAACTTATAAACAAATATTAATACTTGGCTCAAAGGCATGAATGTTATCAGCGAAATTTTTTTCTATGTGTTTATTTTGGTCAGGAAAACATAACAAAATTTTCCAGTTGAAAGTTATACTCTGTCGGCCTGTTCTGGAAAACAACATTAAAAACAAAGCTCAGTTGAAATTTTATATCCTTCTGTTTGTTATTTGTCAACAACAGTAAAAAAAATGTTTTAGTTGGAATTTATTTTCTAGACTGTCTGTTATGGTCGGGCAACATGAACTTTTAAATGTCTCAGGGGAATGTTATTCTTAGTCGTTTTTTTTCTGGAGGCAACATGAACAAAAATTCATCAGGGGAAATTTTATATCTTGTTGCCTGTTATGGTCAGGAAACATGACAAATGTATCTTGGGGAAATGTTTATCTTTTTGGAAATGGTCAGGCAACATGAACAAAAATTTTTTGTCATCACTGGAATTTTATACTCTGTCTGCTGTTACGGTAAAAAACAGAACAAAAATGTCATAGTTAAATTTTATATCTCTATCTGTTGTTAGGGTCAGGCAACTAAACATAAATTTAAATTTAAATGTCATCACGGGAATGTTATACTCTGTCTGTCTGTTACGGGTGGAACATGAACTAAGTCATTTAAAAAATGTTATATCTCAGTCTGTCTGTTACGGGTCAGGCAACAGAACATGAATGTCTTTAGTTGGGAAATGTTTATCTCTAGTTGTCTGTTAGGGTCAGGCAACATGAACATAATGCCATCAGTAATGTTTATCTTACGTTGTTAGGTCGGGAACAAAACATGTTTTAAAAATTATTTTTGGGGAATGTTATATCTTGTTGTCTTTTAAAGGTCAGGCAACATGAACATAATTATTAGTCAAATGTTATATCTCGTCTGTCTGTTATGGCAGGAACATAAAATTAATTCTTTAGTTAATGTTAACCCTCTGTCTGCTTTACTGGTCAGGCAACATGAACATAAATGTCATAAAGGGAATTTTTAAATCTCTAGTATGTTTTGTTTTGGTCGGGCAACATAAAAATAAGTCATCATTTGGAATTTAATCTAGTCTTTTCTGTTACCAGCAAACTTTTGAACATTAAATTTAATTAAAAAATGTCATCGCGGGAAATTTATATTTGTTGCTTTTACGGCGGGGCAACATGAACAAAAATGTCAACAGTTAAAAGGGTTATTCTCTAGTCTGTCTGTTATGGCGGGGCAACAGAACATGAATGCATCAGTTGAAATTTTATCTCTAGTCTGGCTGTTTTTGGGTCACAAACAAAACAAAAATGTCATAAATTTGGGAATGTTATATCTCTGTATTTTGTTATTGGTCGGCAACATGAAATAATGTCTCATTTGGAATTTAATCTCGAGTCGTTATGTTTGGGCACTTAAAACATGAAATCCCAGTTATTTATTACGGTCTAGAACAAAAGTCATGGGGGGAATTTTTGTCATGTTTTGCTTTCGGGTCCGCCATAAACCAAATGCTAGTGGAATGTTTATCTCTATTTGTTTAATAATAGCTAGTTTAAAAGAATGAATGTTGTTACTGAAATTTTTTATTTAGTCTATTTTTTACTTGTCTAGATAAAATGAACTGAGTGCATTATTTGGGAATGTTATCTTTTTTCCATTTTTACGGTCTAGTTTACCCCATTACCCCGGAATGTTAACTCTCAATTTGTGTAATGTTCTAGAAGCTGATAGAATGTTGTTATTTTTCGGAATTTTTTTGGCATCAGATACTTTAAAATTTTGGGAAGTTAATCTTTTTTTTTTTTTGTCGGGGTTAAAAACATAAAACGAAGTCATTATGCCATATTTTTTACCAGTTTAAAACATGTTTGACTTACTTGGATGTTATATCTTTGTTTTTTTTTAGGGTCAGATTACGAACTTTTACGAATGATTATTTGGAATTTTATTCTTTAGTATGTTTGTTACTGGTCTAAGTACAGAAAATGAATATATTACGGGAATGTTTTTCTCAGTTTGTTTTTTTAAATGGTTAGTTTACATAAAAATTGAATTCATTATTTGGGAAAATTTTCTAGTCTGTTTGTAGTTTTCTAGGTAAAATAAACATGATGTAAATAGTTAAATTTATATCTCTGTCGTTTTTCAGTGTGTCATTTAAAAGGTTGGGGGGGGAAGTTTGGAAGGGGGGGAGTTTTAAATATTTTTACTGTTTTCTTTTACTACTGGTAAGTCCTTTTGGGTGGAAAAACCAAAAATCACAATATGTCAGTTTTCAAAACAAAAAATTTTTAAAATAAAAAAAATGAACAACGATCAGTCCCAAAATTTCATCACAACTATAGCACCAAATCCCTGAGCATCATTTGCTCCGGCCCGGGATACATGAGCAAAATTCCCTGAGGCTCGAGCTGTCTTTTTTAATATTTGATATTTGAATCCAGGGGAAACCCGGGTCCCTTGAGCTTTTTTGCTCAGCCCCCCTTTTGACTTTGAGGGATCTGTTTTACGTGTATAGTTTTACTTTGAAATTAACTATATCTAAAGTCTATTCATTAATCTTTTTCAAAAGCAGTGCAAAACGATTTTTCCCCTTGGCAATGAACAATAATTTTTTGCTACAACATTCTTCATCACCACCACAAGGGATTAAGATAAATAAATATTTAATTTCATCATTTTTTTGTATTTCATTTGCATAATACTTAAGGTTTTGTTTGCTTGTAACCAAACAATTTAACTTTCAGGCTACAGGTAAGTGTGTCTTTGGAGCACAAACAGCCCAGAGCACAAACAGCCCACTATTTTTTAAAAAGTTTAACTTAAGATGCAGAAGTATGTTCCTTGCTTGGTTAGGGTCACTTTCAGTTGCCACTTTTTTTTTGTGAATTTTCCCTCCCACACATTAATATAAGCCCTTCCATCTTTTTCTGGTGACCAGAGTATAAATAATTTAAAAACAACAGACAAGAAAAATTTATCAAATATTTTAAAAACCCTTTGGTGACCTTTTTTTGGGCAAATTTTAAAAGGGTCAAAGTTTGAAACGATCAATGCTTTGAATCAATAAATGTTTTAAACTAAGTTATCTGAAAATCCCTCCCAACTAAAGAATTAAGACTTGGCAAGAAAAAAGACATAAAATCTTTGAAATTTAAAAAAAAATGTTATATTTGGGATTTTGGGAGGGGGTCAAAGGGTTTTCATCAACACCAAGGTTTTTACAATCATTACACCCAGATTTTTAAAAACCCACCCAAACCCGACAAATTTTCTCTGGAAACAATCAAATCTTTTACCATTAGTGTTTGAAGCCCAGGGCAGCAGACATGAATTTCTTGAATGGTGTATGTGTGCAAAGATTTTGAATTCCCTCATGCAAAATTCTGGTAGGAAATGATTTTCAACACACAATATTTAAAATACCCACACAAACAGACGGAGAACCCATAAAGCTATTAAAAAAAGCATGGGCTAAAATAAAACACTGCTGATATTTCAATAACCAATAGTTCTTAATTAATCAGAAAAAGGAACCTATAATAATGAAGATTAAAATTCCTTGCCGCATAGAGCTATTATTGGTTCCGCCAACCAAGTCATCAGGCACTGCCCGTGAGAAAAAGTTTTCCGTGACTGGAATCATTTTCAAATTATTGATTCCTTTGAGCCTAAATGCTACCTTTTTAAAACATTGAATGGGGAATGCTGTATGGTATGGCCTTTTATCGAAGAATGGTTTGACCAACTTTTAAGGAAAATTTAAAACAAGAACAATTTTTTTTTTTACATTTGGGGCGTTTATTGTAGAATAACGAAATTTTGCCCCGCTTTTTAGGCAAATTGTTTTTTCATTAATGAATACTGATTATTGACATGTCAATAACAATGTTATTTAAGCAAGTTTTTGTGCCATAATTGGGGTGTATGGGGGACACCCGGGTCTCAAAAAAAGAACTGGGTTAATTCCATGTTATTTGTTATATCACAAAAGAATATTATGTATTTCGCATCAAATAACCATTTTTGTTTTTTTCAGTGGTATAAATGAATGCACTTTTACCGTTTGGACAACACGCTTAAATTGCCTTAGGGGTCAACCCAAATAAATAATAAAACTTTAGACACAAAATGGCTGTTGCCCTCTAAGGAGGGCCCGGACCTAACCTTTATTCTGCATAACTTTGGTGAACATCCAATAGGTTATTTAAAAGGGTTTTTCCCCTTTTGCTAAGGGCCAAGTGTCACCCTTTGAAAAAATTTTGTTCAAGAAAAAAGTGAAATGTATTTTTATTTTTGCAGTATGGCCCCTACAAGAGCCAAATTTCCCCCATTTTAACTGGTCAAAATACCCCCATTAGAACAAATCGGGGTTACAGAAAGTTTTTTTAAGTCCATAAATGGTTTTTTGAGAAAAAGTTTTTTCAAATTTTTCCCCCAATTTTTTCTCTTGTGGCTCTTAAAACCTGGGGGAAAGGAGATTTTCAAAAACGCTCTGCCTTTTGGTACATTTTTTGGCCAGTAGTTTCCCCGGGGGAAATGTAAAAGTTTGAGGGGCCAGGGGAAAAAGATGGGGACCCTGGACAATAACCTTACTGATGTCACCCTGAACAAAGTTAGGTCTCTAACAAAAAAGTTTGGTTTTTGTATTGAAAAAAGATTTTAGAGCTATTGACGTTCCCGCAAAACCTTACTGTTCTTTAAAATCAACATGGGCGGATTAAAAAGTATACACTTGGAATAAAAAATTTATCTTTCTGAAATTGAAAACAAAAACAGTAAAAGAGAAAAAAAACACTAAACAAGCTACGAAAAACCATGTGAGAATACACTTTCATTCAATTTTTTAAAAACCCTTAAAATTTGTCTTCCTTTCCCCGAAATTTTTAATTTTCCCTAGGCAACAGCCATTTTAAAAGTATAAATTGTCACTTTTCCTTAGAAAAACAAGCTGGCGCCAACCTTTTCCCTTCCAAGTTTCCCTTTTGTTTGCCTGAGGTCATAATTTTCAAAAAATCGATGAACATAAAAACCTTGTCGAAGGGTTTTTCTGTCTAAACAAGTCCACTTTTGCTCTTAAAGTCTACTTGTCCTGTCCAAGGATAACTGCACATTGCTAACAAACCTTTTTTAAACAAATGGGGATTCCCAAAAAAATTGAGAAACCATAAATAAACTAAACATAAAATGATCCACAATCCCGTAAAAAAGGGCTTTCTTTTTAATTTCCATTAATAAAAAGAGGGGCCCGGCTGTCACAAAATACCTGTCATCGAATTGGGATTTTAAAGGCCCTAAACCAAAAAGGCTGGGGGAATTTAAAGGGTGGCTATTGAAAATTTGGCCCAGAATTATGCCCAAACATTGTCGCAAGTTTTTGGAAATCGGATGAAAAAACTGTTTTTTTTAAGAGGGACAAGGCTAAATTCTAGTTTTTTTGGGATTCAAGGGGCCAAAACCAAGATGCCTGGGTCGATTTGGGTCGTTTTCGAATTGGCCGGGGTTTTACCCCCAAAAAATTGTCTGCAAGTTTTGGGGAAATCAAATAAAAAAGTTCGACTTATAGAGGGACAAGGTAATTTGCGTTTTTTCGAGAATTCAAGGGCCCCCAAAAAACCCGAGTGCTGGGACAATTTGGGTGGTTATCGAATGGGCCCAAAAATTACCCACAAAAATTGTCAGCAAATTTTGGTGAAAATCGGGTGAAAACTGTTCGACTTAAAAACGGCATGCTTTGGACCCACCGCCGGGGCCCCAGGTGTTAAAATCCCCGTTCTTTCAAGACAGGAAAACAGAAGAAAATTTTGATAATGTACACTTTTTTTCACAACAAAGGTTCAAAACTTGGATAAAAAAGGCTGTCACAGGAGACGCCGCCCGACTATTTTGATGCGTTGAACTGGCAAAGTGAGGAAATAGAGCTGTATGGAGTGTTAAAACTCCAATTGGGTTTGAAAATTTGCACAAATAGCCCTGGCTATGTCAAAAATTCAACTTAAAGTAATTAAGGTAAAGTAAAATGTATCAAAACACTATATAATATTCCCAACAAAAAGGGGCATAATTTTATTAAATATTGGGCCAGAGTTATGCAGCTTTTTGTCATATGTGTGGGTGATGTGTTGAAACAACTATTTTAAGTTTGAATAAATCCTTAGTAATAACAGGACAGATGAAATGCATCAAAACTTTAAACCCAAAATTTTAAGTAAAATGGGGAATAATTTTAAAGAAAAATTGGTGCCAGAATTATGCACCTTGCTCATATGATGTGGGTATGATGTTGAAAAACATTTTAAGTTTGAAACAAATCCATTCATTAAAGCAGAGACAAAGTGAAAGTGCATCAAAACTTTAAAAAAAAATTTTAAGTAAAAAGGGGAAATAATTCATGAAAAATGGTGCCCGATTTTAAAATTGTTCATATGATGTGGGTGAGATGTTGAACAAATATTTTAATTTGAATCAAAAACCATTCAGTAATAACAGAGAGATTTGAAATTTTTTTATAAAAATTTTAAATTTTAATTTTTAGTAAAAAGAGGGGGAAACATGAATGAACGCTCAAAAATTTCACAGAAAAGTTGATTTTTTAGGCGTTTAAAATTTTTGAATAGTTTTTCCTGTTTTAACTATGTCCAGTTTTTGTTTAAAACAAGATTAAAATCTGCAATTTTTATGGATTCTTGTTAAAATTTTGTTTTCATTTGGGGGAAAAAAGGTTTTTAATAAATTTAAAATTTTACTTACTGTTTTTTTAAAAAGGGATGATTGTTAAAAATGCCCTTTTAAAAATTCCTTTGGGTGGACTTCGAACCCAATTTGAAATTTTGGGCGGTTTAGAAAGAAAGTTTTCTATTTTAGGTTGGAACTGTTTTTTTAAAAATTGAGTTTCAAATTGAAAAATAGAAAAATTTTAAAGGGAAAAGAAGTGAAAATTTAAAAAAGGTTTTGGAAAAAAATTTTTGGTTTTAAAGAGGCAAAATTTATTATTTGAAAACCATGAAATAAAAAATTTTTGAAGTTGGTTTACTTTTTTAAAATTTCTAATAAATCAGGGTTAAATTCCCCCAAACTTTTATGGGGAGCTTTCCAGGAAAAGGCCAGGATAAAAAGGTTTTTTTTTCTTTTTTAGACTACGTGTTTTTGCGGGGAAGAAAATGGCGGGCTTGGGCCAAAAAAACAAATCAAAAATGAAAATTTTTAACAAAAATTTTGAAGGGCTTTAAAAATTTAAAAAGGCAAAAAAAGGTCAAAAATTTTTCATTTAAAAAACAAAAAATGGCTATTTTTGAAGAACAATTTTAACAGTTGAAAACTTTTTTACTGGTTTAAATGAAAAAAACAAACTTTTAAGAAAAATTTAAAAAAGGCTTTGAAGGTTTTAAAATCAATTGATTACAGTTTTTGTTTTGGCAAAAAAGAAGGGTTTCAAAAATTACCTGATAAAAATCAAAGAAACGTTTGGGGCCAATTTTTGAAGGGGTGAATATGCCCAGAGTTTAAAAATTTTTTTATTTTTAGAATTTTTAACCTTTGTTTTTTTGATAAATTTTTGAATTGTTGGGGGAAATAGATGAACATGCAATTTTAGGTCCTTTGAAAAAATTTTATAGAAAGGCAAAGGGGTTACTAATTAAGGTAATAGTTTTTAAGGACTAAGTTCGGTTTTTTTCTAGAAACAGGTGAAAATCTGCCCAAATTTTAGGATTCTTTTAAAAGTACCTAGGTGAAAGGTTTTTCCCAGGGGGGAAAAAAGGAACACTTGAACCAAAATAATTTGCAAACTTTTTTTAAAGGTTTTTGGGGGAAAAAAGGGGAAACCCCCAAATTGCCTTATGGGGACGTTCGAAATGTAAGGGTAATGTTTTTGGGGGAAAACAAATGTTTAGGGAAAAAATTAGAACTTTTGGGAAAAAGGGGTTAGATGGAAAGTTACAAAATTTAAATGGGAAAAAAAAAGTTTAAAAAGGGGAAAAAATTTTGAAAAGGTGGCAGAAATTCTATATTTTGCCCCTAAAAAAAAGGGTTGTAAAAAGGAATTTTTGGTACAATTAAATTTTTAAAAAGGGTTAATTCCCCCAACCCTTACAATAACAGAGATAGAGTGAAAAATGCATCAAACTTTAAACCCGAAAATCTAAGTGAAAAGGGGGGGGGAATTCTGAAATATGGGGCCAGGTTTGGCCCCTTGTCAGTGTGGGATGTGATGAGGAATAATATTTTAAGTTTGAAACAAATCCATAAGTAATTACAAGATAAGTTGAAAAAAGAGAAAAAAATGACCAAAATTTCCAAGGTGGGCGGGGAAAGGCCCGGGTCAAAAAACCTTTTTTATATTTGTTGTGAAAAAAAATGAATGAAATTCAAAAAAATAAAAGTAAAAAAATGAACATCATCAAGGCCAATTTTAATTATAGAAAATCCCAATAATTGACATGCCAATTATGTTGTGATGTGTACAAATTTTTATTTGAATTTGGGGAAAGTGTAGGAGTTCAGTACACAAGATAGTGTGTATGGCAAATATTTTTTATTTGAATCTTTTTTTATTTTAGAGCAAAAACAAATCTGAAAGAACCAAAAAATGTAAACCAGTCAACATGACTAGCACAATAATGTTTCTTCCGAAGCAAAATAAATTGTCAGAATTTACAAGCAGACACTGCAGGTTAATTTTTCCTAAAAAAGGGAAAAACTGGGCATTTTTGCATAAGGTATAGGACAGTGTGACTGAACTAGGGATTTTTCAATACTGTCATGTGCACGACGTCTACTCAACTGTGTTTGATAGGGATTTGGGGAAAATGTTTAGCACAAAAACACTTGAATGTTTTGGGAAAGTAAGTGACTTCTAAAATTGTTTGGGGCTTTTTTGTTTGCCCAATTCGCTTAACAAATTAAAAATGATTCCATACCCCACCACGGGAAAGGAGTGTGAATAAAAGTTAACAATTGTAGCACAAAACAACATTTTCAGACAACCATTGCAAGGACAATTACTATATTGACAATTACTGGCATCCCATTTATGGTCTCAGAGAAATAATAGCCACCTAATTACAGCCTACTTTCTATACACTGGTACTGTATCATTGGGGATTCTTTATGCCTTACTAGGAACTACTTATCTCTCTGTGAACTGCCTGCAAGCAGGAATCAATAATCATGACAAGTTAGCTTCATTTGATGAGAGTAAATAGAATGAAACAATTACACCACCTCCATAGAAACATGCTGCTGGCAAGTTAAATCAACTCTATCCATATCCAAATGAATAAAATATGTCTTTAAAGTAAAATACCTCATGTATGAACTATTTATAATGAAATGACATTGATAACTTCAAGTGGAATCAATTCCACTGAATTCATCGAAGTCTGCACATGCAATACCACTGTCATTTAAATTTGAAGTAAAAATCGTCCAATGTGCTTAGTATCCGATATACAAATGAAGTCGTTTTTTTTTGAAAGAACAGAGTTTGCCAGGCATATGGATTCAGCAAAGTCAACTAAATTAAGCAGCAACCAAAAAACCTCAAAAATAACTAAAACTGTCCTTTCTAAAATATTTCTTCAAAGCACTTAAGGTTCATGTCTTTGGAAAAACCAAACAGTTACATGCAATGAAAAGAAGATGGTTACATGTTTTACTGTCAACACACCAAACACTGTTTGTCCTATAGAACAAACTAGAATGTGTCTGTAGGACACAGGTGTGCCCCAACAGGTACATTTGTCACAAATAAGGGGAAATCAATTTAAATGTTTGCAGTCTCATGGGTATAGCCCTCAAACAAAAATTTATAAAGGGATTCATTAATCTATACCATTTACTTTTTGAGCTATGAGCATCACAAACAAAAATCCCACTATTTTGGCTATTTCAAGGCCAGAACACTGTACTAAATCGTAATACTCAGAAGAAATGCCAAGTGTGCAAGGATCACATTCATGATAAAGACTCAAGCAAGTTTCATGAATTTACATAAATACGTTGTGTGTGAGATGTGTGGTGTGTGTGTGTGTGTGTGTGTGTGTGTCTCGGTTTTAACGTCTTTTTTCAACCAATTTTTTCAGTCAATAAACACGTCTACTTGGAGTAAATACTTTTTGAGTGAGCAATAATTAGGTAAAATGTACAATTTTTACTAATTCAGGGGCCCATAACTCTGGAAATAAAATGGCGGACCTCAGATGAAAATAGAAGGTGCCAAGTTCATATCATGATAACGATTCATGCAAAGTTTTCAAATCAATTTATATCATATACTTTAAGCAGGTCCTGAAATATTTTCAGGTCTACTTGTCCAGACAAGTTGGGCCCTCATATCCACCTGTCCGTACCAAAGAAACTTGTCCGTACTTTTTAGTTTAAAAAGGAAAAAAAACAGGATCACCAGCATTATCATTACAAATAAACAAATAAAACAAACTACACTTCTGTTGACTTCTATTTAGACTTATATAAAGAGTGTTTTTTATCTTATGACTAGAACCATCATTTGAAAATATGTTATAACGACAAGCTAAGTGACTTGAACATACCACTTGAAAATATGTTAAGACTAGCAAGCTAAGTGACTAAAGATCCACTTGAAAATAGGTTATGACTAGCAAGTTTAGTGATAGAGAATAATAAGAACACTTGAACACATGCCATTGGACAAAACTAATCTCAGTATGATCTAGAAATTTCTCAATGCCCTGGTCCCATAACATTCACTGAATACTGCACCTGGTCTTTCAGGGGTCCTGAAATAAGCGTCCAGTGTTACATGGCTCAAAACAATCGACTCGAAAAATTAAGGGACCAAATTAAGCCACAAATTTTGCTACTAAACTTTTTTACATAGCACCAACCCTCCCCCCCCAAAAAACCCCCCCCCCCATGGGGTGTAGCTAATTCGATTTTCTGAAAATCAAAAAATGAAAGAGATAACGGGAATCCCCGACTGGCACATCATTCACTTCACGGTTATAATTTTCCATAATGATCCCATTAATTAGTAAATCATTCCACTTGTCTAAAATGGCTGCATCCATTTTTTGTTTTTGAAGAATTTAAGGGTCATCAAATGATCACAAACAGATTAATATTGGCCTTAGGCATGCGGAAATCACAGATGACGCCGAATAGTTTGTGTTTTCATAAATGTTTACCACGGAAATTTTTACTTGTCCCCGACAAGCCCGCTCTAAAAACTCTTGTCCCGACCGAGGATCCACGAATTGGAACAACCTCGGACAACTTATTTTCAGGGACCCCTGACTTTTGAGCTAAGGCGGTCACAAGTGGAAAAGGCAGTTTTGACTATTTCAGGCCATAACTCTAGAAATAGGTGCGACCCAGATGAAAAATAAGAGATGGTGCAAGTTTCATATCATGAGAAGACACTCTATGCAAGGTTTCATGAATCGTATCAAATACTTATGAGCTAGGCATGTCCACAAGGTCAAAATTGCATTTTTGACTATTTCAGGGCCATAACTCTAAAAATAAGGACGACGGAGCAAGAAGAAAATGAGAGTGCGCAAGTTCACACCAGATAAAGACTCATGCAAGGTTTCATCAATTTTATATCAAAACTTTTTGAGCTAGTGTGTCACAAGGTGAAAATGTTGCATTTTTAACTATTACAGGGCCATAACATTTAGAAATAGGGGCAAACCCAGATACAAAAATAGGAGGTGCGCAAGTTCATATCAATGATTAAACTCATGCAAGGTTTTCATGCATCTATACCAAATAACTTTATGAGCTAGGCATGTCACAAGTGAAAAATGTTTTTTTTTTTTTTAAATTTTTTTTTTTTTGTTTTTATTTTTTTTTGACTATTTCAGGGGCCATAACCTAAAATTAGGGGGCGGTGCGCAGACGAAAAATAGAAGGTGCGCAAGTTCATAGCATGATGAAGTCTCATGCAAGGTTTTCCTTAAATTTATATCAAATCAACTTTTGAGCTAGACGTGTCACGAACTTCGGATGACAAAAGCAAATCTATAGCCCCCCACCACTCATGAATGTGGGGGGGGGGCAAACACAGGGACACAAGGGGTATACTAGGGAAATTTAAAACAGTTTTATGTGTTCATGGATAGATCACACAGTTTTATGTTGTTCACAGATAGATCACACAGTTTTATATTATTTGTGGATATGCACCACAAAGGATGGAACAACTATTTCATACTGTGCATTTTGTGTGTGCATGGTTATGTCACACAGCATGCTATGGAACAAGAATATTTGAAGTTGTACATGGCTATAACTGTGCTACGTAACAACACAGTTTCAGGCTCTGCATGTAGACAAAATATGGGTTGGTGATATGGTACAGAACTGATTAAAACTGTGCAAGGACATTCCACCAAGCATCTGTGCTACAGAATAATGCCATTTTATGTTGTCATGAACACATCACCCAGGTTCTGTGCTATGGAATAATGCAATTTTGTTGTGCATGAACACAACACACAGGTTCTGTGCTATGGAATAATGCCATTTTGTTGTGCATGAACACACCACACAGGTTCTGTGCTATGGAATAATGCCATTTTGTTGCGCAAACAACAACATTCCATGTTATTCATGTACATAACACACATAGATTGTGCTACAGAATAACATCCTTTCATGTACAAGCTGTGTCTAGAGAATAAAACTACTTTAATGTTGTTGCAGAACATGTCCATAAGTCTATGATGCAAAGCAACACAGTTTCATTTATTGCATGGACACACACACACACAGGTCCCATAACGTGAAACAGCATAGTTTCAACTTGTGCATGTATAGGGTCTGTGTAATGAAATAATACCCTTTCATTTTGTGCAAGGACACATTACATAGGTTCTACAATATGGAACAACATCATTTACATTAAACTTGACATTAAGACCACACCAGTAAAATGGCGCATTGGTAATAATTGGCGCAAATGACGTCGCATCAGAAATTTTTAAGCAAGCGTTCATTTTCACTAAGCACATCTTTAGACTTGGAACGACATCGATCAATGTTTCCACTTCAACAAAAACATGCATACCACTGTTTATATGGCGCAAAATGGGTTTGGGTCAGATTGGATTATATATTTTGAATGATGAATACTTTATAGGAACCATGTTTTCAGGCAGAAATTTTAAAAATCAGATGAATAATATAAGTCTGCAGAATAATAAGCATGAAAACTAATGCGTAATACTTAATGTCATGCTGTGTTATGTTAATTGAGACACCGTATTGCATTAATTTTTAGACTCTACTACTTGAGATCCTTCCTTACTCTTGATCCCTATCTAAATACTATAAACACTTGAAACATTATACATATTGTACGTGCCAGTAGCTAAAACTGTTTTAAATGACTTATATTACACATTTACACACAGCTAGTCCTTGTGCGGCCATATACCGAATGTTAAACAGAGAGCGCAGAGAAGGGGTGGTTGTTTAAGACGTGAAAATATTAATGGTCAATATTACATTTCTTGAAAATCATATGATAGATCAAGTTTTGTTTGTTTTTATAATTAATTCTCATTTTGGGGAAAAAGTAGGCGATTTAATATTTTTAGCAAATCAAAAAGTCTTAACTGCGCCATATTACAGGGATACGTGGTCTGTGTTATTGAACAGCACAGTTTTATGTTGTGTATGAACACAACACATAGGGTATGTGATAAAAAACAACACAGTTTTATGTTATTTGTGGATACACAACAAAGATCTGTCCTCTGAAACAAATTTATGTTGTTTGGCATCCAGTGGCTGGAAATACCACATTTTTTAATCTGCATGAAGGCATTAAGTTTAATGTTGTTTGAACTTGTTTCATGAAAATAATACACATGAAGCTGCATTAAATGCATAAAAAGGGGTATGTAGCAAATTATATACAACATGCATTGATAATGGTCTGTTACACAGAAACTTATTAAAACTTGCAAGAAGTTACTTCTGAACAGGGCCACATACCAGCTTGTTTTCTATACTTTCACAGCCATTGCAGCATTTTGTTCTAAATGCTTGGTCATGCCACATAGCACAGATACAATGCTGCACAATACCATCAAATAATGCTACAACTATTTTTCTATTCCTTTATCCCTGGCACAGTTTGTGCTAATTCTGAAGAAATAATTATATTTCTGGTACAGCATGGAAATTTCCTTTAGTCAAGCGGTCTGATTTATCATATAGTGTTACTTTTACAGAACTCTGCAATTATCTCCCAATTTAGTAAGTAAATCTTGTAGCAAAAACAAAGCACAGTAACACTTTAATTTCTCATTATGCATGACAACAGGACATCAATTCCACATCAGCAATGTGACTTTCCTTTTTCTTGCTGTAATCTGGAGCACTTTTTATGCTTTGCTCAGTGAGGGCTATGTATTGTCTTAAATTATAAACTGTTAAAAATGTCCAATGCACCCTTTCAATATTTAAATGTAATTCTTGGAAGCCCTTTATCTATCAGTCAATGTTATCAAACTATTCAGTGGTTAACATTGCAAGTACACAAAAAACTTCAATATTTAGTTTTCAATACATTAATTTTCTGGATCAATGCTACATAATATATCTTGTCCTGTAAAGTACTTATTGTATCATATTTCGAACAATATTTTACTTTACAAAAACAACTAAAAGATAAAAACTTCAATGGTAAACCCAATCTGAGCAATGGTAAACACAAGAAAATTATCAATGTACTTAAACCTTCTTTGTCAGTCTTTTGAAATTATATTATGCATTTGTTTATGCTGCAGGACCTCTTTATTACAGACAAAGCCTCAGTGCCCCTTTGTTGAAAGATGGAGTTCTTGTTTTACCTTAAGCTAATTACTTCAAATGGAGGATACCATGTCACAGCTGAAAGATAAAATCTACCATTCTGCAATACTCCTCTATCCCCTACTTCTGCCCCCACCCTCACACTGTTCCCTCTCAAAAAATGTTGCAAAAGACAAAGTACATAATGCTTAGGATGTCAGATGGACCTCTACTGACTTCCGCATGTACAGCCAGGAAAAAACCCCTCCATGTTACATTGTTTTTTTGTTGTTGTACAAATGTTTACCGGTATTCTAAGGATTACTTATTTTAAGACTGTGTCTAAGAACAGACAGACAGACAGACAGACAACCTGAAACCAGTATACCCCCCATACAGATTTGTTGTTTGTGGGGTACAAAAAGGTACAAATAGTTTGTAAGTTTATGATAGACTTTGAAGACTTGTGTTATTTTTAAGATGTTATGTTGTTCCCTGGGAATATGACAAATGCTTACTACTTACCCTATATAATCATTATAAACTTGTCCTGCTTTAACCTGAAAATAGAAAAAGGAAGAAAAATGTCAAGTATGAGTATCTAACAATATCATCTTGAATTGTTTGATGAAGAGATAAAAGGAAATTATCTTGCAGTTAAAGTCAATGTGTTTTTCTAGATGATGACTATCATAACTGCACAGGCCAGGATGATGTGAACAATCACTTTACCTCACTTAAACATCAATAAGAATTATCTTTAAGAACGACTTTATACATAACTAAAGAAAGCTCAGATATGACTGTTTTTCTCCAAGAAAAGATTCCGAACTAGGAATTCAGGGGTTTTGAGCTCTGTCAATGTTCCTTTGACCAATACAAATTTTTTTTGGGATAAAATTTCCCTGTATGGATGGTTTACACCAGTCCTGGCACCCAAAAGAAGGGTCTACAGCAGTATCTTGTACAAGTTTCAACAAAGCTTCTATAGCATGTCTCAGTCTATTTGTTGTACAGTGGTTGCTATACTGGAAAGGTTAAATCAGGTGGGAAACAAAATAATCCTCATTGTTGGGAGGTATTCACTTATCAGAGGTGTCATTCACAACAGTTACCTGTATCTCACAAATAATATAATTCAATATTCAAAAGGAGCCGACAACATGGTGTGGCCTCGATTCCACACCGTTCTAACTGGTCAAAACTTCTCAAAATCATCCTCATGTTTTCAATTGTTCTATCTGTTCATAAATGAACATAACTGCACAATGCAATAGTCATGTGATATCAAAGTTAGAATGTTGGAAGTGTTGATCATAAAGAAGATCTCTGCAAGACATTTTTAATGATATGTATATTTTAAATGACAATCATAACTCGATTTTTTTGTCATAATGTTAGTTGGAACAATGTGGAATTTAGATGGCAATGTGTTACCAATGGTAACTATGAAAAAAACTTTGACACGCATGTGATAACAACTGTATAATTTAGCACGGAAAACTGCTGCTAAACTTCAGGTACACCCATTAACACAAAAACCATATTGAATATCTCATCCCAACGCAATGGAAATGTTTGAAAATAAATGATCGCAATCATATAATAAAACCACCAGCGCAAAAAAACAATTAGAGAATAAAGTCTCAAAAACAGCAGAAAAAGTTCAATTTGTAAATTACAAAACTAATGGGTTGGACAAATCTGCTTAATGTTGTCTCTGAAAAACTGACATTTTCATGAAATTCCTAAATATTTCATAACCAAGAATTTTGAGCTTAACTTTTCAAATAACAAGTGTAACAAGGAGCTGCGTTCAATAAACGCTTGATGCCCCCAGTAGCATCCTTGTGGATTGATTGTTGCACCTAAGTCCAACCGAGGTCAAGGTCTCTGTCAAAATGAGGTCTGTGATGTTTGAAGATGAGGATGGTCCACTGTTTACATCTGTATTAGTAGCAATTCATTCTTGTAAGGGGTAATTGAAGCCTAGACGAAACGTCCATTTGGTTGTAACCAAAAGATGGCCCATAATAAGGCAACCCAAGTCCAATATGATGTCAAGGTCAAGTCAAACTGAGGTCATAGTGGTTGATTTCGAGAGCTCAAAGGCAGGGTGCGTCAAGCAAAGGGGCAGGGGGCTGCCCCACAAAGGAGCAAGGTCTGTTTTTTAACAGGAAAGTTTACCGTAGTTGCATTTCCAAATTTTAAGTTATAGTATTCATAACGCTTATGATTATTGCACACTTATCAAGAAAAAAGTGGTAAATGATAACTCACCAAAACGAGTTAACAGAGTTTACAATGGTTTACATTACACTTTGTTTTCTTCTGGTCATAATATCAAGACCTTTTTCTTAAAAATGTCACCAGGATGTCAATTTTTTTCATGTGAATCTGAAATACGAAGGCCTATATGATATTAAGCTTGAAACCATGCAGCATGTTACAGCATAATGAAAAGGTCTGTTTTAGGTCACATTGTTAACTAATATTTATCAAAATTCATTTGATATTGATTAGGTATTTTGTCAATATTTCATTAACAGAAAAGTGCTATAAAACTCTGTAAAAAATATATCCAAAATTAACTATCCGGATACTGGTACACTTTCGGAATGTTGTCTGAAAGCGCTTTTTACTTGGTTTACTTGATGCATTAGGGTAAGCCAGAGATAGTTAATTTAAATTTTGATGTTACTTACCATAAAAAATATGTTGATAGTCAGTTTTTTTCGAAGGAATTATGGAAAAATTGCATACGACATCGGGTGTAATTAGAATCGTGAACGGACATTCTAAACTTAATTTTGATTTAGAAATTCATCAAATTTGTGCTTTTTCCCAGTTGAAATTACGGTAGGATTAGACTGCATTGATTTACACTTATTATTATATTAAACAATGGTCTAATTTAAGGCTTGCATGAAGAAATCGTACAGGGCGCTTTTCACGTGCTCGGTAATCAGCTGTCGCTTACGGGCAATTCATTAATTAGCGCCATTTTGACAGTACAAAGGATCAGTACTCTTTATCGATTAAGTTTAACACTCCATTGATTCTCGCCGACTATGTGCATTCGCCGTGACTTAATTTGCTGATCAAAAAATCGGCGAGGCATGTCTACAGGATAAAGGGCGGGATTTAGCAGAAGATCAAAGGCAAGAGGGGGCATTTTAAGGGCAGCGTGGCGGCAGTTAAAAAGGGCAGGGCGGGGCGCCCGGCTGCGTCGCTCTAGAAATAACACTAGGTCAGGTGATGTCAGAAGATGAGGAATTGTCACAGGTTACATCTGCATTAGTACGAAGTCATTCTAGTAAGGGGTATTGATGCTAGACAAAACGGTCCCATTTGGTTAACCTCGTACAGACGGACAGGACAATCACTGTAATATATTCATGAAAATCAAAATTTATGTTTCATGAATTTCAATTACTAGTTTATGAATTAAAATTCATGTATGATTTTTAATTCATGAACAAGTTCATGAATAAAAAATCATGAGAATCAAAATTTATGTTTCATGAATTTCAGTATTCATGAATTAACATTCATGAATAAATATTCATGAGAATCAAAATTTATGTTTCATGAATTTCAATATGCATGAACTTGTTCATTCATGAAACATAAATCTTGATTCTCATGAATATTTATTCATGAACTATTTCATGAATAAATTCATGAAGTTCATTAACCTTTTTCACAGGGGTAGGAAAGTAGGTATTTACCCATTCATTTATATTTCATCTATAAGACTGTAAAAAGTTTTCTTTAGTTATCAAGCAGAAACTGTTTTCATTCTCGCTATCAATGTGACCTTGACCTTTGAGCTACTAAGCACAAGCAGACATCCTTTTAAGTTTGAAGGTAATAGGCTAAAGCATTTTTTAGTAATTGCACAAACACCATATTCTGTATCAAGGTCAATGTGACCTGGACTTACTCCTCTGACATAGTGTAGTGGTAATCTGACAATAAGTAATTGTTCTACGAAGTTTGAAGACACCAGGCCACAGCATACTTTAGTTAATGACCAAAATACCGACCCTCATAATAATACTGGTCATTTACTAACAGCAGACAATCATTCTATAAAATTTAATGACTGTTGGTCAAGATGTGAAATAGTTGTCAAGTGGAAGTGGTTTTCAATCTAGAGGCCATTGTAACATTGACAACAGGGCTCATCTACTGACCCTATGAAGTCCGCCAACGGTATGCGCAAGAATTCTCTTTTATTGGTCGGAAGCCCTGACAAACCAACAGAGAAAGAAATTGTGTGACTAACAAAGAAAAAAAAATTATACCCACTCTTCTTCGAAGTGGGGTGGGGGACCTTTTAATAAGATGAGAAACTAATAAACAAGTACAAAAGATGCAACAAATTTAAGTCACAGAACTTTCCCTCATACGACACTTAAAACAAAGATAATAATACATCGTAGGAATAGCTAAGTCAAAAAAGGGGCATGACTTAGTAAAAAAGTCAAACAGAGTTATGGAAAATGTGCACTGCATGTCAGTGTTAAGTTCCAATACACTGCCAGTACTGGATACTGAGACAGCAGCTTATAGTACAGACACAGATATGACACTGAGATATGGGTGAGTGCAATAACCTCTATCTATTCATGGAATAGTTGAGTTTAAAAGGTAATGGTTATATTCATTATGTTACTCTGTCATAGAATACTTTTTCATTTTGTAATAATAATCTATCTTGCTGTTATCACACTTTATATCCTGCAGATCACAGTGTGATAACAGCTAGATTAGATTAATTTCTTTATACTGCATTTTCTGCAAACAAGCATAAAATTGACAGTTGAAAACATTATCCAATATCATATAATTTGTACAATTTCTAGAAATTGTAAAAAGGTTATATAACAAGAGCTGTCTGATGACAGCGCGCTCGACTATTCGAAAAATTGACTGTGAATGGGGTCAAAATATTTCCCGGAATATTCAGACAAAAGAAATAAATAGATTAGACAAACATGTTCCTGTATTACTTTGATTTCGGTAGTCTTCCCCACTAAATGGCAATATAAGACCAATTTCAAAGTCCAAAAGGGCCTTATTCAGTCAAAATAGTTATTGTACTCTTGCCTACAGATGGAAATCATAATGATAAAACTGTGTTCGAAGTTTAAAACCCATATGTCAAATGTTTTGACAAAACATGGACTTGTATGAAAACAGAACCAATTTCAAATCCAAAAGGACCATAATTCAGCCAAATTAGATGACAGGTTATTTTTCTCTTTCTACAGATAGAGACTATTATACTAAACAAGTGATAAAAGTTTCAAAGCCATATGTCAAAACACTTTACAAAAAATATGAACTGGTACGAAAAATTTAAACCCAAGATTTCTAAGTCAAAAGGGGCCATAATTCAGCCAAAATCCTTGATGGAGTTATGTACTCTTGCCTATAACTGGACTGGTAATGGTAAACAGGTGTTAAAAGTTTCAAAGCTTTATCTCAAAAGACTTTGTCAAAATTAAAATGGTACGAAATATTAACCGGATTTCAAAGTCAAAAAGGGCCATAATTCAGCCAAAATCCTTGAGGGAGTTATGTGCTCTTGCCTATAACTGGACATGGTGAGGGTTTAAACAAGTACTGAAATTTTTCAAAGCTTTACCTCAAGAGACTTTGTCAATATGAACGGTACGAAAAACTTAACCATGTTTTTCTAAGTCAAAAGGGGCCATAATTCAGCTAAAATCCTTGATGGAGTTATGAAACTCTTGCCTAAAACTGGACATGTGATGGTAAACAGGTGTTGAAAGTTTCAAAGCTTTATCTCAAAAGACTGTCAAATATGAACTGGTATGAAATATTAACCAAGATTTCTAAGTCAAAAAGGGCCATAATTCAGTCAAAATCCTTGATGGAGTTATGTGCTCTTGCCTATAACTAGACATGGTGATGGTAAACAAGTATTGAAAGTTTCAAAGCTTTACCTCAAAAGACTTTGTCAAAATATGAACTGGTACGAAAAACTTAACCATGATTTCTAAGCAAAAGGGGCCATAATTCAGCCAAAATCCTTGATTGGTTATGTGCTCTTGCCTTAAAACTGGCCATGATGATGGGAAAAAAAGTGTTGAAAGTTTCAAAAGCTTTATCTCAAAAGACTTTGTCAAAATGTGGACGGGTTTACGAAAAAACTTAACCAAGGTGTGACGCCGACGCCGACACCGACGCCGACGCCGACGCCGTGGTGTGTAGGATAGCTCTACTTATTCTTCGAATAGTCGAGCTAAAAATCTGTTAATGCAATTATCTGCAACTTTTAAACAATTTACAACCACAACAGCAGAATGCAAGTCAAAAGAGCAGTGTGTGACAATTGTATGGAAAATGAAGCTGCTGTCAATTATATACCATAAAATTCCTAAGTTTTTTACTTTTATTTCCAATTCATTTATGGCCAAACCATATTTGATTATTGCATGAAAACTTAACTTACACAAAAAATAATGATTCACAGACATACAGTAAAAACATCTGTTACAGAAATACTCAATCAACATACTATCAAATGTGGATTGAAATACATAATTATACAGTAAGTTCAAATATGTATATAAACCATATGCTGTTTATGAGTTTATATGTTTATTTTCAAGCTGAATATTTCAGAATACAGTGTATGTAACAGAATAAAATGTGGTAACATTACAGACTAGATGCCCACAGGCAACTTTTCAAGCCCACCCTTTGACCCTAACTGTGACCTTGACCTTTGAGATAGGAACTGGGGTTTGCGCATGACACTCCGTCTCACTGAGGTTAATATTTATGCCAAATACAAACAATATTGCTCCATGCAAATCAAAGTTATGGTCCTGACAAACAAATCCGGACGGACAGACGCAAACACATACACTGAACAGCCATTTGGACGATTATGTCTTTGCTTCCGCAAGCGGGCTTGACAAAAAACAGAATAAACTTTACAGATGTAACAACTGGAAAACCCATGCATCACTAAATACAGAGTACATACAACAACATGAGTAGATCAGCCCCTCACATATAAACCATGGAAAACCCATGCATCACTAAATACAGAGTGCATACAACAACATGAGCAGATCAGCCCCTCACATATAAACCTTGGAAAACCCATGCATCACTAAATACAGATGGAAAACCCATGCATCACTAAATACAGAGTGCATACAACAACATCAGCAGATCAGCCTCCCCAAATAAACCATGGAAAACCCATGCATCACTAAGTGCATACAGAGTGCATACAACAACATGAGTAGATCAGCCCCTCACAATATAAACCAAGGAAAACTCATGCATCACTAAATACAGGGTGCATACAACAACATGAGCAGATCAGCCTCCCACATATAAACCATGGAAAACCCATGCATCACTAAATACAGAGTGCATACAACAACATGAGCAGATCAGCCCCTCACAATATAAACCACGGAAAACCCATACATCACTAAATACAGAGTGCATACAACAACATGAGCAGATTAGTCCCTCACATATAAACCATGGAAAACCCATGCATCACTAAATACAGAGTGCATACAACAACAGGAGTAGATCAGCCCCTCATATATAAACCATGGAAAACCCATGCATCACTAAATACAGAGTGCATACAACAACATGAGTAGATCAGCCCCTCACAATATAAACCAAGGAAAACTCATGCATCACTAAATACAGAGTGCATACAACAACATTAGCAGATCAGCCCCTCACATATAAACCATAGAAAATCCATGCATCACTAAATACCGAGTGCATACAACAACATGAGCAGATCAGCCTCTCACAATATAAATCATGGAAAATCCATGCATCACTAAATACCGAGTGCATACAACAACATTAGCAGATCAGCCCCTCACATATAAACCATGGAAAACCCATGCATCACTAAAAACAGAGTGCATACAACAACATGAGCAGATCAGCCCCTCACAAATAAACCATGGAAAACCCAAGCATCACTAAATACAGAGTGCATACAACAACATGAGCAGATCAGCCCCTCATAATATAAACCATGGAAAATCCATGCATCACTAAATACAGAGTGCATACAACAACATGAGTAGATCAGCCCCTCAAAATATAAACCATGGAAAATCCATGCATCACTAAATACAGGGTGCATACAACATTAGCAGATCAGCCTCTCACATATAAACCATGGAAAATCCATGCATCACTAAATACAGAGTGCATACAACAACATTAGCAGATCAGCCCCTCACCTATAAACCATGGAAAATCCATGCATCACTAAACACAGAGTGCATACAACAACATGATCATAACTCTAGAAAGCATGTGCTTCATCAAAATAACTTAAATATCAAGTACTCTATTCAAACACAAACTAATATAAAACTAAGCATCAACATCTTCGTTTTGGAGAAAAGGCTGTCAGCATTTTCAAAAGCCTACACTCAGACATGTTGATATTTGACAACAATATAGGCTCTCTGTTCCTGTCAGAGACATCAGGATATATACCAACAATTTTGGTGAGAAACCATGCAAACTGACAGAAGCTGCAACTTTACAAACTTTCCTTTTGTTCCTTTCCCATCCTTTAGTTATTTGTACAATATACGATCATCACCTGCTTTGTCCATCACCTACTTTGTCACTACAAGTGTTTGAACTTATGCAGGTGTTTCAAGTAACTATGGTACCTGTGGTCATCAGTTCATTGACAATCATAATGTGCTAGTCATGGTATAAAAGGAGTGGAAAACAAACAACATGGTACTGGGGGAGAGTTGTGGGGTTTTTTTGGCCCAAAACTAACAATCAATTACGTGTTAGGTTAAAAAATTTTTGTATTTTATTTGATCTGTTTAATTTTTCGTGGTTTCAAGATGTCCAAAATATTGTTTAAGATGCGATGGTCAAGATAAAAATAACATGTATCTGATGTTTTTGTTAAATTTATATGATATTATTACATTGTATGCCAGCAAACGGTGTTTTTGTTTAAGAAAAAAAAATTCATTTTGGGTGATAAGCCTTCTTATTATATTACAGTTTGTACATAAGATTTGAATTAGTTTTATCTACTCATATTAAAAGCAATTTGGGTTTCTCCGTTAATGGAGCCTTTTTCCTGGGTTTTTGGGTTCAATTTTTAGAGTTTTCTCTCCATTATAATTATGCAACTCAACAACAGTGCAAGTTTGTCTAAGTTTGTCTAATTTGTTTTGAAAATTAAAGCTTATTGAAACACTCTCGAGTCAACTTCTGGAAAAAAGGACTGGTGTCAAATGATTATGGTTTGACTCCGGTTGGGCTCAAACACCTGACCCACAAAATGGGTGACCAACACACCAATAAGATCACTGCTCAACTAAGTTTGTAGAATATGTAAGTAAACTCAATATTAGAAAAATATTCAATTCCACCGGACTATATATTATAATCTATGTACTTTAAACACACATTAGACCAATTTATGCCTTTAATGAGCAGGTTTGATGAGGGAACAAAACTTACATTATCAGTATCAGTATCACAACATCCACATGAGCAGCATGCTGATGAAGCTGAAACTAGTCCTACACTATCTGATAAACTCCACAAACTTCCCATATAGAATACATAGCTAAAAATCTTCATCATGAAAACACACACTTTCATTATATAAAACTCACTGATGCAAATTTACTGTGAACAACATCAGGAAGTATACAATTCACACTTTGCCGAACTATTTTCAATAGTACAAACTTGGAAAATTTAATAACCAATATTAGATTAAATTCTGCTGCAGGCCAACTCGACTGAATAAGTCATCATAAAATTACCAATACGCAATATATATATGGACAAATTTGTTGACAAACTCGCTATCTGTTAATCAATGAATATAATGAAGGTACATATAAGTTAATGTAACCAAGTTTGCCCAGATAATGAGGCAAAAAACGATAGTTCAGATCATTATTTTACTCTAAAGAGATAAAGTTCAGGCTAAATCTGTCTCCCCAATCTGATTAAAATCATCTATTAATGCTATGCCTTGGATCTGAGGATAGGCTATTGAGAATCACGTTCACCAATCAAACTCTTGCTTTCAACACTTTGAAAGTGAAAGTAGAAATTCGAAAAAATCTAAATTTAACCTATGATTCCAGTTTTCAATATGTGAATATCATGTATGGGTAAGGCTCCCACATTCATGTTTGACTGGTAAACATCTACATTTTTCTACCTGGTTAAACAAAATGATCATCCTTCCAACCAACAAAGTCCTGAGACTGAAACAAGTGTTTTCTGCCTGTTAACAATATTATATGTCTCTTTTTTGGTAAACTGTAAGCCGCCATTTTGCACACTTGCTTGATATGCGAAAAAAATCTGTTATTGGGACAGAACCATAATGTGTAAGAAGGCGCTCTCCACTATTCGGCGATTTGACAGTAAAATGAATTTATGTCTCAATAAGAGACCTCTACTTTAAAAGGAAAATACACACATGCAGATGATGACGGTAAAGATATATTTTGAGTTTCAAATCATTATCTTCTATAGTAAAAATTAAGTATAACAAGAGGACCATGATGGTCCTGAATCGCTCACCTCTTCCCACATGACCCAGTTTTGAGTATGACGTCGTTTTTTTCTATTATTTGACTTTAGTGCCCTAGTTTTTGAGCTCAGTGACCCAGTTTTTACTTGACCTAGATATTATCAAGATAAAAATTCTGACCAATTTTCATGAAGTTTCCGTTGAAAATATGGTCTCTAGAGAGGTCACAAGGTTTTTCTATTATTTGACCTATTGCCCTAGTTTTCGAAGATACGTGACCCTGTTTTAAACTTTATTAGAATCATCAAGGTGAACATTCTCACTAATTTTCATGAAGATCTCATTGAAAAATTGGCCTCTAGAGAGGTCACAAGGTTTTTCTATTTTTTATAACTACGGGCCCTAGTTTTTTGACCGCACGTGCCCCAGTTCGAAACTGACCTAGATTTCATCAAGGTGAACATTCAGATCAATTTTCATGAAGATCCATTGAAAAATTTAAGGCCTCAAAAGAGGTCACAAGGTTTTTTTTATTATTTGACCTCGATCTAGTTTTTTTGGGCCGTGACCCGTTTTCAAACTTTATTAGATATCATCAAGGTGAACATTCTGACCAATTTTTATGGAGATCCATTCATAAGTATGGCCTCTAGAGAGGTCACAAGGTTTTTCTATTTTTAGATCTATTGACCTAGTTTTTGATGGAAAATGACCCTGTTTCGAACTTGATCTAGATATCATCAAGATGAACTTTCAGACCAACTTTCTACAGATCCCATGAAAAATTATGGCCCTAGAGAGGTCACAAGGTTTTTCTATTATTTGACCTACTGACCTAGTTTTTGATGGCACGTGACCCTTTTTGGGAAAACTTTACCTAGATATCATCAAGGTGAACATTCTGACCAATTTCATGAAGATCTCATGAAACATATGGCCTTTCTAGGGAGGTCACAAGGTTTTCTATTTTTAGACCTACTGACCTAGTTTTTGACCGCCGTGACCCAGTTTCTAAACTGCCCTAGATATCATCAAGATGAACATTCAGACCAACTTTCATACAGATCCCATGAAAAATATGGCCTCTGGGAGGTCAAAAGGTTTTTTCTATTATTTGACCTACTGACCTGTTTTTGAAGGCATGTGACCCGTTTCAAACATGACCTAGATATCATCAAGGTGAACGTTTTGACCAATTTTCATGAAGATCTTGTGAAATATTTTGGCCTCTAGAGAGGTACAAGGTTTTTTTTTTATTTTTAGCCCTTTACTGACCTTTTTTTTGCCCGCATGTGACCCAGTTTCGAACTTGACCTAGATATTTCAAGATGAACATTCTGCCCAAATTTTTTCATGAAGTTCTTGTGTAATATATGGCCTCTAGAGAGGTCAAAATTTTTTTTCTATTTTTAGACCTATGACCTAGCTTTTGACCGCACGTGACCCAGTTTAGAACTTGACCTAGATATCATCAAGAGAACATTTGACCATTTTCATGAAGTCTTGTGAAATTTTATAGGCCTCTAGAGGGGTCAAAAGGTTTTTCTATTTTTAGACCTACTGACCTAGTTTTTGATGGCACGTGACCCAGTTTCGAACTTGACCTAGATATCATCAAGATGAACATTCTGACCAACTTTCATAAAGATCCCATGAAAAATGTGACCTCTAGAGTGGTCACAAGCAAAAGTTTACGGACGCCGCACGGACGGACGACGGAGGACGGACACCGCGCGATCACAAAAGCTCACCTTGTCACTTTGTGACAGGTGAGCTAAAAAGGGCATAATTTGGTCAAAAATACAAATCAGAGTTATGGGGACATTTACTACACATGCAGATTATGATGATAAAGACACATTTTAAGTTTCAAGTCATTATCTTTTAAAGTACCAAAGATATGTCTATAAATGAAGCTTTTGAAAAAATTTAACATGAAAATAATTCCCAGTATAACAACTTGGTGACCTTGACCTTGGGTATAATGGGCCCAGCCCCTGCATATATTTTGTTTGTATGCTCGACAATGTTTATGCGAACTTACAGTAAGATATAAGCAATAGTAACAAAGATGTGACAGAAAAACAAAGGTTGCCGAAAAACTTTAACCTTAAAAATAACCTAAGTATAACACATTGGTGACCTTGACCTTGGGTATAATGGGTCCGGCCCCTGCACATACTTTGTTTGCATGCTGAACAATGTTAATGTGAAGTAACAGTAAGATACTTAAACTGTCACAGGAGTGATGAATACCCCCACAATACGGTCTTGTCACAGAAGAATGGCAACCATAAGAAAGACATGGCAACAAGGTGCAATTTAAATCAAACTTGACCTGTATTTTATGATGTTACACCTGTGTACCAAAATTTATCTAAATCTGTCAAACCTTTCATGAGTTATTGTCTGGCAACCACCAGTTTGACAAATTTTAAGTTGGAAAGGGGCTATAACTACATATAGGTGGTTGTAGACAAAGTCTAACTTTATCTGTATTTTATGATGTCACACCTGTGTACCAAAAACATATAATCTGTCAAGAACTGTCACTGGAGTGTTTAATGACTCCAATGGTAGATGAATATTGCACAACAGTTTGAGTCTGTATTAAAAAAAATATCAAATAATAAGAGAGGTACAGATAAAATGTATCAAAACTCTGTACAAGTATAATTCTAAGCAAAAAGGGGGCATAACTCAGGAAATATTGGTGCAAGAGTTATGCACCTTGTGTCATATGATGTGGGTGATGATGTGGAAAAACTACTTCAAGTCTGAACAAATGCATTTCGTAATAACTGAGATATAGTGAAAATGCATCTAAATTAACCTTAAATTCTAAGTAAAAGGGGGCATAACTCATGAAAAACAGGTGTCAGAGTTATGCACCTTGTGTCACATGATGTGGGTGATATGGTGGAACATCTTTAAATCAAATCCATTTAGTAATAACTTAGTAACAAGAGGACCATGATGGTCCTGAATCGCTCACCTCTTCCCACATGACCCAGTTTTCAGTATAACGTCGTTTTTTCTATTATTTGACAGAGTGACCTAGTTTTTGAGCTCATGTGACCCAGTTTTGAATTTGACCTAGATATTATCAAGATAAAAATTCTGACCAATTTTCATGAAGATCTCATGAAAAAAATGACCTCTAGAGAGGGCACAAGGTTTTTATTTTTATAATACTGGCCTAGTTTTTGACCGCACGTGACCCCGTTTCGAAACTGACCTAGATATCATCAAGGTGAACATTCAGATCAATTTTCATGGGAAAATCCATTGAAAAATATGGCCTCTAGAGAGGTCAAAAGATTTTTCTTTAAATTTTTGACCTACTGACCTAGTTTTTGACCGCAGTTGACCAGTTTCAAACCTGACCTAGATATCATCAAGATGAACATTCAGACCAACTTTCATACAGATCCCATGAAAAGTTTGGCCTCTAGAGAGGTCACAAGGTTTTTATATTATTTGACCTTCTGACCTTGTTTTTTAAGGCACGTGACCCAGTTTCAAACTTGACCTAGATATCATCAAGGTGAACATTCTGACCAATTTTCATGAAGATCCATTCAAGGGTAAAGGCCCCTAGAGAGGTCAAAGGTTTTTCTTTTCAAGAAAATACTGACCTAGTTTTTGACCACAGTTGACCATTTCAAACTTGACTAGATATCATCAAGATAAACATTTCAGACCAACTTTTTATACAGATCCCATGAAAAATATGGCCTTAGGGAGGTCACGTTTTTTCATTATTTGACCTATGACTAATTTTTTTTGGCACGTGACACACTTTCGAACTTGCTAGATATCATCAAGATGAACATTCTGACCAATTTTTATGGAGATCCATTCACAAGTATGGCCTCTAGAAGGGTCACAAGGTTTTTCTATTTTTAGACCTACTGACCTAGTTTTTGACCGCACATGACCCTGTTTCAAACTTGACCTAGATATCATCAAGATGAACATTCAGACCAACTTTCATACAGATCCAATGAAAAATATGGCCTTTAGAGAGGTCACAAGGTTTTTCTATTATTTGACCTACTGACCTAGTTTTTGATGGCACGTTAACCACTTTCGAACTTGACCTAGATATCATCAAGATGAACATTCAGACCAACTTTCATACAGATCCCATGAAAAATATGGCCTTTAGAGAGGTCACAAGGTTTTTCTATTATTTGACCTACTGACGTAGTTTTTGATGGCACGTTAACCACTTTCGAACTTGACCTAGATATCATCAAGATGAACATTCAGACCAACTTTTATACAGATCCCATGAAAAATATGACCTCTAGAGAGCTCACAAAATTTTTGCAATTTTTTGACCTACTGACCTAGTTTTTGAAGGCACGTGACCCAGTTTCGAACTTGACCTTGATATCATCAAGGTGAACATTCTCACCAATTTTCATGAATATCTCATGAAATATATGGCCTCTAGAGAGGTCACAAGGTTTTTCTATTTTTAAGACCTACTGACCTAGTTTTTGACCGCATGTGACCCAGTTTCGAACTTGACCTAGATATCATCAAGATGACCATTCAGACTAACATTAATACAGATCCCATGAAAAATATGGCCTTTAGAGAGGTCACAAGGTTTTTCTATTATTTGACCTACTGACCTAGTTTTTGAAGGCACGTGACCCAGTTTCTACTCTGACCTAGATATCATCAAGGTGAACGCTCTGACTAATTTTCATGAAGATCTTGTGAAATATATGGCCTCTAGAGAGGTCACAAGGTTTTTCTATTTTTAGACCTACTGACCTAGTTTTTGACAGCACGTGACCCAGTTTCAAACTTGACCTAGATATCATCAAGGTGAACATTCTGACCAATTTTCATGAAGATCTCATGAAATATATGGCCTCTAGAGAGGTCACAAGGTTTTTCTATTTTTAGACCTACTGACCTAGTTTTTGATGGCACGTGACACAGTTTCGAACTTGACCTAGATATCATCAAGATGAACATTCAGACCAACTTTCATACAGATCCCATGAAAAATATGGCCTTTAGAGAGGTCACAAGGTTTTTATTATTTGACTACTGACCTAGTTTTTGATGGCAACGTGACCCACTTTCGAACTTGACCTAGATATCATCAAGGTAAACGTTCTGACTTTAATTTTCATGAGATCTTGTGAAATATATGGCCTATAGAGAGGTCACAAAGGTTTTTTATTTTTAGACCTACTGGGCCTAGTTTTTGATAGCACGTGACCCAGTTTCGAACTTGACCTAGATATCATCAAGATGAACATTTCTGGCCAATTTTCATGAAGATCTCTTGAAATATATGGCCTCTAGAGAGGTCACAAGGTTTTTCTATTTTTAGACCTACTGACCTAGTTTTTGATGGCACGTGACCCAGTTTCGAACTTGACCTAGATATCATCAAGATGAACATTCTGACCAACTTTCATAAAGATCCGACAAAAAATGTGACCTCTAGAGTGGTCACAAGGAAAAGTTTACGGACGCACGGACGCACTGACGCACGGACGACGGACACCGCGCGATCACAAAAGCTCACCTTGTCACTTTGTGACAGGTGAGCTAAAAACTGAGATATAGATTCCGGGATGCAACGGGACGTGACGCGACAAAACTGAGTCCTATATAGCCGCTCCCCGTCTCAACATGTTTGGTGGGGGTATAATAAGCAATAGTAACAAAGAGAAACAAAGGTTGCCAAAAAACTTTAACCAAGAAAGCTCACGCCCAGGCGAGTAGAATAGCACCCCTATTCTCCAAATAGTGGAGCTAAAAAGACATCAGATTTTTTGTCTCAAAGCGTGATCTTAACGTCTGATATTTTGGGATCTTTTTGAAATTCAGTATTATTATGCTACAAGCATGAACACAAAATAAATCTACCAAGAACTCTGTCATTTAACAACACCTAAACTGCACATGTAATGACATGCACATATTATGATATTGATCAACATATTATCATATTCTATATTATCTGCATATTAAAGACTTCAAGGAGATTTGCATGATAGAAAACACTTGAAACATCACAATATGGAGCATTTCAGTGATTTTCAATTGAATTACATGTTTAAACCAGATTAGCCAAAAAGCATGTAAAATTTTTACAAAACGCTCAAGGACTTCAAAAATGCCTTAATCATGTATAGCAATTACATGATTTCATTCCTGCAACTTGAAATTAAGTATTTTGATACTCATTATTATTATTTATTAAATCTGATTCAATACAATTTTGAGTAATTACATAGTCTAAATTTTGAAGTTACTTTAAAAGTCAAAATTCCAAGTTATAACTTAGTTACTTACTGCCATAGTATGCATGATGCATTATATGAGGTCCAAATCAATATTAAGTACTTGACTCCCTTGCTTAAAAATTTAAGTTAATAAATAACATACTCCTGACACTAAAGCTTTTCCGTAATTATCCAATGAATATCAATTTGCATTAAATCATTTGAAAATTGGAGCAGCAGTTTCTGACTAGACATTTTAATGGGCCCACCAAGGCTTTGGAAATTGCTGGTTTTTCCATTTTAGATCCTTTTTCACCTTTTCAGACAAAATTATAAAATGAAAGTAGAACTGTGTCCCTAGGACATAGATGCCCCCATATACTGCACAATTTCATATCAAGGGTTTTCACCTATGCAACTTTGAATCCATTCCTTCAGAGTATGAGCAGTTGAACAAACAAAATTTCTTCACTATACCCTATATAGTGAAATGAACAAAGGGCCATAACACTGGTCAAAATGGTCACAGCCCATCCTTGATGTCATACTCAAACAGATAATTTGTGTCTCTGATCAACTTTGAATCCATTCCTTCAAAAAGTGTATGAGGAGTTGAACACACCAAATTTCTTAACTATGGCCTATTTTGTGAAATTAAGAAAGGGCCACAATTCTAGAAAAAATAGCCACAGAAAAAAGTCCATTATTTATGGTCATCTTCACATAAAGGTCCTTCATCTATGTAACTTTCAAGCATATCCTTTTATTAGTGTTTGAGGAGAGGGACACACATGATTTTTCTCTATAATCTATATAGCAACCATAGCTGCTGTTAAAATAGTCACAGCAAAAGTTCTTCCCTTTATGGTTATCATTCTGCACATCAAGCTTGTTTGGAGCAAATCAGGCTGGTAGTGTGGGTGGAGCTGAAGACACAGTATTTCGAAACTTTAGTATGTACATACAGACAGCAGCAACACTATATGTGCCCACATAAATGCTATTTTTTGTTTAAGCAAAACTATCCTTTGTTTAGTCTACAGAAAGCATTGATAGTTGAGGGACCTCTGCAGAAAGCATTGAGAGTTGAGGGACCTATCAGCAAAAGTTATTGTATCACAACTTTCAATGTAGGTACATACAAATGGGCAAATAACAATTGTTTGATCTATTGTTACACCTCTACTATAGGGTAGCCAACCAATGTGGTCTTCCGGAACCAAAAAGTCACAGGAGTAGACCAACTTGTACACATATGAAAGTAATTTTTCAACTTTCTGAACGAATGATTTCTTATCCGAATAACCTAGATCTATACAAACAAGTTATGATAAATATGGTTCAACTTCAAGGCTGTAACTGAAGTCAACTCTATACACCTGTTGCCAAGAATCAATGATTAATTGTAATATGTTTTAACACCAATATTGTCTGAACAGAGTGACATTATTATCTCTCTTAAAAACAACTGCTTATTTTCGATGATGTAATTCATGGGCAGCAGTAACACAAACTTTCTATTACACTACTTTGTTACCTGTCAAGAAAATGACATGATAATCCAGTGTTAAGCTAATTTAATACTTAGAGTACTTATTTTTTTTCAATCATACTAGGTATGATGTTAAAAAATTTTGAAATGAAGGCAAATGTCCATATATTTCTCATAAATAGATATATTGACAATATTTTAACCAGAAGCAAATACCGGTAGTTATGAGCATTTAATATTTTCATATAAAGGAAAATGTTGTGATCAAGGAAATGTAACTCTTCTTGAACATGGACAGCAGAAACAACAAAAGGACATAATATATTGAATATTTTCTATTTGGGTGTATTTCGTTTAACATTCAGCAGTGTTCTGGATTGCTAAATAATGATCCATGAGTAACTGTTTGCTAAAAATATAGAACGGAACAATCTGATAACCTGCAAATACATGCTGTAACAGAATGCAAATATTTAAGCTCTGACCGGGACTCGAACCCAGGACCTCTCACATCCAAGGCAGACACTTTATTACTTCCCTATAACAGCAGTAGCTAAAGCTAGACAGTTTAAGTGTTTAAGTGCGCCCCTATTCTCTTCCCGACTACATTATGTAACCTGGAACAATTTTGTGACAATAACATGTTCGGTGTACTCCGGATTATCGGCCTTTTGGCTTTGTTACCTAACAGCAATTTTCGTGTAAAGAAAAAATATAATCTATTTTTGCCAACATTTTAACCGGTCAAAACTGCCCAAATTTCTCTGATGTGTTTCTTAGAGTATGAACTTACTAACTGGTAGTACCAGTGAAATATAACTTACACCAAATGTTTTATATTTGCCCTTTTAGCAGCAGGCAAATGGCAAACACAGTGACCTTTGGCCAAATTTAAGCAATAATTTTACAAGTTTCGAGAGGATTTCAGATGATAAGAAATTACAGTTACAAACTAAATACTTTTCTGCAACGCACGAAGTTATTAGCATTCACTGTCAATCAGTATTATGACTAAGATCGACTGTCATTCATTCACTCCAATGATTCAGAGATAGAGTCCGTTGTTTACATTTTTCTCGTACCCGGTGCACTTGTAACAAGAGATCACAGAGTGATCTTGGCGCCCACCAATGTGCCATTTTTTAGTGTTTCAAATTTCAAGACTTATTGACTAGCTCAAGGTCAAATTTCACTTCCTTACACAACACAGTGCATGTGGTCCAAATTTGAAAGCTGTTAAGCTGTTACTTAAGTAATGTGAAAGTAGGTCACTAGATCAATTTCAAGGACAAAGTTCTTTGTACACAAAACTATGCTTGTGCATCAAGTTTGAAGGCTGTAGCTTGAGAAATTTAAAAGTAGGCCAATAGGTCAATCTTAAGGTCAAAGTTTAATTTGGTATACAAACTTTGCAAGTGGTCCAAATTTGAAGGCGTAGCTTTAGAAATGTGTAAGTAGGCCATTAGCTCAAAATCAAAGGTCAAATTTCACTTCAGAACACAAATCTATGCATGTGGATCAAATTTGAAGCCTGTACCTTAAAAAATCTGAATGTAGGTCACTAGGTCAATGTAAAGGTCAAAGTTTGTTTTCGGTACACAAACCAATGCATGTGGTCTAAATTTGAGTTGTAGCTACAGAAATGTGAAAGGAGGTCTTTCGGTCAATTTTAATAATCAAAGTTCATTTTGGTACAAAAACTATGCAAGTGGTCCAAAATTTTAAGGCTGTAGCTTGTGAAATGTAGAAGTTAGGTCACTAGGTCAAAATCAAGGTCAAATCTTATTTCTGAATACAAAACTATGCATGTGGTCCAAATTTGAAGCTGTACCTTCAAAAATGTGAAGTAGGTCACTAGGTCAATCTAAAGGTCAAGTTTGTTTTGGTACACAAAACTATGCACGTGGTCCAAATTTGAAGGCTGTAGCTTGAGAAATGTGAAAGTAGGTCACTAGGCCAATGTAAAGGTCAATTTTTTTTTAGAATACAGAACTATGTATGTGGTCCAAATTTGAAGCTTGTACCTTCAAAAATGTGAAAGTAGGTCACTAGGTCAATGTAAAGGTCAAAGTTTGTGGTCCCAAAATTTTAATGTGTAGCTTGTGAAATGTGGAAGTAGGTACTAGGTCAAACAAGGTCAACTTATGTCAAGGTTCATCTTGCCACTCAAAAATATACTGTGGTCCAAATTTGACTGTTGTAGTTATTGACAAGAAGATTTTAAAAGCTTTTCCCTAAATAAGTCTAGATGAACCATGTGTCAGGGCATATTTGGCCCTAGGGGATAATTTGAACAAACTTGGGAGAGAACCACTAGAAGCGCTACATTACAAATATCAAAGCCCTAGGCTTTTTGGTTTGGAAAAAGAAAATTTTCAAAGTTTTTCCTATATAAGTCTATGTAAACCATATGCCCCAGGGCGGGGCCATATTTGACCCTAGGGGGATGATTTGAAAAATCTTATTGAAGGACCCCTAAATGATGTCACATACAAAATATCAAAGCCCTAGGCCCTGTGGTTTTGGACAAGAGGTTTTTTTAAAGTTTTTCCCTATTTTAAGTTATATAAACCATGTGACCCCCGGGGCGTGGCCATATTTGACCCCAGGGAAATTATTTGAATTATCTTGGTAGAGGACCACTAGATGATGCTTCATACCAAATATCAAAGCCCTAGGCTCTGTGGGTTTGGACAAGAAGGTTTTCAAAGTTTTTCCCTATATAAATCTAAGTAAATTATAGAAATTTAAACAAAGGGCCATAACTCACTAAAAATTGTTGAATCAGTCTGATTTTCAGGGGGACACAACTAGGGTACAAATTACCCTCATTCTGACAAAGTTTGATCAAAATCCCCCCAGAAGTTTCTGAGGAGATGCGATAACAAGAAATTGTTAATGGACGGAAGGACAGACGGAAGGACTGACGGAAGGACGACGGACCACGGACGCAGAGTGATTTGAATAGCCCACCATCTCATGATGGTGAGCTAAAAACCACTATATTTGCAAAAATCAAAGTATGCAAAGAACTCTTGTACGGTCTCTAAACTACTGATTATGAAAAGTGTGTGTGTTTGGGTCTTGGGTCTTTCCAACAACTTTCCAGTAATATAAACAGTGATGTCCACCTGTACTCAGCAGTGACAACAATGCCCAAGTTTATAGTGCTGCCTCAATGGACTATCACGTCATAGACATGTGACACAACAACCCACCCAGTAGGATTATACTGACACCAGGATGACCAGTGCTAGAACTATCCTCTTAATGCCGGGCACCAGCACTAGTATCATTTTTACATCTTTGGTATAACTCGGCCTGGGAGAAAACCAACCACCTCTAGCACTCAAAAGAGGCTGTCTTCCACTAGGTGTGAACATCAGTACATTCACAAAAGAAAACTAAATTGAACATATAATAAATTCTTACCTCAATTGGAATTCCAGAACTAACATCCCCTACTATATATGTTAAATGTTTGTCTGTCTGTATGAAAGCTGAAAGTAAAAATAAGTAAATATGGATTAGTAAAAAAAACATCTACTATGGTACTAGCCTTACTCATTTGGCTTATCGGGATGACTTATTTTATGATTTGATATTTTATAGTTGTCATCTCTCTAAGCCATGAAGGGACGGCGACAGTCAAAAGTTATCACGCGATCCCAAAACGTCCTATTATTTGGACTACTATGGTACTCTTTTGGTGTATAAAGTAACTTTAGTAAGCTCCATGTCACTCCTTTTAAAATCTATCTATCTTGCAATTAGTCAAATCCCTCGCGAGGACATAGACTGGCAGACATAGAACTGGTTGGTTCCAAAAGACAATATTCTCAGTGATTGAGTTTCAGTGGACAATGGTGCAAGGGGAAAAAAAAGGCTGAGATGTAACCTGACTGCACAGGAAGCTCAAAAGATTGGGAAGCAAAATGTAAGTACCCACTCCCCCAAATATTGCAACACAGCCTGACCTAGAGTCCTTTAGAAAGCAGTGCCATAGCTTTGTTACTAATGAATGGCAATTGCTTTATCCTTTTCTTACTCGGTATAATATTAGAATTTTAACAAATTGATAAAATTTTAATATTATAAGGAGAAAGTGTCAACAGTCTTCTTTCAGGTTCTCATTGTTGCTGAAATGACTTTTTCAGTTCTTATACTTTTATTCTCACTAACCCTGCAAATGATTGATACTTATGAGATGTTCGAAGCAGTAAGAAGAGATAGGCAGACAGAGATATACAAACTGATCATTAGATCTTGTAAGGTTCAACTAAAATGTTTTATAACCTACACAAAAGTGACTGTTTGTTTTAGGTTTTTATGTCAAATAGGATTTTGTTTTTCACAAAAGTATATAGATAGTTGTTCAAAATAAGTAGCAGAAGCTTTCAAGAGAGAGTGTTCTCTTTGGAGCAACAAATCATGCCTTTTATCACAGGTACTTTGACAGTCTATGTTTTATATGTGTGGTAAAATATGAAACTTCTTTTTTTTTTGGAAAAATGTTTTTATTATGTTTGTGAAACATAATTCTCCAGTTACTCTAGGTGTGGAAAATATTTCAAAACATAAATACATTTTTAACAACTGCAAAATTGCAAAATGTAATTGAAAGCAGAGTTGTCAAAATTAAACAAGAATTGTGTCAATAGGACACAGATGCCCCCACATACTGCCCCATCCTCTAATTAGCAGTACACATGAAGGATGTTCAACTAAACCTTCGAAGCAAATTGTATTCAGATAAGGTTGTGCATCTGAGCAACTCAATCAGACTAAAGTACTTGATCTTCTAAACAAAGATCTGAGGATGACCCATTCACACTGAATTTCACCTTCCTGTATATTTGGATTTCCGAAATTGCTATTTCTATTTTCGCAAATCTATTTTTATTTGAACCAATCAGACAACTCGTTTCAACAAACATTTGGCTGAACCATCAGCGCTGAATGTCAAAGGGTTAGAAAAATGTGCAGTCAGTCCGGGGCTCGAACCCGGAACCCCCCGCTTACAGGGCGAGTGCTCTACCGACTGAGCTAACTGGCTGTCTGACACCTTACGTGACCAAGTCCGTACCGTGACATGATTTCACTCGAAACACAAGGGCGTAGTCGCAATGTGGTCGTCATAAGAATTGTAAATACGAAAAAATCAAGGCTAAATTCAGATTTTTTAAACTTCTACTTTCACTTTCAAAATGTTGCAAGCAAGGCTCTGATTGGCTAGCGGAAGGGTAGTCAGAACGAGGCTATCAATAGCACATCTTCAGATCCTAAACGTAGCTTAACTGGAGATGTATTTTAGTCAGATTGCTGAGCAACTTTGAATCCATTCCAGGACCTTCAAAATGTGTATGAGGAGTTGAACACACCAAAGTTCTTCACTATGGCCTATTTTGTGAAATTAAGAATGAGCCATAATTCTAGAAAAAATAGCCACAGAAGAAAGACCATTATTTATGGTCATCTTCGCATCAAGGTCCTTCATCTGTGAAACTTTCATTCAAGCATATCCAGTGTTTGAGGAGTTGGACACGCAAGATATTTCTCTATACTCTATATAGCAAAACTATCAAAGGGCCATAACTGTAGTAAAACTAGTCACAGCAAAAGTTCCTTCCTTTATGGTCATCTGCACATCTAGTCCAACTAATTGATTGGACTAGAATTGAATTAATTTTATTAAATTGAATTAATTTTAACCCTAAATGATTGTTCATTTGTGAAAGTTCGAAGCAAATCAGGCTAATAGTCTGGGAGAAGCACACAAGATTTCGGGACATACGGACATTCAGAGGTACGGACAGCAGAAACGCTATATGCCCCCACATAAATGTGGGGGTATAAAAAACCTGCTATATTTTACAGAAAGATATAACATAATCATTTTTCATTAGTGTGAGTATCTACTGGTTAGATATACAACTAAAATAAAGTAAAAGAAAACTAATCTTGGAAAAAAGTTTGATATTTTCTACAAAAATAAGATGTGAACCGTCAAAGTAAATGTGTTGACTTGTAAGACAAAACATACATTTCTAAGCAAGTATTTTTTACCTCATCTGAATAATTCAGTTTATATAACAGGCAAGGCTCAACTTTAACTCTGCAGAGCACTTGCCCGTAGGGCAACTTCAACTTTATTTTTACTTGGCTGAACCCAATTTTGGGGTGTCTCAATATAATTTTATATGTGATGTGATGAGATAATAGCAATACAGTATAGCAAGAAAAACAGTCATACATGACTTTCTGAGAAGTATTTCTTGGGATGTATCATATATGGGCAACTGAGTATGATTTTTTGCCTGCCTGACTCCACTTTTACCTGCCCTGGGCAATAGGGCTGTCCTTAAAGTTGAGCTCTGAGAGGGCTCAACATATTCTCTTATTCAAGCAACTCGGACCAGCTGCCTAGAATTTTCACTTGTCCTGCTACAGTTTGCACATGTCCTGCAATTCGATTTTTACAGACCGCGTCTATTTTAATGTTTATTAAAAACAATACACACCAGAATCTTGTTGTGGACTATCGAGTGTCCACTGTCCAGCTAATGCAAACATTATGTTGTACTGTAACTGTGAGCCCTGGACAGATTTTACAGTTGCAAACCAGAGGTTGCAAAAGCCGTCGGACATCCTCATCGTTTGATCTGGTCCGCCGCGATATATCAAGTTCACAAGACCGAGTGTCCGAAAAAAATTGCAGGTCAATATGATAAAATAAGAAGAAAGTCCTCCACACGGGTACTAAACAGTGCCTGCGGTACTGACTGTGCCGACGAGAATTGAAGGCACTTCGCTTCCTGTACCGCAGGTACTTCGTCAATGTTTACAAAACGAGCGGGACCGGTGAGTGATTTTTGTCATTTTTGTCATTTTGTTACTGCATGAACCATTTTTTTCAAAAATCGGGGAATGTAGCGGGGTGTAGATGTATGTTATCTACATATCCGTGCTAAAATTTGTGGCAAAAGATCAATTTCCTAGAAACGTAAGGACAAGTAAGTTGGGAATGAAACGTGATTTTTTCACATCAGTGACTGTTTAGACTCGATTTCTTTTCGCTGACCCAAACGATGTCGTCTCTGCCGTCGTAAATTATATTTATAAATGACATGTGATCTGCTAAAACATAAAATTTGTCCAGAAAATTCCGAATTTGAACATTATGCCAATTTTGGAAAGGTGCCGCAGGCATTTCGACGATGCCGCAGCCCCTTCGAGGTGCCGCAGGCACTTTCAAAAAGTATCGCCGCGCACATAATTTGGCCGAAACTAGACAAATGGAAGAACAGAGAAATAGAAGGGCAGAAACTAAATGCCCCCATGATACTGTAGTAAATTGACTTCATAGTTGTAAAATAAAAGGAACCAAACCTTTGTAAGGCTTTAAATATCAATCCATTATGGTGGTATAGGCTATATACCAATAAAAATTTTCAGATAAAATTCAGCTACTTCAGAACAATTTTGTTACAGTTTCTAGATTTTCACTCCGTCGTAGACCTATTTTCCACAAGATACCCGTACATTTCCTTCAAGTAAACGAAAAGAAAAAGGGATGTTTAATAGTATGCAGTGAAATGCAAGTCAACTGAAGTCAGGTACCCTCATATTGCCGCATTTCAGAAAGCGGTCAGCAGAATAAAAACCCTACTTTGTTTTCACGTAAAACAACTCGAAAACATGCGAGTATTAGCATGAAAAGTGTCCTATATTATTTAAAATTCATTCCACGAGTTAAATAATGCTCATTTGGCTCCCAATTTACGCGCAAATGCGCGAAAAATGGAAAAATTAGGATCTATTTACTAGAGACTTCTTCCGACTACATCACGGAAGCACATTTTTGACCGAATTACTGCATTATAACCTCTGCCATGAGATAGGTAGGTAGCTGTCGCGATACTTCAAGAAATTATCAAGAAAAAGCGAAGTTTTCTAATAAGAGTCTCAATAGTCAGAAGTTTCCTGTAAATATTATTGCGATGATTCACATTATAATCTCGATACCATTTGTGTAAGAGCCCATTGTGGACAGCTAACATTTACTAGCTAGACAGTTATTTCGGTATAAAATCAGAAACTATATTGATGTTGAAATTTTCTGTAGTTATTTTAATAGCCTAACGTTTCCTGGAAATATTAAGTATATCTACAAAAAAAAAAATATATATATATATATATATTGTAAAAATGTTTTCAGAAAAATGGAGAACTTAATAAGTATAGCTCATAAACGATCAAACGGGAGAATTTTTACATGTACGTAAAAACCTATTCGTTTCCTGCAAACAAAACTTTGAAAAAAAGAATAACATATCGGGCAGCATAGGACGGACAGAGAAGGCAATTTTCAAAAGGCATACTGTTTGGGAAATCAACTGACCGGAACAATCGCGTACTAGAGTTTAAGATTACCCGCGAAGACAAACCGATTGCTATACTTTTTTATATTTGTGAATATAAAATATAATCGTACGAATGCGAGTTATTTGAGATTTGGTTAGTTATGGGCCAAATTTATGAAACTTTTAGAAGTGCCTGCGGCACCTCGAAGGGGCTGCGGCATCGTCGAAATGCCTGCGGCACTTTTTCAAAATTGGCATAACGTTCAAATTCGGAATTTTCTGGACAAATTTTATGTTTTAGCAGATCACATGTCATTTATAAATATGATTTACGACGGCAAAGACGGCAACGTTTTGGTCAGCGAAAAGAAATGAGTCTAAACAGTCACTGATGTGAAAAAAATCACGTTTCATTCCAAACTTATTTGTCCTTACGTTTCTAGGAAATTGATCTTTTGCCACAAATTTAAGCATGTCTATGTAGATAAGATACATTTACACCCCGCTACATTCCCCGATTTTTGAAAAAAATGCTTCATGCAGTTACAAAATGATAAAAATGACAAAAATCACTCACCGATCTCGCTCGTTTTGTAAACATTGACGAAGTACCTGTGGTACAGGAAGCGAAGTGCCTTCAATCCTCGTCGGCACAGGCAGTGCCGCAGGCACTGTTTAGTACCCGTGCTCCAGGCTTTCGCTAAAGTTTGAACAAAAAACACCTTACTTTCATTATTATTGTAACATGGAATCCAGAAAAAATGTTGTCAAACTATATTTCAGTAAGCACTTGTTTGAATGGTTCTTAAAATAGAAACAGTGGAAACCCCTCACAACTTCACAACAATTCTAAGAAAGCGCGTTATCATTGGATGCGTTGTTCCGACTGATCATGGATGGTACTTGATTTTTGTATGCGGGAACCAGACGGGAATTCACAGAAATTCTGAGGTCATCTTTCTCTTTCAATGTCAACATTGTGACACTTTGCAAACAATAGACTTGTGGGAGAAAAGACAGCGATGATATATAGAAAATGAATATGAAAAAAATCTGTAAAAAGATCCTTTGGAAGCAGAATGCAACCAAGAAGAATTAAACAGCAGCTCGGTTTGATTGAGTCTGTTCATGAGAGGTAATGAAATGTGCAACACCTCTCACGCCCCCTAGCACCGGCTTAAGCGGGACTCTATTACACATATGTTGAATGGATTTCATGATACCAAAGGACCAGTAAATATAACAACAGTTACAATGAATCCAAGTATGGGGACACTTTTTACAGCCTGAAAACTTAATGTCTGAAATCTGTTTCAATTAACTTAAGGGGTGTAATTTGTGTAATGCTGTCTATATACACTATGTATAAATACCAGTTTTAAAAATCAGATATCAAATTTATTAAAAAGAATTCCTTCTGGTAAAATATTATCCGGTCCTGTAAAAAAATCATGTTTACCAGACCGACTGTCCTGTAAATTATCAGGATCTTTCGTGAACACTGCAAACAACAAAGCAACTTTAGTTTTAGATGTATTAGCTATCCTGCTTCTGCAAAGCTCAGTTTTAATTTGTTTAATATATATTTATGTTTGTTTTTTTAAATCAAACTTGCCGTGCAGGATGAGTACTACAGCAAGTTCCACTTGCTCGCAGGAGATTCCTACTTGTACTTAAGAGCAGACAAGCGGATTTGTCAAGCCCTGTATGTGAAGAAAAATAATGGTCATGCGGTATAAATTTCTGTGTGGATAATTCAAAATACTTTACAGGAATAGTGCAGAGACATTGCCACTACTGAGTACACTTGTATTACTAGAGGTTTTACCAGTTACAGCACAATTCACTCTACATTATGATAATGTACAGTTAACCTCATTGTCACTGAAACATCTAAACCAGCTGATCTAAACAGCTGGTTTCATCATTTTAACACATTTGTATCCAAGACACTTAGACATGTCATGTATACACAAACACAGTTCAGTATTATTGTATGGGTCAAGAATTCTTTCAACAGAAGTTTATTACAATATGTCCAGATGTTTTTCATTTTGATATATGACCAAAACAAGCTTTTGTTGAATCTGTGATGTCAAAAATATATTAGGTCATGACTTCACGTAAATCTAGCACAAATTGACAAGAAAATCAACACAAAATATGATTGTTGTTATTTTCATATCTATGTAATACTGTGACCTAAAAATATGTTCTCACCTTGATTGTGACTTTCTACTGTTTCCAGACTGTGACATATATGACACAGGGTTTGAAAGAATAGGAATAAAATAGTAAAATGTTTTGACATTTCTTTTCGCTTTATCCGCGCCATGCTGTCTTTTTTATATTTACAAACAAAACGAAAATTAAAATTGCAAATATCTACATTCTAAATAAAAGTATAGACTTGAAAAATATTTATATCCAAATTCTGAAACTATATTTCTTTCAGTTATTTCAAGAAATAACTCAAATGGTATAAAATTATTATAAATGTGTACGAATATGCGACTTTATTAAAGGTCTTAAGCAAATTCGATTTGCTACAATGATTTCTATTGGCTGAATGGTTTCTAATGTCCTCCTGACCTACATTGTTTTGAGCGTTAGAAAAGGCGTTACAGAAGGAATTGATTGACTTTATGAAAGAAAGGAAGTTAGGTTTCTTTCAATATGAAAAGCAATTATATTTTCATACCGCAATAGCTCCCCAAATGACCCTAACATTGAACATATCTGTTTGGTTTCTGTGGAAACGCTGACCAATCAAAACATGACATGAATTTACTTTCTTTATTTCTTTCCGTTTTATCAACACGCCGTGTAAGTAACAACATTTTTGACAGCTCACAGGTAACACACTCACAGCTCCTGGTTATTCTTCCCAACGTGCAGTAGAACATGTATGGCCCAGTTACATGTACCGAAACAGTGACTTTAATACATATTATTTTATGAAGTGCAGGCCGGAGAGATATAGATCTAAATTGCAGTCTTTGGCCAAAGTTTGTGTTGGCCTTTCATTTTGAGAAAGAATTCAAACAACACCAGATCATAGAAAGAAAAGGTTGTTGACACATGAAAACTGAGCAGCATATAAAACTTGTAAATTACTCTCACCATTGGCATTAGTCCAAATAATAGGATGTTTCGGGACATCTTTATAAAATCTGACAGTCGCTGTTGCGTCATATCCAAACCTTTTCTGCATATTTCTGGTAGGAAATCGCCAATGAAATGTTTATTTTGAGTTTTGTTTCTGCAATCTAGTGTCATCGGCAGTCCGCTGTGTATTGAAACCGGGTTGGGGTACATGTTCACATCATATTTGTAAAGATTTAAGTCTGTTATTGAAAATTATGAGTTGAATTCAACCCATTTGAAGTTTCTACATTAATATTAGTGTTTAATTTATTGGAGCGAGTAAGTCTGACCAGTATATTATGATTTTTTTTTATATCTTTGTTTTCAAAACAGTAAATTGCAGATATGGGTAATGCTTAGAGGGATGACAACTATAAAATATCGGATCTTAAAATAAGTCATCCAGATAAGCCAAGTGAGTAAGGCTAGGTTGTTATTAAAGCGGCAGGAGATACTGGGAAATATGATTCAGATCAAAATATCTTATCCTTTACATAAGCTATACTAGATAGAGCAAGAGTTGGTACTCCAGGATAGTGTGTTTAGTGCATGGGAATGGGCACAAAAATGACAAATGGTATTTAATAGTAAGAAGTGTAAGCATCTGGGAAGAGGGAAATTACTGACACCTTTCACATGAATATTAATAACAACCAGATTGTTGAGATCAGTCAGGTATAGAGTGAGAAAGATCTTGGAGTTGTTTTTGATGCAGATATATATGAAGAAACCAATTCATATCAATGGAAAGGTGAATAAGGCAAATAGGAATTTACTTGTCTCATATTCAGGACTTTCACATATATGGATACAGACATGTTTTTGTCTCTGTATAAGGCACTGATCAGGCCACATTTGGAATATGCGTCTGTTGTATGGAATCCAAGATTGAAAAAAGATCAGATTGCCGTAGAAAATGTCCAGAGAAGGGCAACTAGGCTTTTAGCAGATTTAGGTAATATGGAATATTGTGAAAGATTAGGTTGCTAGGTTTACCTACTCTGGAATATAGGAGGCTTAGGGGAGACAGGTGTTCAAGATCCTCCGCTAAAAGTGAAAAGTTTTTCTCCTTGATAGGTCATAACAGAAATAGGGGTAACCAGTATAAATTATATTTAAGAGATAGCTAACACTGAAATGAAAAAAAAGTGTTTTCAGTCAAAGAGTAATTGATACCAGGAATGAACTACCTGATTCAGTAGTTTAGCACCCTCAGTAAATGCATTTAAATCATGACTGAACAAACAAAGATTGGGTGGGTCAGTCAATAAAATTTAATGCCAGTTGCTATCAGTGACTTTGAGACATTATGGTGACTATGAGTTTATATGAGTAAGACGTCTGTGAATGGTACAACACGTATACGAAAGTTGTTGCTGATAAAAATTTGGGAGAACACTGAAGAAAAGGGCCGTCAGAAACGTTTATATTTATTATGTATTTATTCATATGTGGCCTCTAAAACAGTATGATCAACAGTATGTAGATTATTTTTATAATCCCATCATACCAATCCAGTGTCAATAACATTAAGGTGAGAAGTCGACACAATACATTATTAGTTGGTAGGGATCAATGACAATAATACACAATGCCTCAACTTAATAGCACCTGTTTGTGTTATTTCTATAATTCGTAACAAAATTCAATTTTTCTGGAAAATTTTTAAGTAGCTATAATGAATGTCTTACTATGCCTATTGCTTGTTATTTAGCACATAATTATATTATTATCATTTGAATAATTGAAGATTTGTTTCACTAAGCTGCTATTAATATAACTCAGATCATTCGTACTTTTATTCTCTTTCACAGCTTATCATACTTTTTTATGTTGATACTATTAAATACTACTATCACAGGTGGTTGGAAAAGCATCTAAAATATTATGTTCATTTTTATAGTCTTTCTGACTCAAAATAAATATTACAATACATTATTATGGTCATTTTAACTGAAAGATGAAATCAATTCAAGAAAACATGAAATTCAGCCCTTACATCTAATCAGTTACGCTTTATACATGTAGTAAAATTCAAATACACAATTTTAGTTTAGACATGATTTAACCATTTGGTAGTGAAAATGCAACCTGCATGAATGTTTTATGTGTCTCTGAGTCTTATGATTGTTGAACTGTGTAAAATTCGAAGTCCATTTCTCAACAGTGAACTATGTTTTATATACGTATGTACTAAGTACTTGTGCAGTATTTTTCTCATGCAGGTTTTCATTTAAATATATATTATCACTCAGATATTTTTTGTTTTTGTCACAAAAAACAGCATTTTCCTTAAAATTTGGAGTAATTTTTGCCCTATTTCCCAGTATTTCCCACTTTTTGCAATTTTAGGAGTATTTTCCAGTACGGGAATTCCTGATAAATACCAATGGGATATCCTGCCCCTGGGAAATACCGGCCAACCCTGATTACTGTACACAACTACTGTCAGTTTATCAATATAATATACATTCTGGAAAAGGGCTGCATAAAGGGGACACATTTTAGGACAGTTCAGCACCTTTAAAAACTCACCATTTTCAAAGAACTGTTAAAACAGATCCCTGTGAGATTCCAACCTTGGATGTCATTTCTTCTGCAGTATAATTGTTATTACTTTAATGTAGTAATGTCTGACTGTTAAGTAAGTTCTTGAAGTACAGCCACATTCTGCCCTTCACTCCTGATTTTTGGACTTTCTTTATAAGGCCGAACATCCATACTCTTTAGAAACAATTTTACTCATAGTTTATCAGTACTAATGCTGTCTTTTCATCTTTGTTTTATACATCTTCTACCAAATTAACAATTTGCAGTTCAGTCTATGTGCAAGACTTGTTTTTTCTATATGCATATAGCATTGCTGCAATACCTCCATACACTTCTGTTGTCGAAGTAAGTCTATCCTTCATGATTCCTTCCATTAGAAGATATGATTGCATCATGTTGAAATTGCCTTTTCCTGGTGTGGGGAGTATCACTTTATCAAATTATGGTCTGTTGTAAATGCTTTTGGAAGTGTTTCTTCACTCCAGCTTTTTTGGAGAATATATTACATCAATGGAGGTACTGTACCTCCATTTTTCAGCATTATTGTATATATTTTTTCAGGGGGTCTGGAGCACTACTAGTACTACTAGAGGCTTCTTTAATAGCTGCTGGTACTTCAGGGATAGAAATTGTTGCATTTTCCCACTCATATTCATTTTCATAATCCTTCACTAATATATTGTTTTTCTCTTCAAGTTCTTTCTAGATCATTTATTTTCTGTCTTAATTTTCCACTTAGGATTGCTTTGTTTTATATCTATTATCTAAGAATCCTTTTCCATACTGTTCTTTCATCACTGCATACGTTTCATGGTATGAAACTGCTAGAGTGTTGTCACATTTAAATTTGGGTTGCACAACTGCCTTTGTTTCACTTTCTGACAGCTGTGAAATGTTTTTTTGCCTGTTTAAAATCTTTGTACAGTTCTGTCAACATCTTTATATAAAGGCCTTTGCATGTTGTATGATGTACAAACTGTCTCCTTGGGGATTACTTTTTCAGCACATGCTTGATAAGCAGAACAAAAAAGTCATCATTTACATCTGTTTCTATGTTTCTGTTCAAAAAGCTAGCTCCGTTACCAAACAATCTTTCTGCATTATCACATACTAGTGGACATTCCTAACCTAGTAGACATACTTAACATGTTGTGTATACTATACATTTATTTATGTTTTTATTATAGTCCTTTTGCAAGTTGTGTGCTAAAAATAAGCTTGTGGGCTAAAATTATGCATTTAATTTACGGAAATTGATCATTTGACTAGTCAGACAGAATTGTGTATGTACAGTGATGGAAAAATGGTATGGTTCAGAACAATACAATACAAATTACATTAGTTATGTATAGCTATATATGTATAGCTATATTTCAACAGAAAATAAGCTTGCAAGGGAGACTTGTTTTCAGCTATTAAAACTGGCATCATTGGTCAAATAATAAGCTACAGATTCAATACTATATGTCGGCAGTTGAACACAAAACAGTTGTAACTCTTTCATTTAATATGTAACGAAAGTTCTTCCCAATGAACATAAATAAGTGTAAATGGTCAGATTAAGGTTTCTAAAAAAACAATTACCTGACTGAATTGTTAGTGACCACCTGTAATGGAGTACCTGGTAGGTTTCTTTGATTAAAATGTCTGCTGGCACAATTTATGTCTGTATTATTTTTGAGAGAATCTCACTCAACCATGCATGCTCCATTGTGTGCCTGCTGAAATTTGAAATAAAGAGCATCATCTCTTAGATCAACCTGTGTACAAAAAGTCTGAACCTGTTTCATTTATTTCAGGTAAAAGATCAAGGTGGTCTTAAACTGTTTTGAACAAGAGTACATTCCAATGTTGCAAGCACTATGGGCTAGCCTGGTTGCTACTCTGTATATCTACCTCAGACCCATGTTCAAGTGGATTATCCGCAGGGTGACCGGTAAATGTGAGCTTCTCCGTATAGTATACCAGTACCCGAATGGAGCTGCTAGGACCAAATATGTAGGTAATGTATTATTCTTTCATTATTTAAAAAATGCATAACAGTAACGGTATATAAAATTATAGTGTAGTTAACTAAACAAAATCTGATGAAAGGGAATATTTCACAAAATGTTGTTAATATGCCTACCATTAATTAGGATTCTTGTTATAGTCCATTACTCATGGGTAAATATTGAATTTTAAATGTCTGTAACCATATTTACATAAATTTAGATACTGAAATAAATCGATCAAACTCCAGCTGTCTCAAATTTAATTTATTTTTTTAAAACCAGGATGCAACTGTGCCACAGATTATTGTCAGAAACAATCAATGCTGCATATCAGGACTCCTTCTATAAATAGCCAGTCCTTGGTTTGTGCTATATGACCAATTTAAAGTTCAACACACCATATTTTGTTAAAGTCAAAAGTTAAAAAAAAATAGTTAATTTAGATTTACATGTATTTATAAAACACATACAGAAGGAGTTGCTGGTCGATAGTCAAAAATGTTTGACTGGCAGACCTATTCAGTAAGTGTATACTGTATTTCAGGGGTCTTCTATAACTCACCAGTCTATAGTTTGTGCTATAGGCTGGTCTATAGTTCAACACTAAATTTTGCTGGTCTTAGATTAAAACTTGAGGAAAAAGTTATAAAAATTCATTTCTGATGTCATGTATTAAAACACTTTCTGACCTCAGGCAATAAATTTGACTATTGACTGGCAAGTGATTCAGTAAGTGTGTACTACATGTATATTCTAGGACCCAGTCTCTAAAGGTATGACTGCAAATATTTTCTAATTGTGTGTAAAATGTCTTTGTAGAGTACAGTTTAAAGCATTCCAGCCATCATGAGTTGAAACGGCTTGTAAAAGAGACAGATACTAACATAGAGGCAGCGGTTGTCTTGGTGATGAAAACAAAATTTATATTGCCGGAAGTACACTCGCAGTATGTCACTGTCCTTACATTTAGTTGACATGTAAAATATCATTCAAGTGGTGTACACTTCTAATGTCTTTCAGTTTGTCAGTAATTATCATTTAACTGTTTGTAATTCAGTGTTCAGTCTTGAAATCTTTTCATGAAAAATCTGTGCTAAATTGTATGTAATGAAATCGGATAAGATGTTGCCAAAAAATGTCTGTATTTTACAGGTATAAGGTTTTCATGAATGTTTTCATATTTGCAGGATTTATCAGCTAGAGATTTGATTGTCATAAGTAACAAAACGTATTATGTAAAAATCTGTACATAAAGTTACAAGCTTGAGGTTTGCTACTTTATTTAAGACCACTCTTGGACCAATAAAGAGCAAATGTTATGAAAAAAAAAGAATAGATGATGTATCCATACTGGGATCTTTTTGCTTAAATTTGCCTTTCTAAATAATTATGTACCTTATCGTAATCTCATGGTTAAAATCTGCCTAACTTCTGCTTAATTTCAAATGTTACTCACATTTCAGATTTGAGCATATATTTCGGCAAAGTTTAACACAGATAAATGGGTATGTAAGGCTGCAGCATGAAGTAGAGACTGTAAGACAGGTGAAATATTCCAGTGAAAACTCCGATCACGAAGATAAACTGATGAAGGTAAATTGACCTCGAGATTACTTAGACATAGTGTTTTACCTTTATCATATAAAATTGTTTTAGCAGATTCTGGCAAGAAATTCTTTAAAGACAAACTTTTTGTTTCGACTTTGGATAGTAAAAGCCTGTCTGATGCATTGAAGAAGAAATTCTAAATATTGAAAATGTGTTGTAGTTATGGAATATCCTGACAGATGGTGAAAAGTTGACATCAAGAACATGTTCCCAGTGGTCTCAGATTGGCTTCCAGGGTGAAGATCCACAGACTGATTTCCGTGGCATGGGACAACTGGGTCTAGATCAACTATTGTAAGAAATCATCCAAGTTTTTATCTTTGATTTGTTATGTTTCTTTTAAATTGTTCAGCCACATATTATATCGATACTGGTAATATTGTACTTTTCGGGTACCTACGTGGCCAAGTGGTTAAGGTCGCTGACTTCAAATCACTTGCCCCTCACTGATGTGGGTTCGAGCCTCACTTGAGACGTTAAATTTTTCATGTGAGGAAGCCATCCAGCTGGCTTACGGAAGGTCAGTGGTTCTACCCAGGTGCCCGTTCGTGATGAAATAATGCATGGAGCCCAGGAGGGGCACCCGGGGTCTTCACAATCAAAGCTGGAAAGTCGCCATATGACTTATAATTGTGTTGGTGCGATGTTAAACCCAACAAAAAAAAGTTACACTTTTCAAAGTCTTCCATTTTAAAGTTTATTCTGGAAAGATTTTTTTCTCTTTTATCCACTGCAGTCTTTGGAAGTCGAGCAAAATTATTTGTATTCATTTAAGAAAACACATATTTAACCATGTGTAAGGGGCTGCCATTGTTTTTCATTTCAAATTCAGGTATTTTTCAACAAAGTATACAGCAGAAGCCAGATCTTTGCTATCCAAATCTCACAATCAATATTTTGGGTAAGTTTAGAAAATGATGTACACATTTTCAATATTTTCCCTGTTCGTTGTAACTATGCAGATACCATGGGCGAAATATGTCTTTCTCACATAAATTTAGGAATATACATTGATTTTATTCAGTCTGTTGTCTGTCTGTCACAAAAGTTTGTTTGGTAGGGGCCTCTATGTCCGAGTGCTTAAGGTTGCCAACTTCAAATCACTTGCCCCTCCCTAATGTGGGTTCGAGCCTCCTTCGGCATTGAATACTTCATGTGAGGAAGTCATCCAGGCTTGTTACTTTACAGTATGTTAATGATTATGAAACTAGTGAGAGTTAGTGGTCAGTTTTGGATTGTAAATGCTAGTGTTGCTTTTAGTTATTTTCAGTTGAGATTTGAGATCATTTATCAAATAGAAAAAGTGGAAACTCCACAAGTCGCTCAACACAACAAAAACAAAGATGTTGCAGGCTCAGTTTGATTGAGCCTGTTCATGGACGGTAGTGGAAATGCATGCTACCGTCCACGCCCTCTAGCCCCAGGTTGAGCAGAACACAACATTTACACATGCTAAAAGTACAAAAAAACAATTTAGAGTCTCATTGTCATTTGGAATGTATAAATTTACTAATACTAGTATAAAGCTTGTTAGTTGTGCATGAATGTGTGGATAATCAGTATAACAGTAATATCTGTTCATTTAAGGTATTCATTTGCAATAGTTGGTATAAACCTGACGGAGCTGGTATATACATTACTGAAACATGGTAACCTGAGAACTCACTATTACAACAATAAATCCAGCAAACCAACCATCGAAGATTTCCACGAGGTTTACTGTAAGTATATGTGTTGCATCTATTGCTAATATTCCTTCTATAATAATTTGATTAATCATTTTGTTTACTCACTGAATGTGGTCTTTCAGTGTTCTTTTAAGTAAAATATGAAATTTCATATTACAAACCCATACCATCATCCACATCTTGTATGATTAGGCCCATGAAGTTTAGACATAGATGACTACACCCCCACCCCACCCTTCCCAACACACACACTCTAAAACTATCATTTGTTTACCTTGTCAAAGTAACATACAAAGCGCATGACCTGGGTTACTAAATTCAATGTCAAGGTCACATTTAGAGGTGAAAGGTTAAAGAGCTAAAATTCCTGTCCATGTCTTCTAAACCCCTGGCATTATTTTCATTATTTGTAGCACTTGTTAACCTCATGCAGACAACATGCTAAGGGCATAACCCAGGTCACGATGTCCAAGGTGGTGGACAAGGTCGTACTTGAGCTGTGAAAATCTGATGATCAATCTAGTGCCTTCATGACCATCTTGTTATAACCTCCTCTTGGTATGGCATGTTGTTTTCAGCTCTAGTGGCCTTGAACATGTGATATGCCAAGTGTGTACTGGTAAAATTCAGGCTTATGGAATGCATTGTAGATCAAGCTGTTGTTATAATGACACTTTCATTTTATACTACTTCCTATTTCTTCGAAATTTTGCAGCATAAAACTAGAAACTCAAAACACACCTATTTATTGATTTGATCATGAATATTGATAAAAGGAGATGAATGTAGTCCAAACACAGGTAAAACATGGAATTGGACTTCCATCTAGAACAGTCATTTGTTATTGACTTTTAAAATTCTGGCAATATTTCATACAGAATATTTATAGGTATACTTGTATAATAAAGAGCTTTTATGTTTTGTCAGTTTACTAGAAGTATGAAGAATCATATACATGGATACACTTATTGCGTCTCAAATACACTTGCTAGAATATTTGCAGTTTGGTTGGCTAGCTCTTAAGGGAAAGCAAAAGATGAATGGTTTTTAAGTTTAATCTCTTTTTTTTATGTTTTGTATTTTTTTTCAGGTTATGTGTTCTTCGACTTTGATACATTTTGGTTTAATGAGAAACCAAAAGACATTATGGAGTTTGGCAGAATACGGGAAAAATATCGCAAAAAGTTGGTGGCTCGACTTAAAGAAAAGGATACAGTTCTTATAGCAGAGTTCCAATACAAGCACGATTCCTGAGACTGTACAAAACTTTATGCAAAATAAGAAACTTGCATGGTTCTCAATCTGGATAGACTATTGATAATTTACCACTCCTCAGTTTACTATATGTTACATTCTGAAAGAAGTATATAAAGGATAACTGTACAGGAAATTTCAGTTACTTAGGCTGTTAAATATTTGACATCTTTCCTGTTGTATTCTACTTACCTACCTTTCATTCCATCTAGTCAGATTTACTAGAAGTGATGAACAGAATGTTGTAAAGTCATTGTATTGATTTACACAGTATAGGTATACTTTAGTTTTGTACTGCAAGTGTTCAGTATCTATGGTAATGGGATCTGCTTCGTTTACATAAAGCTTTATTCATTAACACATTTCCACTTTGAAGGCATATTCACAGTTGTACAGATAAATGTTCTATTGTGAAAAAGAATGCTAAGTTTACAACACAAACACTTTGTATATTACCATTTACCTCATTACATCACTCACATTGTACATAATCAATTACCTCCTGATATCGAGCACATTGTGTATCAACATCTCTCCTTCATTTCCGTGTGCAAATTGTAAGGTTACAGTATATAATGATCTATGAAATTATAAACAAAATTCCATGTTTTCCCTCAAAGTAATGAACAGCTTACTGTTAGATCCACCTTTTTCAGTAACAAGGTTTTGTCCGGATTAATCTTTAGATATTTAAGAAAATACTGATATTTTATATCATTTTAAAGAAAACTCCGAGGGTGATAATAGGAACTCCTTTAAATTATCAGAATGCCTTGATTAGTATTTATTTTATTGTCCAAAATAAAATTTTGCGAGGTATTTTCCATTGTAAAGTTCAGCTATTTTTGACACCAAAATTTAGACAAAATAAAGACTTGATTTATTTGTAAAGGATTGTTATAAAATTGTCAGGATATCTTTGTCAACAGAAAAGCAACATTTGCATGCAAAAGTTTTGTTACATTTCTAAAATGTAGAGCATTGTCGACAGTTATTGACACCTTGAGCATTGGCGGAGGATAACAAGTTGTTTACTTATGATAATCTTAGTTGAAACAAATTATCAACGTTATTAATTGTTCATCCACATCATCCGATAGTCCATATAGCAACAGCAGTAAGGCAGTACGAATATAAGATAACCACACATACAAAAAGACGTGGAGGCAGTTATCTACACCATTTTGCAGTTATGGACACCCTAATAAAGTTTAAAAAAATGAAATAAGTTAGAGGATATAGTAAGCTACAAGATGAATGGAAGTCAGTTGTAAAACTTAAAGATATATTGATAATAAGTAGACTTTCCAACATTTTGGCTTTATATTGTACATTAGATGTATGCATAAGGCCTGTGCCTTTTTCCTTGATGTTATACACATCTGACTTAAACAAGAACCTAGTAGATCTAGTCTTAGTCAAGGTTTGTATACAGTAGAACATTTTGAAGGGTGAATCGCAACATTTTTCAATGTCTAGAATATACAACTGTAGAGGATATATAAAAAGTGTCCAAGTGCCTTAGCCTTACTCTCGTGTTCCATAGCACTTTTTCAAGCAAACGGTTCAGTTTTCGTGTGCTCTAACATGGCTGTAAACCTAGCAAAAGCCATTGTGACTTTGCCATGATTTATACAAAGGAAAAAACATATTTGACATTAAATAAACATTATTACATATATTTTGAAAATTCAAAAAGATACTGCTCACCCTTGGAGACCTTTAGAAGGTACCGGGTAGTTAAAAAAGTTAAATGTTTGTCTGACAGCTGTTTGTGCACTACAGATTGTTAACAAATGTTGGAATGCCAGGAAATGAAACTTCTAAGTTATATATATATATATATATATGTTCCAGTTTTTTATTTTAATTATAAATCAGTTTTATTCACTGTCACTTTGTATTAATATGAGTACAGAAAATTTAAAGTCTATTTTAATACGACATTGTTGAGTCATAATGTTGTTTTTATAAAATGCTCAGTCTCGTACAATAAATTGAATTTGAACAGTAAAAAATGTTGTAAAATTTTCATTTTTGTTATGCATAATATTTTATGTAGATCAAGTAACCAGTTTGTATGTTCTTCAATCAGCTGATACTGATTTGAGCCATTCATCGTATTGCAATTAGTCAAAAAAAGATCCCTTATTTTCACACATTTATCAAGGATTTCTCTAATTATCACATATAATGGTCATGAAATTTCAGTACCAGTTGTGTATTACAGTAATGCTAAAATTATATCTATGAGGTGTCCTAAATGCAAAACACCTATTGCCAAAAACATTAAAAAAATTTGCTTTGGCCAAGAAAATGGCCTCCATAATTATGTCCCCCTTCAAAGGAGGGGTATATTGTTTTGCAGATGTCAGTCGGTCGGTTGGTCTGTAGACCAGTTGTTTTCCGGATGATAACTCGAGAGCGCTTGGGCCTAGGATCATGAAAGTTGATAAGGAGGTTGGTCATGACCAGCAGATGACCCCTATTGATTTTGAGATCAGTAGGTCAAAAGTAAAGGTCACAGAGACCTGGAACAGTTAAACTGTTTCCAGACAATAACTTGAGAACGCTTGGGCCTAGGATCACAATAATAGGGAGGCTGATCATGACCAGCAGATGACCCCTAATCATTTTGAGATCAGTGGGTCAAAGGTCAAGGTCACAGAGACCTCGAACAGTTAAACTGTTTCCAGATGATAACTTGAGAATGCTTGGGCCTAGGATCACAAAACTTAATAGGGAAGTTGACCATGACCAGCAGGTGACCCCTAATGATTTTGAGATCAAAGGTCAAGGTCACAGAGACCCGGTAAAGTTAAACCGTTTCCAGACTATAACTTGAGAACGCTTGGGCATAGGATCACAAAACTTAATAGGGAGGTTGATCATGACCAGCAGATGACCCCTATTGGTTTTGAGATCAGTAGGTCAAAGGTAAAGGTCACAGTGACCCGGAATAGTTAAACCATTTACGCACGGTAACTGGAGAACGCTTTGGCCTAGGATAAGGAAACTTAATAGGGAGGTTGATCATGTACAGCAGAAGACCCCTATTTATTTTGAGGTCACATTGACCCAGAACACTAGAATGTTTTTTGCCAGAAAGCTAGAGAATGCTTTGGTCTAAGATCACATTTGTTATCGAGGTCACATAATACCACCAATAATTATTGGTCAGTACATCAAACGTTCAGTGCACAGTGGCCAAATTTCTGTTTGAATGCATCAAGGTGGGGGATGGGTGGCTTTTAGTGTTCCACAAGCTCTTGTTCATGGTTTGGTTTTGAGTTTTGCACACAAACATGGCTGGATCAAGCAGTGTCCCTGTCTGTGTGGCAACTTCTGGTCCCTGACCATTTTCATTATTATGCCCCCTTCGAAGGAAGGTTATATTGTTTTGCAGATGTTGGTTGGTCAGTCTGTAGAGCAATCAGTTTCTGGATGATAACTCAAAAACACTTTGGCCTAGGATCAAGAAAGTTGATAGTTAAACCATTTCTGGACGATAACTGGAGAACGCTTGTGTCTAGGAGCACGAAACTTAATGGAGAATTTAATCATGACCAGCAGATGACCCTTATTGATTTTGAGGTCAATGATCAAGGTCACAGTGACCCAGAACAGTTAAACAGTTTCTGGATGATAACTCAAGAACTCTTGGGCCTAGGATCATGAAAGGGTCATGACCAGCAGATGACCCCTATTGATTTTGAGGTCAGTCAGTGATCTGGAACAGTTAAAGTGTTTCCAGACGATAACTCAAGAACGCTTTGGCCTAGGATCACGAAACTCAATAGGGAGGTTGATCATGACCGGCAGATGACCCATATTGATTTTGAGGTTAATAGGTCATGGTCACATTGACCCAGAACAGTAGAACTTTTTTTGCCAGATAACTAGAGACAGGGTTCCCACGCTTCCTGGAAAACTGGAAAAGTCCTTGAATTTTTCATTTCATTTTCAAGGCCTTGAAAGTACTTGAATTTTAAAGAAAGAGCAAAAAACCTGAAAAAAGGCAGGAATTTTGTCCTTTCTGTATGCTCACAATATTGCCAGTGTACATAAAAAGCAAACATATTTAAATAGAGAAACACCGACATTGCTATCCCTGTTCTTGAAAAATTCGCGTCTTCAACTCTTCACATCAGATGAGATTTTAATGGTGCTACACCTACTTAGTCTATACAGAGTTGTCTTTCTTTGAAAAGCGTCTGGTGATTAAGATGAAAGAAAATCGTGGCACACTTTGAAAAATGATTTCTTTTCTACAAAGAAGAGAAATTGGCAAAGCTAGTGTAAAATATGACCTCAAAAGCCTGAAAATTGACAATAAATCGGTATTGCCAGATGACTGCATTGTCCATGCTTATAATCTGACTGAAATACATCTGACAAATTGCAGAACACCCTTAAAACTGAATCACAAGGTGAAGAGAAGCTTATCAGCACAAGAAGTCAATCTAAAAAGCAACCTACTGACAACTTTGAAAAGTCATAGATTAAACGCTTGGTGAAAATTGAGTCCTGTTTTTTAGATTAATTAAATTTACATGTATTATACCCCCACTGATGAAGTTCAAAGGGGGTATATTGGAGTCTGTCCATCTGTCCATTTATGTTTGTCCATGATTCTTGTGAACCTTACTCTAAACTATTTGAAGGGTTTTGTTGAAACTTTACAGACTGGTTGTATATAACATGAGGATGTCCGTATTACAAGATAATCTAGCTAAGGGGAGATAACTCGGACCTAGATATTTTCCATTATGTCTTTTAAACAGTACTACTTTAACCAAGTGACAGTGAGCGAGGCAGAAGTATTCATCCCCTTTAGGGATAGCTCTAGCTTACTTTCTTAAAGTTCTAGCACCTATTAAAGGTCTTAGAGGCAGTGAAAGAATTTCACTTCTGACGGGACTTGAACCTACAATGTCTGGATCAGGTTTGGGCGCTCTACCTTTGAACCACGAGGCGCTCTATTAGTCCTTGAATTTTGTGAAAATGTCCTGGAAAAGTCCTTGAATTATTTCCACTGAAAAGAGTGGGAACCCTGTAGAGAATGCTTTGGTCTAAGATCACATTAGGAGGTCATTTATGACTAGGAAATGACGCATAATTATTTATTTGAGGTCAGTACGTCAAACGTCCAGTGCACAGTGACCAAATAATTTCTGTTCCTTGTGCAATTACTGAATGCATCAAGGGGGGCATTTCGTATTCTACTAGCTCTTGTACTTCCTGGCCATTTTCAGTGTATTTCCTAAATTTGAATTACTTAAAATCCAGGATAACTAGCACACTAGGCTTATCACAATGCGACCTTACAAGATACAAGATACAAGAAGCTTTATTTTAAGTCTGGTAGTATAAACAAAGAAACATTAGCTAGACAGCTATTTTCCGACAAAAACAAAGTCATGCAACAACAAAACGCGAAAAACATAAAAACCTGTAAAAGAAATATTTAGCACATACAAATATTTAAGTTAAAGAGCACATTTAAAGAAAGATCATGCAGGTAAAACACATATCATAAAAAATATTTAGTTAAAGAGCACATTTAAAGAGAGATCATGCAAATAAAACACATGTCACAAAAAATATCTAAGTTAAAGAGCACATTTAAAGAGAGATCATGCAGATAAAACACATATCATAAAAAATATTTAGTTAAAGAGCACATTTAAAGAGAGATCATGCAGATAAAACACATCATACAAAATATTTAAGTTAAAGAGCACATTTAAAGAGAGATCATGCAGATAAAACACATATCACAAAAAATATTTAGTTAAAGAGCACATTTAAAGAAGTCATGGATAAACATTCACAAAATATTATTAAAGACACATTAGAGGACATCAGATAACCACAAAAAATATTTAGTTAAAGAGCACATTTAAGAGAGAGCATGCAGATAAAACACATATCACAAAAAATATTTAGTTAAAGAGCACATTTAAAGAGAGATCATGCAGATAAAACACATATCACAAAAAATATTTAAGTTAAAGAGCACATTTAAAGAGAGATCATGCAGATAAAACACATATCACAAAAAATATTTAGTTAAAGAGCACATTTAAAGAGAGATCATGCAGATAAAACACATATCACAAAAAATATTTAGTTAAAGAGCACATTTAAAGAGAGATCATGCAGATAAAACACATATCACAAAAAATATTTAGTTAAAGAGCACATTTAAAGAGAGATCATGCAGATAAAACACATGTCACAAAAAATATTTCAGTTTAAGAGCACATTTAAAGAGAGATCATGCAGGTAAAACACATATCATAACAAGAGTGCCAGAATGTCACAATATACGCCCATCACAGCAAATTTCTTTACTCTAGCACCTGTATTTGCAAATGGAATTTTAATATTGTGGTTGTTTAGTAATCATTGTCAGTCATTTGTTTTTCTAAGTCCAAAAAAAAACTCCTTACCAGGTAGAGATACCTCAAAATACACCTAAAATTTGAAAGTAACATCTATGTTGAACCACAGAAAAGTGGTCTTGTTTTTTCCGTACGGTCAATTATAAAAAAGTTACAATATAAGTTATTTATAGTAATAACTAAGGGAAGATAATCTTTAAAAAAAAAAAAAAAAAAAAAAAAAAAATCCAAAAAAAAAAATTGTAAGTCCACACAAAAATCTTTACCAGGTAGAGATTGGTCAAAATACACCTCATAATTGGATGTAGCATTCATGTTGTACTACAGAAAAGTGGTCTCGATTTTTCCCTACGACTAGTAATGAAAAAGTTACAATATAAGCTATTTATAGTAACAACAAAGGGAAGTAATTCTAAAGAAGGGAACTGCGCATGACACTTCGTCTCATGATGGTGTATAATTGTGCCAAGTTACATCAAAATCCCTCCATGCATGAAGTAGAAATGCTCCGGACAAAGTCATTCTTGTATCTGACCTTTGGCCTCTAAGTGTGACCTTGACCTTTGACCTAGTTCTTGCGCATGACACTCCGCCTCGTGGTGGTGAACATTTATGCAAAGTTATATCAAAATCCCTCTATGCATGAAGAAGAAATGCTCCGGACAAGGTTTTCATTCTTGTATCCTTTGACCTCTAAGTGTGACCTTGACTTTAGACCTAGGGACCTGGTTCTTGCTCATGACACTCCGCCTCGTGGTGGTGAACATTTGTGCCAAGTTATATCAAAATCCCTCCATGCATGAAGAAGACATGCTCCGGACAAAGTTTTCTTTTTTGTATCCTTTGACCTCTAAGTGAGACCTAGACCTCAGACCTAGGGACCTGGTTCTTGCGCATGACACTCTGTCTCATGATGATGAACAATTGTGCCAACTTTCATCAAAATCCCTCCATGCATGAAGAAGATATGCTCCGGACAAAGTCATTCTTGAATTTGACCTTTGACCTCTAAGTGTGACCTTGACCTTAGACCTAGGGACCTGGTTTTTGCGCATGACACTCCGTCTCATGATGGTGAACAACTGTGCAAAGATTCATCAAAATCCCTTCATGCATGTAGAAGATATGCTCCGGACAAAGTCTGTGGACGCCGCCCGCTCACCCGCCTGCCAGGGGCGTTCCCATAATACGTCCCGTTTTTCAAACGGGCGTATAAAAACTATCTTAGGAGAAGCTATATGAAAAAATCACAAAAGGATACATATTAAGACTAGGTTTCAGCAAAGGTAGTGTACAAAGGCATATAATGGCAGCACAAAACACAAAATAACTGACAGTTTAAGGCATCTAAGGCAAAGTAAGTAAACACTACCTTCAGGGATCAGTTTTTTACAGTCATATTTGATGTAGTCTATGTCAAGAACACGATAATGCAGTTTGAGAACACGACAGTGTAGTTCCAGAGCACAATGCAGGTCAAGATCATGGTGCATGTCAGAAATCCAGGGGCTTGATAACATTAACCTATATTTTTGTCACTTGGTAACAGAATTATATACACAAATCTATCTACTTACAGTTTGCATTGGAATCACATTGTCAAGAGATGGCCCATAAATCAATTAAGTGTTAGAAATAATGCATAAAAGTAAAACACAACTGGTTAGGATTGCTTTTTTATTACTTTATTTTGATATACAAGTCTTTCATCTGTAAACAAAAACAACAAGGTTGACGATGCTTATTAACATAATAAGACATCTCGTCAACAACAAATTTTGCTTAGATACCTAAACAACATTATAATGGTGCATCTAAAAGAACAAGAGCACAGCTCCTTTCTTTTTTTGTATAACAAAGAAACATGGTGATTACTAACGAGGTTGAAATTCCACCCATGTATATGTATGGGAAAGATTTTCTTCATATGTAAATGGATCAGGTATGTTAAAACATAAATCGATGCCAGTAAAAAAAACTTTCTGAACTGTTCATTTTGTGGGCACGAAATTTCATGGTTGAGGCGAAAACAACTACAACTGAAACTTGGGGGTTTCTCAGATTTCAGGGGATTGAATGTTTTACTTCGACAACCAGAATTTAACATAATGATATCATGTGCACCTGTTTTCAGGACTGTCTTCGAGATATCCAGTATTTTGAGATAAGTGAGTTTGTGATATAAAGTTTCAACTGTACTCATGAATAGATGCAACCATAAAATCCATAAAAATATGTCCCACTAGCAGGACAGTTTGATACAGTTTCAGAGAGCATCTTTTTGCATTTGCGGCTGTGAAAAGTAATTTTTCCAATTAACCCATACATTTACACATTCTGAAATCTCAATCTCTATATCTATGCAGGTATATATGGTGATAGTACATAAAAATCTGTTTATCAAGCATGTATAATTTGTGTCAACCTAAGGCATCATCCTGTGTTTTGGACAAATAGCAGCTCGGATTTATCCAATATAGTCCAACAGGTAGTTTCAACTGCTATTACAAACCTATAGGCAATTATAAACAATATTATGCATGTTTTATAAGACAAAACAATGACACATACACACATCTTTGTGAAGAAATCATTTCTGTATAAAATGAAACATTTCTTTACAAGTTCAACTATTTAATGCCCTGCTTTTTGAAGAAAAAGGATGAAAAATATATATTTACTTTTCTTTTATGCAGAAATGACAACTTTCAATATAGCAAGTGGTATTGTAAATGATAAAATCTACTTTGTGTCTTACCTGGGCATTCCTCCAGATACACATTAAAATAGATTGCCAGATCATATATCGAATCATAAATCAGTATTATTAAAGCTGGTACACGCAGGATACCAAACAAAGCTAATAACATAACATTTCAATTGTGTGACCCATCCATGTGCACAGACTGTTGTTAATTATTTACATTTACTATTTGTTCTCTATGTAAACAAAACAAGAGGGTCATGATGACCCAGGATCGCTCACCTGAGTAATACGAGCCACATGTTTCAAATGGAAAACTGATGGTAAAATATTTAAAAAGTAGGTCACATTCGTGGTCAATGAAAGTCAGTTTTAAGATCAGAGTGCAAAACTGTACATGTCATCTAAATTTCAAGGCTGTATCTTAAAAATCAAGAAAGTAGGTCAACAGGTCAAGGTCACAGTCAGGTGAACCCTAATGGCTTGGGGTCATCAGGCAATTATAATTAAACAGTCTAGGAAATATGATCTCACAATTTTCGAAGTATTTTTTCCTATATAACTCATATAACAAGTGACCCCCAGGGTGGGGCCTCTTTTCACCCAAGAGCATAAATTTGAACAATCTTGTTAGAGATCAACTAGGCAATGCTACATACCAAATATCAAAGACCTAGGCCTTGGACTTTCAGACAAGAAGATTTTAATTTTTTTTCCTATATAAGTCTATGTTAAACTTGGGATCCAAGGGCAGGGCCTCTTTTCACCACAGGGGCATAATTTGAACAAACTTTATAGAGGACCATTAGATGATGTCACAAACCAAATATCAAGGCTACACACCTTGCAGTTTTGGACAAGAAGCTTTTTAAAGTTTTTCGAGTTCTGCATGGAATTCAATTCTTTGAACAATTCTGAAGGGGGACCACCCAAGGATCATTCCTGTGGAGTTTGGTGTAATTCTGCCCAGTGGTTTTCAAGAAGAAGATATTTTTAGAAAATGTTGACAGAACCACGACACACAACGGACACTGAATGGTCACAAAAGCTCACCATGAGCCTTAGGCTCAGGTGAGCTAAAAACTGTTCATTTCCATATAACAACATTAGTACAAGGAAACAAATGCACTTTTGTTCCAGAAGATTGCAGGCCAGATTTCACATTCACAAAACTACACACAAAAATTGTCAGCCTTCAAAACACATCTTTCAAAATCGGCAACCAAAATTTCAGAAAGAACATTCAATTATAGCTCAAACTAATGTTTCTAACTGTTCTAACTGTAAAGATGAAAACTGTTGACATACAAATTAAAATCAGATAATATATTTCTATAGGAAGGCAAAGTGCATTTTAGCTTAGGCATTCTATTTATCAGCAGTAAAGATCATTGTCCGCCATATAAAAGTTATTTCTGAGCATTCAGACAGGAACCAACAATCACTAATGGAAATTCATGGATTTGGCAGAGGTCTCTGCTTTTATACAAGTCTAAATGTACAAAAAAAAAAAGACATTCAATCTAAATACTGACAGAAAACTGCAATCATTTCATTCTTAATTTATAATTTTAAAATTACTGAAAAGGCACTTTCTAATTTCAAAAAGTTTGCTTTACATCTGGAGGTTTGCCCTTCAAAACTTTTACTTGATATAAGATAAAGAACGGCTACTCTGCTTGATATCAGGTAAAGACAACTCTCTATACTTCATGAACTTCACAGGAATCTGCTGAATAAACACAGTTCTTCACAAGAACAACATACAAGGAAATAAAATCATTACAATAGTAAGTTACACAAAATAATAAGCACATCAACAAGAGTGGCCATAAAAAACAACAAAGCATTAGCTGAATAATTCACCTTATAAATTCCCATTCCAGTTAAATATGTTGCACTGAGCATCTTTATATAAGGAATGTTCTGAAGGAGTTTCAATTAAAGTAATATCCCCCTACCCCACACCAATTCTTTACCCTTGACCACCCTTGGACTAGGTATATTTGTTCATCTACAAAAATTCACAAACACAAAGAATAAGGAGAAATACAAATAAAAGGCATACAAACATATAAAAAACTGGGTATAATATGCCTATTCACAAGCAGAATGTGACAAGGCAATATAAACTTGAAGCATTTGTGCAGTGGAGGATGACTTATTGTTCAAAAGCCAGGTTAAGTCTCGAGGTCACTGTGACCTCGACCTTTGACCTATTCAACATCCTCCTCAAGTGATGCTTATTCAACCTGTAAAGTATATCAAAGCTGAAACACACAAAAAATACCACAACTTATTTCAGATCCCTGTGACCTTGAACTGTGAGCCATTGACCCTCAAATCATTAGGAATCTTCCTCCAGTGGTACTTAGTCACTATGTTACCTTTAAAAGCCACAGCTGTTACACTTTATGACTTTTTTTCTGTAACCCATTTACAGTCTCCTGGTCATTGTGATCTTGACCTATTGACAAAAAAAAACAGTAGGGATCCTCCTCAAGTAATTCTTGATCACCCTATCAAGTTAGAAAACTGTAGCTATTATCCTTTCTCACTTAAAGAGTCCAAAAATGGAAACTGGATAGACAGCATCATTCCATAATTAGTCCATTTTTCAAAAACAGGCATGTAAAAGATAAAAATTTACAACACATTATTAGAGAACTCTCTTCTGCTCTACTGGTTTCCCAGTAGTTTCCAGACCCAAGTAGTTTTCCGGACCTTTTACATATCGTGCTGTATAGACTTTATTCCGTCGTAAAGCATCTGGGTAACAATATTATTTCATCTGGACCTTTGTTGCCTTTATATAGCAGCGAAAGCCCAGCATTACCAACTTTTTATTATTTGAATATCCCGGTTGTTTAAACTTACCCCGATGTAATTGTTTACACAAGCGATTGTCAACTGCAGGGGAATTCCAGTTACAGTGCGCATGCGCAGAAATTGAGGCTCCTTGAAAGTAAACAACAGTCAATTGATGCTCCCATTTGCAGGCGATACAGTAAAAACATTCAGACAGTATTAAAATGAAACAAAGAAAGTCAGAAAAATAGGCCTATTCACTATATTACGGCATTAAATTATCGATTAAAATAGGAATCAAAATAGACGGGTATTTACTTACGATACCGTAGCTCAATCAGATGTTTAGCAGCAGTGCTCGAGTGGTCAGGGCGTGACATTACCAATTTTGAGACCGTTCTTGTTCTTTATTTTAAGTTGTTAATTATATCAAAAGTTCTTAATTTCGTTTTTTTTGTAATATTACCAGTCCGATCAATACGTTCGGTCACTTTTAGCATGACGTTGCAAACGTCATTCAAACGTAATTAGACATAACTGTAATGAGCGTATTACAAATCTAGTATTTGTTAAATTCTTGAAATATACTATTCAAATCATCATCACGCCTTAGAATTATGTTTTAATTTTGAATATTTATAGTGAAAGAGAAAATGTTTGCTTTTACAGAAAGGTTACAACAGTTACAATGAAAGGTCCGGAAAACTACTCAGAATAACTGAAATATTAATGGAACTGACTGCCCCTTTTGAGGCCTCGTTTACATTTGTGTTAATGAAAGCAAGTGTAGTACGAATACTGCGTGGTGTTAACGAAGAACCTAGCTTTTTTCTGTGAAAATTTTATGTTTCTACTATGTTTTGTTTGAAAGTTACTGGCAAAACATCGCGATTTCGGTCCGGAAACTACTGGGAAACCAGTAGGAAACACTACTTTCTAAAAACATGATCTCGAGTATTCAAGAAACAAGAGAAGTTCATATACAATATATAGACAGGATTACACCAGGATAAAAGTACAAATTATTCTAACATATCAATGGCTACAGACTATGGCACAAACATATAATATCTACTGATGGGAGGGACATAATTTATGGAATTCACTTCCATGTCAGAATCTTTAACAATTAGGGATTTACAAATTATAGAATTCCAAGTTATTGTTGAAATAAAGAAAACGAAAGCTGGAAAACGGTAATGTAAAATATTTACTCAAAAATATTTAACTGGGCAGTGGTACCTGAACATGTACAGCAAGACGCTGCATAAAGCTAGATATATGCTTTCATATCTACATGTCAGCAGTTGTTTTAGCTTCCTTAAACTTTTTTCCTTTAACCTTTGGCACAAACTCATTACAGCAAAACTAGACTATTACCCTGCACAGAAAGTGCATTTGTCACATTTGCTGACTAATGAATCACAATTTTGTATATTGAAGACTAATTAAACCCCAATCAATAAACCAGGTTTCTCTCGGATATCTGCTTTTGAAATTAAAGCAGGATCTATATTTGTTATGGACTGATGGACAGATGGATGAATGGACAAAATAAAATGTGTGCATATTTTGCTTTCTACCTAAGTTCAATGTTTCATGAACAAATGTCTTATACTTCTTTTATGGCAGAATCTACCACATAGTTTTTATGACTGATGGACAGCCTGGAAGATGAATGGATGGTCAGACAAAGAAAATGAAGACAACATGAATGTTCTCCATATTGTCTTCTATCTCTGTACCAAGTTTTCAGTGGGGGGTGGGGGGGGGGGGGAATCTTTTGTTATCAATGGCTCCATCTTTTCATATTTTTGGACAATTTGTCAGAGCTATCTTCATTAGTTATTTTTTCTTTCTTCAGCTTTTTGTCTTTCTCCATTGAACTAGACATTTGTTTTTTTTTTTTTTTTTTTTTTGTATCATCATTCTCTGTATAACAATATATGTTTACACTAAATTCTAGATCCATCTGGTACCTTAACCTACTCTTGGGGAAGGGCCATCGCTAATATTGGGAAAACTTGTAGCCCAACCCTTTTGCTTCTGATTTCAATGTATACATTATGTAACATGCTTTTCCAATTTTCATTAATCTATGTTAAAATAATCCATGTGTTTAATTGTATTATAAACATGTATTGATTCATTTGCAATAAAATATGTTTAAACATTGCTAAAAAGAAATAATAAAAGAACATGCATGTTCTCCATACTGTCATCTACTCATATACTAAGTTTCACAGAAAAAAAAAAACCTACTGCACGATTCTGTTTAGTCATTATTTGTCTAATTTTCAAACTATTTGTTGCCAAAGGAACAAATAGAAGGCTGGAACACATAGAAGGATGTACACATTCCCTTTATTGCCATCTACCCTTGTGCCAAGTTAATGCAACAAGAGCTGTCTGTAAGACAGCACGCTCCACTATCCGGCGATTTGACAGTAAAATGAATATAATGTCTCAATAAGAGACCTCTACTTTTAAAAGGAAGATACACCAAGGGGCATAATTCTGCCAAGAACAAAAATTAGAGTTATTGGGATTGTTAACACACATGCAGATGATGATGGTAAAGATATAATTGAGTTTCAAGTTATTATCTTATATAGTACCAAAGTAATGTCCAGAAAACGAAGTTTGTCAAAAAATTTAAGTATGAAAGGGGCATAACTTGGTCAATAATACAAATCAGAGTCATGGGGATTGTTATCACACATGAAGATGATGATGATCAAGGTAACTTTAAGTTTCAAGTCTTTATCATATATTGTACTAAAGTTATATCCAGAAAGCGAAGATTGCCAAAAAACATTAAGTATGAAAGGGGCATAATTCTGTCAAAATACAATAAGAGTTATGGGGATTGTAACCACACGCAGATGGTGATTATGAAGAAATGTTTTTAATTTCAAGTCATTATCTTTTCAAGTACCAAAGATATGTCTATAAACGAAGCTTTCGAAAAAATTTAACATGAAAATAATTCCATGTATAACAACTCTGTGACCTTGACCTTGAGTATAATGGGCCCAGCCCCTGCACATACTTTGTTGGCATGCTGGACAATGTTTATGTGAAGTTACAGTAAGATATAAGCAATAGTAATAAAGATATGACAGAAAAACGAAGGTTGCCGAAAAACTTTAACCTTAAAAATAACCTAAGTATAACACCTTGGTGACCTTGACCTTATGTATAATGGGCCCAGCCCCTGCACATACTTTGTTTGTATGCTGGACAATGTTTATGTGAAGTTACAGTAAGATATATGCAATATTAACAAAGATATGACAGAAAAACAAAGGTTGCCGAAAAACTTTAACCAAGAAAGCTCACGCCGACGCCGGGGCGAGTAGAATAGCCCCCCTATTTTCCGAATAGTGAAGCTAAAAATAACATATCTACTACTTTTCAAGTTAACACAAGATAAGTAGGGGACTAATAATGTGCCATGATAAGTCAGTGATTTCTAAGGCACTAATTACAAAACACAACAAACTGTAATGCTTAAAACAATACAAGCACAGAATACAAACAGCCCTAGCATGATACAGATACTTCATATGAAGACTAGATTAATAAGACTTAAATACAAAGGACTAATGTTTTATCGGAGGTCATTTGACAGTTTGGAAAATAAGAATCAAACTGAGTCAAAATTATTTTTTGATCAATGGCAATAGTGGAAAGCTTAAGAGTGCAAGCCACATACATTTTTTACACTTTCTCAATGAAAAGAAAACAAACTTTAAAACAAAGGACAAAAAATATAAATGCACCCAGTTTTAATATAAAATCTGGATAATAAATGCAGGAGTAAATATCAATAATATTGCGGAAATAACAAACTGGAAGAGAACCCATTAACAAAATAAGAAATTAACAAAAAATAGTGACATTTGACCCCGAGGTTGTGACAGCCCTTGCCTGTGGGTTAAGGTCACATGACCTTGACCTTGGAGATACAGACCTGACACCTCATCATACTTAACATTAGTGTAATATTTCAACAGAACACGTAAATCTAGTGTGTGGTTAGTGTATACCTTCATTCCGAGATATTAACACCAACTGACTTAAACAACTGGGACATAAATAAAACAATTCTTTAACAGTTAATTTCGAGAAAATCACTTTATCTCGAGTGGAACCTAGAAATCATGACACACGAGTAACTGATATAATTCCTTAATACAAATCTGTCAATGAACTCATACAGCAAGTATTTCTTTTTACATAAATGATATATGAGATCAACAAAATAGATGAGTGAACACTTCAATTTTACATGATCATTTAAAACACATTCATATAGAATGTCACTAAATCTTTGAAAAAATGAATTCTTTTCTAATTTCAAATTTTCATCAAAAAATAAAATGTACAAATGAACAAGAGTTGTAAGGACAGCCTGCTTGACTATTCCAAAATGCTAACCAAGCTATCATTAAGATATGTGTAAGTGTGGGAGATGTAAAAAAAAAAGAATATATATTTTTCTTTTTTAATTTGTAGTTGGTGCAGTAATGGGCGGAAAGTAGGTGTAATGGTAAGAGGGAATCATAGAAACAATAAAGGGGGTGGTGGCTAGTGTGTGTATCTGCCGGGAGTAACAGAGGGGTGTGGGGCATGATGGATACTAAGAATCCATATGAGGTAAAAGCAAGTTAAGCAATGTAAAAATATATATACTTTTCATTTGGAAGTGGGTGATAGAAGCATCGGGAATGTTGGATACTAAAACAGAATATAAATATATCGGATATAAGATATAACTGAATGGAAGAATAATATCTGAAGAGGTGTTGGGGTGGCATCTGTGATAAATGTAAAACATTATAAATAAACATAAAACTTTAACCAACAATATAACAAAATCTGTTCCAAAATGTATTATCTAACCCTAAACCAAAAGATATCTGATACATACTGAGGTTAATCCTTATGTGAGGTTTGATAATTATCAGGCAGTAGTTAAGGATATAGAGAAATGAAGAAGATTGTCATAAATCTTTAAAGAGCACTATTTGACCCTAATGACCTTGACCTTTAGGATACTGGACCCTAAACTATGAGATGTCTGCCCTTTCCCAAGACCAACCCTTGAGTAAAGTTTGATGATAATAGGGGTAGTAGTGAAATTAAGAAGCTTGTCATAAAACATTTACCCGATTGCAATGACAATGGTGATGATGCTGGTGATGCCAGGGAAATGATAAAATAGCCCTTCTTATTCTCTGAATAGATTAACTAAACTTACACTCTACAATCAATCTGCACCTATCACTTACATCATTTCTCAAAAATTATAATAGTAAACAAAAAAGTTAAAATATAAATCTCTAATAAAAATATTTTCATAAAATAAAAAAAAAAAAACTCTGTAAGACTAAAATCAAATCATAAAGTCATATAATTAAATGTGTGGTATGAAACAAACACAATATAGACAGAGAGCATATCCTTAAACAAAATCCACAGGAGACTTTCTTTCTTCCTTTCTATTTTTCTGGGTTATTAATTGAACCTCTGTACCAGTCTGACTTTCTGCATCTCCAGTCCTCTGACTGGTTCCTACATTTTGCATTGTATACATTTGTATACTTTCCTCTATACTGGTTGCCCTCGTGTTGTCTTGTCTTGGTGAAGTCTCATCTACAACAGAGACACAGTTTATACTTTCATTAGATTTTACTGACCCCTGAGCATACAAACCAGTATCAGCAAATCCCGAGGAGGTGACTGACACTGATTTCGAGGTTGCAAGTAAAGGCTGATTCTCCTCATATAACGTGGTCTCATGTTTCTCTGGGTGTAGGAGATCCGGCTCAGAATAGACATTTTTTCTTATGGATTTTCCATCAAACGTGGCTGTTTTAAATTCAGGTAGTCTTAGAGTAGGCACTGGACCACCTAGACTGGTTGACTTCTTAAAACTCTTGACATGAGCCAGAAGTGGTTCATTTTCTGATTCATGAATAGTTGAACCGAGTGACTGGTTCTCGTCTTCATGCTGATGATCCATTAATAAACTAAACTCTACAGAAGATGTTTGAACTACGTCACTGTCAGCCTTTATAGCTTGTATTATATCTCCATTTGGAAGCATTTCTTCAGCACTGTCTTCGTTATTATCATCTTCTCCAGAAACGTTTTCTGTAAAATTGTGTACAAACTCGTGTAACAGGTTGGACTCGTACATCATCTGCGCCACAACGCTATCATTCCTCTTCATGGAACCAGCTGACCTACTTGGTGGCAGTTTAACTTCCTCATCATCATCAATCTCTTCCTCAATCATATCAAACGCTGGATTGGAATCTGTTCCCTTATCAGTGTCTACAGTTGACTGGCGTCTAAATGTTCCTCTTGATTTCACTTGCTCCAAGCTGTTTTTTCTCTGAGGAGGGCTGACTACATCATCTGTGCTAGAGAAATGTATAGTTCTACTGTTGTTTTCTGCACCACTGCCAGACTTGTTTCGTTTAACTGCGGATGCAGAAATATCAGTTTCTTCCTTTTGTGGTTGTTCAGGTGGATCAGTTTCAGCCTCTCGCAAAGCTTTCACTGCCGTAAGGAACAACTGCCAATCACCAAATTTCATCTGCAAACATTTGCCCAGGTCATCAAGCTCACACTGAGATAGCACCATACCATTTATGTTGTTGTCTATCACAGCATCTTGATATTTTGGCAATTGCTGAAGATTTATTCCAGCAATACGTGCAAGTAGTGTGGATACTTCATTGGTACTCAGTTCACTCAGAATTTCACCTTTGTATCCCTACAAAATGAAGAATATAAAGCTCTGAAATACTTGCTAGATGCTTCTTTACCTTCAATACTAATTAAACCAAAAATTCACATTCAGAAAAGACATTTTCAAACAACAAGATCAGAGATACCCTAAAATTTAACTTAAGCATCCAAGGTTGTAAACAGATAGTCAATGTTGTATGTCTTATTAATACATCAGGTTAACCAAATGAAACAAACAGACTAGGCTGTAACTGATGCAACTAAATGGATTTAGCTGTCAATCTATTGTAATCATTGAAATGACCAACTGGAGAAATTCAAAGTCTGAAACCTTAAAAAATGTTTCTGCAGTATAACTTAAATGACAACACGTCTTGAACATGACAAAATCAATAAGTAAGTTATCCAACATTTAAAATACTAACTGTTATATATTGCCCAGGATTGATCGGCTTCTTGGAAGAAACTGCTACATCTTCAACAGTCCCTGGACCTGCTCCTACCACCCCCATTCCCATCATGTATGGATTCTGCATGCCCATCATGTGGGGATACATCATTGGTCCATATGGCATCATGTGACTAGGATGCATAGTTCCCAATGGCTGTTTCCCTAGTGGAGTTCTATGCAGTGTGGTTCTCAGTTGAGCAGCTGGTTCCTGGCTTGACTTGGTAGCACCAAGATTTGGTGGTGAATTATACAAGTTCATGGGCAACTCTGGCTGAGTCATCTGTTGCTGCAGGTCTGTGAACAAAATAACAATGATATATGAAATCCTAATTTAACTACCTACAATGATATGTTTGAAATAAGCTGATAATACTGTATACAGAGTTGAAATGAAGAGATATAATCTTTTCAAAACACAAACTGTTGGAAAGATTTTTAAATGTTTGCTTAGAGAGGAGAGCAGATTACAGAAATAAGTGGATGTGAATTTTTTTAACAAAATGTCCAGTATTAAGTGTGATGAAAATACATGACCCAAGGGTGTGAAAAGTTTGTAGCTTCTGGAATAAATCTTTAAACATACTTCTGATAAGTTTCCTCAGGTAAGGGTCGAGATTTATTGTACATGGCAAGAATTTTTTGAGATCAGAAATACTGAGCATTGGTGAACTGCTGGATTTGCTACTGAGGAACACGTGTAGTTTGCGAACATTCCTGTCTATCTCCAACAATGGCTCTACTTCACTTGAACTCGGCATCTGACCTACAATTCTGTAAAATAAATGACATATTTATTAATCAATATCAAATTTCAGTTAATTTTTATTGTAAGTACCAGACTGATTTTAATTGAGTTGATTATGCCATGAAAAACAAAGGAGCCATGGAACATTGTCTCATCACGACCTACCTATATGGCAAGAATGAAGTCAATACCTTAAATGGTTATTAAGTTATGCTTCAGACATGATCTATAATGGACAGACAGACTCATGCCCCATCATATAATACATCCATTTTTCAAAATGAGCAAATAAAAAGTACTGAAAATAAGAGATGCAGAAAATGGAACCTCCATTTTCTGCAAGTTTTCATACTGAGACATACAAACATTTTAAAGAAGGAATGAAGCCTACACCTACTTGTCATAGATAAACTTCAATGTGACATCATCACTGAGGTCATCATGTTCTTCAAAGTAGAGAATACACCAGGAAAGTCGATATGGCCATTGCTCCACCAGGTTTACCCATGCTGCTAAACGATACCAGTTGAAATCTATGTTATACGCTCTCAACAAACGTCCTGAAAAACAATAAATAAATAATTTCAGTTACACTTTCGAGCTAAACATTTTAGGGAATTTCATATTTATTAACATTCCATAGTTATGTTCTTTTAAAGATCTCGAGCACACACCCTATCTTCTAGTTCCACGTTTACACTGGTCCAGTGAACACAGTTTGGCAAATAACAGGAATTGCCTAACTGTATGTGTTAATAGTGAGTATTTCTCACTACCTGTTCAGAAAAGATTTTTGTTTTCTTTTATTTGGGTTAAGAGACACAGACACAATTTTAGATTCTATGGCGACTTTTTCCAACTTTTGCTGTAGGTGCCCCTCAAGGCATTAATTCATCACGGGCAGGTGCTTGGGTAGAGCCTAGCTAGCTGGATAGCTTCCTCACAGGAAAAATTCTACAAACCCAAGGTAGGTTTCAAACTGACACTGGTGATTCAGTCAGTGACCATAACTTCTTAGCCACAGGGCTCCATCACTCAGCCACAGGGGCTCCTATATAGGATACATGGTCAGGCAGTGTTTTCTGCAGTTACTACAGAACCTGACTGCTTGTTTCTGAGCATGATCTTTAAGCTGAACTTGTTAAAATTTTAGAATGGTTCAAAGAAAAATTCAAATGAGAATGTTTTTACCTTCTAGTTTCTCTGCAAGAGTTAACTAACCTGTAACTGCTACAATATTCATCAATCGTCTCATACTTTTAGGGTTGATATCACTGAAATAGTCGTTCTTTGTGAGAGTATGGGAGATATCGAAGTTGGAGTGTGTTACTTGTGACAAACTGTCAGTACGAGGTTTTGCCCGACCCTTCTTGATGCTTGGATCTACTACTGAGAAACCAGAGATCTGTGATACTGTGGAATCTTGGTGCTAAAAATAGAACAATTATTAACTATCTAAAATAATTCTTTTTAATTTACAAAACATATCATGATGAAACATATCAATTCAATTAACTGAAATTGATTCCTCAGAACATTAATGTGGACAATTAGCACATATTTCTTTTTATCTACTAGAATATGGTTTTAAACTACAAACATTTTATAATGCTAAGTAACATACATTAGTATGTAAGGATAGATAATATAATAAGATGATAGACATCTAATCAGTATGAGTGTTGTCATTCTGTCAGTATAATGTTACTGATGTATGGAGATATAAATTTTAGGTAAAGTATACACAGTATGAATGTTACAAATTCTATTGCACTGAAATATTGGTCAGTAGAAGAGCCTGCATTTCACTGAGCACTTGAACCCAGACTGAGGGACAGGTAATTGACCTTACGCCAGATAGCCTGTAGCCACGCCTACCAGTTTTCAGGGGGAACAATTCATGCTAGGCCCGACAAACAAAGGAATCAAATGGCGACGGCAGAAATATTTTGCCGGACATTCTAGTTGATTTCGGCGTACGCTACCTCAATTCACACGTATTTCTAAAGTGGAAAGACAAAAGACAATCGTTAATAAGTGGATATTCTGTAGCGAAACATAAATTCTACAAAAAACAACGATACGTTGTTGTTAAAAGCCGGGAACTGCACCCGAGTATGAGGAAAACTAAACAAGGCAGGGGGCCGAGCGGAAAACACGTAAAAAAGACGGAAATCTCTGAAACCATTATAGCTAATTTTGTGGGGTTTTTTTAATTGTCCATTTCTTTTTCATTTAGAAACGTCAAATTTCGATCTCCCGGAAATCATGTAGGGTATGACTATATTAAGCAGACTAGAACATTGATTTTTATTAATTAAGGTTGAAATCAGACTGTGGATTCTGAATCCTATTTCAAAATAATTAGATAAATTAAATAAGGTAATTTACATGTAAAAATTGTCACTTGTGTCATTTAAGAAACGTCGGATTTCGAAATACCGGAACTCATTTAAGATGCTCATATCATTGTTCAACATTATTCAGATACATAGCATTTAATGTCTAATACTTAGACATGATGTGTTTTAAGTATATGTAAAGAAAGTTCTCTTATTATAATTAAGGATGACTATCCGTAATAGGTCTCAATTTCATCAAAAGCGTACATACAACTTGATAATGTAAGTTTTGAAAATGTCAAACGATAGAAATAAGGTGCATATTGACAAGTTATATAGTGGCAGAAGTTCTCAAAAATTTCCTTTAGATTACCTCCCCTGATAATTTTTTATGAGTTATCTCCCCTGAAAACTAGAAAAAATAATTTTCTCCTTTTCCCTACGGGGAATTTTAGATTTATTTTTGATATTTGTATCAGAATTATATAATGCAGCTTTCTACCGCAAAATTTTCTCGAAACTCGAGCTCCTATTCTCATAATCAAAGAAATTATATATTTCCCATAGGCATCAATGTTAACTTCAATACCGATTATCTCCCCCAAAAATAACAAATTCGTAAAATCTTTCGGTGAAACATGTTTAATTTTGAATGTCTTTAAAGTGACCAAATTTCATTTAAATATTACCATCCAGTTACAAGATATGAAATATGGCTATTACACCATGTTATCCTTAAAACGTGTAAATGATAAATAGATAACATATAGTCCAAGGCGACGATATAGTCCATACTCATATTTCAAGACATCATACCGACGCATCGCTGCTTAAAACAATGTCTGAGCCTACCAAATTTCTTTATAAAGTATACAGAATGAATGTATAATTTTTTGTTTAAGAACATATCTTCTTAATACGAAATATGCTATTTTTTTTCTGGAATTTTAGACGAAGTTTACGCTGTCTAATAAAACGAAATTTAGAACGAAAGCACACACCGAGTGCTAAGTCAAAACTTTGAGTGCCTGGAAAATTGTTGATTAGACTCATTAAAAATAATCTTAAAAATAATCTTATATCAATCATAGTTTTTTATCATGTTTATTATTTGTTGTATTATCACCCAGGTATGACTTAACATACACCAATGGGAGATTGATGTAAACCTTAAAAAATGCATAAATCATGTTTCCGGTACATTAAGGCATAATATTTACACGTTACCATTCAAATAATATAGAACATCAAATACTTGTGTTTTATCAGTACATACCAGTTACTCTGGTAACAGATGGAATATTTTTACTATTGAATAAAGAATACTAGGCACTTTTGTTAAATAAGAAAGTTAATTTTCATAGAATTTTACACTGATTTAAATGAAACAATTAAAACGTTATAACACAATGAGTGCTAAGTCGAATTGCTTTGCTTTTAATCACTCTTATAAGATTTTTAAGATCAACTATTCTTGAGGACGTCCACAGAGCCTGATACATCGTTGACAATATTCGAGGTCTGAGAGTGGATTTGGAAAAGGGAAGCGCTCTAGTATTACACTCTCTTCCCTGTGTCTGATGTAAAGGAGTCGTAACGTCACCTTTTTACCATTTTGGACGATTTTTCGGTGGTATTTATATTCTTTGACTGGCGAGTCCGGCACTAAGTTTGACGGACAAAATGGCGGCTAACAACAAGGCTTATCAGTTCTGTTTTCTGACTGGTCAGTTGGAACATGTCAATCAACACTGGCGTAAGGTCAATTATACTGGTACATAAGGTATCCAGAAAGACTGATAGTAAGTCTAGGAAAAAAACAATGGTTTCTTTGTTTTTTTCAATATTTCACACTCCTTATGATGCTTTATAATGCCAGAATTTTTTTCAAAATTCATAGTTCTAATTTGAATGTGACATTGTGAAGTATAAAAATGTAAACTTCATGGTTTCATACTTCACAAATTTTTATATAAAACAGGAGTAATAGCTTGAACTGCATGATTTCATTCAAACTTAAAGATTTCAAGATTTGTTGGCCTAAATGTGCAAACGTCAAGTGTAAATTCATAAAATTGATGACTTCACTTCCATGACACCACCGCTTAATGACAAAATTGTGAAGTAAATTATTTCGTAACTTCTACTTCCCCAATTTCAGTGTTTTAAGGAAAAAGTCATGAAGGGATGATTTTTGAATTCAGGATCTTAAAACTTTCAACCATTTCAAATTTTATTGACAAAATCCTGAAGTCCTAAAGTATGAAATTTTATGTTTTCTTAATTCACCACTTCACAAATTTGACATAGTTACATAAATACTGACATGCCTTTTCTGCTTATCATTAATCTATGAAAAGTTAGGTACAACTGGGATAATGAAATGTTTGACAATAATTCCAACAAGAGCACCGCCTTGCGGGTGCTGACGCTCATCTGATTTTTTTTGTGTAATAGAAATATTGTCCTACCCATGATTTTCTAAGTCTAAAAAGGGCCATCATTCTTGCAAAAAGCAGGATAGAGTTATGTTTCTTAATGTTCAGTGTCCACTTATGATGGTGAAAAACTGTTGCAAGTTTTAAAGCAATAGCTTTGATAGTTTATGAGAAAAGTTGACTTAAACATAATACTCAACCAAGAAAATGATTTTCTAAGTCCAAAAGGGGCAATAATTATTGCAAAAAGCCGGATGGAGTTATGTTTCTTGCTGTACAGGGTCAGCTTATGATGGTCAACAAGTGTTGCAAGTTTTAAAGCAATAGCTTTGATAGTTTAGGATAAAAGCTGACCTAAACATAAAACTTAACCATAAAAAAAAAAGTTTCTAAGTCCAAAAGGGGCAATAAATCTTGCAAAAAGCAAGATGGAGTTATGTTTCTTGATGTACAGGGTCTGCTTATGATGGTGAACAAGTATTCCAAGTTTCAAAGCAATAGCTTTGATAGTTTAGGAGAAAAGTTGACCTAAACATAAAACTTAACCAAGAAATCTGATATTTTCTAAGTCCAAAAGGGGCCATAAATCTTGCAAAAAGCAGGATGGAGTTATGTTTCTTGCTGTACAGGGTCAACTTATGATGGTGAACAAGTGTTGCAAGTTTTAAAGCAATAGCTTTGATAGTTTAGGATAAAAGCTGACCTAAACATAAAACTTAACCATAAAAAAAAAAGTTTCTAAGTCCAAAAGGGGCAATAAATCTTGCAAAAAGCAAGATGGAGTTATGTTTCTTGATGTACAGGGTCTGCTTATGATGGTGAACAAGTATTCCAAGTTTCAAAGCAATAGCTTTGATAGTTTAGGAGAAAAGTTGACCTAAACATAAAACTTAACCAAGAAATCTGATATTTTCTAAGTACAAAAGGGGCCATAAATCTTGCAAAAAGCAAGATGGAGTTATGTTTCTTGATGTACAGGGTCTGCTTATGATGGTGAACAAGTATTCCAAGTTTCAAAGCAATAGCTTTGATAGTTTAGGAGAAAAGTTGACCTAAACATAAAACATAACCAAGAAATCTGGTATTTTCTAAGTACAAAAGGGGCCATAAATCTTGCAAAAAGCAAGATGGAGTTCTGTTTCTTGCTATACAGGGTCAGCTTATGATGGTGAACAAGTATTCCAAGTTTCAAAGCAATAGCTTTGATAGTTTAGGAGAAAAGCTGACCTAAACATAAAACTTAACCAGGCAACGCCGACGCCGACGCCGACAACCGCTCAAGTGATGACAATAACTCATCATTTTTTTTTCAAAAAATCAGATGAGCTAAAAATGGTTATTCTTATATTCTAGCTGTTGCCTAAATCTACAAATATTCTTAACTCTTTCTAAAAACCAATTAGAAGGCTTATCAAAGAGTTGTTTATCTTTAACTGAAAACTAAACACTAATATGGGCCTTGCACCAAAGGCAAAGCTATCCCTGCTTCTCTGGTCTAAAATGCTACAAAACAATAGATTTCTACATTATCTACTGTAGATTTGGTAATTTTCAAGTCACTTTTATTTTGTAATTTGGATGAGCGCTAGAAATATTGTCCACAGGATATGGATGCTCCCACTATGTGATGTTAAGACAAAAGTGTGATTTTTATAATGGCACTTTGACAACAGAACATGTATACTGAACATACCAACTGAAAAAGAAAATTCATCTTCAATTCAACAAAAGAAAGACATAATATTTTTTACCTCTAAGTGTGACCTTAACCTTTGAGCTAGCTGTCTAACTGTGGGATTTGGCACATCGTCTTATAGTGAATGTTTGTGTCAAGTTATTCAATATCCATCTAATTACATGAAAGAATTTAGTCTGGGGAAGAAAAATGAAGTAATGATGCCAAAAGGTGACCTTGGCCTTTACACTAGGGGTATAGGTCTTGCAACACACTGTCTAGTTAGGATAAATGACTGTGCCTAGGTACACAGATATCCATCTATATATACAAAAGTTATAAACTTGACCTCCAAGTGTAAAATTGACTTCTAAGACAGTAAATAGGTCTTGAACACTACAAGTCAGATTGTTACACTGAATGTTTGTGCCATGATATTTGAATATCCATGCATGTGCATAAAAATGTTAAAGAGCATATGAAAAAAATGTCCTTAAATATTTGGCCTCTCATCACACCATCATGTTTTGGGCTGTAATTAAAAAAACTGTTTGTTTGCTGTAATGCGACCAAGTTTTTTGTAAGGGAGGGTAGGTAGTGAAGTTTTTTTAAAAAAATAATCATGTAGGGGAAAAATATTTCATCTGACTGGCCAGAAAAAAAGTTGGATCACAGCAGTTTTCACAGGCAGGTTGTGTTACCGCATTGTTAACAAACATTTTTTTTATGATAGCCTTGGTGAATGTTTGTGCTAAGTAAGTATTTGAATGTCCATGCCTGCATAAACAAGAGTGGCAAACTGTCACTAAATATGCCCCTCACAGCAAATTAATTTTGACTTGAAATTTAATACTCTACTTACGGGGTCAAATTATATCAGTTATCTCAATCTGAACTAATTCAAGGGCCATAACTATAGAGCAAACAAAACTATATGTGGGTTATTGAACTTTGCCAAGATAATACACCTATAAACATTCAGAAAAAGTTTGGTGAACACTGGGTAAGACCTGCTTTAAATTAAAGTTATTAAGTGAAAACGGTCAATTTTCACAATATCAAGTAATTCAAGGACTCAAGAGTGACTGCTGGTTATCAATCTAGTCTGAGATATTATACCCATAAATATTGTGACCAAAAATGGAGAACACTGGATAAAAACTATCAAAGTAAGACAGCAAACACTGTCAATATTTGCAAATTTTAATAGTTAAAGGACCATAACTCCACAATCTTTAGAACAATCAGACTGGTGATCGAACCTGGCTGAGACAATATGCCCATAAACATTGTGACCAAGTTTGGTGAACATCTCAAGTAAGAGAGCAGACACTGTCAATTTTCACAATTTTTAGAAGTTCAAGGGCCATAAAACCAGCCTCTAGGAGAATCCAGCTGTTTATCAAATTTGGAGATGCCCATAAAGATTGTGACCAAGTTTGGTAAAAACTGGATAACAACTAATCAAGTTATACAGCGGACACTGTTAATTTTCACAAATGTTAATAATTCAAATGCGGAGCATCACAATGCGACCATGTAGTGAACACTTGATAAGAACTTCTCAGTTTTTAATTAGGGACTGGACAATTTTAGCAGATGTCACTAACTGCCTGTCCAACCGTCACAGGAGTATAAAAAGTTACAGAGTGGACAAGAAAAATGACCGAATATTTTTGATCTCCACGTGTGACCATGACCTTTAAGGCAGAAACTAGGATCTTGAATGCAACCTGTTGTCTTATTACTGTGGTCATTTGTGCCAATTTATTTCAAAATTCTACATTGCACAACAAAGATATAGGCCAGACATTAATTTGCGCACTGTCGTAAGCATAGATAGGCAGGAGTTACACTGTATGCATCCACACCCCCATACCCACCCCCTCCACAATTTAAATGATGGAGGCAAACTAATCTTATTTGAGTTGATTTTTTTATTTTTTTTATTTTTGTAGTCGTTTCTTTATTGACAGATAATGCTTTGTAATATTCACAAGAGTTTTGAATTCTTATGTCACTATTACTGTAAATATTAACAAAAATAAAGGTTTGCTAATATTACCTAATCTACAATATACTAGTCATCCTATAACAAGAATGATGTCAACATTGTATGACACACGACCCCTGAAAATGCTTGACAGAATAATAAATAAAGTCCAAAACAGAGCCAAAATTCCAAAAAGAATTATAACTGGACACAAAATTCCCTAATATATGCTCATGTTCACTCATGATGACAGAAGTTATTGACATAAAATCTTTGACCTCTAAGGGTGAGTTTGACCTTTTAGCTAGTGGGTTTAGATCTTGCACACAGCATACTGTCTAACTCTGTCAAATGTTTGTGCCTAATTATCTGAAAATCAATCCATTCATAAAACGTTAAGGACCGAACATGAAAAATTAAATGTTTTTCTTTTTATTTCACTTCTAATTGTGACCTTGACCTTTAAGGTAAGGGTAGGGGTTTTGAATGTGACATATCATCTTGTTATGGTGAATATATGTGCAAAATTATTTGAATATTCATGCATGAATATACAAGTTATGGAGAAGACAGGAAAAATCACCTTAAAACTTTGATCTCTATGTAATGACCTTGACATTTCAGACAGAGGCATGGTTCTTGAACGAGACACATCACCTTCTAAAAAGTTCTTAGGGAAAATGTTTGTGCCATGTCATCTGAACATCAATGTATGCATAAAAATTACAGAAAGGACAAGGAAAATGACTTGCGATCTTTGCGAAGTGTGACTATAATGTTTAAGCTAGGTCTCAGTATTCTGTATGTATAAAGTTGTGATATTATGGTAATCATTTGTGCAAAGTTGTTTCAAAATCCAACAATGCACAACAAAGTTTTAAGCCACTTCATGCTGATGATATATACCAAGTTTCATTTTAATTGGCTGGAAATTGTAGGGGTTGAGCACACATGAAGGTGTGAGGACAGACAGATGGACAGTTCAAACAGTATTATGCCTCCCTGGTCTTTGACACCAGAGGCATAAAAATAACAAAGTCTACACTGAAGTCTACACTGTCAAGAAATAAAGAAGTAAGCATTACTTTTTTACAGTCTATATGCAATAAAGGTGGGAAAACTGAAATAGATATTAACTGCTTTGCCTCCTGCATTAATGTTTACTTTGCTTCCTATATCAATTCTGCATGTTTATATCAATTCTGCATGTTAAATGTATTTCATCAATTGTCACCTCAGTGCAAAACTAGGTTATCTGGTGCAGTTAACCAGGTTTTGCCATGAGGTGATGCTACATTAATTTGTAACTAAAGAAGGAAATCTTGCTATTCAATTAATTTAATTATGAATAGTATTCAGAAAAAAAAAGCTCACAGAACATGAAATGCCCCCCTTGATGCATTCAGTAATTGCACAAGGAACAGAAATTATTTGCGTCAATGTGACCTTGACCTTTGACATACTGACATCAAAATCAATAGGGGTCATCTGCTGATCATGATCAACCTCCCTATCAAGTTTCATGATGCTAGACCCTACTGTTCTTGAGTTATCATCCTGAAACCGTTTACCTGTTCCTGGTCACTGTGACCTTGACCTTTGACCTAATGACCTCAAAATCAATAGGGGTCAGCATTCTGCTGGTCATGAACAACCTCCCTATCAACTTTCATGATCTTAGGCCTAAGTGTTCTCGAGTTATCATCTGGAAACCGTTTAACTGTTCAGGGTCACAGTGACCTTGACCTTTGACCTACTATCTCAAAATCAATAGGGTCATCTGCTGGTTATGACCAACCTCCCTATCAACTTTCATGATCCTAGTCCCAAGTGTTCTTGAGTTATCATCTGGAAATGGATTGGTCAACCCACCAACCAACATCTGCAAAAACAATATAGCCCTCCTTCTTCAAGGGGGGCATAAAAAGAAATAAAGATAAAAGAAAATCTACAGAGCAAAATTAGCAACACCCCACTCTGGTATGCTTTCTAAGCAATTAAATATTAATGCTGTGAGACTGTTTGGAAAATCAGAAGACAAACTGGTAATTTTGATTAAAAAGCAAAGCCTTTATATCAGATCATATGGTGTGAGGAAAACTGAAGCAAACTCAATCAATGTAAGCAGGAAGCACAATACCCCACCTGGTAGACTGCTTCACACAATGAGAACCCGGACACAGTCGAGTCCTTACGCTGCAATTCAATGTATAATTACACAAGTTAAAATGCAAATAAATATACATCTTGCAAATAAACAAAGAATTCTCAAAAGTGCAACAATAGACTGCAGTGAGGCTGAGAGATACATGTGCACTGTAAGCTGTGAAAGACACTGCAAAATTATTGTATTGTTTCTATTTAGGTATTGTATATTGCTATAAAGTTTGGCATTTGCAGAGAGCTGTTGGACTTCCATGTCAACAACAAAATATGAAGTTCACCAACATACAAAGTATACCAGTCAAAACTTCCCACTTCATTAAAATAACAAGAGGGCCATGGTGGCCCTAGATCGCTCACCTGAGTTATGCTGCTTACTTGAACAGTTTTGGTAGATGGTTATAAAAGGAAAATGTTTGTAAAATTATTTTAAAGTAGTGCATAGTAGTGGGGTATGGGTGTGGGTGGAAGACAAAATGATGACATAGGATACTACAACGCAACATCAAACAGTTTCCACTACATACATAAAGGAAAAAGTGACCACACCCACTGGCAACAATGTTTTTTGATGAAACAAAATAATATGTACACTCTTCATAAATGGTACCACTGAAAGAAACATTTGTGTAAAATCATTTTAAAATTGGGCCTGCTGTTTCTGATAAAAACATTTTTAAATGTTTCCACTAAATACATACCCGGTCAAGTGACCACGCCCTCTGACGGCAAAGTTTTTTGATGAATCGGAATAATTTAAACAATCTTGGTAGAGGGTAACACAAGAACCATTTGTGAGAAATCATCTTAAAATCTGGCCGGCAGTTTTATACTAGTCTAGAAGACTTTTTAAAGTTTCCACTACACATATACACAGAAAAGTAACTAAGCCATCTGACATCAATGTTTTTTGACAAATAGAAAATCTGAACAATCTTGGCAGAGTCTCACAAGGACCATTTGTGTGAAATTATTTTAAAATTGGGCAAGAAGTTTCATACAAAAAGAATTTAAGGTTTCCACTGAATACATATAGGGAAAAGCAACCATGCCTCCTGGCCTGAATTGGAACAATTTGAATATCTTGGTAGAGGGTTACACAAGGACCATTTGTGTGAAATTATGTCAAAATCGGACCTGCGGTTTAGGAGGAGATGTTGTTTGAATATTCTTCTATTTATACCCCTAGCGGCCCCTATGTGCAACCAAACACAAAGGTTTATTTATAATAAGAGGACCACCCAAGGAACATCCAGGCCATGTTTCATCAATTTCCACCATACAGTTTTAGAGGAAATGTCGTTTGAAGCAGACTGTGAACTGATGGCCGGACAATGTGTGATCACAACAGCTCACCCAGAGCACCGGGTGCTCAGGTGAGCTAACAAATCAAGGTGTTTAGATTTGGCAGAACCAAGGGTAAACATGACATTCTGAAGGGTTGGCTACAATTGTCCACAACATTTTCACAGGAACAATCTTTTTATCTCAGTTAAATTTTGTAACTAGTAATGAGAAAATACTGAATAACTACTAAACATTACAAGGTGTTTGATACTGAGTGGTATACTATATGCTTAAGTAGCAGATACAGCGGAGGGGTGGGACAGTGGTATAAATTGTATAAAGACAGAAAAAATGTAGAAAAACAGTTGAAAACAGGAGGTTTTGAAAGTAATGAAACATCATTTAAACACTGTCCATCATCTGAAAACTTTGCTTCTGTGCAAGGCAATATATGTAATGTGATTACAAGGTAACTGAAATAAACTGTTAAACAGCAATAATTAGCAGATACAAAACCAGTGCTAAGGATTATATTGGCAGATTACTAATCAATGTTAAGCAATAAAAATCCAATCTGGCAGGTCACTAACCAACACTAAGAATTACACTGGCAGTCAGATAACCAATGTTAATGATTACATTGGCACACAAGGATTACACTGGAAGCTATTTAACCAATGTTAAGGATTACACTGGCAGATCACTAACCAATGTCAATGGTTACATTTGCAGATCATTAACTGATGTCAAGAATTACATTGGTAAATCACTAACCAATGTTAAGGATCATATTGGCAGATCACTAAACAATGTCAAGGATCACACTGGCAGTTAACTAACCAATGTTAATAATTCCATTGGCAAATCACTGGCCAATGTTAAGGATTCCATTGGCAGATCACTGGCCAATGTTAATGATTACATTGGCAGATCATTGGCCAATGCTAAGGATTATATTGGCTGATCACTAACCAATGTTAAAGATTACATTGGCTGATCACTAGTACAGAAAACACTACCAAAGACAAGATAAACAGAACACATAACAAAAAGGACTGAAATATTTTATGTGAATTGCTATCAGTTTATATCAGCATGAATTTTTCCCTTTCCCAACACTAATATCTATAAATCATTTTAATGCCTTTACCAGTCTGGTTCTATAATATTGTGTTCTAAATAGGCTGCAGAGTATAAATAATAGTTTTCAGGTTTAAAGCCAATATATATGAATCCACACAGAACAGATGACAAAAATAATAGAGGTCCTATTTCCTGTTGCCTGTTTATGTTGTCTTTAAACCTATACTTGACCCTCCCTCATGCTCACAAACGTTTTACAAAGCCAAAAACTTATTACATAATGACAGATATAAGTCTGTTAGGACACAGGGTGTGCCCCACTGGTACATTTGTCACAAAAATAAGGGCAATAATTCAAATGTTTGCAGTCTTAAAGGGGTATAGCCTCAACAAACAGTTTATATAAAGGATTCATTATTCTAGGCCATATACTTTTTGAGTTATGAGCATCACAAACAAAAAATCCACTTTTTTGGCTATTTCAAGGCTGTAACTCTGTAATTAGCGCTAAAATCTCAAGAAGAATGGTTAGAACGTGCGAGGTCACATCATGATAAAGACTAATGCAAGGTTTCATGAATTAACATCAAATACTTTTTGAGCTAGGCACATCATTAGCTGAAAATGTGCATTTTTGACTATTTCATGGGCAATAACTCCGGCAATAGGAAGTGAAACCAGACAAAAAATAAGAGGTGCACAAGTTTATATCATGATAAAGACTCATGCAAATTTTCATCAATTCATACGAAATACTTTTTGAGCTAGGTGTGTCATAACAAGGTGAAAATGTGCATTTTTTACTATTTCAGGGATCATAACTCTGGAAATAGGGGGTGGGGAGTCAGGCAGCGCCTGACAGAAAAATAGGAGGTACACAAGTTCATATCATGATAAATGATAAAGACTCATGAAAGGTTTCACCAATTTACATGAAATACTTTTTGAGCTAGGTGCATCACAAGGTGAAAATTTTTGACTACTTCATGGCCATAACTTTGAAAATAGGGGGCGGAGCCAGACGAAAAATAAGGAGGTGCAGAAGTTCATATCATAAAGGCACATGCAAGGTTTCATGAAATACTTTTTGAGCTAGGCACGTCACAAGGTGAAACTATGCATTTTTTACTATTTCAGGGCCATAACTCTGGAAATTGGGCGGAGCCAGATGGAACAAGAGCTCGTCGAACACGAAATGCCCCCCTTGATGCATTCAGTAATTGCACAAGGAACAGAAATTATTTGCTCACTGTAAACAAAAGTTCTACAGTTCTGGTTCAATGTGACATTGACCTTTGACCTATTGGCCTCAAAATCAACAGGGGTCATCTGCTGGTCATGATCAACCTCCCTATTAAGTTTAGTGATCCTAGGCCCAAGCGTTCTCAAGGTATTGTCCGGAAAGGGTTTAACTGTTCCGGGTCAATGTGACCTTGACCTTTAGCCTACTGACCTTAAAATCTATAGGGGTCATCTACAGGTCATGAAACTCCTCCCTATCAAGTTTCATGAACCTAGGCCTAAGCATTCTCAAGTTATTGTCTGGAAACGGTTTTAATGTTCCAGGTCACTGTAACCTTGACCTATGACCTACTGACCTCAAAATCAATAGAGGTCATCTGTTGGTCATGATGAACCACTCTATCATCTTTCATGACCCTTGGCCCAAGCGTTCTCAAGTTATCGTCCAGAAACCGTTTAACTGTTCCTGGCCAATGTGATCTTGAAATTTGACCTAATGACCTCATCTGCTGGTGATGACCAACCTCCCTATCAACTTTCATGAGCCTAGACCCAAGCAATCTTGAGTTATCATCCGGAAACCGTTTAACTGTTCCGGGTCACTGTGACCTTGATCTTTGACATACTGACCTCAAAATCAATAGGGGTCATCTGTTGGTCATGACCAACCTCCCTATCAACTTTCATGATCCCAGGCCCAAGCGTTCTTGAGTTATCATCCGGAAACCGTTTAACTGTTCAGGGTCACTGTGACCTTGACAGTTCATATACAGATCTCAAAATCAATAGGGGTCATCTGCAGGTGATGACCAACCTTCCAATCAACTTTCATGATCCTAATCCCAAGTGTTCTTGAGTTATCATCCGGAAACGGATTGGTCTACATGGTGAACAACCGACCGACCGACAGACATCTGCAAAACAATATACCCCTCCTTCTTCGAAGAGGGGCATAAAAATAGGAGGTGCACAAGTTCATATCAAGATTAAGACTCATGCAGTGTTCAATTAATTTATACCAAATACTCGTTGAGCTAGGCACATCACAAGATGAAAATGTACATTTTGGACTATTTCAGGGGCCATAACACTGGAAATAGGGGGCGGTGCCAGACAAAAAATAGGAGGTGCGCAAGTTCATATGATAAAGAATTATGCAAGGTTTCATCAATTTATATCAAATACTTTTTGAACTAGGCGCTTCACAAACTTTTTTCAGATGAACGGACAGACGGACAAGACCAAGTCCATAAAATTATGCCCCCTTACTCATGGAGGGGGCACATAAACTAAAACAATTAAAATATCCAAAAGTTGATTGTCAGGCTACAGGAAATTGTGATGTATATTTTGGGGAAATATCTTATGCACTTACTGTCTTTGTTTCACCCTACAAATATTGTTACAACTGTTTATATCACTAACATATCTGTACCAGAGGTAAGCATAGTAATAATGTTGATCATCATAAAATAATATTCCATATCAAGGTATGTATACTGCATCAGATGTAAACTAAAACTAAGATTTTATATACAACCATCTATGTAAAAAGTTTTATAATAAATTCCAGGGCCTCCGCTGTCGATCGCCAATGTAGCTATTTGCGATAGTTTTAAGAATTTGGTGCTAAATTTTGCAAACTGGCGAAAATAAGTGGCGCATAGTTTTTTTCCTCGGCATTTGTTTTTTCCGTAGTGATATAAGCGGCCCAAGAAATGGTTCCCAATACACGTGTTTACCTAGGCGCTGGTAGTGAATAAAATCGATAAACAGTCTAGGCGGTGTATTTGACAATTGGACTATTGAAGTTGGTTGACACTTTGAGAAGATAATTGCGTAATAATGTGTGAATTGATGATTAGTCAGTAATGAAAACATCTGCCAGCTTGTATGTTTGACCTCTGCCGAGAATTCACCAAAATTAATGCTGATTATGGTGTACTTTATGTGTTGCGATTTTTACAAAAAAAGATCGACATGTTTGTGGCATGCAGTTGTATGACTGACGAATTTTAAATAAGTACGAAAGATACATTTAATTTGTTACTTTTTGCAAGATAATTTTTTAATTCCTCAGTTTTCATAAAAGATTTTAACGATGGATCCGAAAACAAAAACACATCAGCCTCAATTTGTATCCTGGACCTGGTTAATTTCTTTGAAATGTTCAGAAACTGGAATATATCACTTGCTACCATGGCTTCTTAAAAATCATTAGACGAGTGTTCACTTTTAAAATAGAAAATAATCCGAAATTTCCTTTCCGAAAATAAATGAGTCCTGAAATATTGGTAATTCTGACATGGATAGATATGATTCTTAAACTAGAGAATGTTTTGTGTCATTTGTATCAAGCTACAAATTGAATTTACTTCTGCAATAAACTAATACACCTTCAAAAGTTGTTATTATTCCTAATGAAATTACTTACAATATTTTATTTCTCTATGCACACTATGACAGCCAACTAAGAGAAATAAAAGTGGCTCAGAACTTTGGCTCAAAAATGGCTCTAAAGTGGCTCCAACTTTTTCAAATTGGCGAAAAGGTTGGCAACAAGTATGAAAAACCCAGAGGAGGCCCTGAATTCCATATATGAAAAGATAAATCATACTGTCATTGAACTCCATGCTAGGAACTAAAAACTCCTGAAGTATCTTTTGATTCCTAATAGCAAGGACTACTTATATAAGAGCAAGCCGAATGAACAGCAGAGTTGTGTCATGTTTACGTAGTGTAACTTTATCTACATACACAAGTTATTCTTTTCTGTATAAAAAGTTGTAAGAACTGTACAGACTAGACTAGCCACTAGACGGATAATAAAGAATTTGTCACAAAGTAAAGCTTTTGTAATTTTCTTTTATTCTGTGTAATAGTGGCAAATCATGAAACGCAAGTCTATTTTAAAGATTTTCACAGAGAACTGGTAGTAATATTATCAGTCTAGTATCATCAGAAATGCTCTAGCATGGCTATTAAATGGCTATTAAATGACCCCTAGATATTTTGGTACATCATGCCAGTGATCAGGAGTTACGTAATTAGCCACTGATATGTTTAGTTAACGCATTTTTAATGGTCATGATATTGGACATAGGATATAGACTGGCTACATTCACAATTTAAAAAAAAAAATTCAAAAAATAATATATCTTAGTCTAGGAGCTAGTCTAAGTTCAGACTGATAGATGCTTTTCATATAAGTCACTAAAATTACATAAGTAACTGACGTAAACTATTTGTTAGTAAGAAATACAAGATTCACAAGTATCAGTTAGCATCTCATAAACTGGAGAATGCAGCAACAATATAAACAATGGCAGAAAGAACAGTATTGAAGAGATAGACCATCATGGTTGAAACACACTTGAACTAATTATCTAAATGGAAATAATACATACTGTGAAATCATTAATATTCGTGGGGGACTAATTTTCGTGGATTTCGTGGTTGAGTCAATCTACGAAATCAAATCCCAACGAACAAGTAAAATTCCCATTCAGTTTATGTTCAAAAGTTGAAATCTACAAATTCATATCCCCATGAAATTGCCGTTTTGACCAAAACCACAAAATTTAATGCCCACAAAATTAAATGATTTTACAGTATATATTTGGAACGTACACATGAAACAGAATCATTCTAATTGCAGAGTATGTAAATATCAAAAACTAATTTATCCCAGGCATTTGTTTCCAGATTACTAGTGTTAGTAAATTGCCTACTGCATTTTTTTGTTCAAGTGATTCCATACCTTACAGAATTCAACAGAAAATTCAACTACTTGGAAGAAAAGTGAAACAAGAAAAGAAAATATCAACAACCACTGACAGCAGTTAGAGTAACAGCAAAATAGGAGAATGTACATAGATACATACCCTGTAAGCTTTATGGTTGTGTGTCGGCGACTCATGATTCACATCGTATGTAGATACGCTCTTCGTTAACCGCTGTTTTTTAGCTTGTAATCCCTGACTTTGTAAGTAAAATGGTAGGTGAACTATATTACGTAAATAATCAAATCCATTCACTGCTGTATCATGAAAAACAGACTTCAAGTTCTGGTCTATGCCTTTTATGATGATTTGTGGATCTACAGCAAGAATCACAACAAATGAGGAATTTTCTACATTAAACAGTGAATGAATGATGTCCAAAACTTGGAGAACTTTTTCCTGTTCACAGCTGTCTAACCCATCCACTATTACCACTAAACGTGTCGTGTTCTTGGTAAATTTATCTATGGACATTACAAGTCTGTTCATCAAGCCCACTTCATATTTCAATATCTGCATAAATCCGTCTATTTTTATATGATGTACACGCTCAGCCGCTTTCATTATTCTACGTCTCTGTGGAATGCACATTGATAGGAAAGCTCTACCTATATTATGGATGTTGCTAAGCAACGATAAACCAACAACTGCAGCAAGTGCAATCATCAGACCGTTAACAGTACGATCTTCAAATTGACAAGTCACTAACAATGATATGCCTACAATTAGACATAGTAGGACAAACCCAACAATCACAAATATTGGAATACAGCAAACAGTCTTGAAACGTCCAATGTAATTCTCTGAAAATATAATAGAAAAATATGAAACAACTAAATGTAAGAATACATTAATACAAGAAAGCATGATGGTTCTACATCACTCACCTGACTCAAATGGGTAAATGATTTCAATAAACTTGGTAGAAGACCTCTACTATAACCTACCTGCCAAATATCTAAGCTCTAGGCCTTGAAGTTTAAGACAAGAAGATTTTTAAAGTTTTTGCTCTATATGTCTATGCAATACAAATGACTCCCATGGGCAAGGGATATTATATGAACAAACTTGGAAGAGGACCACTAAGCCATGCATGCTATTTACCAAATATCTAACCTTCAGGTCTTGCAGCTTATGGAAAGAAGATTTTCAAAGTTTCTGTTACATTAACAAATCACCCAAAGGTGCCAATTTTACTATCAGAGGTACGAATTCAACAAATTGGTTGAGGACCTGTACACAACGCTACAAGCCAAATATCTAAGCCCAAGGATTGAGATTGAAGATGATAAGATTTTTAAAGTTTTTCTTCTATGTGACCCCTAGGCAGGACCAATTTTAACACCTGAGGCATGATTTAAAAGAACTTGGTCAAAAATCAAATTGAATATAAAACAAGAGGACCATGATGGTCCTGAATCGCTCACCTGTCCCCACATGACCCAGTTTTGAACTGAGTATGATGTCGTTTTTTTTTTATTATTTGACATAGTGACCTAGTATTTGAGCTCGTGTGACCCAGTTTTGAACTTGACCTAGATACCGAGATAAAAATTCTGACCAAGTTTCATGAAGATCCATTGAAAAATATTGGCCTCTAGAGAGGTCACAAGGTTTTTCTATTATCTGACCTAATGACCTAGTTTTTGAAGGCAATTGGCCCAGTTTCGAACTTGACCTAGATACCATCAAGGTAAACATTCTCACCAATTTTCAGCAAGATCTCATGAAAAGTACGGCCTCTAGAGAGGTCACAAGGTTTTTCTATTAATTGACCTAAGAACCTAGTTTTTAAAGGCATGTGACCCAGTGTCGAACCTGACCTAGATATCATCAAGGTGAACATTCTGACCAATTTTCATGAAGATCTCATGAAAAGTATGGCCTCTAGAGAGGTCACAAGGTTTTTCTATTTTTAGACCTAATGACCTAGTTTTTGACCATACGTCATCCACTTTCGAACCTGACCAAGATATCATCAAGGTGAACATTCTGACAAATTTTCATGAAGATCCATTGAAAAATAAGGCCTTTAGAGAGGTCACAAGGTTTTTCTATTTTTAGACCTAATGACCTAGTTTTTGACCGCACGTGACCCAGTTTCGATCTTGACCTAGATATCATCAAAGTGAACATTCAGACCAACTTTCATGAAGATCCATGGAAAAATATGGCCTCTAGAGAGGTCACAAAGTTTTTCTATTTTCAGACCTACTGACCTAGTTTTTGAAAGCACGTGACCCAGTTTCAAACTTGATCTAGATATAATCAAGATGAACATTCTGACTAATTTTCATGAATATCCATTTAAAAATATGGCTTCTAGGGAGGTCACAAGGTTTTTCTATTTTTAGACCTACTGACCTAGTTTTTGACCGCACGTGACCCACTTTCGAACACGGCCTAGATATCATCAAGATGAACATTCTGACCAATTTTCATGAAGATCCATTGAAAAATATGGCCTCTAGGGAGGTCACAAGGTTTTTCTATTTTTAGACCTACTGACCTAGTTTTTGACCGCACATGACCCACTTTTGAACATGGCCTAGATATCATCAAGATGAACATTCTGACCAATTTTCATGAAGATCCATTGAAAAATATGGCCTCTAGGGAGGTCACAAGGTTTTTCTATTTTTAGACCTAATGACCTAGTTTTTGACCGCACGTGACCCAGTTTCGAACTTGACCTAGATATCATCAAGATGAACATTCTGACTAATTTTCATGAAGATCCATTGAAAAATATGGCCTCTAGAGAGGTCACAAGGTTTTTCTATTTTTAGACCTACTGACCTAGTTTTTGACAGCACGTGACCCAGTTTCGAACTTGACGTAGATATCATCAAGATGAACATTCAGACCAACTTTCATACAGATCCCATGAAAAATATGGCCTCTAGAGAGGTCACAAGGTTTTTCTATTATTTGACCAACTGACCTAGTTTTTGATGGCACGTGACCCAGTTTCGAACTTGACCTAGATATCATCAAGATGAACATTCTGACTAACTTTCATGAAGATCCATTGAAAAATATGGCCTCTAGAGAGGTCACAAGGTTTTTCTATTTTTAGACCTACTGACCTAGTTTTTGACCGCAGTTGACCCAGTTTCGAACTTGACCTAGATATCATCAAGATGAACATTCTGACCAACTTTCATAAAGATCCCATGAAAAATGTGACCTCTAGAGTGGTCACAAGCAAAAGTTTATGCACGGACGCACGGACGGACGACGACGGACGACGGACGCTGCGCGATCACAAAAGCTCACACTGTCACTTTGTGACATGTGAGCTAAAAATTACATGCTAATTATCTAGGCTCAAGGGCTTGAGGTTTTAGACAAAAGTGTTTTCAAAGTTTTTTTCTGTGTAAGTCTATGTAAAACAAGTGAATCCTAGGGATGGGCCAAATTTGACCCCAGGGTATTATCTGAACAAATTTAGCATAAGACCAGTACACAATGCTACATGCTACAAGTTTTTGCCATCTAAGTCTATGTCTAAACAACTGAACCCTGGGGCGGAACCTGTTTTGACATAGGGGCATGATTTGAACAAACTTTGTAAGGACAACTAGAAAATGCTTCATACCAAAAAATTTAAGGTCTGAGCTTTGTGGTTTTTGAGAAGATTTGTTAAATTTTCCTTCTGGTTGCCATGGCAACTTGCATTATGCATGGAATGGAATTCTATGACTACTTATGGAGCAGATGAGGAACTGATGGACTACAGACATCCAATTATCCTAAACGCTCACTGTGAGCACTTTGAGCTAATAATGAACTATTGCTGACATAAAAACATCAAGTGGAAAAAATCAAATTTATTTCTGCAACACACTAGTTTGTAAGAAAAATGGGTTCTACTGCTGAAAACACTCCACTACCCCAACAGGTTCACCAAGGTTGCAGGGTGCTGTCTAAGAGAAGGTTTATATGGGAAGGGTACCTTAGCATTGATAGCATTCTGCAACGTTTATATATTTATGTCTTTCGATGAGCCTTCAGGAATGAATCGTCAATAGAAACAATCTAATGGATACACAATATGTAAGTCCTACTTACTATCTGAAACATGTTTTAAGACTCCAAACAGTCTAGCAGAGATCATTCCAAACTCTTTCTCTACAGACTCACTTAGTCCAGCTATCATTGCCGCTAGGGCTTTCTCCCCACCAACACTTGTTAACTTTGTACTCTCAGAAAACAAAAACCTGAAAACAAATCATTCTCTGTCATCAAAGATTTTTATGTAAACAGAAACAAAGTGATTTTCATACTTTCCTATCTCGGGTTAAAACTTCTCAAGATGTGTTTCACATGTGAGATACACATAAGACATAGAAAATTATGCACAGTAAAGCACCAATGGCTCCAGGCTGCACAGGGCTGAGCAAAATTTTCTGAGTTATCCAGGACTTCAGACCATTCAAAAATAGTAAATATTAGCAAAATAGTCAGAAACCACATGAATTGCTGGAGCTAATGATGCTTCAGTTACCGGTACACTATGTTTCACTGTAGTACTGATTGTCTTGTATTGTGAACTTGCAGTCTGGTTTCCAACGTTAAAAGTTGGAACTAATTCAAACATTTGACCAACTGTTGATAAAGGATACACTATGTATGGTTATCTTCCTTTGTACTTTCGATGACTGTTTTGGATAGTTTGATCATAAAAAAATCTTTATTTGGATAAAGGTCTTGCTCTTTTGGACATGAAATTTAGGACACGGAACTTACATGTTACATGTAGGTCTGACAAACTTTACTGTTATGACTTTAACCCTTACCATGCTGGACACGACTGATTCTGCCTTTGAGAACAGTGTAGATCATGATCAGCCTGCACATCCGTGCAGTCCAAATCCGTGCAGTCTGATCATGATCTGCACTGTTCGCCATTCAGCCAATATTTTCTAGTAAACACCCCTTTTTGCAGTTAATGGTACTGTCCAAATTGAAAGATGGATAAGTTCATTATAGAAATTTAGCAAGGGTTAACAACATCTTAAAACAAGGTGGAAACTGGACATGTATAAGTGTGTACATCAAACTTACTTGACGAGTGGAACATCTGTATTGGAGCTGGACCTACTGACTGGATTACAAAACAAAATCTGCAGCAGTAATGTAAGAATCTGTAAGCGTTTCCCTATAGCCAAACTTATTCTTCGAGCGAAGTGTACATTGTATCGTGTTGAACATATCCAAATTATACCTGTCAAATAAAAAAAACAAGTGAATATAGTTTTGTTTAGAAATAAGTACCGCACGAAATAAATCAGTACATTTTTAACACAAGTCTTTAAAACGGACTGTAATTCAGCCAGCTTTATCATGTGGGCTGCCACTCATTTGTGGCATGCTTTACATTTCCTTATGCAAGAATGGGATTTATTCTAGATTATCTTGACAAATGGTGTCAAGCCAGAATTTCCAGATTGTTAAACATGCAGTGTTACCTTATTACCTTCAATATTTAGCACTACTTCTTTTAAACAATTTAACTTTGCCACTTTTCTCTATAATATCTTTCTATAATGGCAGAGTTTTTCTCTGGATTTCCAATCTCATATGCATTATGCATTTTATAGTTGTAAACCTTTCTGTATTTCTTAAATTTAATTATCTTACCTTTGTACAAAATGTCACAAAATGACACCTTGTACCGACCATAAAATTATTTACCTAGAAATCCATATTCCCAAACAAAGAGACCTAGACCAACTCCGAGTCCGACTCTCCAGTCCTCCAAGGACAGTGCAAGGACTGAACCTATGATACTGTTCACAATGAAGAGAAATATAAACAAACTCAAGGTGAAGGTCAGCTGATTGTCATCATTGGCCTTGGTAAATGACTTCATCTCGCCTGCAAATAACAATAAAACTAGAGATGCTTTTGAGAAAAGCGCATGTCTCCCACAACTGCCCCTATGAAAAATGTCTAGTTTCTCTAGATGGTTTAGACGAGTTGATCCAATTAGATGGTCTGGATGAGTGGATCCAATCAGTAATTCAAGGGCCATAAATCAAAAGTGCCTGGGCGGATTTGGCTAGTTATCGAACTTGGCTAAGGTCTTATGGCCAAACACATTTTGTTCAAGATTGGTGAAGATCGGATGAGAAATGTTCGATTTAGGGAGCGGACAATTGTAAAAAGGCGGATTTTTCGGTAATTCAAGGGCCGTAACTCCAAAATGCCTGGACTGATTTGGCTAGTTATCAAACCTGGCTGAGGTCTCATGGTCAAACACATTTTTGTTCCAGTTTGGTGAAGATCAGATGAGAAATGTTCGACTTAAGAGTGCGGACAAGAGTAAAAAGGCCGATTTTTCGATAATTCAAGGGCCGTAACTCCATAATGCCTGGACCGATTTGGCTAGTTATCGAACTTGGCCGAGGTCTTATAGTCAAACACATTTTGTTCAAGTTTGGTGAAGATCGGATGAGAAATAATTGAATTAGAGTGCGGACAAGAGTAAAAAGGCCGATTTTTGATAATTCAAGGGCCATAACTCCAAGACGCCTTGACCGATTCAGCTAGTTATCGAACTTGGCCAAGGTCTTATGGTCAAACACATTTTGTTTAAGTTTGGTGAAAATCGGATGAGAAATGTTCGACTTAAAGAGTGCGGACAAGCTTTGTGACAGACACACACACAGACTGGAGTAAATCAATATGTCTCCCACACCACTGTGTGGTGGGAGATATAATAACTACATTTGTATAGTGTTACCTGATGAGAAACAGTACTCATAACAAACAGTTCTTTCAACCTTCGTGAAAGATGTTTCAATATCAATATGCTTATGCAGTGTATCTCTTCCATAAAGTTCCTAATAAACAATACCTAAGTACTTTCCTTATTCACCTTGGGCCAATTCCAACAAAATATCAGAAATTGCAGTTGGTATTGATGGCATCTGAAACAATAAGAATTAAGCATAACTTGAAATTTCAATAAATCTCAGTCTAACTGAGGTATAGTTTAAAAGTGTAAAAGAAAGCCAGCAATGCTGAAAATATCATAACATACAAACTTACTTTTCAGTTTGTCAATCAGGAAAGATTTTCCACTGCCCCACTTGGCATACAGTCCTACAGTGATAGGAGTGTTCAGTGATGGTTCACTCAATATATCAGCCAAGGAACTGCTATAGATTTCATATCCTAATAAGTTCTCTCCATCACTCGCATTTAGTTGTCCTGGAATACAAATTGTATTTTATCACAAATATATAATCATTAATATAGTTCAGGCCTGTATGTACAGTTGAAAATTAATATGTCAAACTCTATTATCTCCGAATTCCAACTATCTCGAAGACATTTCCAAGTCCAGTCCTGACAACTCAAGCACAAAATATCATTTTAAGTCAAATTTTGTTTATCTTGAAGTAAAAGGCTTGATCACTTGGAATTCAAGTTACCAATCTTTAACTGTATATGGAAAAATATTCCTAAAATATATACACATATTCAAAAGAATACTACACATAAACTATAACAAAACAAGTAGCTTATCTGTCTAAAAAAACAACAACATTTAATCTCAAGAGGCAGAGCCATGTAAAGTCCCTCTGAGGAAACAATAGTCTACCTGAAGTGGTTTTTGTCATTAACCCTGAATTCTGTGAAAATAAATTCTGACTGAAACATGTTCCTTAATTAACTAATTAATTAGATAAAATCATGTCAGAATTCTAACAGACTGCTTCAAACTTTCATCTCAATTGTGCATCAAAAACTAACTGACCATCGTAATCATAATCCTGCATTTTCAACCAGTGAAATACTCTTTTTCCTCACAGTTCACAGCTTCATATGGTGGTGAATAATAAACTGCATCCACAATGCTTTATTCAAGTGTTACAGGGTAGTGAAGGATATCTGACATTCACATACATAATTACTGAAGGCAGTAAAACATCTTATCGCCCAAAGTCACACAGATCAAAACAAAGTACTTATTACCCGGTATACCCAGTGTTTCGACTGACACATGTAAAATATATGGAAAATGGCCTGGGATTGCACCAATAGCTTGAGTAATCAAAGGCTACAAAAGGTCAGACTTTATGAGCAGTTCAGTGTAAAAATATCTTACGATGTCCGTGTATCTGTGTTAGGATGCCCTTCTGATGATAAGCATCAATGCTGTATGGTGTTTCTCCAGCCTTGTTTGGTCTGTACAACAATCGACTGTTACGTGGATTTCTCAACAACAACTCTGTTATACGCTTACTTCTTGCTCGCAATGATATATGCAGGGCTGTATCACCTTTCTGTAAGTAAACCAGTACAGGTCTTTGTTTGTTCTGGGTTTAACACCATTTTTCAACAGTATTTCAATTATGTAATGGCGTGCAGTTAACCTAACCAGCGTTCCTGGATTCTGTACCAGTACAAACCTGTTCTCCGCAAGTAACTGCCAACTTCCCCACATGAATGAGAGGTGGAGGACGAATGATTTCAGACACAATGTCTTTTATCAAATCGTCATGGAGAACATACGCCTCGTCCAGGACTCGAACTGACAACCCCAAAATCTATAGATCTGCGCTCTAATTGAGCTACATAATGATATAACAAAAACTTCTGTCTCCTTCACCTAGACCTAGCCTGGCTGTCAGCTCAATGTTACATTACCATAAAACAAAAACAAAATCTTTGTACCCATTACCTAGACCTAGCCTGGTTGTTAGCTTGATATCTATGTTATCACAAAAAGCAAGTGTTATCATCTTCCCTAGAGTTATTCTGGCTGTTAACTAAAATCTATGTTTACCTTATCATACACGGCAACTTTTGCTCCTTTGTCTAGCAGTATCCTTACTATCAGCTCATTCCTGTTACGGACAGCTCTCATCAGGGGTGTGTCACCATCCTGTTCAAATTAGAACAAGAAAACACAACCATGACTACCGAGATTTATAATCAGACACTTTCAATGATTTTTTTAAAATTATAATACACTTGCTTGATTATTCTGTCTAAATAAAGGGGACATGACTAAATGTGAAGGTCATTCAATATGTAACGTATCTGCTGCTACATCCACATAAATTATATTTTGTACAGCAAAATCAAGAAAAATAGTGATCACTCCAGGTTACAAGATGCTGTCAACTTATCCAGGGTTTTGAGTGATCCAAACATAGAAAATACAGTGTGCATGGTTGGGGATCAATGTAATGGGAGAGTTAGCCTTAGCGTTTCAGCCATCAATACTTGAGTGATCAGTGTTTCTCTGTACCATTTACTCTATATTACAAAATTTTAAAATTATTGACAAGAAACCACCGATATATTTAAATAAGCTTATATGTATGAGTACCATTCATTTCATCTGAAAAGATTGTCTGACTTACTTTTGTAGATATTTCCATATCTGCATCATTTTCCAGCAGCAGTTTGACAATGTCTGCATGACCCTTTTCTACTGCCCAATACAGTGCTGTCTTCCTCTCCTGTAATACACAAACAAAATCAAGGAAGTCAGTATCTCTGACATCTTTAGGACATCAGGCACATTTTTATACAACCTCACAAGGCATACATACGTTTTTGACTACACAGAAAATGATAGAAAATGGTATCAGACCGCGCTCAGCTTTTCCCTGAAGTCATGAAATGAAAGTACATATGCTAAACTTGAAAACGAGTCACATTTGTATTGGTCTACAGTCAGTGTTCATGCGTAGGGGTCACCCTGTCTTAATATATACGCTTGGACATTTTTTTTTTTATTTATTTTTTTTTTTGGTAATGGGGAGTCAATTTTTAGCTCTTTTTACGATTTAAAACAAATATCTAGGTTTGAGCATCCTATGTGAGCTTTCTATATATGAAAAAGTATCTGTAGAAGGAAAAAAACACAAATCCCAGATGGGTCCCTAATGGATAAAGGGTATATGGAGACTTTTTTTTAACCTTGTCAAATAATTCTTGAGGTAATTTTTGATGTTGTCTAAAAGTGTAAGTATATGCTTCAGGTGTTGGATATTTCTGTATTTGAGAGCTGCTGAGCTAGACATTTCAGCCATATTTTTGAAATATCTTTCGTAAAATAAATGTTGATTCTATGGAAGCATGAAAGGGCCATCAGAAGCTAATACATTTTATTGTGTCAAAGTTGCAGAAAGGATATAGCAAAATCACACAGACAAACTATAGTTAACAGTCCTCAGTTTCAAACACTTGTTGATTTTATTTTTTTAATCAGACTTGGACTTTGGTTTTGAAAGTACCATCCTTTCCTGTAAATAAACATCAGAATCATGTTTTGAAAAACAAGCCAACTATTAATCTAAAGGTAAGCTGTGCAGGTATTGTACCACATGTATATAGAGCAAATGAAGTGTTTCAACAAATTATACAGAAAGAACATGCATATGAGAACTGCACGCATTCTAAATGACATAAAAAATAATTATTTTGCATCTGCTACAAGTGACATCATGGAATGGTGATTGTTAAAATTTCAGTTGTTTTCAGACATTTTTTTCATTCATAACTGAAACGAAATCTTACAGATAGAAAGTGTTAAAAGATATAAAAAATATCACAGAAGACACCATCTTGTTATGGCGGTCATTTGTGCTATATTATTTCAAGATCCCACCATGCATGACAACTTCTCAACGAGACTCAAGTTTTTTTGACACACACACAATCACATGTACAGAAAGGTGTAACACTATATTCATTAATGCAGTCTAGCGAAACTGTCCCATGAAGTTGCAGGTAGTACAACGTAAAGTTGCAGTGAGAAGCTGTTTATTATCAAATATTACTAGAAAATGCTTTTGTAGAAAAGCGCATGTCTCCCCCAATGCATAGTTTAATAGGCAAGAAGTCAATAGGGAACAGGAGCGAAAGTCAAAGAGACACTGATGGTTGGCTGCAACAGGGATCATCTACTTGTGATTGTCCAATCATCCCACCAAGTTTCAACATTCTGAGCCTAGTGATTCTCAAGTTATGAGCTGGAACTGGTTTTCCATGTTCAGGCCCCTGTGACCTTGACCTCTGATCAAGTGACCCCAAAATCAGTATGGGTCATCTACTCTGCATGTCCAATCATCCAATTAAGTTTCAACATTCTGGGTCAAGAGTTACTGACCAGAAATGGTTTTCCATGTTCAGGCCCCTGGATCTTGACCTTTAATAAAGTGACCCCAAAATCAATAGGGGTCATCTACTCTACATGTCCAATCATCCTATAAAGTTTCAACATTCTGGGTCAAGTGGTTCTCAAGTTATTGATCGGAAATGGTTTTCCATGTTCAGACCCCTGTGACCTTGACCTTTAACAGGGTGACCCCAAAATCAATAAGGGTCATCTACTCTGCATGTCCAATCACTCTATGAAGTTTCAACACTCTGAGTCAAGTGGTTCTCAAGTTACCAACTGGAAATGGTTTTCCATATCCAGGCCCCTGTGACTGTGACCTTTAACAGAGTGACCCCAAAACCAATAGGGGTCATCTACTCTGCATGACCAATCATCCTATGAAGTTTCAACATTCTGGGTCAAGTGGTTCTCAAGTTATTGATTGGAAATGGTTTTCCATGTTCAGGCTCCTGTGACCTTGACTTTGACGAAGTGACCCCAAAAACAATAGGGGTGTCTACTCCATAAGCCCTACCACCTTATGAAGTTTGAAGGTTCTAGGTCAAATGGTTCTCCAGTTATTGATCGGAAATGAAGTGTGATGGACGGAATGATGGACGGACAGACAGACAGACAGGGCAAAAACAATATGTCTCCCAGACATAATTATTATTAGAACTGTTATTATCATTTCATGTTATTGATTCTTATAACTAGCATTAATTTCATATATTTCATATCAGAGTTTATTCCTTTGTTGTTATAGGTTAAGATAAAAAAATTAACATCTAAAATGAAATAAAGACAAACACAGCTAGATTTAATAAATTCAGATAACAAAGGTTGATGTGATTAGTGTTTTATTAAATTTCATATCATCTGGCATTCTGTCTTAACCAACATCCACCGTACCACAATATCCAAATGCAACACTGCACTAACAACAGAAAAAAACTTTCTCAATACAAATAACTTTGTGCTTGTTATTCAATATAACCACACAACTTTGTATCAATTTTTTGACCAACATTTGAAGAAAGTCACACACTAATATTTTCTTCATCTATCTACCGAAACTGTCCATAATTCAGTATACACACGAAAGTTGAGTGAAGCGTGTTTATTAAAGTATACAAAACTTTTGTAAAAAGCCATGTTCCAATGCATTCATAGGCAAGAAGTCAATAGGAACAGGCGAAAGTCAAAGGACATGAATGTTGCTGACGGGATCTCTACTTGTATTGTCAATAACCACATTTTAACATTCTGAGCCTAGATTGATTCTACCAGTTCTGACTTGAACGTTTTTCCATTCGGCCCTGGACCTTTCCTCTGATCAATTGCCCAAATCAGTCGATCATCTACTCTGATTTCCAATCATCCTATAAGTTACATTCTGGGTCAATGAGTTACTGACAGAAAGTTTGCATCAATGTTCAGGCCTGTACTTCCTTAATAAGTGACCAAAATCAATAGGTTCTCTCTACAGTCAATCATCATAAATTTCAAATTCTGGTCATGTCTCATTATGATCGATGTTTTCCATGCAACCTGTGACTGACCATTAACAGTGACCAAAATCATAAGGTCATCTACTCTGCTGTCCAATCACTTATGATAGTTTCAACACTCTGAGTCAATGGTTTCAATGTTACACTGGCAATGTTTTCCATATCCAGGCCCCTGTACTGTGACCTACGAGTACCAACATAGGGGTCTTCCGCATGACCAATCATCATATTAACTCTGGTCAATGGTTTAAGTTATGATTGAAATGTTTTCCTCAGCTCTGACCTTGATTGACGAGTGCCCACAACAATAGGGGTGTTACACCATCAAGCCCTACCACTTATGACGTTTGAAGTCTAGGTCAAATGTCTTCAGTATTATCGGACATGAAGGTGATGCGATGATGACGGACAACAGTCAGACTAGGGCAAACAATATTCTCCAGACAAATTATTTAAAATGTTATTCATCATTTCATGGTTGATGATTCTATAACTAGCATTAATCATCATATCATCATTATCCTTTTGTTATAGTTAAGATAAAAAAATTACATCTAATGAAATAAGACAACCGCTAGATTTAATAAATTCAGATAACAAAGGTTGTTTTATGTTTATTATTCATATCATTGGCAGTTCTCTTAAAAATCCACGTCCACAATATCAAATGCAACACTGCACGACAACGAAAAAAATTGCTAATACAAATTATACTTTGTGCTTGTTATGATATAACCACAACTGTATATCTGTGCTTTGACACATTTGAGAATCCACAAATGCTTAATATTCCTATCCTATTCCTATCCAAATCCTTTCATCTCAAACATCCAAGTAAGTGAGGTAGAAAGTGGCATCAACTTTCAAAATATAGGCCGATTAAGATGCAATCAAGGTATACCATTATATTTATAAGAATAACAATTTCTAACTAGTTGACCAAGATTGATCTCGACCACTTACTTATGTTGTTACACTTCTTCAACTGTAATTTGCCAAAATCCGATCTATGTCCCGATTTCAAAATATTAGGAACGACAATTGGGACGTCATGGCTTTAAAAGACATCAATTTCCAGCATGACCAAGTATTACAAGTTCTCCTAGAAAATGTAATTAATGTGATCTCTTTAATTATTACATAACACTGCCCATAAAAATCATTGCCTTGAAATTGTTAAAAACTACTGCAAAGATCTGTGTATAATTCTTTAATATTTGGCACTGTCTTTTTTTCATTCAGCCTGTGAAAATATGGTTTTCTTAACTTCAAACTTATCTTCCAGTATCTCAATATCGAAATATCTCTTTCTTAATTTACTTTGTGAAAAAAAAACAACAAAAAAACATTACGACTTTAATCCTAGGTACAAAATTACTTCAGCTGACACGTCATTATGTGCAAAGTCAGAGCACAATATTCCTACACATAAAATTTATGTCACATGTTCTAATTCAATATTGGTATAGCTCATCTAACTCACATCACCTCACATAAGAGATTATGTGGCATGTGACTGTATTTTGAATACACTATCAGACTAATTGCTGTTTATAAGGCTGTGTTCACGACATGCAGTTTTGTTATTTTTTAATACAATATAAGGAGTGGATAACATTCTATCATGTAAAAACATTATCAACACTAAACTGGTAGTCTGGCAGTACAAAATGAACCTAGCAGTGCTGTTGGACAAATTATTTGCTTCATACAACACACTGACACGCTTAAGTACATCACAATAAGCCAATCTTACCTTTGCCTGCAGAGAAATATATAAGTACGTTTATATAATAACATCCTCCAACACAATTCCATAATTATGTCATCTTTTAACTCGAATGTGTTGTAATATTGCTTAACAAAACTCTACGAAATTATTTCTGTGAATAAAATTACAAACAAGAGGACCATGAAGGTCCTGAATCGTTCACCTCTTCCCACATGACCCAGTTTTGAGTATGACATTGTTTTTTCTATTATTTGACATAGTGACCTAGTTTTTGAGCTCATGTGACCCAGTTTTGAACTTGACCTAGATATTATCAAGATAAAAATTCTGACCAATTTTCATGAAGATCCATTGAAAAATATGGTCTCTAGAGAGGTCACAAGGTTTTTCTATTATTTGACCTATTGACCTAGTTTTCGAAGGTACGTGACCCTGTTTTGAACTTTACCTAGATATCATCAAGGTGAACATTCTCACTAAATTTCATGAAGATCTCATGAAAAATATGGCTTCTAGAGAGGTCACAAAGTTTTTCTATTTTTATACCAACTGGCCTAGTTTTTGACCGCACGTGACCCAGTTTCGAAACCGTCCTAGATATCATCAAGGTGAACATTCAGATCAATTTTCATGAAGATCCATTGAAAAATATGGCCTCTAGAGAGGTCAAAAGATTTTAATAATTTTAGACCTACTGACCTTGTTTTTGACAGCAGTTGTCCCAGTTTCAAACTTGATCTAGATATCATCAAGTTGAACATTCAGACCAACTTTCATACAGATCCCATGAAAAGTATGGCCTCTAGAGAGGTCACAAGGCTTTTTTATTATTTGACCTACTGACCTAGTTTTTTAGGGCATGTGACCCAGTTTCGAACTTGACCTAGATATCATCAAGGTGAACATTCTGACCAATTTTCATGAAGATCCATTCAAGGGTATGGCCTGTAGAGAGGTCACAAGGTTTTTCTATTTCAAGAACTACTGACCTAGTTTTTGATCGCAGTTGACCCAGTTTCAAACTTGACCTATATATCATCAAGATAAACATTCAGACCAACTTTCATACAGATCCCATGAAAAATATGGCCTCTAGAGAGGTCACGTTTTTTCATTATTTGACCTACTGAACTACTTTTTGACAGCACTTGACCCACTTTCGAACTTTACCTAGATATCATCAAGATGAACCTTCTGACCAATTTTTATGGAGATCCATTCACAAGTATGGCCTCTAGAGAGGTCACAAGGTTTTTCTATTATTTGACCTACTGACCTAGTTTTTGAAGGCACGTGACCCACTTTCGAACTTTACCTAGATATCATCAAGATGAACATTCAGACCAACTTTTATACAGATCCCATGAAAAATATGGCCTCTAGAGAGGTCACAAGGTTTTTCTATTATTTGACCTACTGACCTAGTTTTTGACGGCACGTGACCAACTTTCGAACTTGACCTAGATATCATCAAGCTGAACATTCTGACCAATTTTCATGAAGATCTCATGAAATATATGGCCTCAGAGAGGTCACAAGGTTTTTCTATTTTTGACCTACTGACCTAGTTTTTGATCACACATGATCCAGTTTCGAACTTGACCTAGATATCATCAAGATGAACATTCAGACCCACTTTCATACAGATCCCATGAAAAATATGGCCTTTAGAGAGGTCACAAGGTTTTTTATTATTTGACCTACTGACCTAATTTTTGACGGCACATGACCCAGTTTCGAACTTGACCTAGATATCATCAAGGTGAACGTTCTGACCAATTTTCATGAAGATCTTTTGAAATATATGGCCTCTAGAGAGGTCACAGGGTTTTTCTATTTTTAGACCTACTGACCTAGTTTTTGAGGGCACGTGACCCAGTTTCAAACCTGACCTAGATATCATCAAGGTGAACATTCTGACCAATTTTCATGAAGATCTTGTGAAATATATGGCCTCTAGAGAGGTCACAAGGTTTTTCTATTTTTAGACCTACTGACCTAGTTTTTGAAGGCACGTGACCCAGTTTCAAACTTGACCTAGATATCATCAAGATGAACATTCCGACCAACTTTCATAAAGATCCCACAAAAAATGTGACCTCTAGAGTGGTCACAAGTGAAAGTTTATGGACGGATGGACGCACGGACGGACGACGGACGCTGCATGATCACAAAAGCTCACCTTGTCACTATGTGACAGGTGAGCTAAAAAATCCCCAAAATGTGACAATTTTGTCGCTCACTGAATTCTAACAACTTCTTTTACCTTTAATTTTCCATATAACAAACTGGGACCACAATGCAAGCATATTTTTATTGTTGTTGTTATTTCAATGTAAAAATTTGTTTATGAACATAACTAAGAAATTTCAGTAAAAGGTAACATACAGCGTACTTACATTGCCTTCTACATCTACATCAGCATATCTGTTGAGTAGAGCTCTAACTATACCAGTATAGCCCCCCTTCACAGCGTGTATCAATATAGTGTCCCCAACCTGTAATATAAAATCAGCACCTTTTTATGTATATTTTTGACTAAGTCAAGGGCCATAACTCTGGTTTGGCTGTGTGAGATCCCAATTAAAAACATCAGGTGCATAACTTCCTGTCTTGAATAACAATCCTGTTAGGTTTGATCATTCTGGGTCAAATACTTTTTAAGATATGCACAACACAAATCTGGATGGTCGGACAGACAGATGGACAAGGGCAACTCTAAGTGCCCCCATCCTTGAAAAAAATTGGGGGTGGGGGCACAAAAATAGCTTTTCTTGGATGTCTTTGGTACTTAGTCCAACAAAGTGTTTGTTTTTAAAATTTAACTTTCTACTGTTTAATTTTATACAAAAAGTATTCTCCCAATACATATGAGATGGTAAATGCTGATAAACACTTGTTATATACTGTTAACTTTACAGGAAACTTTTTGCAATATCTAACAGTATAATATAAAATTCAAAATCAAAACAAAATAAGAATATATAGTAAATTGTTGCTTACTCTATCAGCTATGTTGACATAAGCATCTTTAGGCAGCAGTTCTTGTACAATGTCTTCATAGCCTTCCTTTGCAGCTATAGTTAGAGCTGTGAAACCATCCTACATACAACAATAAACATAATCATAATTTGGCAATCATTTCTGTGTAAATATAATTTTCTAACTAGAAAATGCTTTTGTAAAAAAGCGCATGTCTCCCCCAATGCAAAGTCCTATAGGCAAGAAGTCAATAGGGGTCAGGAGCGAAAGTCAAAGAGACACTGATGGTTGGCTGCAATAGGGATCATCTACTTTGCATGTCCAATTATCCCGCTAAATTTCAACACTCTTGGCCTAGTGGTTCTCAAGTCACTGTTCAGGCTTCTGTGTCCTTGACCTTTGATCAAGTAACCTCAAAATAAATAGGGGTCATCTACTCTGCATGTCCAATCATCCTATTAAGTTTCAACATTGTAGGTCAAGTGGTTCTGAAGTTATTTCCAAAAAATGATTTTACATGAACAGGCCACTGTGACCTTGACCTTTAATAGACTGACCCCAAAATCAATAGGGGTCATCTACTCTGCATGTTCAATCATCCTATGAAGTTTCAACATTCTGGGTCAAGTGGTTCTCAAGTTATTGATCGGACCTGGTTATCAATGTTCAGGCCCCTGTGACCTTGACCTTTAACTGAGTGACCCCAAAAACAATAGGGGTCATTTACTCTGCATGAACAATCATCCTATGAAGTTTCAACATTCTGGGTCGAGAGGTTCTCAAGTTATTGACTGGAAATTGTTTTCCATGTTCAGGCCCCTGTGGCCTTGACCTTTAACAGAGTGACCCTAAAATCGTTAGGGGTCTTCTACTCTGCATGTCCAATCATCCTATGAAGTTTCATCATTCTGGGTCAAGTGGTTCTCAAGTTACTGACCGGAAATGGTTTTCAATGTTCAGGCCCCTGTGACCTTGACCTTTCATAGAGTGACCCCAAAATCATTAGGGGTCATCTACTTTGCATGTACATTCATCCTATGAAGTTTCAACATTCTGGGTCAAGTGGTTCTCTAGTTATTGATCGGAAATGGTTTTCAATGTTCAGGCCCCTGTGACCTTGATCTTTGACAGAGTGACCCCAAAATCAATAGGGGTCATCTACTCTTCCTGACCAATCATCCTATGAAGTTTCAACATTCTGGGTCAAGTGGTTCTCAAGTTACTGACCGGAAATGGTTTTCAATGTTCAGGCCCCTGTGACCTTGACCTTTAATGGAGTGACCCCAAAATCGATAGGGGTCATCTACTTTGCATGTACAATCATCCTATGAAGTTTTAACATTCTGGGTCAAGTGGTTCTCTAGTTATTGATCAGAAATGGTTTTCCATGTTCAGGCCCCTGTGACCTTGACCCTTGATGGAGTGACCCCAAAATCAATAGGGGTCATCTACTCTTTATGACCAATCATCCTACGAAGTTTCAAGATTCCGGGTCAAGTGGTTCTCTAGTTATTGATCGGAAATGGTTTTCAATGTTCGGGCCCCTGTGACCTTGACCTTTGACGGAGTGACCCCAAAAATAATAGGGGTCGTCTACTCCAGCAGCCCTACAACCCTATGAAGTTTGAAGGTTCTAGGTCAAATGGTTCTCCAGTTATTGCTTGGAAATGAAGTGTGACGTACGGACGGACGGACGGACAGACGGACGGAAGGACGGACAGGGCAAAAACAATATGTCTCCTGGGGGAGACATAATTACATGTTAGAACTAATTACTGACATCTTGTCTACACTGTTTCATACAGGAAAACCAAACTGTCAGTGGAACAACTGTTAAAACCTTCATGTAATAAGGAAAGACAGTACAATGTCACACAATTTGTTAAATCTTTTGTCCTTGTTTAATTCTTTGCTGCTGTCTACATACCATGTGAGGGACACAGGAACATAACACAGACTTACATCACCGGCCTAGTTTAATTCCTTTCTACTTTCAAATTCTATATGAATAACACAAAAAGCACATACACTCAAACTTCATACTCTCGGACTCAACGGGACTGGTAAAATATTATCGGTGGGTGGAGTCAATGAAAATTATACATTATACAGATTTTACCGGGACCTGACAATGAATTTAAGTAAAGAGTGGTGTTCGAATTATTCAAGTTTGAGCAAACAAAGTTTTACTGTAATACCAATTTACACCATTGCCGTAACTTAAAGCTTCCTACAGTCATAGCTTATGTGAATGACACATTACAAGAATAACACAAGATGCCAATAATACAGACATACTGACGTAGTTTAACTTTTTCCTACTGTCAAGTTTTAAAAGAATTACACAAGATCCCCATAATACAGACAAACTGACCTTGCTCAATTCTTCCCTAATATCAACTTTTACAAGAACAACACAAGATGCCCATAATATAAACATACTGACCTAGCTCAATTCTTTCCTACTGTCATTTTTATGTGAATGGCACAAGACGCCCATAAAGGATGTCCGGTACTTTTTGGCAGAAACAATCAAAACCCTAAATGAATATTTAAGCTCCTGAATGATGAATTAAACTATTGTCTACTGTTATCTATTCAAATTTATCATTACCCATGACATAATGAAATGTAATTCATTAATTTCAAAAATGTCCCCCCATCAAATTTGACATTAATCTACTTCATAGTTATATCTGATACCTTTAAACTACATTTACTTCACACACCTTATAATCACTTCATTAAACATACTTTAATAAACAAATTTAACCTGGGAGACACATTACAGATCTTAACATATACATCTAGTGTTCTAATTTAACATACATTTTATTGATACTCTATTTAAAATAGTGTTACCTTGTACAGTAAATACGTTCTTGTTTTATACACTATTGCCTTAATTAAACACAATTACATTATTTATACAGTATTTCATACAATGTTACCTTGTCAACTGCATTAACATTGGGGTCATGTTCTACCAGAGCCTGAACAACCTCGGTATAGCCTCCTTTAGTAGCCACAAGCAATGCAGTTAGGGAGTCCTGAAAAGTTATATATACAAGAGGGCCAAGATGGCCCTAGGTCGCTCACCTAAGAAACACTCCATAACAGTGTAAAACATGTTTGACCTAGTGATTTCATGGAAACAAATATTCTGACCAATTTTCATTAAGATTGGACCAAAAAATTGGTCTCTTGCGATAAAACAAGCATTTTCTTAGATATGACCTAGTTTTTGATCCTAGATGACCCATGTTCAAACTCGACCTAGATTTTATCAAGGCAATCATTCTGACCAAAATTCATGAAGATCAACTGAAAAATACAGCCTCTATCACATACAGATGTTTTTTCTTTGATTTGACCAAGTGACCTAGTTTTTGACCTCAGATGACCCATATTCAAATTCGACCTAGATTTTATTAAGGCAATCAACCTGACCAAATTTCATAAAAATCAATTGAAAAAAACAGTCTCTATCCCATACACAAGATTTTTCTTTAATTTGACCTAGTGACCTAATTTTTGACCTGAGATAACCCATATTCAAAATCGACCTAGATTTCATCAAGGCAATCACTCTGACCAAATTTCATGAAGATCAATTGAAAAATACATCCTCTATTGCATACACAATGTTTTTCTTCGATTTGACCTAGTGACCTAGTTTTTGATCCGAGATGACCCATTTTCGAACTCGGCCTAGATTTTATCAAGGTAATCATTCTGGCTAAATTTCATGAAGATCAGTTGAAAAATACCGCCTCTATTGCATACACAAGGTTTCTCTTTGATTTGACCTAGTGACCTAGTTTTTGACCCGAGATGACCCATTTTCGAACTTGGTCTAACTTTCATCAAGGTAATCATTCTGACCAAAATTCATGAAGATCAATTGAAAAGTACCGCCTCTATTGCATACACAAGGTTTTTACGTGATATGACTAGTGACCTAGTTTTTGACCCCAGATGACCCATTTTCGAACTCGGCCTAGATTTCTTCAAGGTTATCATTCTGACCAAAATTCATGAAGATCAATTGAAAATACCGCCTCTATCGCATACACAAGGTTTTTCTTTGATTTAACCTAGTGACCTAGTTTTTGACCCGAGATGACCCATTTTCGAACTTGGCCTAGATTTCATCAAGGCATCATTCTGACCAAAATTCATGAAGATCAATTGAAAAATACAGCCTCTATCGCATACACAAGGTTTTTCTTTGATTTGACCTAGTGACCTAGTTTTTGACCCGAGATGACCCATTTACGAACTCGGCCTAGATTTCATCAAGGCAATCATTCTGACCAAAATTCATGAAGATCAATTGAAAAATACAGCCTCTATCGCATACACAAGGTTTTTCTTTGATTTGACCTAGTGACCTAGTTTTTGACCCCAGATGTCCCATTTTAGAACTCGGCCTAGATTTCATCAAGGTTATCATTCTGACCAATATTCATGAAGAAGAATTGAAAAATACAGCCTCTATCGTATACACAAGGTTTTTCTTTGATTTGACCTAGTGACCTAGTTTTTGATCCGAGATGACCCATTTTCGAACTCGGCTTAGATTTCATCAAGGTTATCATTCTGACCAATATTCATGAAGATTAATTGAAAAATACCGCCTCTATCGCATACACAAGGTTTTTCTTTGATTTGACCTAGTGACCTAGTTTTTGACCCGAGATGACCCATTTTCGAACTCGGCCTAGATTTCATCAAAGTTATCATTCTGACCAATATTCATGAAGATTAAATGAAAAATACAGCCTCTATCGCATACACAAGGTTTTTCTTTGATTTGACCTAGTGACCTAGTTTTTGACCCGAGATGACCCATTTTCGAACTCGGCCTAGATTTCATCAAGGTTATCATTCTGACCAATATTCATGAAGATTAATTGAAAAATACAGCCTCTATTGCATACACAAGCTAAATGTTGACAGACGACGGACGACAGACGACAGACGACAGACGCCGGACATCGAGCGATCAGAAAAACTCACCTGAGCATTGCTCAGGTGAGCTAAAAATTATAGCATATTCAGTTTTGTTTGTTTAAAGAAAATGTTCAGATATATAATGTGGCAGTGGATAATCTAAATTGAAGAAATATAAAGGTAACTGAGGTAAAAGTGCTCAGTAATTATTGGAAAAAATCTGTTTTAAATTTATTTTATTATTGAGGAGTGTCATTATGATGTTGTACTGTAAAGTCATTGATATTTGTCAGAGGATAAATTTTGTGGATTTCCTGGTTGGGTCAATAAACAAAACTAAATCCCGACAAACAAGCAAAATTTCCACTTATATAAATATTCAGCTAAAGAGGAACCAATACGGTTTGATCATTTTCATTCAAATAATGTCTTTTAAGTATAGGTTACAGATCACTTATTGACATTCTAATGGAATTAAGTTTGCCAAAAATGAAGGCAAAACTTAATTCATTAGCATATCAATAAGTGATCTATGACCGACTTCTAGTTAAAATACCCTGTTTCACTTTATACAGGTCAAATTGACAACATTGCTGCCTCAAGTAAACTAAACTCTTTAGTTTCTTGGATAGGTATTCCCATTTCTAAGGCTTGTATTATCTGCACTTATCGAGTTTACATTTAAAATAGGGGGCTACAAGGTCATTACAAAGCCAAAGTTTAAACAAAATGGTGGTTGATGCCTTTCTTCAGTATTCTGATGAACTACAAGACAACAGTTTCTGCTAAATTAATAACATGAGAGTGAGGAAAATAAGGAAATTTTGGATATAAATAACAACATTAAAACAAATGAAGTTTGTGGACTTCTTAAACTTGTTGTCGCGGACAATATTAAAATCATGGAGACAATACAAAGGTGAAAAACAGGTAAAACTTGAACTCTGAAAGAAAAATTTGCAAACCAGAATCTGTTATTCATATCTTTTTTTTTATAAACTTTGTGTGTTCATTATATAGAAATATAATTTCATGTAAGCAGTTCCTGTATTTTGGCAGTTGCTCCACCTCCTTGAATGTGGGTGATCCATAGTAGGCAGAACTATGAATTCCCATTAATTTTGTATCAATTCATGATTAAGTGGATCAATGTTTTCAAATATGAAACAATATGAAAATAAGTTGGTCGTTTTTTTTTTTTTAAATCCTTCACTTGTCATCGGATACAAAGGATGTTTAAAGGATAAAGCAGCTTCTGTACCTCTAGGGACCATCAGGTGTGGTGCAGAGAAACCAGTCCTGTGAAAGCTTGATGCAATATTACTTCAGACCAAGTTTGGTGAAACTCTGTTCAATACGAAATATTGAAACAATGATTCAGCATGACAAAATGGTCACAATTGATGGCCACAATAAGTATAACCCTTTCTTATCATGAATTCATAATGATAATGTAATTTGACAACCTACCATTCCTGTGTTGTCTACTAGAGCACCATGGTGTAGCAGTTCTGATACTATCTCTGCATGACCCTTCCTACATGCCCATATCAGTGGTGTAGTACCATACTGAAAATAATCATACCTTTTAAAATACATGTTTCGTAACTTTTTCAAAAACATGTCTTTTTTGGGCAAAAAATGTCCCTTTATCTGAGATTCATACTAAAAAGAGTTGCTCTCATGTTCTCATAACATGCCTTTACAAAAACACAAAAAAAGTCAAGAACATTTTTTTTTTTTAATTAAAGCATAAACTTAATCTGTAAATTTATACTGAAGAAGTATCTTCAAGTTTCATTTTGCTGTTTTATATTACTGGCAAGGATCTTATTATTATATTAAATGTTTTTCAGTGAATTATTGATATGTAACATAGAAATATAAGATTTGTTTAAAAATATTAATAAATGGGCAAAAAAGATCTTCCATGTTCCCTCATGATTATTTTTAGACAAAACAGGTGATGATACATTCTTGTATTTGGCCTGTAACTGGACTCTAGGCTCATCCAAATATCAATCCACCATAATTAGGCTTACCTTGTCGGTGCTATTCACCCTAGCTCCTTTTTCAAGCAGTGCTTTCACCACACCTAAGTGACCTCTCCCAGCTGCCCAGCCTAAACAGGACATGTTTTGCTACAAAATAAAACAATTCATACAACAGATAAACACCTAGACTGGCCATACACCAACTTATAAAGCTTTACAGATGCCATCAAATAAATAGAAGAAATCATCAACAAGCCACAGAAGATACACTTTCTTACTGAACAATATTCTACTTATAAACCTAACACCAATGAAGTATGTGTCACACAGTGTCATCACTTCCACTCCACGGACAGACAACTTATCGATGAACAGTACACTGTGACAAAATGTTATAATGAAGAGTGTGTCACACAGTGTCATCACTACCACTCCACGGACAGACAACTAATCTGATGAACAGTACACTGTGACAAAATGTTATAGTGAAGAGTGTGTCACACAGTGTCATCACTACCACTCCACGGACAGACAACTAATCTGATGAACAGTACACTGTGACAAAATGTTATAATGAAGAGTGTGTCAGACAGTGTCATCACTACCACTCCACGGACAGACAACTAATCTGATGAACAGTACACTGTGACAAAATGTTATAATGAAGAGTGTGTCACACAGTGTCATCACTACCACTCCACGGACAGACAACTAATCTGATGAACAGTACACTGTGACAAAATGTTATAATGAAGAGTGTGTCACACAGTGTCATCACTACCACTCCACGGACAGACAACTAATCTGATGAACAGTACACTGTGACAAAATGTTATAATGAAGAGTGTGTCACACAGTGTCATCACTACCACTCCACGGACAGACAACTTATCGATGAACAGTACACTGTGACAAAATGTTATAATGAAGAGTGTGTCACACAGTGTCATCACTACCACTCCACGGACAGACAACTAATCTGATGAACAGTACACTGTGACAAAATGTTATAATGATTGTGATGAAATATAAAGCTATCTCTATACAAGCTAGTAAGTTTTGTTTGATAGAAAATATCTTGTAAATAGCTACCCTGATTTCTTCTAAAATAAAGCTATTGTTCTGTGTTATCAAAACAAAGAAAACGTACCTCTGCCTTAATATTTGGGTCAGCATCTCTGTCAAGCAATTCTTGCACCACCTCATTTCTTCCCTTGTATGCTGCCCACATTAAAGCTGTCCAGTTACACTAAGAACATATAAAAGTTTTTTTCATACAAGAGGGCCAAGATGGCCCTAGGTCGCTCACCTAAGAAACACTCCATAACAGTGTAAAACATGTTTGACCTAGTGATTTCATGGAAACAAATATTCTGACCAATATTCATTAAGATTGGACCAAAAAATTGGTCTCTTGCAATAAAACAAGCATTTTCTTAGATATGACCTAGTTTTTGACCCTAGATGACCCCTGTTCAAACTCGACCTAGATTTTATCAAGGCAATCATTCTGACCAAAATTCATGAAGATCAACTGAAAAATACAGCCTCTATCACATACAGAAGTTTTTTCTTTGATTTGACCAAGTGACCTAGTTTTTGACCTCAGATGACCCATATTCAAATTCGACCTAGATTTCATTAAGGCAATCAACCTGACCAAATTTCATAAATATCAACTGAAAAAAAACAGTCTCTATCGCATACACAAGATTTTTCTTTAATTTGACCTAGTGACCTAGTTTTTGACCTCAGATAACCCATATTCAAAACCGACCTAGTTTTCATCAAGGCAATCACTCTGACCAAATTTCATGAAGATCAATTGAAAAATACATCCTCTAATGCATACACAGTGTTTTTCTTCGATTTGACCTAGTGACCTAGTTTTTGACCCCAGATGACCCATTTTCGAAATCAGCCTAGATTTTATCAAGGTAATCATTCTGGCTAAATTTCATGAAGATCAGTTGAAAAATACAGCCTCTACTGCATACACAAGGTTTTTCTTTGATTTGACCTAGTGACCTAGTTTTTGACCCCAGATGACCCATTTTCGAACTTGGTCTAAATTTCATCAAGGCAATCATTCTGACCAAAATTCATGAAGATCAATTGAAAAATACAGCCTCTATCGCATACACAAGGTTTTTACGTGATATGACCTAGTGACCTATTTTTTGACCCCAGATGACCCATTTTCAAACTCGGCCTAGATTTTATCAAGGTAATCATTCTGACCAAAATTCATGAAGATCAATTGAAAAATACCGCCTCTATCGCATACACAAGGTTTCTCTTTGATTTGACCTAGTGACCTAGTTTTTGATCCGAGATGACCCATTTTCGAACTCGGCCTAGATTTCATCAAGGCAATCATTCTGACTAAAATTCATGAAGATCAATTGAAAAATACAGCCTCTATCGCATACACAAGGTTTTTCTTTGATTTGACCTAGTGACCTAGTTTTTGACCCGAGATGACCCATTTTCGAACTCGGCCTAGATTTCATCAAGGTTATCATTCTGACCAAAATTCATGAAGATCAATTGAAAAATACAGCCTCTATCGCATACACAAGGTTTTTCTTTGATTTGACCTAGTGACCTAGTTTTTGACCCCAGATGACCCATTTTCGAACTCGGCTTAGATTTCATCAAGGTTATCATTCTGACCAATATTCATGAAGATCAATTGAAAAATACCACCTGTATCGCATACACAAGGTTTTTCTTTGATTTGACCTAGTGACCTAGTTTTTGACCCGAGATGACCCATTTTCGAACTTGGCCTAGATTTCATCAAGTTTATCATTCTGACCAATATTCATGAAGATTAAATAAAAAATTCAGTCTCTATCGCATACACAAGGTTTTTCTTTGATTTGACCTAGTGACCTAGTTTTTGACCCGAGATGACCCACTTTCGAACTCGGCCTAGATTTCATCAAGGTTATCATTCTAACCAATATTCATGAAGATTAATTGAAAAATACAGCCTCTATCGCATACACAAGCTAAATGTTGACAGACGACGGACGACAGACGACAGACGACAGACGACGGACGACGGACGCCGGACATCGAGCGATCAGAAAAACTCACCTGAGCATTGCTCAGGTGAGCTAACAAAAAAACAAATCAGACCTGTATTTTATTTAAACTATGTGTTGTATATCGAGACACACATATTTTTTCTATTATACCAACTGCCTAAAAAACAAGAAAACTTTCCACTTTTATTGGCAGAAGCAGACTCCATGTTCCCATACAAACATCATGACTGTTCTGGGACTGACCAGTATCTACCGTTATTTAGAATTGCTGGACATAATCAAGCAAGCAAGCTTAATAACTTCACAATACATGGAACTGTGACCCTGCCATGTTCACATCACTATAGTGAGGACCAAATGATTCTATGTGGACAGCTGGCCATTGGCAACAAGAGGGCCATGATGGCCCTAGATCACTCACCTGATATACATACAGGGAAAAGTGAGCAAACCTTCTGGTGGCCACATTTTTTGACGAATCAGAATAATATCAACTATCTTGGTAGAAGGTCACACAAGGCCCATTTGTGAGAAATTATTTTAAAATCCTGCCAACAGTTTCATACACAAAGACGTTTAAAGTTTCCACAACATTAATATAGGGAAAAGTGACCCCACCCTCCTGCGGCCATGGTTTTTGATGAATCAGAATAATCTGAACATTCCTAGTAGAGGGTCACACAAGGATAATTTGTGTAAAATTATTTTAAAATAGAACAAGCAGTTTAGGAAGAGATGTTGTTTGAAGATTTTTCTATTTTTTGCTCTGGTGGCCCCTATAAGCAATCAAATGGAAACATTTTAACACATTTGAAAGAAGACCACCCAAGGAACATCCAGGACAAGTTTATCAATTTCCATCCCATGGTTTCAGAGGAGATGTTGTTTGAAGAAAAGTGTGGACAGATGGTGACTGTTCACAATAGATCACCCCCAGCACTTTGTGCTCAGGTGAGCTAAGGATAGGTCCATCTTATTAACCTCGCTATAATGGTTAAATTGCATGTAAAGCACTTTAATGATTAAAAATCTTTATAAAAGTTCTCATGTGGTCTACATTGTATTTTCCAGCCAGGCTAGCTCATAACTTTGTAAAAACTAACATTTTCTTAAATTTACTATTTTTTTCTAAAGACTACAACCATGATTATACATAATGTTAATATTAGCCATACCATTTAATAGTTTATATTAAGACAGATCCCTACCAGATCTCTGTGTTCTATATCAGCATCTCTCTCCAGCAGTTCTATACAGACCTCCAGGTAACCATCCTTAGCAGCATACAGCAGGGATGTCCAGTTGTCCTGAAAGTAACAACCTGTCTTTAACAACTCAACTCTCATATTTCAATATCTAAGCTCTGCTTAATACTTTTAATAACTGAGCTCTCATAATTTAATAAGGCAGCTCTCATGCTTTAACAACTCAGCTCTCATACTTCAACAACTCAGCTCTTATACTTTGAACAACTCAGCTCTCATACTTTAACAACTCAGCTCTCATACTTCAACAACTCAGCTCTCATTCTTTAACAACTCAGCTCTCATTCTTTAACAACTCAGCTCTCATGCTTTAACAACTCAGCTCTCATTCTTTAACAACTCAGCTCTCATACTTTGAACAACTCAGCTCTCATACTTTGAACAACTCAGCTCTCATACATTAACAACTCAGCTCTCATACTTAAATAACACAGCTCTCATATTTTAACAACTCAGCTCTCATACTTAAATAACACAGCTCTCATATTTTAACAACTCAGCTCTCATACTTTGAACAACTCAGCTCTCATACATTAACAACTCAGCTCTCATACTTAAATAACACAGCTCTCATATTTTAACAACTCAGCTCTCATACTTAAATAACACAGCTCTCATACTTTGAACAACTCAGCTCTCATACTTTGAACAACTCAGCTCTCAAACATTAACAACTCAGCTCTCATACTTAAATAACACAGCTCTCATATTTTAACAACTCAGCTCTCATACTTAAATAACACAGCTCTCATATTTTAACAACTCAGCTCTCATACTTAAATAACACAGCTCTCATATTTTAACAACTCAGCTCTCATACTTTGAACAACTCAGCTCTCATACATTAACAACTCAGCTCTCATACTTAAATAACACAGCTCTCATATTTTAACAACTCAGCTCTCATACTTAAATAACACAGCTCTCATATTTTAACAACTCAGCTCTCATACTTAAATAACACAGCTCTCATATTTTAACAACTCAGCTCTCATACTTAAATAACACAGCTCTCATATTTTAACAACTCAGCTCTAGTACTTTGACAACTCAGTTCTCATACTTTAACAACTCAACTCTCATACATTAACAACTCAGCTCTCATACTTAAATAACACAGCTCTCATACTTTGAACAACTCAGTTCTCATACTTTGAACAACACAGCTCTCATACATTAACAACTCAGCTCTCATACTTAAATAACACAGCTCTCATATTTTAACAACTCAGCTCTCATACTTAAATAACACAGCTCTCATATTTTAACAACTCAGCTCTCATACTTAAATAACACAGCTCTCATATTTTAACAACTCAGCTCTCATACTTAAATAACACAGCTCTCATACTTTGAACAACTCAGCTCTCATACTTTGAACAACTCAGCTCTCATACATTAACAACTCAGCTCTCATACTTAAATAACACAGCTCTCATATTTTAACAACTCAGCTCTCATACTTAAATAACACAGCTCTCATATTTTAACAACTCAGCTCTCATACTTAAATAACACAGCTCTCATATTTTAACAACTCAGCTCTCATACTTAAATAACGCAGCTCTCATATTTTAACAACTCAGCTCTCATACTTAAATAACACAGCTCTCATACTTTAACAACTCAGCTCTAGTACTTCGACAACTCAGCTCTCATACTTAAATAACACAGCTCTCATACTTTAACAACTCAACTCTTATACTTAAATCACTTAGCTCTCATACTTAAATAACATAGCTCTCATTCTTTAACAACTCAGCTCTTATACTTTATAAAGTATAACACTCAGCTCACATAATATTTAAAATAGTCAGCTCTCAAACATTAATAACTCAGTTTCATTATGCCAAAATAATAAATAAATTTCCATGAAAAAGAGTTGCAATACTGTTACAGACATCATAATATTAATGATTATGTGTCAATAACCATGCAAAATTAATAGCTTTAATCTCAAAAGATTGTGATTTCTAGCATTTCCAGGAAGCCATTAAATTACAAATGTGTTTCAGACCTGTGTTACAGCAGGACAAAAGCTCTGTTTCATATAAAGTCCTTTACTAAAAATGGGCAGTTATTGTCAAATATGGAAGTCCAGGCCCTCTTCCAAATTTCATGATGAAAAGACCTGCCATTAATGTCACAAGAATCTCTGATCTACATTGGTAAAACAAATGACTAATAAAACAAACTAAAGATGTATGCATAAAGTGTTCATGATTATTCCCCAGGAGCTTACCCTTATCATGCTAGACACAATTGATTCTGCCTTTGCGACCAGTGTAGATCATAATCAGCCTGCACATCCATGAAGTCTGATCACGATCTGCACTGTTCACCATTCAGTCAGTATCTTTTTGGTAAACACCCCTTTTAACAGTAAATGGTACTGTCCAAATTGAAAGATGGACAAGTTCATTAAAGAAATTTAGTAGGGTAAGGGTTAAACGTACAAACTTACATTATCTGTGGCATTAGGATCAATGCCAGCATCCAGTAACTCTCTAGCTAGACTTATCTCCCCTTGTTGGCATGCTACCATCAAAAATGTCTGTCCATTCTGAAATGATACAAAAACATTAATTTATAAAGCAATTTACTGAAAAAGAGTCATAATAATCTGATTTCAAAATCTAAGTTCCCATACACAAATATCACAGTATATTATTAAAACATGCAAGTTAACCTGCCCATGTGCTGAGAAGTTTCAAGTTTTTCCACATCTTTTTCCAGAGTTGATTACATTAATAAACATTACACTGATTGTACTGACAGCTTTAATGAGTTCAATCGCCGTGCTAGACTACTGTTCACTATTCCATCTGTAATCAATGTGGAGAAGTTGTTAGTTACTTTTTGAAGGACAAGATAATACTGGTACAAAATCCAGAAAATGTGCACAGGTTGAATGATGATCACTATAACTGAGATACAGAGATTGGATGTCTTTAACCCTTACCATGCTGGACACGATCAATTCTACCTTTGCGGCTAGTGCAGATCATGATCAGCCTGCACATCTGTGCAGTCTGCTCATGATCTGCACTGTTCACTATTCAGTCAGTATCTTTTTGGTAAGCACCCCTTTTAACAGTTAATGGTACTGTCCAAATTGAAAGATGGACAAGTTCATTACAGAAATTTAGCAGGGTAAGGGTTAATCCAGAAACATAGACATCATTTTGACATTTTCATAATAAATTATCATTCTGACATTTTGACAACTTCAGTTTAACCATACCTCATCCCTCTCCTCCAAGTTGATAGTTCCGTTCTCTAAGAGATTGACAACCGCTGAGAGATCTCCTTTTCTGATGTTCTCCCATAACATCTGTGACCGGAAACCGACAAGTGCCATCACTATACTCCTTATATCTTGTTATAGCCAACCACTGAATGCCTAAAAAGCAGAGTACCTCTGTTCAAAATGTTTTCTACAAAGAGTAAAGCAATGCAGTTACAGAAATAGGTATGTGTTAGGGGGCTGAGGTGGGGAGAAGGCATGCTCCACTATAGGTAACTGGTGCACCTACTTCCTAACATATGGTGATGTTACCTGCTGACAATGCAAGACTAACTAAGCTTTCATATTACCTTGTTTAGGGATGTGAGCAATGGTGGCAGGTACTGGGTATAAATACTACAAACACAAGATAAAAGGGTGAGAGATTCTAAACGAGAATGCTCATCTGAGTTACCCTGCTTGCTCGAACAGTTTTGGTAGATGGTTTGTAAGGAAAATCTCTGTGAAGTTATTTTGAAAAAGACCTTGGGGGAATGATGACATTGGATGCTAAGAGACAATATCAACAGTTTCTATCAACAGCTTTTACTATATACATAAAAATTATAGAGAAAAGTTACAAAACCTGCTGGCAGCCATGTTTTTTTTTTGACAAATCAAAATAATTTTACGATCTCTGTAGGTCACACAAGGATCATTAATGTGAAGTTAGCTAAAAATCTGGCCAGTATTTACTGACCAAACATTTTTAATGTTTCCACTATATACATTGATGAATAATTAAGAATCATTTGAATATTCTTCGTAAAATGTCACCAAAGGAACATTTGTGTGAAATTATTTTAAAATTGGGTCTGCTGTTTCTGACAATAAGATTTTTACAAATCTGAATAGTTTGTACAATCTGGATAGAGGGTTACACAAGGACCATTTGTGTCAAACTATTTTAAAATCAGTGAGGCTAGCAATTCTGACAAGAAGATTTTTAAGGACACTCTAAGGGGAGGACTGCTTTAACATGATTTTTCAGCACATTAATTCTAAAGAAAAACATGTGTAGCATACCAAAATGAAGGTGAAAGATTGAACTATACCATGGTACTATTTTAATAACATTGTATGCTTCATGATTCTTCTATAACATGGTAAAACTCTATCAACAGTTATCTTCAAACAGATTCAACTCTCTCATCATTACTTCAAATGAGCCAAAATTTTCTGTGCAGTATGGGAGGCCCATAAACTACTAAAGCAATGGTCACATTTACGTTCACGCACGTAGTTAGTCGTAGTTCATTTTAAACGTAGTTTGTCGTAGTAATACTACGATCAACTGGGTTGAAGTACGCTCGAACTAGGTTTAAAATATGAAATATGGAAAGTCTTAGTACGTTGAAGTAGGTGTAAGTACGAACAACTACGTTCAACTACGAGTAAATCGGGTAGGGTTAACTAGGGTATCACTACGTCTTACCACAAGTTACTACGTTACACTACGTATATACTACGATCGAAGTACGAACAACTACGACAAATTACGATCAACTACGTTGAGCTACGGAAAAACGTTGTGGTTGCGCCTGCGCAGGACGGGAAAGCTACAGTCATTTTGCTCTTGGAAGTTGACGAGACAGCATCATTTAAGCTTCAGTATGCCGCCTAGGAAAAAACGATGTTATAAAACAGAATGGCCGAAAAACTGAATTTAAAAGTTAAATGCATAAAAATGCGCAATTTATACCACAGATTTGCTAACTAATGCAAAGAAAATATAATTTAAATGCAATATATAAAATGGATTTTCCCGGTCTTCATGGTAAATGAACATTTGATTGCTAGCGCGATTCATGTACATATATTTGCCGATCCAAATCTGTTGTTCATTTCGCATGAATACCGAAAACAATTCTATTTAGTTTTTAAGTATTTATAATTAGCGATATTATCATACTAGAATTGAAATTAATTTATATAACAGTAAAGTTTTTGTGTAATCGGCTCTCGTTTCATATCATGTTTGTACTTGTACTACGATCAAAAACGATACACACTACTGTTAAGTACGATCAAGTACGTTTAACTAAGATCAACTACGTTCAAACTACGGTCGCAGTAGGGTCAAAACATCGTAGTTAATCGTAGTCAGATTTTGAACATGTCGAAAAATTATTTGCTTACTACGGACAAATCATAAGTTCGAACTACGATCATTACTATGTTTGACTACGATTATCTACGTGTAACTACGCTTAGTACGATCAACTACGATCATTCCTTACTACGATTAACTACGTGTAGTGTGACCACGCCATAAAGTGTATCACAAATTTTCCATTATCTGCCAGAAAAAAAGGGTTACAGACAAATTATTTTTGGGTATCTGCTTCCTTCCCCAGTGAATTAAAAGTGATAAAATTCAAGAATGGTTTCATTTACTAACAAGAGCTGTCCACAAGACAGCCAATGCTGGACTATTCGATTTTTATTCCCTATATGTTAAAATATTTATAGAGTTTCAATCCAGTATCTGCATTAGTTTTGGAGACAGTAACTTGAATGCAAAACTTTAACCAGAATTTTTTAAGTTCAAAAGAGGACATAATTTTGCAAAATACATGTCAGTTATGGGGACCAAGTTTTATAAACCCAAAGAAACATGTTAAGTTTCAATTTAATATTAAATTTTGCATTAGTTTTTGAGATAGTAACTTCCATGCAAAACTTAAACCAGGATTTTGTAAGTCCAAAAGCGGCATAATTTCTCCAAAGTACATGTCAGAGTTATGGACTTGACCCAGTGAGGTTGGTAATTGACCTAGAAAAAGAAAAAAATATGTTTAAAAGCTATATGCCTTTAAATGATAGCTATACATACTTGTATGCAAAACTTTAACAAGGATTTTCTAAGTCCAAAAGGGGGCATTATATTGCCAAAATAAATGTCAGAGTTATGGGAGTTGATGCTATCACCTAGTTTTATAACCCAAAAGACATAATTATGTGAAGTTTCAATTCAATATCAGCATTAGTTTTGGAGATAGTGACTTGCATGCAAAACTTTAACCAGGATTTTCAAGTTGTATGGGCTATGGGGGCATAATTTGACCAAAATGAGGTTGGTAATTGACCTAGACAAAGAAAGAAAGAAATTTAAAGCTATATGCCTTTAAATTATAGCTAAACGTACTTGCATGCCAAACTTAAACCAAGGTGTGACGCGGATGCCAGGGTGAGTAGAATAGCTCAGACTATTCAAAACTATTCTTTGAATAGTCGAGTTAAAAATTTGAAAAGACCAAACTTTTTTCCATATTTAGCTTAAACATGGTCAATGTGTGCATGCAAACTGTCATTAATGTAAGTAAAAACCTTTCAGAACCAAATGAAATGTTAATATTTCATGAAAGGAAGTTCCAAAACCTTGTTGATAGAAAGTTTTAATTTCATAAGTGAGCCCTGATGCCAAATATCCAGTATTTTCTTGTTTTTCTTAGATAAATTTCTAACAGAATATACAAAAACTGCAAAATGACAGAACATACTAAAACTGCAAAATAACAGAACATACCAAAACTGCAAAATGACAGAATATACCAAATTGGCAAAATGACAGAACATACCAAAACTGCAATATGACAGAACATACCAAAACTGCAAAATAACAGAACATACCAAAACTGCAAAATGACAGAATATACTAAAACTGCAAAATGACAGAACATACCAAAACTGCAAAATGACAGAACATACCAAAACTGAACATACCAAAACTGCAAAATGACAGAACATACCAAAACTGCAAAATGACAGAACATACCAAAACTGCAAAATGTTATGAAATATTGCTTAAATGTGATTGACCACTTTTAAAAAGAGTAGTGGCAATAATACATTATATTTGCTTCAATAACTCTTATGTTCTTTATAAAGCACTTCACATAATTATGTATAATAAATCTTGTTAAAAGAAACAAATAAAAACCATGGTAACAAGCCTTGTTTAAACTATATCATTAAACATCCGTATTTTTATTTCTTTTTCCTCATTAATTATTGTACGACAGGTAAATCTGAACTGATGAAAAGGTGTCATAAATGAAAACTAAAATCATCCAGACAACCTTGAAGTATTCTTGACCCATATTTTTGATAACAAATACAAGAGGGTCATTATGGCCTTAGAATGCTTACCTGAGTTATGCTGCTTGCATGAACAGTTTTGGCAGATGGTTATGCATGGAAAATGTCTGTGAAATTACACTGAAATAGTGCCAGTGTTTTCTGAGAAGAATATTTTAAAAGTTTCTACTAAATAAATATGGGCAGGTAATGTGTATGACTGTGTGTGTTGGGGGGAGGTGTAGTAAGAAGTTGGCGGAATGATGTGATATGACAATATATCTAACAAGATTTTTCCACTACATACCAAACAAGAAGATAACAGAATAAATTGTACAATATTCAAAAAGGTCACCCAAGAAACAGTTGTGTAAAATTGTTTTAATATTTGGCCTGCTGTTTCTTAAAAGAACATTTTTAAAGTTTCCAATATATACATAAATTATAGGAAAAAATTGACAACTCCCCCTGGCGGCAATTTTTTGTGACAAATCAATATATTTCAAACAATCTTGGTACAAGGTCACACAAGGACCATTTGTGTGAAATTATTTTAAAATCGAGCTAGCAGTTTCATAAAAGAATCTTTTTTTGAATTTCTACTATATACATAATATTATAGGGAAAAGTGAACACTCCCTCTGGCGGCCATGTATATTGATGAATTGGAATAATTTGAACAATCATGATAGAAGGTTACTTGACCATTCGTGTGAAATAATTTCAAAATTGGACCAGCGGTGTAGGAGATGTCGTTTGAAGATTTTTCTATATTTTGTAGCAACCCTGATAAGCCAAGCGCTTATCAGCAAATCGTCTGGAAAATCGGCAAATTCTTATACCTTGCTCAGAAAAATATTCATAAAGTCATTATCAATAATCTCACTGTAATATGGTTACCACCAATTAAAAGCTAATAAAATTGCCTTCAATGTGATATAAGTTTTATGGTGCCCCTATTGTGTGTGTTTATTACACATAAGCATAAGCATAAATTACGCAACTTGATAAAATTTTGGCCGCGTTGTTAATTACAGATCTGAAGCTAACGCCAGTGACACCTACTTATGTAAATTAACAAGAGGGCCATGAAGGCCCTGTATCGCTCACCTGACCTATTGACCTAAAGATCATCAAGATTAACATTCTGACTAAGTTTCATTAAGATATGGTCATAAATGTGGCCTCTAAAGTGTTAAATAGCTTTTCCTTCGATTTGACCCAGTGACCTAGTTTTTGACCAGACATGACCCAGATTTGAACTTGACCTAAAGATCACCAAGATTAACATTCTGACTAAGTTTCTTGAAGATACAGTCATAAATGTGGCCTCTAGAGTGTTAACAAGCTTTTCCTTTTATTTGACCTAGTGACCTAGTTTTTGACCCCACCTGACCCAGATTTGAACCTGACTTACAGATCATCAAGATTAACATTCTGACCAAGTTTCATTAAGATATGGTCATAAATGTGGCTTCTACAGTGTAAACTAGCTTTTCCTTTGATTTGACCTGGTGACCTAGTTTTTGATCCTACATGACCCAGATTCAAACTGGACCTTGAGATCATCAAGATTAACGTTCTGACCAAGTTTCATGAAGATATAGTCATAAATCTGGCCTCTACAGTGTTAACAAGCTTTTCCTTTGATTTGACCAGGTGACCTAGTTTTTTTATCCTGGATGACCCAATATCGAACTCGTCCAAGACTTTATTGAGGGTAACATTCTGACCAAGTTTCATTAAGATTGGGCCAAAATTGTGACCTCTAGAGTGTTAACAGTCAAATTGTTGAGGACAGACGACTGACGACGGACGGACGATGACGGACGACAGACACAGGGCGATCACTAAAGCTCACCTTTGAAGCTAAAACTGCGACCACCTCTTTCTTTTTGAATATTAATGAGGCATACATTTCTCGAAAGCTGACAGGCTGAAGTTTACAATGATGTATGTTTTATTTGCATATCCCCCTTGAGAACGAAGAAATAGTCCACTGAAGTCTACTTGAATTGTAGAACTGGATTTAAAAGTATTCTAAAATATACGCACATAAAATGAATCTAAACACTCTAAATTTTATTTTGATACCAATATCATTACGAGAGATCACAGAGTGATCTTGGCGCCCACCAATGTGCCATTTTTGTGTGTTCCAAATTTCAAGACTTATTGACTAGCTCAAGGTCAAATTTCATTTCCGTACACAACACTGTGCATGTGGTCTAAATTTGAAAGCTGTAGCTTGAGAAATGTGAAAGTAGGTCATTCGATCAATTTCAAGGACAAAGTTCTTTGTACACAAAACTATGCATGTGCATCAAGTTTGAAGACTGTAGTTTGAGAAATTTGAAAGTAGGTCACTAGGTCAATCTTAAGGTCAAAGTTTATTTCGGTACACAAAACTATGCAAGTGGTCCAAATTTTAAGGCTGTAGCTTGAGAAATGTGAAAGTAGGTCACTAGGTAAAAATCAAGGTCAAATTTCACTTCAGAACACAAATCTATGCATGTGGTCCAAATCTGAAGCCTGTACCTTCAAAAATGTGAAAGTAGGTCACCAGGTCAATGTCAAGGTCAAAGTTTGTTTCGGTACACAATCCTATTCATGTGGTCTAAATTTGAAGCCTGTAGCTACAGATATGTGAAAGTAGGTCACTAGGTCAATCTTAACGTCAAAGTTCATTTCGGTACACAAAACTATGAAGTGGTCCAAATTTGAAGGCTATAGCTTGAGAAATGTGAAAGTAGGTCACTAGGTCAAAATCAAGGTCAAATTTTATTTCGGAATACATAACTATGCATGGGGTCCAAATTTGAAGCCTGTACCTTCAAAAATGTGAAAGTAGGTCACTAGGTCAATGTCAAGGTCAAAGTTTATTTCAGTGCACAAAACTATGCATGTGGTCCAAATTTGAAGGTTGTAGCTACAGAAATGTGAAAGTAGGTCACTAGGTCAAAATCAAGGTCAACTCATGTCAAGGTTCATCTTGCCACTCAAAACCATATATGTGGTCCAAATCTGAATGTTGTAGGTTATTGACAAGAAGTTTTTAAAAGCTTTTCCCTATAAAAGTCTATATGAACCATGTGACCCCCAGGGCGGGGCCATATTTGACCCTAGGGGGATAATTTTAACAAACTTGGTAGAGAACCACTAGACGATGCTACATTACAAATATCAAAGCCCTAGGCTTTGTGGTTTGGACAAGAAGATTTTCAAAGTTTTTCCCTATATAAGTATATGTAAACCATGTGACCCCCGGGGCGGGGCCATATTTGACCCTAGGGAGATAATTTGAACAATCTTAGCAGAAGACCACTAGATGATGTCACATACAAAATATCAAAGCCCTAGGCCCTGTGGTTTTGGTCAAGAGGTTTTTCAAAGTTTTTCCCTATGTAAGTCTATATAAACCATGTGACCCCCCGGGGCGGGGCCATATTAGACCCCAGGGAAATAATTTGAATCATCTTGGTAGAGTACCACTAGAGGATGCTTCATACCAAATATCAAAGCTTTAGGCTCTGTGGTTTTGGGCAAGAAGATTTTCAAAGTTTTTCCCTACATAAATCTATGTAAATTATAGAAATAAACAAAGGGCCATAACTTACTAAAAAATTGTTGAACCAGTCTGATTTTCAGGGGGACACAACTAGGGTACCAATACATCATTCTGACAAAGTTTGGTCAAAATCCCCCTGGTAGTTTCTGAGGAGATGCGATAACGAGAAATTGTTAACGGAAGGACGGACGGACGGACGGAAGGACGACGGACCACGGACGCAGAGTGATTTGAATAGCCCACCATCTGATGATGGTGGGCTAAAAATCAGATGTGATTTAGTGGGTCGCATTTATATTTGAAGTTTGCTGTTGAAGAAAATTCGTGCGCGCTACAAATGGCCGCCATTATTGAAATCGGCTGATTGACTGCATCGTCTAATTATTCGATAATTCATGCGATCACTATCTTCAATAAATCAAAAAATGATTTAAATCAACTTGTAAGATATTTATTATTTTAATTTTCCACAGTTTTAAAACAGTTATTAATTTTTAAGCATGTAATCTGTAAGATAAATTTGACCGGCGTAAAGTTTTTCCAAGTTTACAAAACATTGTCTGAGCTATGTGAGTTTTTTGCTTGGAAAAGAAAAGTATACGTTTTAGAAACGCATTTTATTTTAGCAGAGCTATAAGATCACGAGTACTATGAAATTTTTTAAAAATTTAAAGTTTTTGATGGCTTTTTAACGAAATAAACATGTTAGAAAAATGCGGCCGATTTATAGCGTGACTTTTCATACTTTGGGGACGAAACAAAAAAACTCAACGAAGCTAGATAATATCAATAAATATGGGCTATATTGTGTTTATTTTGCTTGCTTTCAGGTTCTATATTAGCTGCTTCCTCAGTATGACTGACTTTGCCTTAACAATTTAATGTAACAAATGAGTTGTTGAAAGAATCGACCAACCTTCCAAACATAGGCAGTACTGTTCCAAATGGTCTTGTGATAGAACTAAATTTTTTATGATAAAAGTGGAAGAACTTGTATAATAGAGATGGTACCTACCCAAGAAAATCTAAGGGGAACAACTCTGAATTGACTAATAAACTGAAGCCAACATAAAACTGGTAAAAAGTGAAAGAAAAATCAGATAGGTCCTTTTTCAAACAACTGATCACGCAGACAAAATATGACCTACATTTGTTTAAATCTCATTTGGCCAGTTTTTCAACTATTCAGTAATGACTTAAGCTCTGACTTAAGCCGTGTCGGATATATTTACAACGATTTAGTCAGCACGTGAATATCGGGGCTCGACAAAAGTTAAACCTTCAATTGGATTTTTCTACTTTGAGCGGTGTCAGCAATGGCTTATCTTTCTATTGTTATTTTAAACCTGGGGCATAGGTGGTTTAAGAAAAGATGGAGGCGGAATATTTAGACATGGATTTAAATTTCCAGTATGAAGTTAAAGCAGAAATGTTGAGGAGGGAGGGAATGATACGGGATTGAGCAAACCCTTTCATTATGTACGACGATTTGGACTTTTTGATAGATTTTGTCTCCGTAAAGCTAGTATTACAGTTATTTTACTTTACAAAAAAAACTTAAACCAACGCCGAGGCCGAGGCCGATGCCGACGCTGGAGACAGTGCAAAAGCTCTATTTTTTATTCGAAAAGTCACGCTTGAAATGTAACAACTCTTCACTTTTAGCTACGTTTGTCATGTTGTACACGTTTCAAAATATGCGTGCAAGCATAAATATATAAGTGCATGTAATTAATTATAAGTACATGTAACCCACAAATATGAAGGTGAACATTATTTGTTACACTGCTTGTTGGTGACAGCGTATATCCCGTATCCTGTCACCAACAAGCTGTGTAACGATTTTATCTTGCCGACTACCCTTTACTTACATGCTATAATATAATATTTTGTAAATTAACAAAGTGGCAGCCATTTTTTAATCAAAATTCATATCTGGAATGTACTAGCAGGATATGGAATATATCCTGTCTCCACGTGACGTCTATTGACCAATAGAAATGCAAGAAACTTGGAGGAGGCAAGATAAATATGGATACGCACGTCTACATATATATACGTCTCCTTTCAATGACATGCGGATTTTGAAATTCATGCATTTGCAAGTGCAATTTGAGTACCTGTACTATTGATTTAAATTTACAAATGCATTCCTAATTACATGTGCATATTGCACGTATTTTGTACATGAAAGGTGGAACATTTAGGCATAATGAAAACAATAAGACATTGAGACAATGAGTAAACATAGGAATGCTTGTAGTCTTACCTTGAAATAAATTCACCTTTTTTCCCAGCAAATATTTTGTTCACTCATTGGATGGGCGCTAGTGCTTTTGTGTTTTAATGTGTCTTTGTATTTTTCTATGATTTCTATGAGAATTTATTTTTCGAAAGTAGTAAATCACCAAAGTAACATGTTTTATATATGAAAAATTACAGCGAAACGGTCCGATAACTGTATCTACATGTTCATAGTGTGTGACCAAGGCTTAGCTAATACATCGCAAATATACCCGCTGAGTATTAGTAAAAATCCGTTAGAAAACAAGGTTGAGCAATGGCTTAACTAATACTGGTTTGAACCTTTCTTAGTGCTAGAGTTGAAAAACTGGCCAATTGTATTCAATATACAACATGCACACTTTTCTCATGGCTTACACTGACAGTTATTTTATAAGTTGTAGTGAGGCCCTGATGGAAAGTTTAGAAGTGCATGAAGATAATGTAAAATAATGAATAAATTCCTTTAAAGAAAATTTACGAAATTAAGAAATGTTATAGAGTTCTGATCTTTTAGTCAAAGTTATTTATTGTTCTCAATGGTGATACATTGGTTTACACAAAATTTATATATTAAGATGTAAAATTAATATATCTAACACTGGGAAATAACACAAAAAAAGTTAAATTGGTATCACTTTTGTGCTAGTAGCTAGATTGCATATATTTATCACTTCAGTGAATCATTTTGAAAGTGTTTCTTATGCTTTAGTCATTTCGAAGAGTTTCTCTTACTGTTCAGGAGTACTTTGCTTCAAGTAATGTAGCACAAAAATTCATTGTCATCAAATATAATTACAATGTTAAGGCAGTGGTTGTAATTACAACATTTGAAGGTAGCTGATAGGTAATGACTATATGTAATGTATTTTAAGCAATTCAACATTCTCTGGATGGAACTATCACGATCATTGCTTTCCTTGAAAAACGAATAAATGCTGAAAAAGCATATGGAGATTACTTTATTTGATGATTTCGATACAAGTCAACTACCTTAAACAAACTATAAGGTGTTTTATTTATTGTTCGCAAAGAAATGGGTAACTTCAGATATCAACATTAATTTACAACTTAAAACTGTTTACACAACTTGAAAAAGAAAGGTTTTTGTTGGGGCCTCTCATTTACAATTATATCAGCAATTCCACCTGAATTGAGTGCATTCATGAGTGGAAAATATTGATGGTAAAATGGTGTGGGGGTTTGTTTACATTATAAAATCGTTAATAACTTCTTTCAGGTAAATTTTTGGTATGGTTTTGGTAAGCTTATAATAAAGAGCAAGTCATTCTGTTTCACTCAGAATTTTTTCAAGTGTTTTAGACCCTTGGCTAGTCTTGGAATTTGACTAAAAGACAAAAGGAAGTTCAGTATAGGTTCTTTCAAAGTGTTGAAAGTAGACTAAACTTACACTATACTCTATTGAATTTATTTAGCTGTGGAAACTTTTGATATAGACTATAATTGGGGAAATCCTAAAATCATTGAAAAAGGTCAATACAAGAGTTGTCCATTTTGCTTTAGATATGTTGAGAAAGTCATTTTTCAAATATCAAATATTTCTATTTTTACATGGAGAAGAGGAAAACCATAAATATATTTAGAAAATTGGTGCACTTAGCTATCATTTCACCCTGAAAAAAATCTGTAAAGATGAATTTAAATTTTTTAGGTACCATCTCTATGTATAAGATACTCTGCAATCTGAATATTAGATTTTGTGATTCTAACCCAAAAGCTGTGCATGCAAAAAATTACAAGACTTCTTGACGAAAAAAAGCAGTAAAAAGAAAATGACCGGTTTCAATAATGCTAAAGATCTTTATGAAAAAGGGTTTGTGTCACCAATTTCATGGACCTGGATGTGTTCTTAACACAGCATCGACATTGATACTACAAATCAAACACTTGCAAAAGTGGTTAATTATCTAAACAAAATAAAAACACAAAAAAAAGGCAATCGGTAAACGTCTATCTATCCTCAGATAATGTAAAACACCTTACAGGCCGCGTTAAATTCATGAATCCCTTTTCGCAACGCTGAACACTTTCAGTGACCCCACCAAGATGACAGACAGTTGGGCCTGGATGACAATAAATTCATCCATATAAATTTATCCTTGAACAGAACATAGTTCCAGAATCCAGACTATAAATTCTGAAAGGCAGTGGTTCTTTAACATTCCTGAAAAGCTGCAAGAGAAGTTCCTGACATTTCTAGAACTATATTTCTAGTGATCGATCAAATGTATAATGAAATCCCTGTGACTCGTGTTTTTGTTCCAACAAGTTATACATATTTTTGTTATAAAGAAGCTTTCATTTTCTACATAATTATGCAAAGTAATTAAGTATACATTAACAAATGAATTTGAAATTGAGATGAATGGCCAGTTGTTTATAACATGTAGTACTACATAGTTTAAATTTTAGGCTGTCAATATAAATATCTGATGATGAAGAATCGACGTTCTTGATGTTTTTACCTTTCATTAAAAATATTTATACCTGAAAGTTTATTTATAAATAAAATATTTAAGAATTGAATAGCACAAAAGAAATAACCAAGTCTGTCACATTTTATGTAAAAAAAGTTGACAAGTAGAGAAACTATGAGAGACCGTCAAATGAACTAAAATTTTCATGAAAATATTTAAGTCAAATAACCTCTTTGACTTTAAATAACATGGTCACATTCTTTCTTAATGTGAAAAGGGACAGGATATTTGAATTCTGCAGGAAAAAATACATTAATTATGCAAAGCTTCATTACAGTATCTCCATTATTACACGGCTACTAAACGCTAGCGCCACCACCAAATTGTGGTGATAAGGAAAAGAGGTATCGACATTTCCGTGGTGCAGCTATCGCCCGTTTCTAGTTGTAAACACGTGAGTAAAATTTATATTTTATCTTATATTTTTATTGATAGAACTTTTTTTGAAAATCGGAGAATGTAGTTCCGTGTAATAACACTTTTACTACAGGTTGGCTGTAATTTCATTAAAATAATATGCGAATTGTGGTGTCAGGAGCTTTTCTCCCGAATCTGACAGTGGCATATTTTCATATTGGCCAGTATTCGAACACCATTCCGATAAATAGACACACTGTAAGAACATACCTGCGCATGCAAATGGTGTAGAAATGATAAATAATTGTATACGCTCACACCATGAATAATAGAATTAGAGTTAGAAGAAATATACCAGGATTTTTGAAAGTGGTGGCGCTATAACTCTAGTGGTGGCGCTATACAGTAGTGGTGGCGCTGTTACGGCATTCAATAATACGAACTGCTGACAAACTGCTGACGCATCCGGACCAAAACAAACACTAATATTCTTCTTGCAAGGAATTATGTTATTAATGAAAGAAAAACACGATCATAGTTTATTTACCTTTATGAAACATTCTCTATCCAAGAAAAAAAAAGAACAAAATACTCACAGACCCTTGGGACTCTTGTAGTCAAAGTAAATGTTTTCCTTTGTTTAAAAGTGTTAATGTAGAATTATTTCTAACCTTTAAATATTGTACTTAAATACAAACGTAAGTAAATTCAGGTTAAGAAAAATAGTAGCAATACCTTTATTCAAACAAAGATTTATGTCCAGGAAATAAGCTGAAGATAGTGTAGAATTTATTTTTTTATATTAAGATTCTGAAAGTTACTTTCCTTTGTTTTTATACGTCATTTGCATGTCATTGTTAACAAAAGACCTTACTTTCACAATTCTTTCTGAAAAGTGAGTACAGTACATTTTCAATTCCAATAGATTAAATATGATTAATCAATAGAGTTTAGATGTACAATCTGAATCCATATACATGTAGATTATTTTGCGATCATGTAAAGGTTACTACATGTAGTTTGTTGAGTAACGTAATTTAGGTATAGTGTGGGATAGGTTGATAACATCGATTATTGTAAGAAATTCCGAGGCTTGCAGACAGACATTTTCATATATCAAAATTAAATTTATAAAAAGCCACTAATCATATACAACAGCGCCACCACTACTGTATAGCGCCACCACTTGAGTGATAGCGCCACCACTTTCTAAAATAGTCGTGTTTTAACTTTTTAATGTGTTTTTCGTAATTCTTTGGTGTATGGGAATAAGTGCAATTCATTTCTACACCATTTGCATGCGCAGGTATGTTCTTACAGTGTGTCAATTCATGGGAATGGTGTTCGAATAATGGCCGATATGAAAATATGCCATTGTCAGATTCGGGAGAAAAGCTCCTGACGCCACAATTCGCATATTATTTTAATGAAATTACAGCCAACCTGTAGTAAAAGTGTTATTACACGGAACTACATTCTCCGATTTTTGAAAAAAGTTCTATCAATAAAAATATAAGATAAAATATAAATTTTACTCACGTGTTTACAAGTAGAAATGGGCGATAGCTGCACCACGGAAATGTCGATAGCTCTTTTCCTTATCACCACAATTTGGTGGTGGCGCTAGCGTTTAGTAGCCGTGTATTAGTGGAGTAAATTAATTTTGTTCAAAAATGATGAAAAGTTCGGTTCCGCAATCGACAATTTTTCATAGTAGAAATTTCCAGATTTTTCACCCGTTTCATGATTTTCAAATTGTCATAACTTTTTAATTTATTGAGATATTTTCAAAATTAAAACTGTTCTGGAAAGCTGAAGATCTGCTCTTTGTAGGCGACTTTCCAGCTTTGATGGAGGAAGACCCCAGGTGCCCCTCCGTGCATTACTTCATCACGAGCGGGCACCTGGGTAGAACCACCGACATTCCATAAGCCAGCTGGATGGCTTCCTTACATGAAGAATTCAACGCCCCGGGTGAGGCTTGAACCCACATCGATGAGGGGCAAGTGATTATAAGTCAGTAACCTTAACCACTTGGCCACGAAGGCCCCTTTAGCTCTGGCAAAACCGTCTGAACAACTTTGATAGAGGCCCACCCAAGGAACATACAGGTCAAGTTTCATCACAATCCATTAAGTGGTTTTAGTGAAGATGTTTAAAGAATTTGTTGACGACAAACAGACGGACGACAGACACAGACTGATCACAATAGCTCACCATGACCACATCATGCCCAGGTGAGCTAGAAATGCAAAATTACTGCATAGAATCAAATTTAACAAGAGGTATTACCTGACATGGTCATTTCTAATATTTATTTGTTTGACAGGAGAATATTGCTCAATCAAGGTTGAAATGTATCCATTAAAGGGACAAAAAATGTATCTGTGACTTTGACCTAAATATGCCCCTAATAACTACAAAGAATGAAAATCCAAAGACAGCCCAAAAAATGCTTAAGGTTTAGGAGTATATCACCAAAACACAGAAATATTTTATAAACGAATAACATCGTTACCAATATTTTACTTAACCATTACATGTTCTGCCGTACTGTCCCGTACTGAAAATATTCTAAAAAAGTTGTTCCCCTTTGAAAATGAATGCCGTTTGTAAAGAAATAAAAATAAACAATTGCTGAAAACTGTGTTCCACTTAATTATGTAAAATTTCAACACTCGCATGCGATTGCAAATGAATCAAAACTAACATGTGTAACAGTTCTTTGAAAATGGTGAGTTTTTGAAGGTTTGACTGCCCGGAAGTGGGTCCCATTTAGGAAGTCTTTTTTTTCGGAATTCAATGTTTATTTTAGTATACTGACACTTGTTTTGTTGTTTTTGTAATGATAGCGTGTATATTACTTATATTACTCTACAAAACAAGTGTCAGTATACTGATATAAGCATTGAATTCCGAAAAAAGAACTGTTTAAACAGGCCCCACTTCCAGACAGTCAAGCGCTTTTAAAAACTCACCATTTTCAAGGAACTGTTACACATGTTTGTTTTGATGCATTTGTAATAGCGTGCGAGTGTTGAAATTTCACATAACTAGGTGGAACACAGTTTTCAGCGATTGTTTATTTTTATTTTTTTACAAATGGCATTCATTTTCAAAGGGGGACAACTTTTTCAGAATATTTTCAGTACAGGACAGTACAGCAGAACATGTAATGGTCAGGTAAAATATTGGTAACGGTGTTGTTCGTTCATAAAATATTTCTGTGTTTTGGTGATATACTTCTAAACCTTAAATGAAGTTCAAGCAAACATTCTCCTTGTTTACAGCTTAATTGCCATGAAAAATATACAAACAGCCCTGATATGTTGTTTTCTGATATAAAAGGCAATGTAATGCAAAATAATATTCTTTTTGACCTCTTTTTTTTCATTTTTGTCTGCTTTTAATGGCAGCCAAACATCCCACCAAAGTCACACAGTCACTCTCTCATTGAAGCATTATAAAGCAAACAGTACTTACAATAAGTTCAGCACCAGGTAGTTCCACTCATTGTGTCAAAAAATCTTCAGTCTAAACAATCCCCTGAAACAACCAATGTAGAAACAAAACAGATACTATGGCTTCAAAATGACATCAAACAGACATTATATAAGCGTTTTCCAGTAAGTTGATCCATGTGTTATTTATCATTGTTCAGATTAACCTGCAAGTATAAAACACTTTCTTCACATCCTGCCGTCCACAGCATAACTCATAAACTGGTTATGGCCTGATAAACCTTATAAAAAATGTACCGGTAAGTAAGCATGACCCTAATGTAATTAAAACAAATGAAAGCAAATTTATAGACACCTTCCAACTGAATTCATCAATTCACATGAAATATAGTATACAGTCATTTAGTTGCAGCTATACTAAATTATATTTACTTTTAACAGTTTTTAAGTGTATTTTTCTGTGTTATGAACCTTAGAAATCCAAAAAATTTTAAAATATACTTGATGCTACTGTATTTCTGTAATTTGATCCATTACCTCGCCTGTCTTGACAACATTTTGTAAGGCAATCTCCTGCTCACAGTATCATAGTAATGTTTTATATTTTAAATAAATCTCGTTCAGCTGAAGGACAGACAATGGATACAATAAAACTGGATACTAGCAACAATACTGCTAGCTGTTGGTAACCAATTCACACAAACCACAGTGACAGATCCCATTTTATGGTACAAGTTTTAATCAACTTTCCAAATTAAAAAGGCCTGGTGCACAGTAAAGTGCCCAATTCAGCAAAAAATCATGTACATAGCCCCATCTTTCAAACAGTACATGATAGAACTATGAAATAAAGTTTATAAGTAAGGTATGATACAGATGTAGATGTGGAGGTGAACATTTATCATGAAAATTTAGAAATAAAGTAGTGCGACAAGTTTAAGTAGGCAAAAATTAGCCATTTTTGCATGTAACGGGTTAGCATCTAAAATTTCATCATTTTTGTAAGCTGTCTCACAGAAATTCTGTTCTTTTTTACATCTTCACTATTAAATTTTGTGAAAGAAAAATATCTTTGCTTTCATTTGATATATAACAACATGTTCTTCTGTATTTCTTGTTCTGAGAATCATGGTTTGAACCAAAGTTGTATGGATGTAACGCCCTAGAAATCTGAAAATGTTATACTTAAAAATGTGAAGAAAAAAGTAGTATCTTTTGGTGCTAGAACATGTGGGATGGCCTTGAAAAGTTTGAAAAATATGTAAGTTGAAATAGTCAAAGTATCATTTCTGTACATCAAGTCTATAAATAAATATAGCCGAATATCTCGTCAAAAGTTAGTTTGTGACAAAAAATCCGTAATGTCCGTCCCCCTACCATAAACTTCATTAAGTGTTATAAAACTAGAAGTTTGCAGCACATTTTTATTACATATGATGACATGAGTAACATTTCCAAAAATTGTTGAAATCCATCAAGCAGTTTTTTAGATACTGACAAAAGTGTAAAAGTTATATGTAATGTCCGTCCCCGTAATGTCCGTCCCCACTTATCATTGATTTTAAATGTTGTATATATATTGTTATTTTCTATCAAATTCAATTCCTTTTATTTCTGATTTACCAATAAGAACTGAAATTTTTAAAAAATGCATTTAAAATCAGTAAAATACATTGTTTTGTGACATTTTTTCTTAAAAACACAGTGTGTGTAAAAAAAATGTCAAAAATTGTTGAAATCTTCAGCAAAATGAATCAGTTTCATACATGAATTTTACTTTCATATAAAGAACTCATGAAAAAACATGAAAAAAGACTAATGAGTATATATATAAAGTAAAACTTTGCCAAACATTATCTATAAGCACATTTAAAGTGTTGGGGACGGACATTACATTTTTGTACTAAAACTACATGTTGAAAAAAGTAAGTAGAGTTTTAGTCATCTGTCTTCTTGAAATTTATAGTGTTGTAATTTATAAGTTTTAACATCATATCCAGAAAACTATGCCCCCCTTTTGTCCCTTAGTAATTACAAAAAGTTTTGAAATGCTACCATACTGTTTAAACACTTGATCCCCCTCCCCTAGTGCCCTACTGTATATTTCTTATCTTTTACATTTTCTCTTATATTTTCATCAACACAATAAAGGGTCATAAGATGCATCAAAATCATTCCTTAATTAAAACAACATAATTAATTAGTGACCTATTGAGATGGCAACAACATGCCATAAAACACAGGTGGCCATAGAAGATCACAAAATCACACTTTCTCAACAGGGTGCCAATATACAAGGGACCATAAAACCCCTAAACTGGACCTTAATTGATCATTATGGAATCTTTACCTAAAACAACACTCTTTGATGTAAGTGTTATAATCCAGTGTATTGTATAAAATTAAAACCCCTAGTAAGGATATATTTTGCCTCTTTTGCCAAGGACTTCCCCCCTTTTAAAAAAAAAGTATTATATTAAATTAAACCGTGAAAAATAAAAGACTGGTACAAGTATACAAACAAGTATACAAAAAAAAACAAAAAACAATGTGTTGAAGTGTTATATTTTTTCATAGACAGAACATTATTATGTTATCATTATTTCTTTTTGTACCATAAACACAGCACTGATAGAAAGCTAAACTGATACAGTAATGTTATGGTCATCTACATTTAATATGCTTGTATTCTACTGGAAAGTTGTTAGATATGGATTATTTTTATGGGAATGCATGTACTGCATGTATGTTTTTTTCTTTGAAACAGAACAGTACTTGCATACATATGATAATATGCAGTAAAGAATTGATTGTAAAGCTGATTTTGACAAATACTGCTTAATACTAGCAGAATACTTTTTGAAAATTAGTAAAAATGAAATATTTCAATCTTGCTCGCTTTTTAACTGCTATTTGAATGAATGTCTGAAATGAATTTCCTTTATCATTTAGTAAAACCATTTATTATATTTATAGACATATTACCTATTGAAATGACACAAATGTTTCCTTAGTTAAGAAATTTGAATTTCAGAGTAATATATGTTCCAAAGTAGTTATAAAAGCTGAACCAGTCATTTTATGTAATGTCCGTCCCCCGTTTCCGGCACTATTTATTTATGATATTTTCTGCTTAAATGTAATATAAATAAGGGTATTTATGTTTCTACTTTGTTGCTTGTATTAATTAATTGCTTTAAAGGTGTTTTCCTGCTGTAAATGTTCCATTTTCCAAATTTTATATTAAAGTGAATTTTACAATTAACAGAAAGTAATCATAATTTCAGAGAAATTAGCTATTTTTTTAAAAAAAATGGAAAAGCAAAGAGTTAAGGCATATATTTTCGTTATCTGTGACCTCAAACTATTAGAAAATACACATAAAAGAAGTGGTTTTGCATAAAACATTTACAGTAGGAATCTAATTTGAATGACAGTGTAATGTCCGTCCCCAACCCGACATGGCAACTTAAATCCACTTTTTTGAAAAAAATTCCCAAAAAGTTATCTATTTGGGTACTGATCCTTGTGCACAACATGTTGAAGTGTAGAAAAAAGGTATTTTTCAAGGCAAAGTAAAAACTTTATTTTTTGACTTAGATGCTAACCCAATTGGGCACTTTACTGTGCACCAGGCCAAAAGTTAAGAAAATGCTTTTTATATAGCATGTAAGTAAACCATTTTCTTCATTTATTAGTCACAATCTACATAAACTTTATCATCTAAATTATTCTTTGAACAACAATTTCTGCACAATCTATCACAAACTATAGCTCATCTATCATAAATATTTTACTGCTGCTTAGTGACATGTGCAGTAGCAAAATCTAGATGTTTCCTGTGGAGCAAAAATTTTGACAAAGATACCACACCTGAAGGTTTGTTTCATAATATATCATGTTAGTTAGTAGCAGACTAAAAGAATTCAGTTATGCTAGTCAGCCCAGAGTGCTCACCCATTTATTTAAGATTTTTTATAAAGTTCTACCAGTCTGCCTTAACTGGTCCATATAATAGGTAATGGATCTAAAAATACAAACTTCAAGTAGGCACAACCTATTTTAGATATATGTATAGCTAACTGCGTCTGAAAAAGTAACTGAAATATCATTTCCTGAAAAAGTGTTATTTGAGCTGAAAAAAGAATCCTGGGTGAATTATTTGGAACAAGAGGGCCATGATGGCCCTAAATCGCTCACCTGTAAAATTGCACTTGAGGACAAGAAGGTCCTCAGAAAAAATATCTAAGTCCAAAGGACAGGAACAACAAAGGGAAGAAATTTAACCAAAAAGAAAAAAAAAATTTTTAAAAGGTACTGATATGTCAAAATACACCTAAAAATTGGAGGTACCATCCATGTTGTACCACAGAAAAGTGATCTCGGTTTTTCTCTACAGCCAGTAATAAAAAAGTTACTAAAAATAAGCTATTTATAGTAATGTAAAAGGGAAGTACAATGTAATTAAAAAGAAAATTATTGTAAGTGAACAAAAGAAGGATCTGCCAAATAAATCTGTTGACATTAATGAAATTTCAGATCAGTATCTTCATTAGTTATGGAGATATACCCATTTTAATTTGAAATAAAGGGAGGTAATTTGACATAAAATCGGTCCATAGTTATCTACCTTGATTGGCTCAGTCCAACTAATGACAATAATGAAATTTCAAATAAGTCCTATAAGTACTTACTGATATAAATTAATTTTGATTACAATCAGGGGAGGTAATCAGATATAAAATAACTCTGGAACCTATGATTGGATCTGATTTGTCATGGAATCCAAGATTTATTGTTGTTGAAGATATTTTGGAAGTTTGTATCAAATCAAACCATAAATGAAGTCTCTGTATGGCTGCAAAAGCCAAAATAACCAATTTTGGACCTTTAGGGGGCCATAACTCTGGAACCCATGAACCAAGATCTTGTGGTGATACAAGTTGTGTGCAAGTTTGGTTAAAATCAAATCATAAATGAAGCTGCTATTGTGCAGACAAGGTCAAAATAGCTAATTTTGGCCCTTCAGGGGCCATAACTCTGAAACCCATTATGGGATCTGGCCGGTTCAATAAAGGAACAGATTTTATGGCGACACAGCTTTTGTGCAAGTTTAAATTCAAATCATAAATGAAGCTGCTATTGTGCAGACAAGGTCAAAATAGCTAATTTTGGCCCTTTCAGGGGCCATAACTCTGGAACCCATAAAGAGATCCCGCCAGTTCAAGAAAGGAATCAAGATCTTATAGTGGAACAAGTTGTGTGCATGTTTGGTTAAAATAAAATCATAAATGAAGCTGCTATTGTGCAGACAAGGTCAAAATAGCTAATTCTGGCCCTTTCAGGGGCCATAACTCTAGAACCCATACTGGAATCTGGCCAGTTAAAGAAAGCAACCAAGATCTTACGGTGATACAAGTTGTGTGCCAGTTTGGTAAAAATCAAATCATAAATAAAGCTGCTATTGTGCAGACAAGGTCAAAATAGCTAATTTTGGCCCTTTCAGGGGCCATAACTCTGGAACCCATATTGGGATCTGGCCAGTTCAAGAAAGGAACCGAGATCTTATGGTGATACAAGTTGTGTGCAAGTTTGGTTAAAATAAAATCATAAATGAAACCACTATCGTGCAGACAAGTAATTGTTGACGGACGGACGCATGCACGGACGCACGGACTGACGACGGACGACGGACGAAGGGTGATCACAAAAGCTCACCTTGTCACTATGTGACAGGTGAGCTAAAAATGGAGACAACTCCGCTAAGACTTTATTGCAGGCTTATGTGACTACTGACCCAGTACCTCATGCAAACCATGCACTTTTTACATCTAGCCGCGAAAAAAGCATGCATAATTACTATAAGGATTAGCAGTCTGATAAGATCAAATCAGATAATGAGACAATGGGAAAGTGTGACATTTTTTGTGGTGAAATTTGTCAACAAACAGACAACTTTTTTGAAAAGGTCAAAAACCCACAGTATTTCACAAGGTAAAATATGTTGAGAAAGCGAACAATCTGCTACCTATATATATATGCTTCAGACTCAAAGTATGGGAAAAATATCTAGAAATATGAAACAAGTATGCCCAAGGGCAGAATGTCGAGCCCGCCAGCTGTCAATTGTGACCTTGACCTTAGACCTAGGGACCTGGTTCTTGAGCATGACACTCCGTCTCATAAATTATTATGGTGAACATTCATGCCAAGTTACATCAAAATCCCACCATGCATGAAGAAGAAATACTCCAGACAAACTTCAATTTGACCTTTGACCTCCAACTGTGAACTCGACCTTTGAGAACATGGGGTTTGCGCACAACATGCCTTCTCATTGAGGTAAACATTCATGCCAAATATAAACAAGATTGGTCCATGCATGTCAAAGTTATGGTCCGAACAAAATCAGACGGACGGACGGATGCACCCACATACACCAAAATGCCAAAAGTGGAAACTTAGTCGAGCTAACTGCAAGCGGGCTCGACAAAAACCAAAGAAAACAATTTCAGGAGAGTTAGATGCATGACTGTGTTATCCTGCATAGCATTTAACACAGATAGCTTACTTTTCCATTGCACTGATATAGCATAGATAGGACAGTGTTCGCTCAACAATTTCACTCTGTAAACAGACTGTTTGCCTTGTGTGAAGAGGGCTTAGGATAAGTCTTTACATATGATTAACCATTTCCAAATAAGGAATGAAAAGTGATGCTTAAGGAGGTAGTATACCTTATAACCAGGGTAAATTCAAATTAGCTGAACAGTAGCAATTTATTGTATTTCGTGTAATTTATGTTTTAGCTGCTACAATCTCAAGTTTGTTTATCTCTGTCCCTTCAAGTACAATTTTTATCCAGGTTTGAAGTACATGGCCCCAGCAAAGTTATTTATATTGAAACCGGGAAGAAGATAGCAATGTCATTGCTCCAGATTGAAAGAAGAAGGAAAATATGGATATTAAACACTTTTCAGTGTATTTTGGTTTCGCTTTTATCCGTAGAAACCTGCGTAGTTGATAGTTTAACTAGTAAGTATGCGTGTGAGCTTTCTAATATAAGCTTAAAATGTATATGTCGTGAGGCTCGTGTTTCCATGGTAACGGGTTTTCTTTCATTTCAAGTAAGAATGATAACGGGTTTTTCGACCGCTTCAGTGCCATTCTGATAATGACCAACATGGAGTATTAGGGTAATATTATTAGCAGAATACTAAACACTTTTCACATGGTTATCTTAACGTTTAAAGTAGCCATGGGAACAGAGATGTTTAAAATATCTTATATCTTGCTTTTTATCATAATTTCTTAGAAAAATATTTAATAAAATTATCTTTCTCGTTTAATGAAGCTTCAAAATATTTTATTTTTAAGGTAAGTTATATGTTTGTGTTATTTGCATTTATGATTTATTTACTTAAAATACTTACAGCAGTACCCCTTGTCTGACATGTTTACTTGCAATTAAATTACTATTCTCATGACTACTGTTGAAATACAGATAAAAATCTGAAGCTGTGTTCCTTAAATAATCAAGTGTCAACACCTTTGAATTTTTCATTTAGATATAAATGTTATGTGATTCATTTCCATGATAACATTAATCTAATTCAAATCACTATGTTCTACTGAAATTTGAACAATTTTAGAGCATAGTTTTAGAAAATAATTACCAAACTAGAAGATGCTTTTGTAAAAAAGCGCATGTCTCCCCCAAAGTCGTATAGGCAAGAAGTCAATAGGGGTCAGGAGCGAAAGTCAAAGAGACACTGATGGTTGGCTGCAATAGGTATCATCTACTTGGCATGTCCAGTCATCCCACTAAGTTTCAACACTCTTGGCCTAGTGGTTCTCACGTCACTGTTCAGGCTTCTGTGACCTTGACCTTTGATCAAGTGACCCCAAAATAAATAGGGGTCATCTACTCTGCATGTCCAATCATCCTATTAAGTTTCAACATTCTAGGTCAAGTGGTTCTCAAGTTATTTTCCGGAAATGATTTTACATGACCAGGCCCCTCTGACCTTGACCTTTAATAGACTGACCCAAAAATCAATAGGGGTCATCTACTCTGCATGTTCAATCATCCTATGAAGTTTCAACATTCTGGGTCAAGTGGTTCTCAAGTTATTGATCTGAAATTGTTTTCCATGTTCAGGCTCCTGTGACCTTGACCTTTAACAAAGTGACCCCAAAATCGATAGGGGTCATCTACTCTGCATGTTCAATCATCCTATGAAGTTTCAAGATTCTGGATCAAGAGGTTCTCAAGTTATTGATCAAAAATGGTTATCAATGTTCAGGCCCCTGTGACCTTGACCTTTAACGAGTGACCCCAAAAACAATAGGGGTCATTTACTCTGCATGACCAATCATCCTATGAAGTTTCAACATTCTGGGTCGAGTGGTTCTCAAGTTACTGACCGGAAACGGTTTTCCATGTTCAGGCCCCTGTGACCTTGACCTTTAATAGACTGACCCCAAAATTAATTGGGGTCATTTACTCTGCATGTCCAATTATCCTATGAAGCTTTAACATTCTTGGTCAAGAGGTTCTCAAGTTATTGATCGGAAACGGTTTTCTATGTTCAGGCCCCTGTGACCTTGACCTTTAACAGAGTGACCCCAAAATCAACAGGGGTCATCTACTCTGCATGACCAATCATCCTATGAAGTTTCAACATTCTGGGTCAAGTGGTTCTCAAGTTACTGACCGGAAATGGTTTTCAATGTTCAGGCCCCTGTGACCTTGACCTTTAACACAGTGACCCCAAAATCAATAGGGGTCATCTACTTTGCATGTACAATCATCCTATGAAGTTTTTCAACATTCTGGGTCAAGTGGTACTCAAGTTATTGATCGGAAATGGTTTTCAATGTTCAGGCCCCTGTGACCTTGACCTTTAACGGAATGACCCCAAAAACAATAGTGGTCATCTACTCTACATGATCAATCATCCTATGAAGTTTCAACATTCTGGGTCAAGTGGTTCTCTACTTATTGATCGGAAATGGTTTTCAATGTTCAGGCCCCTTTGACCTTGACCTTTGATGGAGTGACCCCAAAAACAATAGGGGTTGTCTACTCCAGCAGCCCTACAACCCTATGAAGTTTGAAGGTTCTAGATCAAATGGTTCTCCAGTTATTGATCGGAAATGAAATGTGACGTACGGACGGACAGGGCAAAAACAATATGTCTCCCCCAGAGGGAGGTGGGGGGGGAGACATAATTATCACTGAAAACAGAAAAACAGGTGCAACGAGTCAAACTGCCCTATTTTAATTTGAAAGTGGCTGTTATAAATAACCTTTCACCCAATTCACAAACATCAGTTACTATCATCCATTTTCTTACATTCAACATAAAATTTCAATATAAATATATAAAAGCTGCAAAATATTGATCATTATTCAGAGTGAAAGACACATAAAAATATTTCGGCAAATAATGGCTATCTAAAACTAGTTCAAATAAAACAAGAGCTGTCGGAGGACAGCAACGCTCGACTATTCAACAGCCTTGTCGATTGAATGAATACGGAAGTCGAAAAAGGGGTATAATTTAAAAAAAGCAAAATAGGGTTATGGAACCTGCATAGTGCTTATCAGCTCATGACAGTCGACAAGTGTGTGAAGTTTCAATCCATTCCCATTAGTGGGTACTGAGATACCAGCTTACATAGAAGAATTTAACCCAAAACTCTTAAGTTTAAAAAGGGGCATAATTTTGTAAAATGCAAAGTTGAGTTATTGACCCTTTGCACTGCATGTCATATCATGACAGTGAACAAGTGTGTGAAGTTTCAATCTTTTTTGAGATACCAGCTTACATACAAAAACTTAACCAAAAATTTCTATGTTGAAAAAGGGGCATAACTTAGTAAAAAAGCAAAATAAAGTTATGGGACCTGCTTTGTGCATGTCAGATCATCACAGTAAATAAGTGTGTGAAGTTTCAATCCATTCCCACAAGTGGTTACTGAGATACCAGCTTACATACAAAACCTTAACCAAAAATTTCTAAGTCAAAAAAGGGGCATAATTTTGTAAAAAAGCAAAATAGAGTTATGGAACCTGTGCAATGTAAGTCAGTTTACCACAGTGAATAAGTGTGTGAAGTTTCAATCCATTCCCACAAGTGGTTGCTGAGATACCAGCTTACATACAAAAACTTAACCAAATCGGGACGCGGACACCGCCGCGGACGCGGACGCATGGGTGAGTCCAATAGCTCTACTATTCTATGAATAGTCGAGCTAAAAGATAAAAGCTAATAATTTTGCGCAGTCACTGAGACTTTAAGGTAACAATGTTTTGTAGCATTTCTGCAGTAATTTATTCACTATTTCGGCATTTAATATTCAACCATTAAGCATCAGATCAAGAAACAGGTTAATGATTTTTTTTCATTTATAAGAATAAATATACAAACACATTTGGTTTGTCGTAAAAGTTGCCGTAAATCGTCATGATAGCTTCCGTTTGGGCATACGTCAATACAAATGTTACGGTATACTACCTCCTTAAATAAAACTCTTGAGTACACATATTATGCTATAGGACAGAATCTATCTGATGGAAACTTATCATAATCCCTGTTAACAATATTTAAATGGGAAGGAATGCCCAATAATAACTTTTATTTGAAAGCAATCATCAAGCCTATCTTAACGCTAAAAGGCATAATTTGAGAATGTCCTACATATAAGCCTTTGCTCCATGTGTTTCTATATTTTTATTGGCATGTCAAGAATTTCAATACTTCTATTGGATGCGCTTCCTTAACTGCTTTTATTGTTTTCAATTAGACTATACCTATAAACACAACACTAATAAAACAAGATCATGCAAAATTTCCTGGAGGATTATTAGAAAATATTTCTAATAAATCTAAATTATCTCATTCATGTTAAAAAATTGAAACATATCAGGCAAAACTTGCATAATTTATTTTATATATCATTCAAACACAACCATTTTTCAGAGTTTTTAACTACACTGTCACATAAAACACACTGAAACCATGAGTCTGCAAAACTATGTTAAAACTACTTGAACTTTATCTGTCACAAACACTTACATGTATCTGTAACTAGTTTAGTAATACATTTTCATCAAGCACATAATATACACTGAATTTCATAAGGATAAATTATGTTCATTTGTTTAGTTTTGGGTTTAACGCAGTTTTTTCAACAGTATTTCAGTTAACGGTGGGAAAGTCAATATAACCAGTGTTCCTGGATTCTGTACCAGTACAAACCTGTTCTCCGCAAGTAACTGCCAACTTCCCAACAGGAATCAGAAGTGGAGTACAAATGATTTCAGACACAATGTCTTTCATCAAATTGTCACGGAGAACATACCCGAGGATCGAACTCACAATCCACAGATCTGCGCTCTCCCTATTGAGCTAAGCGAGACTGAGCAAAGTCTAGGTCCCCAGCAGGGGTTTGACTAAATGGCAGATAGATAAGCAGGTGTACTAAATTTTGTTCATGGCTCACCCAAGTGCATTTAAGCACAATTGCAACATGGCCCTGGAGACTTTAACCCTTATCATGCTGGACACAATTGATCCTGCCTTTGCAACCAGTGTATATCTTGATCAGCCTGCACATCTGTGAAGTTTGATCAAGAACTACACTGTTTGCCATTCAGTCAGTATCTTTTTGGTAAGCACCCCTTTTAACAGTTAATGGTACTGTCCAAATTAAAAGATGGACAAGTTCATTATAGAATTCAAAAGGGTAAGGGTTAAAGGCGACATTTCATTACCTCAGTACAAAAAGGGTTTATCTGCACTGACATAAAAAAGCAGTTATTCACTTTCAAAGGGAGACACAGATAGAACTGTGGACAAAAAATTAATATCCTTTAAATTATGGTGCTAACAATGTTTTTTCATGTTTAGTTAAAATAGGTAGGTTATTTCTTAATCTGACAAAAGACGGTGCACAATGTTTATGATTTTGCTAACATGACCCACATAATTATGCCACATTTGAAAAACGCCTGAAAATTGCTACAAAATGTCATATTCTACTTTTCTGTTTTAAAGTTACTCATTTTTTCTACTGAGGACAAGGTAAGGTTATTCAAGTCTGATGATAAAATTCTTGTTTTGACGATTTGTCAGTTTTCGTGACTTCACATAATATAGTCTGAAAGTGACTTCCATTTAGTTTGCTAAACTGCCTCTATTTCCTTTAACTGACTGTATAAAATAGTATATATGATTGGTGAAAAAATACTTTAACATTCCTTTAATGCCAAGGTGACAATTTTATCAAGGAATTAAAACAAAAAAGCTCCTTTTTAAAAAAAAAATAAATTTAACGATTTGATGCATTAAAGAGAAGCCTATTCAGGTTAATGGTATAAAACACTTTTCTACACTTATTTCAATGTCTTTGTTATTTTGCTCCGATTGAGAAGATTTAAATAATTATATAATTCTTGTCAATACTTACAACATTCAGAGGGAGAAGAAATGACTATAAAAAACAATACCTGCCAAATAAAAACAATAATAACCAAATACTTCCTTCAAGTTTTACTGATGCTCACTTATTAAATTGTATACTCTCAATATTTAAATCTTATAATACAACCCTTATAAAAAGTATCATTAATTAACATAAAATTATTCACACTCATACTTCCTGTTCAAACACTTCATCATAAGTATAGATATAACATGATAATATGACAATAATTAGACAATCAATGGACTGTATACAGGAGAGAGTCAAAGTTTGTAGGAATTTAACACTTACCATGCTAAATTTCTATAATAAACTTGTCCATCTTTCAGTCTGGACAGTACTATTGACTGTTAAAAGGGGTGCTTACCAAAAAGATACTGACCGAATGGCGAACAGTGCAATCATGATCAGACTGCACAGATGTGCAGGCTGATTTTGATCTACACTGGTCGCAAAGGCAGACTCAATCGTGTCCAGCAGAATAAGGGTCAAATCTGCAGCAGTTTCAGAGAAAGTTTTCCATACAACCTTATAGAGAAAACTAGCCTAACCACCTGGTGGTTAAATTTTTTGTAACAAAACAGAGAGCGTCCAGGGAATTCAACAGAGAGACACTAAAGGACCATTTCTTTGATATTATCTCAAAATCAGTTTAGCAGTTACTTAGAAGAGTATTTTTAAAGGTTTTCCTTTCGGTTGCAATGGCATTTAGAATTCAGCATGGATGCTCTACTTCTGAAGGAATCCAAAGGGGGATCACCAAAGGAACATTCCTGTAAAGTTTGGCTGAAAATGGCATAGTGGTTTAGGAGTAGATGTCCTTTAAAACAAAAGGGCCATGAAGGCCCTGTATCGCTCACCTGACCTATTGACCTAAAGATCATCAAGATTAACATTCTGACCAAGTTTCATTAAGATATGGTCATAAATGTGGCCTCTAAAGTGTTAAATAGCTTTTCCTTCCATCTGACCCAGTGACCTAGTTTTTGACCCGAAATGACCCAGATTCGAATTTGACCTAAAGATTACCAAGATTAACATTCTGACTAAGTTTCGTGAAGATATAGTCATAAATGTGGCCTCTAGAGTGTTAACAAGCTTTTCCTTTGATTTGACCTAGTGACCTAGTTTTTGACCCCACCTGACCCAAATTTGAACTTGACTTATAGATCATCATGACTAACATTCTGACCAAGTTTCATTAAGAATAATATACGGTCATAAATGTGGCCTCTACCGTGTAAACTAGCTTTTCCTTTGATTTGACCTGGTGACCTAGTTTTTGATCCTACATGACCCAGATTCAAATTGGACCTTGAGATCATCAAGATTAACATTCTGACCAAGTTTCATAAAGATACAGTCATACATCTGGCCTCTACAGTGTTAAACTTTTCCTTTGATTTGACCTGGTGACCTAGTTTTTGAACCTGGATGACCCAATATCGAACTTGTCCAAGACTTTAATGAGGGTAACATTCTGACCATTCAGTTAAGTCATTACAGATTAAAGGCCCAAATTGATGACCCCCATAGAGATGTTAACATACGCTTTTCCTTTGATTGATGACCTGGTGACCTGGTTTTTGACCCTATTGAATGACCCATATAAAATTCGTCCCAAAGATTTTTATTGAAGGTAACATTCTGACCAAGTTTCATTAAGATCGGTACCAAAAATGGTACCTCTAGAGGTGTTAAGAAAGCTTTTCCTTCGATTTGACCTGGTGACCTAGTTTTTTGACCCATATGACCCAATATCGAATCTGGTTCCAAGATTTTATTGATGGTAACATTCATGACCAACTGTTTCATTAAGTTTGTGGTGCACAAATATGTCACCTCTAGGTGTTAACAGTCAAATTGCTGACGACGGACGGACAACGGACAATCACTAAAGCTCACCTTTGAGCACTTCATGCTCAGGTAAGCTAAAAATAGTGAGAAGACACATGATCTCTACTTTTCTGTTTAGTGGTTTATAGGTGATTAACGAACATAATAGTAAGTAGTTCTTTTTTTAAATGGTCCCAGCTATGTGTGACAGCTCTCATAAGATTGTTTTTATTTACTACTGTCCTACCTAAAACAAATTGGCAAAAAATTAAAATTTGTCCAGACACAGGTACAAATGGGCTATTTTGTCAGGGAACATTTCAGAGTAGAAATTGTGTATATTTAACAATGTAAGTGTGTTATTTGCTTGTAAATTTGAGTATAAAATAAGAGAATAGGAAAAACAGCTCCAACTAGTAGAAAGTAAAAGTTAAGTTGTGACAACTATTTTGAATGAAAACTGACACAGAAATCTATGTTACTAAAAACCCATAAAACTGTACAAACTGATTTTATAATCAAGCTGAATTTTGGTATTTTCCCATGCATTTAAATTATCGGTACTTTACAAATGGAATTGAAACTATCATAAACAAGAAGGACATGATGGCCCTAGATCCCTCACCTGACATTCATAGCTGGATTCAAATAATATTGGAACAAGGAACAATTGCTGTAAAATTATTTTAAAACTAGGCCAGTGGTTTCAACAGAGAAGAAGTTTACAGTTTTCCTAATAGCAATATAGGGAAACTAGCCTCACCTCCACTGGCGTCTATGTCTTTTAATGAAACAGAATGTTTGAAGAAATGAAATTATTTCAAATCGAGCCAGCTGTTTCAGAGCAGTCACTGCTCCTAGACAATTCCTAGCAGGATTGTCTGGAGGCATGGATCCGTACCTTTTGAATAAGATACTATAGGTACAAATCAGCCCTTAGACACTTCCTGTATGATGATATATGATTAGTCATTATTTTTTTAAACAAGAATAGTGTCCACAGAACATGGATGCCCCCACATACTGCACCATAACCTAAACAGCAAAGTTTTTACTACAGAATGAAGGATATTCGACTAAACATTTGAAACTTATTGTATTTAGGTAACTTAAGGTTCTGTGTCTGAGCAACTTTTATTTTTAATCCATTCTTTCAAAAAGTGTATGTGGAGTTGTACACACCAAATTTCTTCACTATGGCCTATTTTGTGAAATTAAGAAAGGGCCATAATTCTAGAAAAAACAGCCACAGAAAACAAGACTTTTCTCTGTATTCTATATAGCAAAACTATCAAAGGGCCAAAACTGTTGTAAAATTAGCCACAGCAAAAGTTCTTCCTTTATGGTCATCCGCTAATCAAGCTTGTTCACCTGTGAAAGTTTGAAGCAAATCAGGCTAAGTGTGGGAGGAGTTGGACACACAAGATTTCAGACATACGGACAGCAACGCTATATGCACCCTCAGAAAATGTCTGATTACTCTCGTAAAGTGTATCAGATTTGAAGACTGCCGAGTGTGGTTTATTTGTTTTAGTGCTCTTTCTTCAGCATGTTTAATCACCCTGTGTTGAACAATGTCCTGTTCGAATTTTCAGATGACCCTGGGTTTTGAACGTTTCATTCCTGGTGTTTATTTTATATATATTATGGCAGGTATTTTTTAAGATAGACTTCTGGGGTCTTATTGATAGCAGTGATTTTTTTCCTTCTTTATATAGTACCGGTAAACAGACCTTTTCCCAATTGAAAAAAGCGACCATTTTTCCAAATTTTCATTAAAAACCCCAAAATGACGGAGAAAAAATGTTTATATCGTAAAAATTTTGTTTAATTACAATCGGCCATTTGTGGAAAGCATAACTTGACTTCGCATGAAAATCGCAATCAGTCATGGACATCTAAAAAATTTATATTTAATGAACCTTTCTCAAACTGTCAACACCTTCTCAGCAAGCTTTATATGTGTGAACACACATTTCATAATTACGGGCACATCAAAGGAGAAGATAATTTGTGTGTCTGCCATAAAATTTTGCATTTCACATGGTTTTAATGATTCTACTGGCCCATTATCCATCGCGTTAGGATATGTACAAAAATTAACCGACATCATGGCCACATAAATGATTATTTTAATTTTAGAAAGTATAATTATTAATAAAGAAAATACACGAAAAAAAACTTTATCGTATATCAGTACCGTACCTGCTTTAAGACCCAGCCGAAAGCACTCTTCAATAGGAGGTGCAAAATAACGTAAACACAAGACAGCTGACAAAAATTGTCCGATTTACGGGGATATTTACGTGCTATCAAACTGGTAAAAAATGTATGAAGCTCTACCTTGGAGTAAAATACACACCTCTTTGTGTAAATGAAAAAAACTCGTAAGAAAGTGTGCAAAATATATTCAAATGCACCACAAATAGAAATTGGCCTTCTCATTAGACGTTAGCTTCACTCATGCTACTCTGTAGAGAGGGTCAGAGCCCCCTTACAGAGGCTCATACAGCTGATATAGTTAACATTTTTAAGCATAAGAAAGCCTGGGACACTGCATTATGAATTCAATCATGTTTATGGGATGTTAAATCCACGGAATAAAAGAAAAAAAATGTTCTAAATGATGTTATTAACTTATTATCAAAAATTCCCTATTAGAGTAAAAACCCCGCTATTTTCCCCAGTTTGAATAAAAAACGCCGTAATAATTCCAAATTTAACTGGTACCAGACCTTTTCCCAAAATGGAAAAAATACACTGAATAGAATTTCAGACTCATGTGGTTAATCCAATTATACAATTAGAATGTCACTAGCTACTCAAAATACTAATCTCAGCGTCAAACTGGCAAAAAAAGATAAAATATTATGTATAATCAATCATGCATGATCTTAATGTCTGTGAGAAAAATCTGATAGCCGATTTATTTTGTTGGCGTCACTAAAATTCGCCAATTGAAGATTTTCAGCGCCAGATTTTTTTTTTGTCGCATTTGGTGCCATTGGTGTCAGTCAGTTTCAACCATTTGATCCATTTCAGCTGCCTTACACATGTTACACAAACTAATTATGCCTTCAGAATCTATCATTGAAATTGAAGCATTTTAACAGTAGTCTTGCTAGGTCCAATTTTTGGGAGAAGTCACTTCTCCTTCAAGCTGATTTAGGGAGAAGCGGGGATACTTTAGGGAGAAGTGGGAAGACTCCATCGTTTTTTTATTTCTTCCTAAACGCTTTGAAGTAATTCGAAAGGTGGCTATAATTTTCTTGTTTCTAGATAAAAAAAACATTGATGTGATCATTCATTTTCTTAGTTACATAACTTACATCATTTCCCATACAGTGATTATTGTTTCATTACAAAATTCGGAAAAAAACTTGTTTTCTGAAATTCAAGCCGGTGTTGTAAATCTAACCCGCCGATTTTTGGTGCCATATTGTGTAATAGTACATGAATGCAGGATGAAAAGGGGTTTATTATTAATACCGAGCCACCACTGGTGTGAACAGTTTCTCTTTCGAATAAAACTGAAAGTAAACTGTGTCAAACCTAGAAATACATATTCAAATCAATTCATCCATCAAAGTCAGTTTTACAAAGTTAATACTTTACATGTTGTTCTTTTACCATGGATACCAAATAATTGTGTCTATAATTCCAATTAATTGCATGGTTAATCGACAATTTCTTCATAAAACGACTCGCACATGTTAACAATTAAACGCATTAGAAAATATATATTAAAATTTGTTGTTCTTATTTTCATAAAAAAAATGCATGAAAAGGTCCGTATCAGTTTTGGCTATTTGTTTTTTATAGGTTCAAAAGTTGGTTATTATTTTTTGGAGGCCAGTGTGAGCCCTATATATATTAAAATAAATAAATAAATTTAATTCAATAGATCTAAAGTCTTCAACAACTTTTTAAAAAATTTAAACTTAATCAAAACTATTTTTTAATTCCAAATAATAATAAATTGCTGAATATGTTGATTAAGTATGTGCTAAAAGTTCTATTGTTATACTTCTCTGATCTTTGAGACTGCTCAACACCTACCATTATCAGAGATGAATCAAGTATAACAACAGAACATTTGACACCTACTTAATCAATATAATAAACAGAAGGTGAAACAGCTACATGTAGGATTGAAACAACCAGGTGAAAAGTCTAGGGGAGAAACATCTAGGACGGGAAAAGTCATGATACCTTGATATTTTTGAATTCAGTCATAAATCACTTCAAAAATAGCATTTTTGAAGAAACACGGGTGTATTTCAGTTATGGTAATTTCCCGCGCGGTCGCCGAATTTCAATCTGTTATAAAATTGTTTTGCTTTAACGTATTGTATTTTCCTTTGGTATGTTGATTATTTATGATATATATGATTGAATTATATAAAAAAACCTTCAAAAATACCTTTAATTAAAAAAAATACAGGTGTATTCCGGTTACAGAAAGTGTATTCCGGTTTTTAGGTGGATTCCGGTTTAATGTGTGACCCCAAAAACAGTGCTAAATAAATATGCTATAGTATTTATATGTTCTAGAATTAATATTAAAATAAAAAACTTCTGAGAGCCGTTAAAAAAGCCAGGGGCATTTCTATGTCCCCACATAAAAAAGTTTTGATATGTTTGCCATCAGTCAAAATAATTCAACGTTCAGATTGTTTTATATTTGTGACGGGCAATCTAAACGTCAAAACTTTGAAAGACCAAAATAATGGAGGATAAATCACAGTACACTGAGTCATGTAAAGTTGTTGGTTTTATAGCTTACGGATATTGGCGTGTAGACACAATATTTCCTATGATCATGTCAAATTAGTTAGACTAGTTTGCCAGGAAAGCGAGCCTCACATTTTGTTTGTTTGTTGAATGAATGACATCTGACCTTTAGGCTATGAAAAATTCATGCTAGGAAGATTTTTGAGGGAGTGTGCTCCAAGTGCGCACCCTCTGGATCCGCTCCCGAGATTGCTGATATGTTTATGTAGTTGTAATTGATCCGAATATGAAACTATTCGAAAATAAGTACACTCGCAAAGAAAACGTAAATTTTACAGATAAACACATTCTTCTTATTCAAAGCAATTAGCAGAAGAATAAAGCTTGAATTTGTCGTATGAACAAAACTACAAACATTTGTAAAAATGTCACTTACATTAACCATGTCGCATTTTGCACCTTTGTTCTTTCATTTTCTTGTTGTTGTTGTTCCGGAAGTAAATTATTGTGTGCGCTTGCGCAAAAAACAACAACACGATGTCTTGGATAAATTCCGTTCACCCGTATTACTTATAGGCTCGAGACTACCAATTGTTTTCCATCAATTCAGTCGATAAGACTACAACAAATAAACATAAGTACAACCGACTATGACTAACAATGGAAAATAACTTAAAAAAGAAAGAGTTTTAATGAGAGGGTAATATACGGTTACGTTGTGCCTTCTTGCCATAATGACACTCCTAGTAACATAATTGTCCGAGGGCTTTAGTCCAATAGCCATTATGAAAATAGGTGTGCCATTATAGCCAAAGAGCACACACAAACTGTTCACTGATCTTATAATATGAAATAAGACAAAGCCCCAAAGCGAGCTCAAAGACAGCAGGTTTAACTTTAAAGGAAAAGGCAATGTTGTTCTTATGATAATTCCGTCTGCTAGGGTTTCTTAAATCTTTTAAAAAAGTGAAAGAATTTTCAAAATCGGTTAAGTTATTAGCATTTAAATAATTTTTTTTTAAATAGCGGCCATTTTGATTCTATGGCAACAAAAAACAAAATAATGGATTTATTCAGTTTCTAGATACATATTTGAACTTTACTGTAAAATAATTTCTCTACTTTTTCCAGCTATAACAAAAGAAATTACCATGTTTTACATCTTACAGTCAAGAAACATAAGAAGTTAATCTATTTAAAAGGTTATTTGCTAAATAAAGAATTCAAGAGTGTGTAAATGACGTCACATACACACTAAAATGGCTGCCTCCATTATCTGCTATTTTCTTAAATTTCAAACTGCCATATCTTTTTCAATAGTGGTTCTATTTTGAAAATTCTTTCAGCGTTATGAAAGGCTTGATGATACTTTCATAAAAAAATAACTTATCGTCAGGCTTTCCTTGCCCCTTAAAAATATTACAAAGAAACTATTCTCTTCTAAAATGATATATTGATAAAGAGAAATTTTCTGAAAAGATTATCTCAATAGTCGAAAGTTTCCTGAAAATATTATTGCATTAATTTACATTAGTATCTCGATATTTTTCCGTAAGTGCCCACAGTTGCCATTTATTAGCTATATAGTTCATCATCATCATCATCATCATCATCCATCATCATCATCCGGTATAAGGGTTGGAATCCGTGTCGGAATGTCGGAAACCCTGTGTAAAATTCTGTGCAGACCAATAAAAGAGCTGTAAAAGTGTCGTAGAGGTTAAAACTATTTACAAAATGTCTGGTCATCTAGTGGTGAGGTGCGAGGGTTCCCAGGTTGGTTTGGAACGCCTCTATCATGGTGCAGTAAGCGGTCCGTTTCGGGAGGCGATTCCAGTCGCTAATAGTGTGGGAGAAGAAGTCCCTGTAGATAGTGGTTGCACCCGCTGTCTGTCTGAAACGGTCTGAGGCCCTGGTTCTATTGTCGTTAAGCTGATAGTTATTTCGGTACTTTCAGCAATTATCTTGATATTTCGAACTTTTCTAAAAACTTCTCTGAATAGCCTAAAATTTCCTGGACATAAAAAGCGTATCTTGAAAACAATAATTTATTGCGATAATGTTTTCAGAAAAAAATATACAACTTTTCTGAAAAGTTTAGAATATTATCATGATAGCTACCAAGTATCTTGTGGCAGTTTCAAGCATTACAGCGAAATTTTGAGTCTAGAAAATATTATTTTTTTGCTGAAATGTTTTCAGAACAATGTAAACATTTCCTGGAAAGTAAACATTATTATCGTGACAATTACCTAGCTATCTCATGGCGGAAATTTGCCACCATACTTTTCATCTTTCATATTTCCCTCAAACTTATAAGTATAACTTGTGTTGCTTTTTCGTTTAAAATGTCATCAATATTTTAGAAACCCCATAATGACGTCGATGTTAGAACGCATGGACGTTACGTTTATCCGGGGCAGTTATGATTATATTCTCACCCATAAGAGGTTCATCAAAATCCAAAGACGAACCTCTGATTTCTTTTGTTCATTTACTTGGTGAGCATTGACACTCGTAATTACTAAGGGGTGTGGTTTCAGCCAATCAATGTTCGCCATTATTCTGCACGCCGAGTTTGAAACTTTAAAAACATCATTGCCATTAAAACTGGTTATCAATGAAGAAATAATCGATGAGCCTTCAAATATACTGAATACACTGAACAATCATTTCATTAATATATCAAATATCGTTAAAAAGACAAGCAATTTTTTAACTTTGGAAAAGTATCTCGACAACAAATTTAAATTTACCATATTTAATATTGAACCAATAACGGCATTTGAAGTTTAAAAAAGTATAGACAAATTAGATACAAATAATTCAACGGGATTAGACGGCATTGGTCCTAATATACTTAAATATTGTGCTGACTATATCACGTCTGCAACTGCATTTTTAATAAACAAGAATATCGACATATGTACGTTCCGAGATTCTTTAAAAGAGGTATTTGTTGTTCCAGTATTTAAACAGTGAAACCAAGAAGATCCAAACAACTACCGCCCTATCTCAATTTTACCGACAATATCTAAAATATTTAAAAGACATATAGCGATTCAAATACAATCTTTTTTCAAAAAATCTGATATCATACACGAAACTCAGTCAGGATTTAGACCCAATCATTCATGCCATACAGCTCTTATGCGCTTAATAGATGCCTGGTTAAAAGACGTAGATTCTGGAAAATATGTAGGTGCTGTATTTCTTGACTTAAGGAACGCATTTGATCTTGTTGATCACTCTAATTTACTACATGATCTAAGATTGTATAATTTACAGATAGTACAATTAAATTATTCCAGTCGTACTTATCTAACAGGAAACAGTTGTTTAAAGTTGGTAACTTCAGATCCGAACAAATGACCGTTACTTCCGGCGTTCCACAATGGTCAATTCTCGGTCCCCTGTTATTTTCACTTTATATCAATGACATAGCATTATCAGCAAACAAAGGTAATATTGATCTATACGCTGACGACTCGACAATATATTAATTTGATTATGATATTAAAATTGTTGAAATTAAACTCCAAGAAAACTTAAATAAAATCGAAAAATGGTGTTTTTCAAACAACAAATTGTATGTCAAAATGTACAAAACACAAGCAACGCTATTGCAGCAATTTGAACTTAACTATTGGTGGATCTATCATAGAAAATGTAAAAGTTTTAGGAATCTATATCGACAATACACTCTGGTGGGATTTACAAATAGATAAAGTATGTTTAAACGTTAACTCAAAAATTGCACTATTGAAGAGGATTGTTTATTTTTTAACAGAGGATATGAAAAAAATATTCTACAATTTTGTCTGTTTTAGATTACTGCTGTACATTTTGGTATACAGGCAGTAAAGGTTCATTAAATAAAATTTTTGCACTTCAAGGAAGAGTTGCTAGAATTGTTTTGAATAGAGAACTGCAGACAAGCAAATCTGAAATGTTAAAAGAACTCGGATGGATGAAATTTTCTGAACGATGCAAATACCATACTGGAGTAATGATATAAAAAAAAAAAAAAAAATCTTGTACCTTTTTACATATCTGATTTTTTAAACATGTTCCAGCAATTTTTTTTTTATGGCTTAGATCAGTTGTACAAAATTTGTTATTTTTTCCTAAATATCGCAAAAATTTTTAAAAGGGTCTTTTTGGCTATAATAGTGCTAAAGTATGGAATATCATTCCACAAAATTTATTCGTTATGTGGTTTACTTATTTTCTTCTAAAAAAAAAATACATGTATAAAAAATATTTTTTTGGGGAAATCTGAATAAGCTGAAAATTTTTTTCTCCCATTGCTTTTTTAAATTTAAATTTGTTTTGTGTGAGTGAATGTTTTTTTTGGGAAGGTGTTTTGGATTTTTTTTTTCCTTTTTTTTTTTTTGATTGATATACAAGTCACATTTTTTTTTTCTAATTAAATGGAGTTTTTCCCTTGAGTAAATGTTGAATTTAAATGTTTTTTCATTTAAAATTTCCCTGCCCTTTTTGGTTATATTATTTTTTTTTGTATTTTGAACTGTTGTTTTCTTTTTGAAGAAGGCCACATTGAATTTTAAAGATTTTAAAAGTTCCAACACTGTTATTTTTCTTTATGTGTTTTTTTAAATAAAAGTTGTTTTTAAATTTATTATTATTATTATAGTATTTAAGTAGTAGTAGTAGTAGGTGTTTGTGGAGATCCCCCACGCGGGAGCAGGGGGGGGCAGGACCCAGGAGGGAGCAATTCGTAATCAATTTTAAAAATTTAAATTTAGTTAATTAGATGTTTGGGGGGAGATTGCATCATGGGGGTTTTTTGATTGCGGTTTTAAATTTCTCTTTTGCTGAGGGCAAAAAAAGTGTTTTAAAAGGGTTTTTAGGTGTTTTTGGGCCCAAATGCTTATCTTATAAATTAATTAATTATATAAAATTTAATAACGTTTTTGGGTTTAAAAGGAAAAGTGTACCCATTCGTCGGCTGTAGGGGGGCGTAGACAAAGTAAAAAAAAAATGGTTTCCCGGGAAAAGAATTTCAAAGATCAGACAACGAAAGGAGAGTGCGCATGTTTAGAGTTTTCAAAAAGGGTTTTCACTATGCACAAGCTGGGGAAATTTAACTAAGAATAGGGCCGCAAGGTGGGCTTGCTGCGGGTCCCGAAATGCACGAGCAAGCGAACTTCAATTTATCATATTTTTTTTTTTGGGCTTTTTGTAGTGTAAAATTCCAGGGGACAAGGCTTATTTGTGCGTATGTCTTGATATCATTAACAAATCTGACAGAATGAAAAACAATTTAAAATGTGAATTTGGTTTTCAGAAAAAAAAATGCACAGGGTTTTTTAAAAATATGGTTTTTTAAACGAAACTAATTTTTTCAAAATGAAGTTAGTTAGGCATAATGAAAAATTTTTTTTTAAAATTCCCGGGTTGTTAATAAAAACTTCAGTACGGGCCGTGGGGATTTGTGCCCCTTTTTCCCACTACCTCTCAAAAAAAATTTCAAGGCACGGTCTATAATTATTTTGCTTGGTTGCGTTCTATTTTTTCTAACTGGCCTTTTTTAAAAGTTTTTAAAAATAATGGTTTAAAGGGAAATTTTGTTCACCATATTATATGCCTCTTCCGCCCGGGTTTTTTGTTCCTTTTTTTTAAATGTTGCCCTATTGGGTGAAGTACAGAAAATTTATCAACATACAAAATCTTTAAAAACTTTGCGAAATTTTGCAGCTGCGGGTTTTCCCCATCTCGTCGGGGCGTTGAAATTTTTTTCATTGCTGCTGTATGTTCTATTGATGCTTTGTCAATAATACTTTTAAAAGTAAAAACACATTTGCACACCCTAAAAAAAACAAGACGCCCAAAAAAACCTTTTTGAAATGTTTAAATTTCTTGAATGATATTTGAACCTGTTACGTACAGTTTCTCCCCCCCTTCCCTTTATGAAAAAATTTTTAACAATATATTTTTATTCTTTTATGTTGCGATTACTTTCAACCCAAGTCCAAACCTTTGAAAAAGGGCGTTGTATTCTAACTGCTTTAAAATTTTCGGAAAAACGTTTTAAAAATTTTCACCCATACTGAAAAAGACAAAACCCAAATTTAAAAAAAAGGGGTTTTTTTAAAGTAACAGATAGTTTTCTATTTGCAAAAATTTACACTTTTTGCAAGGGATTTAAAATGGGAAAAGTTTTTTGAAATAAAAACCCGTTGGGGTTTTATTTTTTTAAAAAAAGTAAAATTAAAGGTCCTTTTGCTTCCCCTTTTTATAGGGGAAGTACTGAGGGCAAATTTTTGACATTTATCATGCTGTACAGTTACTAAACCCTTAGGGGAAGCAACAAAAGTAAAGGAAAGTTCATGTTTTTTATCTTTTTCCCCCCCCGAAACTGTATCCAAATACAAATAACCCATATACAAAAGAATAAACCCAATAATTTTTATACCCCCCTATTTTCCCCCTTCCCCTTAAATTTCGTCAGGGGAATGAATATCTTTGCTTTTTAAAATTTATTGTAATATTTCAAGATACCTGACAAATACATAGATTTTAAGCTACAAAATTATTATTGAAAAACCCGCGCGCTTTGCAAAAGGCGATTTCTTTGTTTTGTAAGGCATTTTTTTGTACTTTGAAAAATTCTTTTGGCGAACCTAAGTTTAAAATCTCTAAATGTATCTAAGCACTTTGTTTTTTCATCCCGCTTACACTTAAACAAAATTCTTTCCCCCCGGGGCCCAAGAATGAAAAAAACTCGTATTAGTTCAGACCTTTCTTTGTATACCCTTTTAAACTTTCACAGCTTTAAAGGGCTCGTCAGGGAATCGAGTACTTTGGCGTTTATTTTATTATAAGAATATTTTCAAGATCCCGGGCCAGAATACAAAATTTTAAAGCAACATTATTTGAAAAAAAAACCGCGCATTGCAAAGGGCGTTTTTCCATGTTTTAAAAGGGCAATTTGTCCGTGGAAAATTCCGCTGGGGCACAAAAAGTTTAAAGAATGTAAATTTTATTCAGCACTTTTTTTATTCATGGGGCCGTTTTATCATCAATAAACGAATTCATCCCGCCGGGGCCAAGAAGGGGAAAACATATTTTCGGATAGTTCAGCCCCGTTGATTATTTATTTTTAAACCAATGTGAAGGGGACCCCGGCAGGAGTTTTTATTCAGTTTACCGAAAGTATATGTAAATAGCGTTAACAATCGTTTTGTGCTTAAACAGTGCCAGCGAAAACCGTTTGGGAGGTTTCCCTTGAGCAAATAGTGGCGGAAAAATAACAATGTGAATTTTATCACATATATCTAAAAAAATTTGTGCAGGTATGAAGTGCATTTCGTTAACCGCAAGTATTAAAAATAGTGTTAGTTTGGCCCCTATCAAATAGACATCCCCCGATGGGATCTCTCTCTCTCTCTCTCGTCTACTGATGGGGTGCGAAAGGGGCAAATGAATTTGTACTTTTTTTATGATTTTATGTTTGAACGCGTGCAACTAAATTTAAAGATAGGGCGTTTATCTATCCCCGGGTAAACGAATCGATCCCCCCTAAGAATAGGTCAGAGGCCGGGGTTTCACAAAGGGAAAAAACAACTCGTGGTACTTTTGGAGGGGCGTATATCATTTGCTAAATCAATTCTTGTCACTTTTTTAAATTTGTTTGTTCTTTTTTTGTCCCCATCGACATAACATTGGGATCAGTTTCCCAAAACCCATACCCATGAAGCTTTTTTTTAAAAAATTTTCCCAAAATTTTTTTAAGCCTAAACGATTAAAATCAATCGGTTCAAGCCCATCGAAATATCGGGTAAACTGTGCGAGGCATAGTCGCGGAAGGATGATTTAATTTTTTGTTAGATATTTTTTTTAGATAAAATATATTCTGTGACGCAAGCATTGTATGAACGAATGCTTTCCCCGTTAATCGCAAGAAATTTTTGTATATGGGTGTTGCGGTTCCAGATAAAGAAAGAAATTAAAAGCGCTGTATTTCAAGACAACAAATAAATGAAATATAAAAGATCCCCTTTAAAATCTGTTGAAAGGGAATTATCAAATTTCCGGCAGACATTTTGGGGAAAAAACACTTAAGAAAAAACCCAAGAAGTAAGGTCTAAAAAATAAACCAAAACCCGAAACGGGGGTTTTAAAAAAAATTGATTCTGTAAATTATTTTGGATGCTTGATTTTAAGATTTTCAAATACCAAACATTCACCCCAAGAAAGTATTGAAAAATTTTGATGAAGTCCAGATAAAGAAAGGAAAGTTACAGATCTGTCCCATGCCCTACCCGGTTTTTGGGTTTTGCCTTTACCCTTTTAATATCCAAATGAAAGAAAAATGTAAAACTTTTGTGATTTTTGAACTTTACTTTTTTAAATTTCGTTAAACAAATTTTTAGCAAATTTTATTATTAAATTTTACACCTCAAACACAAAATCGAGTTTCTTGAGTTTATATATGATTCTTTAGAACGTTATTTCGATTTTTAAAATCCCCTTTTGGTTAATAAAAAAGGACTTTTAAAAAATAAAATAAAAAAGAAGAAATTTTCATAAAAAGTCCCGCAAACATCTTCTCCTTCACAATTTACAAAAAATTTTCACTAAGTTTTTTGATTTTCTTTTAAATTTTAATAAAAAAAAGGGGGCTATTAAAATGAAAAAAAAATAGAAAAAATTTTTAAATCAAAGTCCCCCGGGAAAAATCCCCCCCCTTTACAATTTAGTAAAAAAAGTCAAAAAAAACTAAAAAAAACAATTCATAGCTACCCCAATAAAAGCCCTTGAAACCAAAAATTAGCGGGGTAGCCCCTTTTTAAATTGTGGGTTTTTAAAGAAAAAAAAAAACCCGAACTAAATTGCTGCATTTGGTTTTTTAAAGGAAATTTAACATAGTCATTTTTTTTTATTTTTGGGTTTTTATTTGGGTTCCAGATTTTTTCTAAAGCATACCCCTGCTCTTTCCCCCCCCATTTTTAAATGCGAAGTGTTATTTTCAATAAGACAGAGTTAGCTCGTGTTTAAAAATTTAGCAGTGTGCTTACCCATAATTTTTATTGCTGTTGGGAAAACCTTTTATGATAAATCTACGGAGAAAATTTTCCCTCATGCTTCAAGAAATTAATGTGCGTTTTATTACGTTTAATGACTGCTCATCTAACAAAATTTTTTAAAAAAAAAAAACCCACAAATAATGATAAAAATAAGAAAAAAAGAAGAAGAAGAAAAAACCCCCATTTCAAAAATAAATTTTTTCATGTCATTTTGTACATACCTTTTAATGCCAGAGTGTTACAAAAAGAAAATTTATAAATAAGCTATTGAATTAAAAAAATTTGTCAGAAGTGGAAAAATCTAAAACCCCTTTCGATGTTTTACGGAAATGCTACGTGTTTATCGGGGGGTATTATTTCCGATGAAAACAATTATAAAAATTTAAATTAAAAAGGCACGTTTTAAAAAAAATTTGAATTTGGGAAGCCGAAAGGGGAGTTTTTATAGAATACTATGAAATACGAATAGTTTTTTTTAAAAACCCTTTTTATTTTTTCTTTTGACATTTCATATTGCACAGTTTCAATTTTCATTATAGCTTTAAAACCCCCCTTCAAAGACAAAACAGATAGACAGACAGACAGACTTAAAAACAATATAAACAATGTACGAAACATCCGAAACTTCTCTTGTCCCCCCTTTCCCTACTTTTAAATTTCAGTTTTTGGGTTTATAAAAAGGGGGCTATGGAAATAAAAATTTTATTGGGAGCGGACATCAATGGGTACATGGCTTTAAATTAATAGACGCAACCCTTGCCCGTGATCATTTATTGATATCTGTAAAGTTATCATGTTTGGTGCATTTTCGGTCGAGAAGGGTTTAGGGCAAGACCCTAATATTTTTGTTAAAATAAAGGGGGTTTTAAAAAAATCTACCGTTCGTTTTAAACCGTACAAACCCTTACCCGTGGAAGGAAAAAAAATTACGTTCGCGGGACTTTTTATAGGGTTACCGTCCCCTCAAAAACTTTCCCCGTCCCAACGGGTGGGACTTTTTCCCGTTTCCTTTGCCCAAGATTTTTGAATTTTTTACTTTTTTTAACGTTTTCTGAAACCCGGGGATACTCCAAAAAACTTGTACCCTAAATCCCATTTTTTGAAACAAAAGAGAAGGTTACGGGGAAAAGGGGAAAAAACAAGGAAGACGGGGCATAGCGAGGGAAGGTCCCAAAAGAAAAAGTTCGCTAAACATTTATAGGGCTTATCCGCCCCCGTCTAAACTTTCCCGTCCCAAAGGGGTGGAAAACTTTAAACCGCTATCGCGTGAATGGAAAGAAAAACTGGTGTAGATTTAAAAAAAAGAAAAGGGTTGGTTTCCCCATACTTAACACGGGGGGGATTTAAATTCACAAAGGCTCCATGGAATTGGTTAAAATGTGCACAGGGGAAATTTTCAGCTATTTAAATTTTATCAAAAGCACACACCCGAATGGCCTTTTAAAATTGTTTTTTATTATGTATATATCTTTTTTTTAAATTTTTTTTTTAAAACAGAAGCTTTATTTTTTTAAAAAAAAAAGGCCCTGTCGAGAAACATTCGACACTAAAAAAAAATATTAAAAACCCCTTAAAACTGCGGGTCAAAATTATTTTTTTTTTTCCCTATGTTTGCAAAACATTTTTTTTGATTTAGCATCGTATAGTTAAAAAAACCCCAAAAAACTTTATATTACCATTTTCTTTTTAAACTTGAAAAAATTTATTATTGGAACTTTAATTTTGGTTTTTCGTTTCGAGAGATATAGGGGGACTTCTCCCTGTGCATACCCCCTTTTTGCAAATTCTATAAAAATTTGTATTGACCCCCCCCCCCCCCCAAAACGAGGGTTTAAATTTATTAAAAAACCCTTTATTGAAACAAATATTTTTCAGATTTTAAAAAAGGAAATTTATAAGTATATACAATCAAAGGGTGGGTTAAACTTTAACAAAGTCGAATTTCTACTACAATTAGTTTTATACAGTGGTATATGCGTGAAAATTTTTCTTTCTGCCCCACATTCTTATTAAACCTTTTTGGGAAATTCCTTGATCCGTGAACGACAGGGGGTTGGGAAGGGGGTTGAAAAAAATAAATTCCCCTTTTAAACCACTGCTTCCCGGGGAAAAAATTTTTTGTATCATTTTTTGTAATTTGACAGTGTTTGAGGAACAGAGGGTGAATTTTGTTTTTTTGTTTTCGCCGTCACTCGAAGAGGGTGGGCACATTTTTTCCCTTCTAAGTAACTCTGGTAAATTTCTTTGAGTATCAGGACTTACCCATCTCATCATACACCATTGAAACAGGGGATATCACTTTTTCAAAAGCCCTGAAAATCTCCTCTCCCCCTCTCTTTCTCTCTCTCTTTTCTTTTTTCCCCGTGGGGTAAATTTGTTTTGATACAGCCCGTTTCGAAACATAAACAGGACTAAAATCATCCATTTTCCCCAATTAAATCAGGTTTTAAATGGAAACCGGAGAAGATTAGGCTTATATCAATTAATAAGGCCCATGCTTTTTTTTTATACCAAATTAAACGAATAAATAGCCTTATACTCCCAAAAAATTTCCATTTTTTCTTTTCAATAATGTGGGATGGTTTTGTTTGTTTACTGAGGAAACCCGGGTGTCTTGGTTTTTTGGTTTATGTCAGAAGTTTTATTTGCATTTTGACAAGTAAAATCTTTTTTAAGGAAAAATTTAAAAGAAACAAGGAATTTTATATTGAAATGAAGAAAAAAAAAAAACATAATAATTATTAAAAATTTGGCAACCTCAAACCCCATCGCTTGAAATAAATTCCTTTTTTTTCGTACCCCGACGCCCCTTTTCCCGGGTTTCAGTTTAAAAAAAATATAAATGTGGTAAACCCTTGGATTTTTTGAAGCATAGAATCCTAAAAAGGGAATTTTAAATTTAAAATTTTTTCTTGATCAGAGAATACACTTTTTAAACGGTTTGGGCCAGTAAATAGACAAAAATTGTACAGAAGGCCTATAGTTTTGAAATTTTATTACCCAAGTCATTAAATAAGACTAAATGCCCTATAACATAAATCTTACGAATTTTCCCCAGTGTTTTTTTTAAAAATTTAAAGACTTTTTAGCCCAGTAAAATTTGTTTGAACTAAACGGGTCATCCCCCCCCCCCCCAGCACAAAACTATATATGGCCCGGGAAAAAAAAAGGTCTATGATTTTTGGGAACTAAAAATTTTAAACCCAAAAAAAGGGTGCTCCAAAAAAAATTTGGGGGTTTAAAGGCCCCGGGGGAAAAATTTTATTTCCAAAGTGCGGTGGAATTTTTTCCGGGGATTTTTTAAAATACTTATTTTTTCTAACTTCTGCTATATCAGTCAAACCTGCCCCAAAAAGCCACCTTGGGAAGCCAAAAATTTTGTTTATTGGGGGGTTTGGTCTTTTTTTCACGGGGTTAAAAATACACTTTTAAATTTTAAAATGGGAAAACAAAACATGGGGTTTTTAGACCGGGGTGGCCCTTCTTTCAGAGGGGGTTTTTAAAACAAGTTTAACTTTTATGTGTATTATTTAATTTAAAATTTTATAGAAACTTGTTATTTGGATAAAACCCTTTACAATTGGTCTAAAAATTGTGAAAAGGGTGAACAGAAAAATTTCCCAAACATTCCTACATTTTAATTATTTTTTTCCCTTTTTCTGACGTATAATTTTAAAACACGCAAAAATATAGGGGAATTCTTTTTTTTTCTGTCAAAAAAAAATACATGTCATGCTTGAAAAAAGAGTATCTTAGAGAACTTTTTCCGCTCAACCCCAGGGGGCAATCGAGCGAATCGTTTTTTGATAAAGAAAGTAAAAAAATTTTTCTTTATTTTTGTTTTTTAAAGGCCAAACCTTTCCGTCCCCGGGGGAAAAAGGGTTTATCACCTAGCATGTTTCCAAAATTTTTTTCTAATTGCCCACCAAATTTATGAAGTTTTTAATTGAAAGTTATGGCATACATTATAAAGAGCAAAAAACATAGGGCCCTTTTCCCTAAAAACCCAACCACATCAGTATCTCAGCACAACAGGGGGTTCATATGACCAAGTGATTATATTTTTTTTCTACAAAATTATGGGTGATTTATGTGAATAAGGAGATATAAAACATTGCCCAACGAAATGGGAAAATTTAGAATATTTTTTTCAAAATAAAGTGATAAAATTGAGTTCTAACACAAATAAATTTTTTTAAAAAAAAAATAATTAGGTGGGCTTCAAAGGTTCAGGGGGAATTGACTGTTTGCATACTCGTTCTTCAAAACCCCCACAAATAGATGGCCCATAAAGGAAAACCAAAAGTGTTTAACTTCTTCATCTGATTTTTTTCGATTTTTTTTTTCCCAAAAAAGGGATTTTTCCGTTTTTAAAAACAGTGCCCTTGTGAAACTTGAAATTATGTTTGGATCCCAAATTTGACTTTTATATCACAAACCAGAAAATTTAAATACTTCCAATATTTTATAAAGAAAAATAAAATATAGACGGGAGTTCGTGGGTAGAAAAAAATTTCCCGAGTACGTCAGGGTTTGTTTTTGATAAATCGCCCCGGGGGGAGGCACCGTGGTGTGGGGGGTTAGAGCTTTCGGACCCCAACCCAATGGGTCGCATTTTCCGAATCCGTCTGCAAAAAAGCCGCCCCTTCAAATCCTTTCCCTTTTTGCCGGGGTACGGTTTCAAACTCCAGAAAAAAAAATAAATTGCATCCAAACTTTTCCCTTTATTTTATTTCCCGAAAAAAAATATGGGAAGTATTTATTTTTTCGATTTTTTAAAAATACATTTTTAAAGTCAGTATTCTTTAAATTTCGGGAAATATTGTTGAAAGCAAATTAAAAATTTTTTTCGCATGGGCCCTTTTTCCACCCGGTGATAGTTGAATTTTAACTTTGAACCACTTCCCTGAAAATGTGTATTCAACACAAAACAATTTTCTAAAATAAAACAACTTTTAAAAAAAAATTACATTTTTGTAAAAACACCACATTTCCCAATTCCAGAATTTTTTTAATGTGGTTCCCCTAGCTCCACTTTTGATCTGCTTTCCCAAAAAAAAAAATTTTTTTGTCAATGTTTAACACGCCCCTGCAACATTGTGATTTCTATAAAAAACATTGGGGAAAACCCCCCAAAATTTTTTCTACGTTTTAAAATATACTTTATTTTTCCCCCGGGGGGAATCCCCGACCCGGTAAATATGATTTTACGCCCAAACCCCAAACTTATGTAAACAAGCGCGCCCAATTCATTCGTTTTTGGGAAATTAGAATGAAATGATCGTTAAACAAAATTTTCATGATATTTTTTAAAAGAATTTTTTTAGAATCGAAATAATAAATATGTTCATTTTTTTTATCAGAGAAAAAAAATATAGGCAATCGTTTGGTTTGAGTTTTATTAAATCACTCGTGCTACATACTATTTAATTACTATTCGTCCGAATTTCCTCCCTATGTTTTTTCACTGATAAAATATAGCAACATTTTATTATCTGATAAAAATGTAAATTAAATTGTACTAAAAAAGCACTGCCTAAAGTATAGTATGCATCTATAATTCATTTGACAATGTTAAATCCCGGGAAAAACTCTTGCAAGGGGTTTCCCTTTTTTCTTGGAAAAATAAGTTATCGAAAAATTCGGATAAAGAAAATTAGTGTGGTTTTTTTCTTTTAAGGGGCCCAACCTTTATTTGGGTTTGGAAGAATGAAGAAGACAAAAGGACATTTTCTCCTGAACATTGTATACGAGTGGCCTACTAATTTTCTTATTTTTAAAATTTCTTTCTGTAAGAATCAAAATGTCTTTTTGTGTCACAACTGTTCCCAATCCCCTTTCCCTTTTAAATTAAAAGGTTTAATTTTGAAATTTTTACTCTAACCCTTACTGTTTCAATGAAATATTTTATGATTTTTTGATTATTCACCTTTCCCCCATGTGTTGTACAAAATAGTTAATAAAATCATTTGGCCCTATGGACCCCCTGTTGCAAATTTTTATATCTGATAGTGGGGGTTTGAGGCAAAGGATATGTTTTTGTTTTTTATAATTTATACTAGAGTTCTGCTTATCATAAGTTCAATTAAAAAATTTTATAATTAAAGGGGGGGTTTAATTTGAAAAATATTATGATCATGCTAATATAACCATTTCCCCCGGGGACCCGAAGGTAAAGGGCCTTTTTAAATTTTTTGTTCACGATTGTATTTTTAATTGTTTTTTAAATTGGTTTTTTTTCACCGGAATATTTTTTATTTTTTGAAGATGATTGGGTTTTTATTTAAGAAAAAACAGTCTTTGGTATACAGTCTTAGATATCCAGTTTTTCTGTTCCCTTTTCTTAAAACATGCTATCTATTTTCAGGGGAAATTAAAGTATTTTTTTTTTTTTCCCCCTTTTGGGCCCCCACTTTGCCCCAGCAGTTTAAAAGGACACGTCAATTTCAGATAGTTGCAGATTTTTTCCCTTTTTTCCCTAATGATAACAATATCACATAATACCCCGGAAATTTGTCAAAAAAAATTTCCAAATGCAATAAAACCTTTAATTGATTTGTTTTTCCCGGTTGTTTTTTATTTTTTTCGAGATGTTTGAAGGGCAGGGGCGTTTCCCGAATACTTTTAAACTTTTTAAAAATCCCCCCTACCCTGCTTTAAAACATCTGGGCGTTTTTCGTGTAGGGATTAGTTTTCAAGAGGATAATTTTTTTTTTAGTCTTTAGGTTCTATCTATAAATTTCAATTATTTATCATGTGTAATAACTTAATATAAGATTTATCTTTTGAAATCCCACTTACCAAAGTTTTTTTTTGGCCCAAAGGCATATTTTTTGAATGAAAATTTTTTGTTCCAAAAAAAGCGCAAATTTTTTCGTTAAAAAATTTTTAAAAAAATATCAGGTTGGTATGTATAGGCCCTATTTATTTTTTAAGGGTTTTAAAAATTCCTCGAGCCAAATTTCTTTTTTTAAAAAATATAAATTTATTTAAACTCACTAATTAAAAAGTAGATTAATTAAAATTTTTAATACTTTTGATAAAACTGAATTTTGAATTTGGGGACAATAAATTTTTTTTCCGTGAACTTTTTTTTTATTATTTTCAGTTGTTTGTTTTTTTTTCCAAAATCTTTTTTGAATTACCTTTTTTTGATATATCAAATTTTTTTGCTAAATATACAGAAACGAAAAGTAAACTTTTTAAAAATTTAAAAACGTCATTAAGAATAAAAAAATTACTGAGCAATACAATCAGCTGAGTGAAAAAGATAAATATTTTTTTTGGGTCCTGTTATCTCCAAAAAACTGTAAAATTTCGCATTTAAGTGGCCTTTAAATAATTGTGACCACTTGCTGACCACTTGGGGGAAAACTAATTTCTACTTTACAAACTGGGCCAAATATATTCTGTTGGTGTAAGAGGGGTTTAACTATGTTTTTTTAAGTTTTTCGTACAGTAAGAAAAACAGTTTACAATTCAAGTTTTCAAATGTGTAATTTAAAAAGAGAAATTCATGCATATTAAATTTTAATAAAACACAAAAAAGGGTTCGGACATTTTGCTATTAAATTTTTGGGCCCAAAAATTTTAGTGCAATTTCATGACTTTAAAATATCTTTAATTTTATTATGGGTTCAAAAAATCATAAATTTTTATTTACTTATCAAACTGTCAAAAAATAAGTTTATTAGTGACTGAGGGGCTTTTTTTTATGGGAAAAAAGTTAAAAATTTTTTTTTTAGTGAAATAAGCGTACGCATTTTAAAGGGTTTTCCCCATTAAAAGTGTTTTTTAAAAAAAAAAAATAAACTCTTTTCCATAAAATTTTTCAGTTTTTTTTTTAAAATTTTAAAAAATAACTAAAACCCAAAACTTTAAGTGGGACGAAACTTTTTGGGGAACCAACGGGACTTTAGTTCTTTCCACCCGGCGCCCATGATTTAAATGATGAAATTTTTCATAGCCCATTGTTGTTTTTAAAGAACTAATAACTATATTGGATTGACGCATGCAAATTTCACTTTCACAAAGTGGGCCGGCATTAAAAAAAGAGTTATATATTGAAAACATGCAATGAAGTTGCTGGGCCCCAAAAGTTTTTTAAAACATTTGAGTAGCCGGGGCCCTTTTTAATTTTAGCGGAGGGGTATAAGGGACTATTAGGCAATGTAGGTTCAGGGGGGCCTGCGTTTTAGCATTTTATGAACATTTTGGGGATGTTCTAGATGCATCGTTTGCTCTTTTCAAAGGGCCCTATTTTTTATTTGTGTAGGCCAAAAGTCCTGCTGGCTTAAGAATTTAAAGGCTACGCCACAGAGTCAAATTTTACATTTAGCCCCATACTTTTAAAGTTTTAGCAAGGGATTTTTAAAAGGCTTTCTGGAAAACAAAGAATAAAACAAATAAAAGAAAAAAGGGATAATAAATTTCCCACTGGCCCCTGGAAAAAGGGAACCCTTAACTAGGTGTATCCAAAATTAAAGTAGATATTCTTGGGGGGTCAGTGTTAGTTCCTTGAATGTCGTTTTTTAGTATTTTGGGGGCTTCGAATAAATTTTAGATGTGTAGGGAAAATTTGGTTTTTAATTTTTGTTTGGGGTCAGTGTTAAATTCGGGGGCATTGCTTGTTTTTTTCTGGGGCAAACTGTTTGTTTGGAGTGTCAGTGTTTTGTGGTGTTAGTTTTTGGGAAAGGGACCGGGTCATTTCAGGAGTTGGTTTTTCTAGTGTAGTTCTGTTGAGTAAAAGGGTGTTGGGTCCAGGGGGTTTTTTTTGGGTTTGAATTTTAAAAACCCAAAAGGGTTTTTCTTAAAAGCATTTCAAAGTGTGACATTATTGGGTCTTTAAAAAAAGGGAAAAGGCTTTGTTCCACAGTGGGACCCATTTTCTTAGAAGGTTGTCATATTCATTTTCATGTTTAGGTTGGGAAATCACATACATCTAGTTGCAAAATGCTAACAACTTGGGTTTGTCCGAAATTGCGACAGACAAATTTGTCTCAGTCCCCGTGGGAAATCAATCGACGGGCTTAGACTGACAAAAGACAGTTTTACCAGATTTGAAAAATTCATAAGAATATTATCAAAATCTGTCCCCCTTTCAACATGAATTCTTTGTCCAATTTTTTATTTATTTATTATAGTGTTTTTTTATGTTTTTAAATATTTACAAAACAAATAAATCTGTAGTTTTCAAAGGGTTTTCGAGACACAAAGGGAAAAAAATGGCCAAAAAATTTTATGCCAAATTTTTTGTGACCCCATGAAAGTAGTTTTTCCCCAAATTTTTTATCACTTTCCCCCCCGTGACCCAAATACCATTTTTTTCAAACATACATATATAATAATATTTTTCAAAGGATTGAAATATTTTTTTTGGTCATGGGGGGAAAAATGTTTTTAAAAAGTTTAAAAATTATTAATTTTTTCAAAATTTTTAATAGAAAGAGAATGAAAAAAGTCCCAAAATCATCTTTTTTTTTAACAAAAATTTTTAAAAATTTTGTCGAAAATATCAAGAAATGGTCCTTTAAATATCTGTTTTAAATTTGCTATTTTAGACGTCTAGCCCTTGGGCAGTTTTTACCCTAATTTTATAGGCAATCTGAATAGGAAAATGTCCCCAGGTTCCCTTTAAAAACCCGTTCAAAAACCCAAAAATATCAATTTACGAAATGGCCCGGGAAAACGGTCTCGTATCACATTTAAAAAAGGGGTTTTGATTAGCCAATTTAATTTAAGGGCTTCCCGGGGAGAGAAGTGATTTTTAAACCCCCCGCTGTAATTATTCTTCTGTAATTAACGAAACCAAAAAATTTCACACCTACCAATTAAAAAAGTTTAAAATGGGGTGTTTAAATTTTGTTTTTCAAAATGATAGATGATAAGTCAGAATTTACACCAAAGAAATGAAAACCTTATTGTTTTTTGCTTTCAACAATTCGACCCACCATCTTTTTTAAAAATCCCTTTTTTGTTTAAGATTTGTTTGTCTTATGTAAATTTTTTGTTTAGCATTCAATGTACTGATTTTTGGGGGCTTATTTTTTAAAACGAATTTGTTGGTATGATACCCGACCTTGTTTTACAGCCTTTTTTTAAAGAGTATACTTATCTGCAGCTGTAACAGGGGGTTTTTACCAAAAAATTTTAATTGGAAAACACATGATTTTTAAAACACTGAGAAAAAAATAGGGCAGTGAGATATAATAATGCATTTTTCAGTTCATGAGATTTAGATTTATTTGATTTATTAAGCTTTCAAAAGAATCCCGCAATAGGGGGAACTTTAAAAATTCAAGTTTTGTTGATAGGGGTTTCGGGAACATTGTGCGGTTTTATTATTTTATTGCTGTGCCCAAAAAATTGAAATTTAATGGCAGAAAAAATTAAAAAACCCAAGACCAAAAAAACGGGTTTCCCCCTTTATAAATACAAATAAAAAATTTGTACATAATTATTCAATAATTTTTGAACATAAATTTTTGGAGATTAATTTTCTCTGTGTGTCGCCCCTTTGCCTGTCCCGTTGTCTGTTTGTTTGTTTTTTTCCCTTGTTTTGTCCATTGATAAAAAAGGAAACCCCGTGTTAAATTTAAAACCATTTTTTTATGGAAACTTTGAAAAATTGTAAAAGGGATCTGAATAAAGAGCCCATCGTGGAATTGCCCACGTTTCAGTAAGGAAGTGGATGGGAAAAAAACTTTACGGCATATACCCCTGTATAAAAACCAAATTTTCAGTAAATTTTTCGATTGTTAAAGATAGTTCGGTTTTTGTTGTTTTTTTTCCTTTTATATGAGTGGTCCGTTTATTCTTTTATTCAAAATAATAGTTACAAAACAGATTTTTTTCATTTAAAGTTTTTTTTAAATTTTCATTAAAACATATCAAATGCGGGGTAGGGGAAAGGGAAAATAAAAAAAATTTTATTTTCCGTTTTTTAAAAATTTAGTAGAAATTATCACCAAGAAAAAGGAAAAATTTTCAAAATGACTATGTACAAGTTTTTAAAAACTATTCCGCATTCCATTTGGTAGATAAAACTAAATTTTCCTTTTCAACATTGAGAAATATTAATTTTAATAAAGGCTTTTTTTACATAAATAAACCCCGCGTTTTGAGTGTCAATACCTTTTTTAGAAAATTTTTTAAAAAGGAGGTATGCACAGGCAGAATCCCCCTATATCTCTTCCCCCCAAACGAAACCAAGTTTAAAATGCCAATAATAATTTAATTTTAAAAGGGTTAAAAAGAAAATGGGAGACCCATAAAATTTTTTTCGGGTTTTCAACTATAACCCTGCTTTTATCAAAAAAATGTATTTTAAAAATAGGGGAAAAAAAATTTTAGTTTTTTTCTGCAGTTAAGGGGGTTTCAAAAATTTCTTTTAGTGTCGAATGTTTTTCGAAAGCTCATTGTTTTATTTTTACTTAAAGCTTCTGTTAAACCCAAAATTTAAAAAGTATAAACTTTAAAAAAACACAAGTAAAATGGCCATTCGGGTGGTGGCGGGGGGAAAAATTTAAAGCTGAAAATCACTGGGGCACATTAACCAATGCCATGGGGCCCGATTTGTGAATAACTCAGGGTTTAATTAAGAAACCAACCCTTTTTCTTTTTTAAAACTACACCATTTTACACCAAACAGCCCTAGCGGTAAGTGTCCCCACCCCTTTGGGAAGGGGGGGGGGGGGCGTTTAGACGGGGGCGGATAAGCCCTATAAATGTCCGCCCAACTTTTTCTTTTGACCTTCCCTCGCTAGTGTCACTCTTCCTTTTTTTCTCTTCGTCCCTTTAAAACCCTTTTCGTCTGTAACAAATGGGATTTAGGGTGTAAAAGTTCTTTTGGGGTTTCCCACGGGTTTTCGAAACCCCGTTTAAAAATGTAAATTTTTTAAAAATCTGGTCAGAGGGGCGGTAAATGTTCCCACCCGTTGACGGGAGTTTAGGGGGGATAAAACCCTATAAATTCAGGAACGTAAATTTTTTTTCCCTTCCCCTCGCTAAGCGTAGTACGGGATAAACGAAAAGGTGTTAGATTTTTAAAAACCCCCTTTATATAACACTAATATTAAGGGCCCCTTTCCCCACCCTTTTTCGACCCGGGAAAAAGCACAATCATGTTTTATCTTAAAATATAAAAAAATGGTCAGCGGGGCAAGATTTCTGTTTTAAAAATCTAATGCCCCAAAGTATATTGATGTCAACTTAAGTAATTTATTTTTTCCCCAAAACCTTTTTAGTACCCATAAAACCCTTTATTTAAAAAGTTAGGCCCAAAGGGGACATAGAGAATGGTTTAGGGTGTGGGGAGCATTGTTTTATTGTTTTTTAATTTCTGTCTGCTGTCTATTGTTCGTCCTTTTAAGTGTACAAAGCTACTAGATGTACATGTGGGAAAATGTGCGAATATGAAAGTCAAAAAAAAAACAAATGTTTTAAAAAAAAAGGGGAAATTTCAGTATTTTCTTAGGATTCATATAAACAACTCCCATTTCGGCTGCCAACTTTTAAAAATTTTTTTAAAAAAGTGCCCTTTTTAAAATTTAAATTTTTAATTTTTTATCATCAGGAATAAAACCCAAAAATAAACACGTAAGCAGTTTCCGTAAGGGCATCGAAAAGTATGATATTTCCCCTTCTGACAAGTTTATAATTCAATTGCTTATTTTATTTAAATTTTGTATCAGCTCTGGCATTAAAAAGGGTATGTACAATATGACTGAAAGAATTATTTTTGAAAAGGGGGTTTTTTCTTTTCTTCTTTTTCTTTTTTTTTATCAATTAAATTTTTTTTCTTTTTTTTAAAAAATTTTGTTTTAAAGAGCAGTCAAATTTTCGTAATAACGCACATTATTTCTATTGAGAGCCCTGAGAAAATTTTCCGTAGAATTATCATAGGGGTTCGAACAGCAATAAAGTATGGGTTTAAACACACTGCTTTAAATTTAAACACGATGTAACTCGTCCTATTGAAAAAAAACACTTTTGCATTTAATAAATGGTCGGAACGAGCAGGGTTGCTTTAAAAAAGGGGCCCCCAAATAAAACCCAAAATAATAAAAAATTTTTCTTTTGTTTTTTTTGCTTAAATAAACCCCCTGCAGCCCTTGAGTTTTCGGTTTTTGGGTTTTTTTTAAAAAAACGACAATTTTTAAAAAGGGCTTCCCGCATAATTAATGTTAAACCCTGACATTTTTTTTTGTTTTATTGAATTGTTTTTTTGTTGGTTTAAAGAATTTTTTTTACTTTAAAATTTTAAAGGGGGGGGGATGTTTACGGTGACTTTTATAATTTTCTTCATTTTTTTTTTATTTTTAATTTTTCCCTTTTTTTTTTTTTTATTTTAATTTGTACTCAAGTCTTGTGAATGTTTTTCAGTAAATTGTTTAAGGGGAAGATGTTTGGGGACTTTGAATTATAATTTCTTCTTTTTTATTTTCATTTTCAAATGTCCTTTTCAAATTTAAAAAATGGCATTTTAAAGTCGAAAAAACGAATTTTAAAGATATCATATATAAACTCAAGAAACTCGATTATTTTGTTTTTAGGGTAATATTTAATAATGAAAATAGGGTAAATTTTGTTTGAACGTTTTAAAAAAAGTATAGTTTCAAATCACAAAAAATTTTAATACTTCCCTTTTATTAGGATATTTAAAAAAGTGGGAAAAGGGAAACAAAAAAACCGGGGAGACATGGACAGATCTAGTAACTTTCGCTTTTTTTTATCTGGAATTTCCCCATAATTTTCCCCCAAAACATTTTCTTGGATGAATGTTTGGGAAATTTTAAATCTTATATCAAGCAGTCCAGATAACAGAAATCAATTTTTTTAAACCAACGTTTCGTTTTGTGATTTTTTAGACTATTCTTGGGTATTTTTCTTAAGTTTTTGCCGCAAAATGTCGCCGGAAATTTCGTAATCCTTGCAACAATTAAGGGGCCGATCTTTGAAAATTTTCATTTTTTTTTTCTTGAAATACAGCGCTGTTTCTGCTTTCTTTATCGGGGGACCGCCAAAACTATAACACAAATTTTCGAAATTAAAGGAACGCCCCTTGGGCATACCCTGCTTGCGTCAAGGGAAAATATTTTCTAACAAAATATCAACAAAACTTAACATATCCTTCCCCGAAATAGCGCTCGCACCCGAGTTACCCATATTCGTGATTTAAACCCAAATTTTTTGTAATCGTTTTGCCCCTTAAAATTTTTTATAACTTTTTACTAAAAGCTTCATGGATATTTTTGTGAAAACTGATCGCCAAAGTGTATGTCCGATTTTGACACAAAAAGAAAAAACAAAATTAAAAAAGGACAAGAATTGATTTAGCAAAAGAATTTTACGCCCCCAAAAATACCCGGAAGTTTTTTTTCGTTTACCCCGGGCCCCTTTCCCAAAACTTTTGCGGGATCGATTTGTTTAAAGGGGATAGATAAACGATAAAACTTTTTAAAATTTTTTTTCACGCGTTCAAAAATAAAATCAATTTACCGTACAAAATTTATAGCCTTACGCACACATCAGTAGACGAGAGAGAGAGAGAAAAGATTTCCCATCGGGAAAATGGGCTATCGTTATAGCGCCCCCCAAACCCCAACACTTTTTTTCATAACTTGGGGGTTAACCCCAAAACACTTCATACCTCCCATTTTTATCTGATATATGGATAAAACTTCACCCTTGTTTTTCTGCCGCCCTATTTTCTTAAGGGAATCCTCAATCCCGGTTTTCGGGTTGGGGACTGTTTTAAACGACTTTACTGTTTTTATCGCTATTTCCCTATATTTTCGGGGAAAAAGGGAAAACCAAAACCCCGCGGCGTCCCATTTTTCCCGTTGGTAAATTAAATAAACAACCCGGGCTGAACTGATCCGAGATATGTTTTCCTTCTTGGCCCGGGGGGATGAAATTGTTTATTGTGATAAGGGCGGAAAGAATAAAAAAAGTGTGAGATACCCTTTACATATCTTTAAACTTATTTTGGGGACAGCGAAATTTTTCCCCGTACAAATATGCCTTATACACAGAGAAAACGCCCTTTGGAATTTCGGCCCCGGGTTTTTTCAAAATTTTTATGTTGCTTAATCTAGTTTCTGCCAGGTACTTGAAAAATATTTTATAAAAACTAAACGCAAAAAATTTCTCGATTCCTGACGGCTTAAAAGCTTTGAAAAATTTAGAGGGAAAACAAAAAACGGTCTGAAACTAAAACGAAGATGTTTTTTTATTCTTGGCCCAGGGGGGACGAATTCGTTTTAAAGGTAAAAAGCGGCGAATTTAAAAAACAAAGTGCTGAAATACATTTTTGAGATCTTTAAAAATTAGGTTTCGCAACGAATTTTTTACGTACAAATATGCCTTCCGACACAAAGAAAAGCCCCTTTGCAATGCGCGCGTTTCTTCAATTTAAAAATTTTTTAGCTTATATCTATGTAATTTTGTCGGGATCTTTAAAGTTTTTCAATAAATTTAAACGCAAAGATAAATTTGAATTTCCTGACGAGCTTAACGCCCGTGAAAGTTTAAAGGGTATAATAATTGTTTTTTTCTTTGTATATGATTTTTTTGGATTTGGGTTTCAGGTTTTTTGGGCGCCCAAAAAGATAAAAGCATGAACTGCCATGACTATGTTTGGGTTTCCCCCAAAGGGTTTACGTAACTGTACAGCATGATAAATGTCAATAATTTTTCCCCTCAGACTTCCCTATAAAAAGGGGGAAGCAAAAGGACCATCAATTTTTTCCCTTTTTAAAAAAATTTTCAACGGGTTTTTTAGTTTTTACAAAAAATTTTTTTTCCATTGTAAATCCCTTTGGGAACAGTGTAAATCTTTTGGGAACATAGAGAAACTTGCTGTTACTTTAACAAAACTTTTAAAAAAATTTTTTCTTGTCTTTTTTCCGTATAGATGAAATTTTAATTTTGTTATCCGAATTTTTAAAGCAGCTTGGAAAACAACGGTTAAATTTAAAGGTATGGACTCGGGGTTTATGTAATCGCAACATAAAAGGAAAAAAAAATATATTTTAAATAATAGGAAGGCGGGAGAAACTGTACGTAAAAGGGTTTAAATATCATTTTAAAAGAAAAGAACATTTTATGCGGGGGGGGTTTTTGGGGCCTTTTTTAGTTTGGGGTTTCTAAAGTGTTTTATACTTTTAAAAAGTATTATTGACAAAACCCAATAGAAAATACCCCCCCGCAAGAAAAACCCTTGCAACGCACGCGAGATGGCGAACAGCAGCTGCACCCGCGAAGTTTTTAAAGATTTTGTTTTGTTGAAATTATCTGTACTTCACCGCAATAGGGGGGGGAAAAATTTAAAAAAAGGAACAAAAAACCGATGGGAAAAGGCAATAATGGGTGGTGAACAATTCCATCAGCCATTAAATTTAAAAACAAAAAGAAGGCAAATTTTGAAACATAGAACCAACCCAAACAAAATAATTATAGAAACCCTGCCCTTGGGAAAACTGTTTATGAGAGGGAGTAATAAAGGGGCACAAATCGCCCCGGCCCCTTTGCTGAAGTTGTATTTATTAACAAAACCCGTAATGTTTTTAAAAAAAATCTTAAATTTTGCATATCTAACTTCATTGTGAATAATTGTTCGTTTTTAAAAAAAAAAATTTTAAACAACAAGTGCCCTTTTTTTTTGGGAAAACCAAATTCACATTTTAATTGGGTTTTTATTCTGTCAGATTTTTTAATGATATCAAGACATATCGGGACCAAAAAAGCCATTGTCTCTGGAATTCATCACTCACAAAGTAAGCCAATAAAATAAAAATATGATAAAGTTGAAGTTCGCTTGCTCGTGCATTTCGCACCCGCAGCAAGCCGACCTTGCGGCGTATTCTATGTTATCTACCACAGCTTGTGCATAGTGAACCTTTAATGAAAACTCTAGCATGCGCACTCTCCTGCGTTGTCTGATCTCGAAATTCTTTCCGGCATCCATTTTTTTTTACTTTGTCTACGCTCCCTACAGCCGACGAAGTGTACACTTCTCCTTATAACAAAATCGTTATTAATTATATATAATTAATTAATTGATCAAGATAAGCAGTGGCCAAAAACACCTGATCCCTTTCAATACACTTTTTCTGCCCTCAGCAAATGAGATTAAATCGCGCAATCAACACCCGCATGATGCAATCTCCCCCAAGCATCTAATTAACTAATTAATTAATTAATTAATTGATTACGCAATCTGCTCCGCTCCTGCTCCTGCTCCCCGCTCCTGCTCCCGTCGTGGCGGATCTCTCACAAACACACTACTATTATTATTATTATATAAGAAAAGTATTTATACTAAGAATGAATAAAGATGATATTGCATGACTTCTATTCCTATAATTGGATGTTCAGAAATTTACCTCAAGAAATAATGCTTATTTATGCTATCTTTAAAGATAGGTCAACCGCAAATTTTGTTAGCTGCAGTAACTCAAAAGTTTTTATTAGTATTGTCCTATATTTTTGTACTACTTAATGTTTTGCGCAGATTTCTAGATGTTTTTGTGACGTTATTTTATGTGATACCACGTATGATTGTCCTAAACAAAAAGTTATTTATCTTGAACTCTAATGAGAAAATGACTTCAAATTTTACGGAGACATCACTTTAATATTATAGAAAATGTATTCAAAATGTTGATGTGATTTTGCAACTACTTAAACCTAACTGATTAAGTTCATCCATAATACATCTTGCCAAGCAGACTCCATTTCATGAATTTGACTATAATTTTCTAGATATACATTGTGAATTTTAGAAGTTTCATTTCGTTTTATTTTGATCCGATATTACAGAGCTCTTTCAGAAGATAACACAGATAAAGGATACAGCCTTAATTCACCTAAAACAGCAACGTTTGTAGCTTGTTGTCTTACCCCTAATATTTACTTACAAAATCTAACCTATGGTACACCAATGTCTCTAAAATTATAAATTCCCCACACTTTCGATCCATTTAACAAAATAGGGACTATCAGAAAAACGAAAGTTTAGTCTGTACATCAAGACTTTCTCTTTTAAGGAGTGCCCATAAATTTTTTATGTTTTTTTAAATACATGTTCTGATAAACTCTTGACAGCATGTACAAATAATCTAACCTTAGCTTAGAATTTTCAAAAGTTTCCATACTGTGTAACAGCACACTTAGAAACAAAATTTGGCTTTGAAATTTTAATATTCATTGAATGGTCATTCCAATCCTGAATACAGTTGTAGTAATAAGTACACTGAGTAAAAAAATAAAGATAGACATCCAACAGGAAAGCCATGTTCCAAAAACGTAGTCTCCACAAACAGCAACTCACAGCACGCAGACGAGCAAACGACCAACACACACATCCACACACACCAGGACAAAACGAACTAATAAAGAACGCAGTCAGGCACCGCCTTGGAATCGTCAGAAAATCACCACTTGAAATTTAAACCGGTTTATGGTGCACGTAACCTCACTCTAACCATTTACTTGAGGAACATTAAAATTATTTTTGTTTACAACGCTATATATGTCACTGATTTTCACAAAGTTCTCATTTAAAGAGCCTGAACAGTTACGATAAAAGAATAGGAGCATGATTTAACGCAATCTGCCGATTCCATTCTTCAAATATTTAAAAACAACAATTATTAAAGTGTTAAAAAAATCACACTTAACGAGGTCCTACAGAGATAACATTATTAAGGAACATACTTTATTTTGTGCAGCCTGAAGTCTGCTCTTAAGTTGTTTCATTCATGAAGCTATTTTGCCGTTGAAATATTTCAATTCTAGAATTTACCTTTTTCACAATATTACTGACGATAGAAAATAAAAAACAGAGGGATCACTATAAAGAACAGACCCAAGATATTTAACTGGTCTTTTATGTCTTAATAGTACGATTATTTAAGGGTGTAAAGTTTGTTGTCGATCATCCATTCGCTACAATTTTCTAATTCTTTTCCCAATACTTCACGGCCCGTCAAAAGTAAGTCAAGAATGTTTGCAGATGACACTATTGTCTATCTGGCGGTTAAATCCTCCCTTGATTCCCAATCCCTGCAAAATGATTTCCATTCCCTAGAAGCCTGGGAAAAGGACTGGTCAATGGAGTTCAATCCGGATAAGTGTTAGGTATTGAGGATTACTCGAAAGAAAAAACCCATCATCTACAATAATACACTCCATAATATAGCACTAAAAACTACAGGAGGTGTTAAATGCCTGGGCGTCACATTAAGTAAAGATCTCAGTTGGTCAAATCATATTGATAACATCACATCGAAAGCAAATAACTCACTTAGATTCATCAAAAGAAATGTCAAGGACAAACATCAGAAAAGTAAAAGAAACTGCCTACAACACCTATGTCCGCCCACAGCTTGAATACTGTTCCTCCATATGGCACCCGTGGCAAAAATCCCTTACATACAAAACTTAACGAGTACAACGATCTGCAGCTAGAAACGTATGTAACAACTATGGCCAAACAAGCAGTGTCACACAAATGCTTAAAGATCTCAACTCGCAATCCCTTGAACAACGCCGCATCAAAAATTCCCTTATCATATTTCTTTTAAAATAAAGTACAGTCTTATTGCAGTTGACCATAACGACCTCACACCTACAAGAAACCTGAATTACTTAATCCCATAATCTCATACGCAATACCATTCTAACTCCTTTTTTTCCAAGAACAATTTGTTCCTGGAATGGGCTTCCCCTACACATATAGTCCAGTCCTACTTTGATTCTATTCATTGAGAGGCTGGGAACTGTAACCTTGGTTTAAACAATATTTTATTAATCACAATTCATTTACAACATGTACATATATCAAAAAGGCATACAGGATGGAGTAGGAAGCTGAAAACTTATTTGGAACTCTCTCCTTGATAAACTGTATCCTTCTGATCTATATCTATGTTTTTAATCTTAGAAAGTGTAGTTCTTTTTAACTTTGCACCTAATGAGCTTGCTCATCTTTTAACAGTCTGTCCGTGACAAGCGTCTCCCAATTATAATCAGTATTGATTGTTGGACAGTACACCGTAGATATAGATGTAGAAAATTTAATGATGTCTTTGGGAAAAGAGAATGACACTGTCATCTACATATAGGCAGATCAATACCAAATCAAATGTATGCCTCCGCTGGTCTACAGTTGTCCAAATATGAATAGTGCTAATCTTTTTCCCTTTCCTCCTGCCCTTTCTCAATAGCATCATGTTTTCTTTTACTCTACTGCGTTTCAGTATGTATTACTTAGCATTCTATTGAAATCAGCATGTTCCTATCGCATGCTGGGTAAAAATGGCGGCGTAAAAATATCTTGAAAAGAGAAATTGAAAGAAGCGAAAAGGAGTAAATTCAGCGGGTTGTAGTTAACAAACTGTAGTTTTCTTATTAGCTCATCTGATTTTTTGAAAAAAAAATGATGAGTTATTGTCATCACTTGAGCGGTTGTCGGCGTCGGCGTCGGCGTCGGCGTTGCCTGGTTAAGTTTTATGTTTAGGTCAGCTTTTCTCCTAAACTGTCAAAGCTATTGCTTTGAAACTTGGAATACTTGTTCACCATCATAAGCTGACCCTGTATAGCAAGAAACATAACTCCATCTTGCTTTTTGCAAGATTTATGGCCCCTTTTGTACTTAGAAAATATCAGATTTCTTGGTTAAGTTTTATGTTTAGGTCAACTTTTCTCCTAAACTATCAAAGCTATTGCTTTGAAACTTGGAATACTTGTTCACCATCATAAGCAGACCCTGTACATCAAGAAACATAACTCCATCTTGCTTTTTGCAAGATTTATTGCCCCTTTTGGACTTAGAAAATCAGTTTTCTTGGTTAAGTTTTATGTTTAGGTCAGCTTTTATCCTAAACTATCAAAGCTATTACTTTAAAACTTGCAACACTTGTTCACCATCATAAGTTGACCCTGTATAGCAAGAAACGTAACTCCATCCTGCTTTTGCAAGATTTATGGCCCCTTTTGGACTTAGAAAATATCAGATTTCTTGGTTAAGTTTTATGTTTAGGTCAACTTTTTCTCTTAAACTATCGAAGCTATTGCTTTGAAACTTGCAACACTTGTTCACCATCATAAGCTGACCCTGTACAGCAAGCAACATAACTCCATCCTGCTTTTTGCAATAATTATTGCCCCTTTTGGACTTAGAAAATCATTTTCTTGGTTGAGTATTATGTTTAAGTCAACTTTTCTCATAAACTATCAAAGCTATTGCTTTAAAACTTGCAACAGTTTTTCACCATCATAAGTGGACATTGTACATCAAGAAACATAACTCTATCCTGCTTTTTGCAAGAATGATGGCCCTTTTTAGACTTAGAAAATCATGGGTAGGACAATATTTCTATTACACAAAAAAAAATCAGATGAGCGTCAGCACCCGCAAGGCGGTGCTCTTGTATAAAAGTTAACACCCCTTTTCTTTTTGGTTTTCTAAAGTAGCGATATAGTTCTTTAAGATAATATAAGTCTCTGAAAATCTGATATTCTAGAAAATGTCGAAAAACCGTTATAAAGTAAGTGGATTTTATATGAAATAAAGAACAGCCGGATTTAGTGGTGTTCAGCCTTTAAGTATAAACCAATCGCGGACGGAATAAAGTACGGCTTCAATAATGGGTTTTACTTTCCAAGTCAGACGGTGAGAATGTAAAAAAAAGTAATTTACTGTACAAATGCAATTAAAATCAATTTCCGATGAGCGACGTCCATCCAATCACGCTAGAAGGGTACGTATAACACTTATTGTATACTAATGAATTAAGATAAAAGTGATACATCAATCACCGCCCTCGAATCAACACATTTTTATTGTTAAATTTTCTAGTCAAAATCTACTAGTTTAGATAGTCCTACCCTACTAACGGGTATAGGTTACATCTACATCTACATCTTTCACCCAACCGTCGATTTCCGACTATCACTGGGCGGCAACATTCTACCAATTCAATTCCTTATTTATTTCATATTAATAACAAAATATTCAGACCTCATTTTCAGCACTTTAGAGCATTTCAATGATATGAAAACCATTATGGTCATTTAGTATAACATGTCTTCTTATCAAAAACACAGACACTTGGGGTCTGGAACCCCCAACCCCTCCAGCCTAAACTACTACGCACCTGTGTATATTTTTATCATCATCATCGTATATCCAGACCAAAACTATAATCACACAAGCCATGTTACACTTAATTTGAAAATATATATAATCTCTCACTAGCTTAAAAATACACAAGATATAAATCTTCGCCAGAAATATCTCGCACACCCACCTTGAAAAATCATCTCATGTTTACTATTTTAACAACTTTCCCCAAGAATTTTGGTGTTCTTCAGTACAGTTCATATTTTTCTTCAAAATGATATTCACGATAGTACTGAATTTTCAGTGTTGTCAACAGAATACGCGAAGAATTCTTCAATTGTCAAAAAATTCGCTCCATTTACAAAATCTTTCGACTACGTTAGCTATGGCTGCCGGCTTCATATTGTAAATATTTTTCGCGCAGCGAATACTGGAACCAGCTGGTTCCCATATTCATTACGCGATGTTTATTTATCGTACTAAGCCGGAAAGCCACAGTATACGCAGTCGAAAGATCTTGTAAATGGAGGAAAAAATTTCACAATTGTAATATTTCTCGCGTATTTTGTTGACAGCAGTGAAGATAAAGTATTATCATGAACATCATCTTGAAGAAAAATATATATTGTATGAAAGAACACCAAAATTCTTGGGGAAAGTTGTTAAAATAGTAAATATGAGATGATTTTTCAAGGTGGGTGTGCGAGATATATTTTCTGGCAAAGATTTATATCTTGTGTATTTTTAAGCTAGTGAGAGATTATATATATTTTCAAATTAAGTTTAACATTGCTTGTGTGATTATAGTTTGGGTCTGGATATACGATGATGATGATAAAAATATACACAGGTGCGTAGTAGTTTAGGCTGGAGGGGTTGGGGGTTCCAGACCCCAAGTGTCTGTGATCAAAAATAGAAAGATATTGACATGTTATGTTGTATATAAGAAAAATAATCTGATCTGAGAAACATCACCCTCTAAAAATGCCCCCATGAAAACAGCCGTTTAGCAGTTACGCGTAGGTAGACATTTTTCGCAAAGAATAAAACTTATTTCAAGAAATTAACAATGAAAATGGTCTAGATCTATTCTCAATACTATAAGCAATAAACATAAGCCAAAAATTTAACTGTCACCTCCTCATGTCACTCATTATACCAGATTTCATCCATAGCATGGAACTACATTTTGGACTACTTCACATGTAACACTGAGTAGTCACTTCCGGTTTTGTGTAATCCGTCCTATAGGTATTCGGCACATTCGTTTTGTAAATAATGATGCTATATAGTATTTATAGACAGTCCAGCACCTATTAACTATATATTAATTTATTGAAGCTAAACAACTCGGCAGTACTGCATTTCGCGACGACTGTCGTTACATGCTCTTGACATTTTTCAACCAAAAAAGATGGACCAAAAAAGATATGGACAAATATCCGCATGCCAACTACACCCTACACATGTTTATGTGGTTGTATTTTATTTGTAGAAGCTTTTAAATGGCTGTTTAAGTGTGAATTTCGCATAGCCACAATAATTTCTTTGAAACGTAGTCGTCAAATTTTTTTCAATTTTGAAATATTTACATGTATTTCTCTAGCCTTTCTCATTTGGCTTATCGGGACGACTTATTTTATGATCTAATATTTTATAGTTGTCACAGGGCTTTTCATCCTTATATAACAGAGGCCTGTATAAGGCCACTTCCCAATCCAAAAATATACTATTTTTTCCCAACTATGGCAGAGATATTTCCCAAAATGCAAGGTAAGATTTATCAAAATCATGCCAAAAGATGGTTAAGATTTTGTTTACATTTTAATATTTCCAGAGGAAGCTTTTGCCTGGTATTGATTTTTTGTTGCACTATAGCCTAACAGTGCAAAGAACCACATGTGACACATTACAAGTTTTAATCCGTTATGTTCCATGGCCTGGATTTGAGTCGTGTTTCAGGGGAGATAAATTTGATTCGTCTTTCGGTGTTTACTTCCGGTTGATTACTGTTCACAAAATGGACAATTATCGCGCATAAATTTCCCAATTTGAAAGGCCAAGGCCTCTTCCCAATTTGCTGATGAAAAGCCCTGTGTTATCCCTCTAAGCCTTACCCGTATCTGCGTTTTACTGTTAGGAAAACGAAGACTTTAAAAAATAAAAAAAGTCATAATATACTGGTCAGACTTTATTGCTTTAATAAATTAAACATTAATATTCGTGTAGAAACTTCATATGGGTTGAATTTATTCCATAATTTTAAATAAGAGACTTAAATCTTCGAAATATGATGTGACAGGTGCGAGGAGATATCTAACCTGACACCGATTTCAATAAGAGAAGACTGCCGATATGACACTAAATTACAGAAACAAAACACAAAATATACATTCATAAAATGTCAGCGAGGCAAGTTTATGCTTTAATGTCAACATAAATTCATTATCAGAGATGCAATCATTACAAATACTTTGTACATATACCAGAAGTCGTTCCCAACGGATTTTCATTGGGGATTTCCTATCAGAAATATGCATAATAAGTTTGGACGTGACGGAGTCAGCGACAGTCAAAAGTTCTCACGCTGTCCCGAAAAGTCCTAATATTTGGACTAGTATTTCTCCGAAATGATCAACCATCAACAACTTTAAAACTATCTGAAAGATACATGTGTAGGGTAGTGGCCAAGTGCCCCATTTGAACAAAATGCATGTTTCGGATGGCTCGCTTCAAGGTCAAGGTCATGCTTAAGGGTCAAAGCAATTTAGTGTCCACTCTGTAACTCTTGAACCCTTGGAAGGATTTCAAAGAAACTTGACACAAGTGTTCACCACATTGAGATGACGTGCAGAGTACATGTTTTGGATGGCTTGCTTCAAGGTCAAGGTCATACTTATTACTTAGGGGTCAAAGGTCATACCTTTGGGCGTATATTGCTCCGCTTTGCGGTGGTCTTGTTACATTTCTCACTCTCACCTTTATCATATTTATAATAATAATATCTTATATTACATTTTCAAATATTTGAGAGCCCTGTTCTTCCAACAGCTCTTGTTTTATGAAAAACTGAGTCGTATGACATAAGATTATCTCATATAGAGGTGTGTAAAGTTATTATTTCTATTGCAGGCAAGCTGTTGAAGAGATTCTAAGGGAAGCAAAGAGATCAAAGGAGCTTGCTAATGAATATGGAGCATTTGGATGGTATGAATTCAGTGCTCATTATCCAAGTATATGAAATTCTACTGTATAAACATCAAATTGAAGCTTCAAAGAGCTCGTAACAATTCAGACATTCACAATGAATCTGCTTTGATTTTGGAAATTTCACCATAAGACCTAGATTGTGTCAGTGTAACTATAAACCAACAACAAAAAATATTTTGTATTCAATTTCTATTTAAATAAAGGCAGTTGTTACTAACATGCAAAAATGTAATAGTGTCAAAAACATAACTGAATGTTCTTGGGTCTTGTAGAATCTCTATGGACTTATAATTGCATAAATTTATTTGTTTGCTACAATGTAGCTAGAATAGCAAAAATTTGGAGTACGCCTCTGATGTCTATGTTAGAGCTGTCCACAATATTCTTACAGCAGATGTGTTTAGTAAGATCTCATGATTGATTTTTAGCTCGACTATTCAAAGAATAGTAGAGCTATTGGACTCACCCATGCGTTCGTGTCCCGATTTGGTTAAGGTTTTGTATGTAAGCTGGTATCTCAGTAACCTCTTGTTTGATTGAAACTTCATACACTTATTCACTGTTATAAACTGACCTACATTGCACAGGTTCCATAACTCTATTTTGCTTTTTTACAAAATTATGCCCCTTTTTCGATTTAGAAATTCTTGGTTAAGGTTTTGTAGGTAAGCTGGTATCTCAGTAACCACTAGTGGGAATGGATTGAAACTTCACACACTTATTCACTGTGATAAACTGACCTACATTGCACAGGTTCCATTACTCTGTTTTGCTTTTTTACAAAATTATGCCCCTTTTTCTACTTAGAAATTCTTGGTTAAGGTTTTGTATGTAAGCTGGTATCTCAGTACCCACTAATGGGAATGGATTGAAACTTCACACACTTGTTCACTGCCATGATTTGACATGTCCTGTGCAGGTCCCGTAACTCTACTTTGCATTTTTAGCTCATCTGATTTTTTGAAAAAAAATGATGAGTTATTGTCATCACTTGAGCGGTTGTCGGCGTCGGCGTTGCCTGGTTAAGTTTTATGTTTAGGTCAACTTTTCTCCTAAACTATCAAAGCTATTGCTTTGAAACTTGGAATACTTGTTCACCATCATAAGCAGACCCTGTACATCAAGAAACATAACTCCATCTTGCTTTTTGCAAGATTTATTGCCCCTTTTGGACTTAGAAAATCAGTTTTCTTGGTTAAGTTTTATGTTAGGTCAGCTTTTATCCTAAACTATCAAAGCTATTGCTTTTAAAACTTGCAACACTTGTTCACCATCATAAGCTGACCCTGTACAGCAAGAAACATAACTCCATCCTGCTTTTTGCAAGAATTATGGCCCCTTTTGGACTTAGAAAATATCAGATTTCTTGGTTAAGTTTTATGTTTAGGTCAACTTTTTCTCTTAAACTATCAAAGCTATTGCTTTAAAACTTGCAACAGTTTTTCACCATCATAAGCTGACCCTATACAGCAAGGAACATAACTTCATCCTGCATTTTGCAATAATTATTGCCCCTTTTGGACTTAGAAAATCATTTTCTTAGTTGAATATTATGTTTAAGTCAACTTTTCTCATAAACTATCAAAGCTATTGCTTTAAAACTTGCAACAGTTTTTCACGATCATAAGTGGACACTGTACATCAAGAAACATAACTCTATCCTGCTTTTGCAAGAATGATGGCCCTTTTTAAACTTAGAAAATCATGGGTAGGACAATATTTCTATTATACAAAAAAAATCAGATGAGCGTCAGCACCCGCAAGGCGGTGCTCTTGTTTCAAAATTATGCCCCCTATTCTGACTTAGCAGTTTTTGGTTAAGTTTTTGTATGTAATCTGGTATCTCAGTATCCACTAATGGGAATGGATTGAAACTTTACATACTTGTTCACTGTCATGATCTGACATGCACTGTGTAGGTCCCATAACTCTACTTTGCATTTTTTCAAAATTATGCCCCTTTTTAGCTCATCTGATTTTTTGAAAAAAAATGATGAGTTATTGTCATCACTTGAGCGGTTGTAGGCGTCGGCGTCTGCCTTGGCGTTGCCTGGTTAAGTTTTATGTTTAGGTCAGCTTTTCTTCTAAACTATCAAAGCTATTCCTTTGAAAGTTGAAATACTTGTTCACCATCATAAGCTGACCCTGTATAGCAAGAAACATAACTCCATCTTGCTTTTTGCAAGATTTATGGCCCCTTTTGTACTTAGAAAATATCAGATTTCTTGGTTAAGTTTTATGTTTAGGTCAACTTTTTCTCTTAAAATATCAAAGCTATTGCTTTAAAACTTGCAACTCTTGTTCACCATCATAAGCTGACCCTGTGCAGCAAGCAACATAACTCCATCCTGCTTTTTGCAATAATTATTGCCCCTTTTGGACTTAGAAAAATCATTTTCTTGGTTGAATGTTATGTTTAAGTCAACTTTTCTCATAAACTATCAAAGCTATTGCTTTAAAACTTGCAAACAGTTTTCCACCATCATAAGTGGACACTGTACATCAAGAAACATAACTCTATCCTGCTTTTTGCAAGAATGATGGCCCTTTTTAGACTTAGAAAATCATGGGTAGGACAATATTTCTATTATACAAAAAAAATCAGATGAGCGTCAGCACCCGCAAGGCGGTGCTCTTGTTTCAAAATTATGCCCCCTTTTCTGACTTAGCAGTTTTTGGTTAAGTTTTTGTATGTAATCTGGTATCTCAGTATCCACTAATGGGAATGGATTGAAACTTTACATACTTGTTCACTGTCATGATCTGACATGCACTGTGTAGGTCCCATAACTCTACTTTGCATTTTTTCAAAATTATGCCCCTTTCTCGACTTTGTATTCATTCAGTTGACAAGGCTTTTGAATAGTCGAGCATTGCTGTCCTCTGACAGCTCTTGTTTGTGAATTGAGATAATTGCAGAATCTATGTGTTTTCAGGAAAAAGAGAGACATTTTACCAAATAAGCGTTTCCTGAATAATACTTTGGTGAGCACACTTCGACACAGCTATAGGGAGGATAAAAAGCACAGAGACGGTAGTTATCGTAAATATCAGAATCATATGAACAACAGACGCGGTAGAGGTAGAAATTATTATCGAAATCAGGGAGATCGTGAAGAAATTGTTGAACCAGAACCAAATGAACCGGAACCTGATTATGGAGAATTCGATGCTATTGCTTACTCAGACAAATGCACAGATTTGTATATCCGAGATTCACACAGAAAACATTCTTTTATGAAAGGGAACTTTGTAGAGAAGCGTTACAAGCATAGTTCCTCAGATTCCGAGGAGTCCTACACAGAGTATGATGATCCTTCACATGATAAATGGCAACATGACAGGTAATCTCTTGCTGCAGCTCTGATAGTTACACCAGTGTATAGTAGCACAGTGTAGAACATTCATAGAACTTTATCAAATTTTCATGTAGGAAATCACTTGACTCTCACCAATGCGTTCAAAACCTTTATTTGGGAGTAGAATTCTTCATGTCTTGTGGCTTACAGAAGTTTAGTGGTTCTACCCAAGTCCCTGCCCATGTCTGAAACAGTGTCAAGAGGGACACCTAACTGGGTTATTCCTCCACAATCAAGAGCTGGAAATGGCACCATATGATGGAAAATACTGGTGTGACTCTAAACCAAAACTACCGGTAATAGTTATATGAAATTTTTTCTGGTCATCTTGTCTACTGTACCATCCATGTTCATACATTCATGCATTAGATGTAAACTGAAGACTGTGTTCACCATGTAAAACCTATTTTCAGACTCTTTGGTTTGAAGTAATTCTTTAATATGGTACAGTAGGATGGACTTACATATTTTGTGTCCCACATAGAAAGGTATAATTGGTATTTCTTATCAGTTCTGTGCTTTCAAACATTATCAGTGTGTCATAAATACTTGCTATGTATTTTGCTGGTATAACTCCACTAAAGTGTTCACCCAATATCAAAAAGAGATGAAGGTCTGCCTGTAAACTATTTGTTCAGAATCAAGGTTATACCTTCACCAGTAAAGCTTCTTTTAGTTCATATCACATAAATTTAGAGGGAAAAATGCATGATTTTAAAGATTTTTATAAGGGGAAGAGGCCAGTAAATGGCACTTACTATACACGAAGATCCTACATCCATTGTTTTTAATATCATCTGAAAATGTATGTATTTGCCCATGTCTTTTACATAAATGCAAGACCTTATCACAAAATTCATGTAAATGCTGCAAAACTGCCACGTTAAAATTACAGAATTTCAGATTTATTTTTTGTTGGGTTTAACATCATACCAGCCAAATCATAGGTCAGGCTGAATGGCATTGCCACATGAAAGAATTCTCCACCCCAAACAAGGTTGTGAACTCACAGCAGGGAGGAATGTCACACTGAGGAGACTGTTAAAATGGGCCCATCTATAGAAATTTTGTTGTTTATCAGTTGTTTGTAGATCCATTGTAAACTGTTTTCTTGCTGATATTATTTATTTATATATGTAGCAGTTTTAATGGAAAGTAAAATGTAAAGAAAAACTAAACAACATTTGATGAAATCAATAATATCAATAATTACAGCTTTAAATCATATGTAAATCAAACTGATTCCTTGTTGGATTTTACTTTTTGTAGAACTTTTTCCCTGAAGGAGTGCTTGGTATATCAAAGTTATCTTGATGATTATAGTTGTTTTAAACCATGATTTTTAGCTTGACTATATGAAGTATGGAGAGCTGTCCTACTCGACCCAGTGTCGGCGTCCTTCCATGTCCGCACTTTGGTTAAATTTTTGATGCACTTTCTCTTTATCTCTGTAATTACATGATGGATTTGTTTCAAACTTAAAATAGTTATTCCTCATCAACACCCACATCAAATGGCACAAGGGCCATAATTCTTGCACCAATATTTCTTGAATTATCCCCCCTTTTGCTTAGAATTTCAGGTTAAAGTTTTGGTGCACTTTCACTCTATCTCAGTTATTACTAAATGGATTTGATTCAAATTTAAAATAGTTGTTTCACATCATCACCCATATCATATGACACAAGGTCCATAATTCTGGAACTAATTTTCCATGGATTACTGTAAAATCATTTAATTTCGTGGGCATGAAATTTCGTGGTTCTGGTCAAAATGGCAATTTCGTGGGGATATGAATTCGTGAATTTCAACTTTTGAACATAAAATGAAAAGAAATTTTACTTGTTCGTTGGGATTAAATTTTGTGGATTGACTCAATCACGAAATCCACGAAAATTTTACTTGTTCATTGGGATTAAATTTTGTGGATTGACTCAACCACGAAATCCACGAAAATTAGTCACCCACGAATATTAATGATTTCACAGTATACTCCTTTTTTACTTAGAATTTCAGGTTAAAGTTTTGGTGCACTTTCACTCTATCTCTGTTATTACTTTTATTCAAGCTTAAAATAGTTGTTACACATCATCACTCACATCATATGACACAAGGGCCATAACTCTTGCACCATTATTTCATGAATTATCCCCCCTTTTTACTTAGAATTTCAGGTTAAAGTTTTGATGCATTTTTACTCTATCTCAGTTATAACTACAAAATGTAAATACGTTTGATTCAGACATAAAATAGTTGTTCCACCTTACCACCCACATCATATGACACAAGGTGCACAATGCTGGCTCCAATTTTTCATGAATTATGCATCCTTTTACTTAGAATTTAAGGTTAATTTTGATGCATTTTCCCTATATCATAGTTATTACTAAATGGATTTGATTCAAACTTGAAGTATTTGTTCCACATCAATGCCCACATCATATGACACGAGGTGCATAACTCTTGCACGAATATTTTATGAATTATGCCCCCTTTTTGCTTAGATTTATTATTTATTTAGTGTTTTGATACACTTTATCTTTGTCTCTCTTATTACTTAATATTTCTGACACAGACTCAAGCTATTGTGCAATATCTTCAGCCACCGTTGGAGTCATTAAACACTCCTTTGACAGCTCCAGCTTCCTCAGATGTGCCCAGTGTCACTGTCCAGCATCGAAATAGTCGAGCACGCTGTCTCCTGTGACAGCTCTTGGTATACATCTTTTTTAGAATTTATGTCTTCATTTTGTCTTAACTTGCCCTTGAACTTGTTTTTGGTCAAAATGTTGTTTTGTGTCTATAATCTATGTTTAAGGGTAGATACCTTGCTGTTGAAATTTCATTGTGGACATTTCCAGTGATTTTACCCTTGAAGACCTGGTACGCTTCATGCCAGATGGCTGTTGTGCTGATTATGACAACTAATGATCTGTGCATTGATTATATATTGTTTACGTAAAATTCAGTAACAATCAGATATCGTTCCTTATTGTACATTTCATGATTCAAAAAAGTTATTTTACAGAATAATAATCACAATAATTATGCTGAAAGTGATAAAACTAAACAGTGCATCTTTGACTTCATTTTCTGTTTGAGACATTTATTTCCCTTGCTTTGTTTAAATGTGCTGCTATAAGAAAGAGTGATTCAAAGAAAGTATTTTGTTTTCCTCATTAAAATTTTGTGAACTTTGTTCAGGATGAATTATTTAAGTACAGGTGGGTGATCTGGCTTTTAACTTAAACATCTTTTCCATAAATACTGCTCAGAATTAGACCAAACTTGGTCTGCAGTGTCCTGGCTAGGTCCTTTCTAAAGTGTTTTCAGGTGGGGTTACCTTTAAACAACTTATTCTCTTGAAGCACTGGATTGATCTTAATCAAACTTGGTTTGTAGTATTCTTATAAAATTCTCTGTAAAGTTTCTTCAAATGAGAGCACTTAACCCAATTACATCTAAAAGTAAAAAAATCCTTAATTGACTTTTTCTTTGAACCATTTGGAGGATCTTCATTAAACTTGATCTGTAGGGCGCCTCCACGGTCAAGTGGTTAAAGTCGCTTCACTTCAAATCACTTGACCCTAACTGATGAGGGTTGGAGTCTTACTCAGGGCATCAAATTTTGCATGTGAGGAAGCTGTCCAGCTGGCTTATGGACAGTCGTTTGTTCTAGCCAGGTGCTGGGTAGTGATGAAATAGTGCATGGAGGGGCACGATCAAAGCTTGAAAATCACCATATTATCTATACTTGTGTTCATGCAATGTTAAACCCAACAAAAAATAAAATAAAACAAGAGATCACAGAGTGATCTTGGCACCCACCAATGTGCCATTTTTGAGTGTTCCATTTTAAGACTTTTTGACTAGATCAAGGTCAAATTTCATATCCGTACACAACACTGTGCATGTGGTCCAAATTCGAAAGCTGTAGCTTGAGAAATGTGAAAGTAGGTCACTAGATCAATTTCAAGAACAAAATTCTTTGTACACAAAACTATGCATGTGCATCAAGTTTGAAGGCTGTAGTTTGAGAAATTTGAAAGTAGGTCACTAGGTCAGCCTTAAGGTCAAAGTTTATTCCGGTACACAAAACTATGCAAGTGGTCCAGATTTGAAGGCTGTAGCTTGAGAAATGTGAAAGTAGGTCACTAGGTCAAAATCAAGGTCAAATTACACTTCAGAACACAAATCTATGCACGTGGTCCAAATTTAAAGCCTGTACCTTCAAAAATGTGAAAGTAGGTCACTAGGTCAATGTCAAGGTCAAAGTTTGTTTCGGTACACAATCCTATGCATGTGGTCTAAATTTAAAGCCTGTAGCTACAGAAATGTGAATGTAGGTCACTAGGTCAATCTTAAGGTCAAAGTTCATTTTGGTACACAAAACTATGCAAGTGGTCCAAATTTGAAGGCTGTAGCTCCAGAAATGTGAAAGTAGGTCACTAGGTCAAAATCAAGGTCAAATTTTATTTTGGAACACAGAACTATGCATGTGGTCCAAATTTGAAGCCTGTACCTTCAAAAATATGAAAGTAGGTCACTAGGTCAATGTAAAGGTCAAAGTTTGTTTCAGTACACAAAACTATGCATGTGGTCCAAATTTGAAGGCTGTAGCTTGAGAAATGTGAAAGTAGGTCACTAGGTCAAAATCAAGGTCAAATTTCATTTCGGAACCGAAACTATGCATGTGGTCCAAATTTGAAGCCTGTACCTTCAAAAATGTGAAAGTAGGTCACTAGGTCAATGTCAAGGTCAAAGTTTTTTTCAGTGCACAAAACTGTGCATGTGGTCCAAATTTGAAGGCTGTAGCTACAGAAATGTGAAAGTAGGTCACTAGGTCAAAATCAAGGTCAACTCATGTCAAGGTTCATCTTGCCACTCAAAACCATACATGTGGTCCAAATTTGAATGTTGTAGGTTATTGACAAGGGGATTTTAAAAACTTTTCCCTATATAAGTCTATATTAACCATGTGACCCCCAGGGCAGAGCCATATTTGACCCTAGGGGGATAATTTGAACAAACTTGGTAGAGAACCACTAGATGATGCTACATTACAAATGCCAAAGCCCTAGGCTTTGTGGTTTGGACAAGAAGATTTTCAAAGTTTTCCCCTATATAAGTCTATGTTAACCATGTGACCCCCAGTGCATGGCCATATTTGACCCTAGGGGGATAATTTGAACAATCTTAGTAGAAGACAACTAGATGATGTCACATACAAAATATCAAAGCCCTAGGCCCTGTGGTTTTGAACAAGAGGTTTTTCAAAGTTTTTCCCTATATAAACCATGTGACCCCCGGGGCGGGGCCATATTAGACCCCAGGGAAATAATTTGAATCATCTTGGTAGAGGACCACTAGATGATGCTTCATACCAAATATCAAAGCCCTAGGCTCTGTGGTTTTGGACAAGAAGATTTTCAAAGTTTTTCCCTATATAAATCTATGTAAATTATAGAAATAAACAAAGGGCCATAACTCACTAAACAATTGTTGAACCAGTCTGAATTTTAGGGGGACACAACTAGGGTACCAATACGTCATTCTGACAAAGTTTGGTCAAAATCCCCGTGGTAGTTTCTGAGGAGATGCGATAACGAGAAATTGTTAACGGACGGTAGGACGACGGACCACGGACGCAGAGTGATTTGAATAGCCCACCATCTGATGATGGCGGGCTAATAAACTTGATATGTGGCCTCCTTGAAAGGTCCTATGTCAGATTTGTTCAAGGGGGAAGTGAGTGATTTAGGGCGGTTATGGCCCTCTTGTTTTTTCTAAAATGCAGTATGCAAGAAAAACTGTCTACCATTGGTTGTAGATGCAGATGGGAATAATTGGCTCTTAGGTGACTGTTTTGGTGGTAACTCAGTAGAGCTTTGTTACTGCCAAAAAAGTTACTCTGGAACTGGATATTCCAATCAGCATGTGCAACCATTGAGAGATTATTGGGTTCAATAGATTTTAGCTACATGTATATTGTAAAATTCTTCTGTCAAATGGTTTCCTACAAATAATGCTAATACATGAACTGAAACTTATATATGTATATTGTTTTCCAGATTTGAAGGCAAGTGGTCAGACACTGGCTCTGCAGATGAATATGCAGCAGAGTTTGAGGAAAAAACTGAAGGAACTCAAAAGGATGAAGATGTATACAGACAAAGTAAAAACAAAAGACAACATTCTCATCAGACAGACAGAAGACAAGGCAAATCACACAGAGATTGTAAACCTGATCAGGGAAGTCTAAGGAAAAGAAGTCGTCCCAGTAGAGAGTCTCAGTTTAGACCTGAAGTTAATAACGTAGACTATGAAGGTGCTGGAACATCAAAATATAATGAAGGAAGTGGATATTCTGATGACGATATTTCAGATCTGCATCAAGCCAAAAAGATAATAAGGAGAGAGGATATGGTTATGTCAGAAACAGATGAAGAAAGTGATGAAGAATGCTTAAATTCAGGGACAGAATCTGCTGATAATATTGAAAAACCTAAGAAACATAAAGGTAAAAGCAAGAAAACAAGAAAACTGCCAAATGATGGCAAAACCTTGTGGGAAAAAATAAGTTCTAGAAGTATGTATGCTGATATAGAGGAAATAAAAATGAAGAAAGGTTCAGTTAGTGCAAAACATGATTTTGATAGAAAAGGAAATAGAAAATATTTAAAACAAGTGAAACTTGAAAAAGAAGAAAGGAGAGAAAAATATCTAAAACAAAAACAGAAAGATGAGGAAGAAGAAATGCAAAGGATAGCTGATAGGGAAAGGGAAGAACAAGCAATGAGAGACAAAGCTGAAAGAGAAAGGAAAGAAGAATCCATGAAAAGGCTTGCAGATAGAAAGAGAAAAGAAGAAGAAATGAGACATGAAGCTGAAAGAGAGAGAAATGAAATAGATATGAGAAGGGTTGCTGACATGCAGTGGCAAGAAGAGCAAATGAGGATGGCAGCCTTTGAACATTTTAGAGGGCGTCCACCAAGGAGACCATTCAGAGGCAGACCATTTATGAGAGGTAGACCTCTTTTCAGAGGTAGACCTCCAAGAGGTTTCAGGGGTGGGTTCCCTATGTTTCCACCCATTAATCCATTCTACGCTAGTTTTCTTTATGAAATGGATCCTTACCTTTTGGAAAAGTTTATAAAAGAACATGGTCACAAACTTTTAAAGAAATCTAAGCGTCGTGGATATAAATCTGAATCTAGTTCTAGGTCAAGATCTCGTTCAAGATCAAGGTCACATAGATATAAAAAGAAGAAAAAACGTTACTACTCTGACAGTGATTCAAGTTATTCAAGAGACAGGTCTAACAGTAGATCAAGAAGACATTCATCTAGACATAGTTCAAGTTATTCTAGAAGTAGGTCTAGACATCGGTCAGGAGATCGCCCTCGAAGTCGTTCTAGACATCGGTCGAGAGACCGCTCTAGAAGTCATTCTAGACATCGGACGAGAGATCGCTCTAGAAGTCATTCTAGATCAAGGAGGTACAGCTCAGACCATCATTCTAAAAGTAGATCTAGAAGTCACAGAAGCCGATCAAGACATAGAAGATCATATAGTCATGAATCAAGAAAAAATTCTGTCTCGGATAAAGATAGTTCTGAAAGATCTCATAGTCGTTCAAAAAGAAAACATAAAAAATCTAGAAAGCATAAAAAATCTAAACACAGAAAGCACTCAAGAAGTAAACACAGATCAAAGAAATCAAGTGAATCAGAGTCAGAAAATGAAGAGAACAGTGATCGTGGCAGTGAATCAGATAATGAAAGCAATGCAGTTGAAAGTGAAAAATCTGCATATAATGAAGAGCAGTATTCAGAAAATGGTGTTCAACTGGAGGAGGAAGAGTCTGAGGGGGAAATAGTGTCTGATGGCAAAGGTGACTTGGAGAATGTGTCGGATGAGGAGAGTGGTGAAGCTTGGAGTAGCTCTTCAGAGGAAGGTGTTTTAGAATGATGTTAAATGACAACAGAACGTGTCATACCTGATGAGGGATATATGATACCTAGCGAGTGCAGATCTTGATTAAAAGAAAATAGTCTCTGTTGATAAGTTTCACTTCTCTAAAGGTGGAATGTATGACACAAATTTGTCGAAAGGTGGAATGTATGACACAAATTTGTGTACATTCCATCTTTCGAGAAGTGAAACGTATCAACATTATTACATTTATGTAAAATTAGCAAAAATTAGTTTCCTATCTGAGGACAACTATTAGAATGACTTGATGGATGTCATTTCATGACCGGTAACAATTAAATTGAGATCAGTTTTAAAATATTATGGGTTATTGAAATAATAATTTATACATGCATTTATTTTGCTGTATAGAGGAAATTTAGAACTTGAGTTTGGTATTATTTATTTAAATGAATTGGTAAAATGAAGGTATTTGTTTAGTCTATATTCTAGTCTCCTTTACAGAGGTCTATATGATAATTACTACCCTGCCAATATTGGCTAAGGTGGACACTGTAAGTTTACAATCCATTTTTAGCTCGACTATTCAAAGAATAGTCTAGCTATTCTACTCACCCTGGCGTCGACGTAGGCGTCACACCTTGGTTAAGTTTTTGCATGCAAGTACATACAGCTATCATTTAAAGGCATATAGCTTTGAAACTTATTTATTCTTTTTCTAGGTCAATTACCAACCTCACTGGGTCAAGTTCCATAACTCTAACATTTATTTTGAGTAAATTATGCCCCCTTTTGGACTTACAAAATGTTGCTTAAAGTTTTACATGCAAGTTACTATCTCCAAAACTAATGCAGATATTGAATTGAAACTTCACATGTGTCTTCGGGGTTATAAAACTAGTTGATAGCACCAAGTCCCATAACTCTGACCTTCATTTTGGCCAAATTATGCCCCCTTTTGGACTTAGAAAATTTTGGTTAAAGTTTTGCGTGCAAGTACATACAGTTATTACTAAAAGGCATATAGATTTTAAACTTACTTTTTCTTTTTCTAGATCAATTACCTACCTCACTGGGTCAGGTCCCATAACTCTGACATGTATTTTGGCCAAATTATGCCCCCTTTTGGACTTTTACCTACCTCACTGGGTGAAGTTCCATAACTCTGACATGTATTTTGGCCAAATTATGCCCCCTTTTGGACTTGGAAAATTCTGGTTGAAGTTTTGCGTGCAAGTACATACAGCTATTACTAAAAGGCATATAGCTTTTAAACTTATTTTTTCTTTTTCTAGATCAATTACCTACCTCACTGGGTGAAGTCCCATAACTCTGACATGTATTTTGAGCAAATTATGCCCCCTTTTGGACTTAGAAAATCCTGGTTAAAGTTTTACATGCAAGTTACTATCTCCAAAACTAATGCAGATATTAAATTGAAACTTCACATGTGTCTTCGGGGTTATAAAACTAGTTGATAGAATCAAGTCCCATAACTCTGACATGTATTTTGGGCAAATTATGCCCCCTTTTGGACTTAGAAAATCCTGGTCAAAGTTTTGCGTGCAAGTACATACAGCTATTACCAAAAGGCATATAGCTTTGAAACTTCTTTGTTCTTTTTCTAGGTCAGTTACCAACCTCACTGGGTCAAGTTCCATAACTCTTAACATGTATTTTGAGCAAATTATGCCCCCTTTTGGACTTAGAAAATTCTGGTTAAAGTTTTACGTGCAAGTTACTGTCCTCAAAACTAATGCAGATATGGAATTAAAACTTAACATGTTTCTTCGGGGTTATAAAACTAGTTGATAGCATCAAGTCCCATAACTCTGATATGCATTTGGTCAAATTATGTCCCGTTTCGAACTTAAAATTCTTTTGATATTTAACATTTTGGGTAATAATTTCCTGCTTCTGTGACAATATTCCGAATAGTCGAGCTTGGCTGTCTTACGGACAGCTCTTGTTTCTTTAGACAAGTCTGTTGGTCTGAATTCTGTCATGATATAACTATTTGGAGATAATGCAAATTATTTTACCAGTACTCATGTTTCTGTGGAAGTAAGAAGAGGTTGAATAAACCTTTTGTATCTCTTGAAGTCAGTGAAGATTTGTGAGTGAATCAGCTGTCATTTAAAGAATATGTTTGCTGTTTTGGGGAACACATGCAACTGTTAAAAACACTTAAAGCTCTCAAAGTTGGTTAAATTGTAACAGTTGCTTTAAATAATTTCAAATATTTCACCTAGAATCATGAAACACCATAAACAGTGACAGGAAGTGGGGGCACCAGTGTACTAGGGACACATATCTAGTTATTTCATAGTGGTGTTTCAAAATCTTTTAACCAGTATTACATGAAATTTAGGAGTGATCAAATTTATTATCTAACTTTTTATTGCCATTTGCAGATGTACAAGTGATTAATTTTTTTTTAAGAAAAATAAGTAGATTCCTGAAAATTGTGATTAATTTTTCATGCTGTGTATTTTTTTCAGTCAAAGTCTATAGCAGCATGATATGTGCTGTATGTTGTAAATGTATTAGTTCTAGAAAAATACTAATATTTGATCCCTGTAACAAGTTATGTGACAAAATATTGTAGTGTAATTAAAGGAAATAATCTTTAAAGTATTGTATGTTACTTCCTCTATTATCATAAACTCGGCTAAACAGCATTTTATACTATAAGTATCTCTTAGTTATGTCTGTCCATCGGTCAGAAATATGGTACTGTCCCAAGATCAGTTTTTATAGTCCGGAACATAGGCTTTAAAAATTGAAATTTATAGCCCAGCAGGTAATACAATGGTATTAGCCGGTATGAATAGCTAAACCCCAGTATTTTGAGAACTATTTAAAATTATAAAAAAGTTAAACATACACACAAGGAGGTCAAAATAAGCAAATGAAGGAATACAATGAAGCGACACCTAGAAACGATCGGCAGCCAAAACAACACTAGGGAATTATAACTTGTTTATAGTGCATCAAACCATACTCTTCATTCCGAACATGATTCAAAGGTACAGAGTGTAAATTAAGGGACAAATACCAAAGCAAAGCAGTGCACAGTCCAAATTAAAGCAGAAAGTGTAGCGTCCACTTGTGAAGCGGTTTAAACTCAAACACGCAGGGTTTTTTAAAACAGCAGGGTCGTGCCTGCACTTAGTGAAACTTAAAACTAGGCAAAATATATTTTGAAGTTTAACGACACCCCGACACTATTATAGGTCATGTGTCGACTTACAATGTTTTCATGCTGGATAAGCTCTCTGTGCCCCTCTAGGCATTATAAAAGACTGACGGGAATCTGGGTTGAACAACCAACCTTTTTTAAGCCAACTGGACGGCTTCCTTACATGAAAGAATTCTACACATCCAGCGAGATTTCAAACCCCAAGCAGTGATGGATAAAGATTTAAAGCCAACAGCCACTGATGCTCCGTGACCAAAATATGATACGAAAATGTCCAGAAAAGATTAATTATTAACATCCCCATAAACGTCAAGAGAGTGATATTCCTTCTTGTAACAAAGTCTCAGTTACAGTGTGGACGGCTAAGACACTTTCCTACGGAGGTGAAGGTCCCGGGTTCGATTCCTGGCTACTTATATTGCGGTGTGTCCTTGAGCAAGGCACTTTATCACGATTGCCTCGGTCGACCCAGCTGTTAATGCTATGGTTAAGGTGTAATTGGGTTAACTGTTTAAAATATGGTCGCTCAAAAGCTCAATAGAGCTTATTTTCATTGTTTCACAAAGCGACGGTAAATAAAATCAAAGAAGTATAAATTTATTTTTATAGCTCTTTGATAAAATTTACCTTTACTTTTGAACTTACAAAGAAATCGTAAATACGATAGAAAAATGGCGATCAATGTAACATGTGATAATAGTACCTTGTTGAAGGAGTTTAGTTGTAATTTATTTAATATTTTCGTCTTAGTCCTAAATGTAACTACATGCTTAGAAAATCTAATTTGTTTGAGAAAAGTGCATTGCATTCAGGGTAAGACAGAAGGGGGCAGTAAAGGAGCCAACCTTCCACAGTTTCACATACCAGAGATCTACAGTGGTTTCCAAATTGATAACGAACCACTGATAGCTAAGAATGGACTATTTTTTTTTTTTCCCGAAAAAATATTGACAAACCAAAAAATCCCCCTTATTCCAATGTATGTTACGTACATTTTTATCGACTGTTCTCTCCTTTGTTGCAAAAACCTGGTCGGTGTCCAGGCGTACTTCAATATTGTAAACGAGGGGAATGTACAATGCTGAAATTCATATAACCTCTCTCACTACAATATTTTTTTTTATAAATAATATCATAATCAATGGATGTTGATAAAACTGACATATTCATTTAACTAATAGCTCCCGAGAATATATTATAGCATTAATAACCATAGGAGTTAAACACATTATAAGAATATCGTTCAGATAGCGTGATATGTTGTTCAAAACCACGTGTTTAAAATTGTTTCAATTATTAATGAAAATATGGTATTTAAATATCGCATATAACACTTTATATTTTATTGCCTTGGGAAAGTGGGGGAGGGGTGCGGGGAGAGTGTACTGGATTCAGATATAAAAAAAAAACCCTCTGTATTTGAGGTTGCATTTCACAAACGAAATATAGTTTGCTTTTGTGGAAAAGGGTAACTTGCAAGCTATATTGTTCTCGTCATGCATTTACAAAATCTCAAAAATAGAACAAGTTGAAACCACATGCTTTCCAACACGACAAAAACAAAACTGTTTCAGGCTGGGTTTGATTGAGCCTGCACATTAGGACGGTAGTGAAAATGCAAGCTTCCGTCAGTGCCCTCTAGTACCGTTGGTTGAGCAGAACTCGACATTTGTACATGTTTCAATCAATAAAATATAATTAAGTAGATGTGTTTATGGAACCTTTGGAACAACAATACACTAAAAAATGCAATTCCGTGAAAAGCGGCGTATGGTTCCCGGTTAAAATAATGAAGTAGCCCTAAAAGAGAAAACAAGTAACATAATAACATACTATTTTTGTTTATGAGTGAAAATGAATATATCTGCCATAGATAATATAAGAGGCACATGCCATTTTGACTAAAGTGATGCGTTGTATTTTAATTAGGCGCATTTGTTTCTTTAAAACCAGGAAGATTGTATTCATGCATTTCAAATGTATGTACAGAAAGATGGTATTACACTAAAAGTGAAAGCACACGCACGCACGCACAGAGAGAGAGAGAGACTAGTTAAAAGCAGCATTAAGAGTGAGTGAACAATAAGGTTCATCAAACTACCAGCTGTTTCATCGCTACTGATCATTCCAAGGCTATACCCAACTATTTTCTATGGTGACTGATTTGTGCCATTTCGTTATTTCCTTCTGTTGTAGAACGTCTGGCGGGTTGGCGTTTGGCGGGGCGCCATAACGAGAACCGTTTGACCTAGAACCTTCAAACTTTATTTGCAAATTGGTCTTGGTCAGTAGACGATCCCTATCGACCTCGGGACCAATATGTCATGCTCCTCTTTTCTCCTTATAACAAGATCTTTCTCGTACAAACGAATTTTTTCTCTTCATTACAACAATAGACAAGGGCTCAGAAGTGAATAAGGTAGCGATGTTGATACTTGGCACAACAATCAAGTGCTGGTAAGTTCATACGGCAATAATGTCTATACTGGGCACAGCAAAGAAGAGCTGCTATGTAAATAGAGCAACAAGGGCTGAGAAGTGAATAAAGCAAGAATGTAGATATCGGATCGACAAATAATTGCTAAGAAGTGAATAAGGGAAGAATGTCGAAATTGGGTACAGCAAATCAGGACTGAGAAGTGAATAATGCAGCAATGTCGATATTGGATGCAGAAAATCAGGACTGAGAAGTGAATAAGGCAGCAATGTCGATATTGGATGCAGCAAGCAAAGACTTAGAAGTGAATAAGGCAACAATGTTGATATTGGTTACAGCAAACAAGGAATGGGAAGTCAATAAGGCGACGATGTCAATGTTGTATGCAGCAAGCAAAGACTGAGAAGTGAATAAAGCAAGAATGTCTATATTGGATGTAGCAAACAAGGAATGAGAATTGAATAAGGCGACGATGTCAATGTTGTATGCAGCAAACAAAGACTGAGAAGTGAATAAAGCAAGAATGTCGATATTGGTTGCAGCAAACAAGGAATGAGAAGTGAATAAGGTGACAATGTCAATGTTGTATGCAGCAAGCAAAGACTTAGAAGTGAATAAAGCAAGAATGTCGATATTGGTTGCAGCAAACAAGGAATGAGAAGTGAATAAGGTGACAATGTCAATTTTGTATGCAGCAAGCAAAGACTGAGAAGTTGATAAAGCAAGAATGTCGATATTGGTTGCAACAAACAGGGTCTGAGAAGTAAATAAGGCAACAATGTCAATATTGAATGCAGCAAGCAAAGACTGAGAAGTGAATAAAGCAAGAATGTCGATAACAAGGAATGAGAAGTGAATTAGGTGACAGTGTCAATGTTGTATGTAGCAAGCAAAGACTGAGAAGAGAATAAAGCAAGAACGTCGATAATGGTTGGAGCAATCAAGGCCTGAGAAGTGAATAAGGCAACAATGTCAATATTTAATGTAGCAAGCAAAAATTGAGAAGTGAATAAAGCTACAATGTCGATACTGGTTGCAGCAATCAAGGCCTAAGAAGTGAATAAGGCAACAATGTCAATGCTGTATGTAGCAAGCAAAGACCGAGAAGTGAAAAAGCAAGAATGTCGATATTGGTAGCAGCAAACAAGGTCTGAGAAGAGAATAAGGCAACAATGTCAATATTGAATGCAGCAACCAAAGACTGAGAAGTGAATAAAGCAAGAATGATCGATATTGGTTTGGGCAACAACCATGTCTGAAAGTAAATAAGGCAACAATGTCAATATTGAATGCAGCAGAAAAGACTGAGAAGTTGATAAAGCAAGATGTCGTTATTGGTTGCAACAAACAGGGTCTGAGAAAGTAATAATAAGCACAATGTCAATATTGAATGCAGCAAGCAAAGACTCAGCAAGCGAAGACTGAGAAGTGAATAAAGCAAGAATGTCGATATTGGTTGTAACAAACAAGGTCTGAAAGTAAAATAAGGCAACAATGTCAATATTGAATGCAGCAATCAAAGACTGAAAGTTGATCAAAGCAAGAATGTCGTTATTGGTTGCAAAAACAAGGTCTGAAAAGGGTAAATAAGAAAACAATGTCAATATTAAATCCCATCAGCAAAGACTCAGCAAGCGAAGACTGAGAAGTGAATAAACAAAGATGTCGATATTGGTTGCAACAACAAGGTCTGAGAAGTAAATAAGGCAACCAATGTCCATATTAAATGCAGCAGAAAAGACTGAGAAGTTGATAAAGCAGAATGTCGATAATTGGTTGCAACAACAGGGTCTGAGAAGTAAATAAGGCAACAATGTCAATATTGAATGCACAGCAAAGACTGAGAAGATGAATAAAAGCATAGAAATGTCGATATTGGTTGCAACAAACAAGGTCTGAGAAGTGAATAAGGCAACAATGTCAATATTGATGCAGCAAGCAAAGACTGAGAATTTGAATAAGCAAGAATGTCGATATTGATTGCAACAAACAAGGTCTGAGAAGTGAATAAGGCAACAATGTCAATATTGAATGCATCAAGCAAAGACTGAGAAGTTGTTAAAGCAAGAATGTCGATATTGGTTGCAGCATACAAGGTCTGAGAAGTGAATAAGGCAACAATGTCAATGTTGTATGTAGCAAGCAAAGACCGAGAAGTGATAAAGGAAGAATGTCGATATTGGTTGCAGCATACAAGGTCTGAGAAGTGAATAAGGCAACAATGTCAATATTGAATGCAGCAAGCAAAGACTGAGAAGTTGATAAAGCAAGAATGTCGATATTGGTTGCAACAAACAAAGTCTGAGAAGTAAATAAGGCAACAATGTCAATATTGAATGCAGCAAGCAAAGACTGAGAAGTTGATAAAGCAAGAATGTCGATATTGGTTGCAACAAACAGGGTCTGAGAAGTAAATAAGGCAACAATGTCAATATTGAATGCAGCAAGCAAAGACTCAGCAAGCGAAGACTGAGAAGTGAATAAAGCAAGAATGTCGATATTGGTTGCAACAAACAAGGTCTGAGAAGTAAATAAGGCAACAATGTCAATATTGAATGCAGCAAGCAAAGACTGAGAAGTTGATAAAGCAAGAATGTCGATAATAAATGCGGCAACAGGTTGAGAAGTAAATTTAGGAACAAGTGTCAATATTAAATGCAGCAAGCAAAGACTGAGAAGTTAATAAAGCAAGAATGTCGATATTGGTTGCAACAAACAAGGTCTGAGAAGTAAATAAGGCAACAATGTCAATATTGAATGCAGCAAGCAAAGACTGAGAAGTTGATAAAGCAAGAATGTCGATATTGGTTGCAACAAACAAGGTCTAAAGAAGTAAATAGGCAACAATGTCAATTTGAATGCAGCAAGCAAAGACTGAGAAGTTGATATAGCAAGAATGTCGATATTGATTGCAACAAACAAGGTCTGAGAAGTGAATAAGGCAACAATGTCAATATTGAATGCAGCAAGCGAAGACTGAGAAGTGAATAAGGCAAGAATGTCGATATTGGTTGCAACAAACAAGGTCTAAAAAGTAAATAAGGCAACAATGTCAATATTGAATGCAGCAAGTAAAGACTGAGAAGTTGATAAAGCAAGAATGTCGATATTGGTTGCAATAAACAAGGTCTGAGAAGTAAATAAGGCAACAATGTCAATATTGAATGCAGCAAGCAAAGACTGAGAAGTAGATAAAGCAAGAATGTCGATATTGGTTGCAACAAACAGGGTCTGAGAAGTAAATAAGGCAACAATGTCAATATTGAATGCAGCAAGCAAAGACTCGGCAAGCGAAGACTGAGAAGTGAATAAAGCAAGAATGTCGATATTGGTTGCAACAAACAAGGTCTGAGAAGTGTATAAGGCAACAATGTCAATATTGAATGCAGCAAGCGAAGACTGAGAAGTGAATAAAGCAAGAATGTCGATATTGGTTGCAACAAACAAGGTCTGAGAAGTAAATAAGGCAACAATGTCAATATTGAATGCAGCAAGCAAAGACTGAGAAGTTGATAAAGCAAGAATATCGATATTGGTTGCAACAAACAGGGTCTGAGAAGTAAATAAGGCAACAATGTCAATATTGAATGCAGCAAGCAAAGACTCAGCAAGCGAAGACTGAGAAGTGAATAAAGCAAGAATGTCGATATTGGTTGCAACAAACAAGGTCTGAGAAGTAAATAAGGCAACAATGTCAATATTGAATGCAGCAAGCAAAGACTGAGAAGTTGATAAAGCAAGAATGTCGATAATAAATGCGGCAGACAAGGTCTGAGAAGTGAATAAGGCAACAATGTCAATATTGAATGCAGCAAGCAAAGACTGAGAAGTTGATAAAGCAAGAATGTCGATATTGGTTGCAACAAACAAGGTCTGAGAAGTGTATAAGGCAACAATGTCAATATTGAATGCAGCAAGCGAAGACTGAGAAGTGAATAAAGCAAGAATGTCGATATTGGTTGCAACAAACAAGGTCTGAGAAGTAAATAAGGCAACAATGTCAATATTGAATGCAGCAAGCAAAGACTGAGAAGTTGATAAAGCAAGAATGTCGATATTGGTTGCAACAAACAAGGTCTGAGAAGTAAATAAGGCAACAATGTCAATATTGAATGCAGCAAGCAAAGACTGAGAAGTTGATAAAGCAAGAATGTCGATAATAAATGCGGCAGACAAGGTCTGAGAAGTGAATAAGGCAACAATGTCAATATTGGTTGCAACAAACAGGGTCTGAGAAGTAAATAAGGCAACAATGTCAATATTGAATGCAGCAAGCAAAGTCTGAGAAGTTGATAAAGCAAGAATGTCAATATTGGTTGCAACAAACAGGGTCTGAGAAGTTAATAAGGCAACAATGTCAATATTGAATGCAGCAAGCAAAGACTGAGAAATTGATAAAGCAAGAATATCGATATTGGTTGCAACAAACAGGGTCTGAGAAGTGAATAAGGCAACAATCTCAATTTTGAATGCAGCAACCAAAGACTGAGAAGTGAATAAAGCAAGAATGTCGATATTGGTTGCAACATACAAGGTCTGAGAATTGAATAAGGCAACAATGTCAATACTGAATGCAGCAAGCAAAGACTGAGAAGTTGATAAAGCAAGAATGTCGATATTGGTTGCAACAAACAAGGTCTGAGAAGTGAATAAGGCAACAATGTCAATATTGAATGCAGCAAGCAAAGACTGAGAAGTTGATAAAGCAAGAATATCGATATTGGTTGCAGCATACAAGGTCTGAGAAGTGAATAAGGCAACAATGTCAATATTGAATGCAGCAAGCAATGACTGAGAAGTTAATAAAGCAAGAATGCCGATATTGGTTGCAACAAACAAGGTCTGAGAAGTGAATAAGGCAACAATGTCAATATTGGATGCAGCAAGCAAAGACTGAGAAGTTGATAAAGCAAGAATATCGATATTGGTTGCAGCATACAAGGTCTGAGAAGTGAATAAGGCAACAATGTCAATATTGAATGCAGCAAGCGATGACTGAGAAGTTGATAAAGCAAGAATATCGATAATAAATGCGGCAGACAAGGTCTGATAACTGAAAATAAAGCAGCAACATTCGACGATATGGGGCGCAACAAACAAGAGCTGAGAAGTGAATTATAGAAACAACAATGTCATTATTTGGGAACAGCTGAAAGCAAGGAGGTAATATCAAAGATGTAAGGAAATATTCTAGAAGAACAGAAAACAGGGCTAGCCTTGCATCGCATCCAGTCTATCTACCTAACTCATCTTCCCCTGAAATCTTGGAAGATGAAAACTTCCATACTGTGCAAAAGCAGTATTTAAAAAAAATGATGTTTTTCTTTTACCTTTTTTTCCTAAGGCAATTACCAGAAATTATTAACATAGAAACAGCTTCAAACATAGACCAGAATGCATTGCTCACGTGGGATACCAAATAGACTTTTCTACTTTTTCAAGCATTTTAGTAAATGTATTTTTTTACAACTCTTCTATTTTCTTGGCATAACGAATAAATAGTTATATGGCTAGTAACACAGTTTTCTCTTCATGTGGGATTTTTTAAAAAGAAGAATATAGAAATGAAGAAAAATATAAATTGAAACAAAATGTATATGATTTATTGCACAGAATATTTCAAGATGACTGGTTATACATATAAAATCTGTCATAGTATTACATGAAGTGTGTATTCTAGAGTTTTCTGGATTAGTATAAAAACATTTTACAAACGGTATCATTCTTGATGGCATGTTATTTTGTTTGGTCCATTGTACAATGCATATGCTGTCACATTCTTGTCTTCTCAAAAAAAAAAAAAAAAAAAAAGAATTTCTTGTGAAGATGTACAATTTTCACATGGAATTTGACAGGATTTATTACTTTATCAGCATTTGAATAGTTACATTTTGCATTTAGTCATAATGAGGTCTAGCCTTCTATTGTAGAATATAAAATTCAAAGAACAATAGAAGAAGCATAGAATATTTGGAGAACAAAAAGTTCTAGCAGAATACCAAGAATGCACAATAGAACATTTTTCATCTCTTTATAAATATATGAACAATTGTGGTATTATCCTCTCACCTCCTGTCTTCTTTAAAACACAAGCAAAACTGCGATTTAAATGATGTTACAACTAGGACATAGCTCAGTTGGTTGATTTGTCGTCTTTATGATTATGTTATACATGAACAATGGAAATAAACTGATTTTCTGGTATAATTATTCCAATATATTTACATACAGAAATTATGTTAGCCAAGGTTTAACTCAGGAAAAAAAGGTCTGTACTGTGTTAAATAACATTAATAAGATAGACATTATTTAATGTTGTTAATGTTGGATATAGACACTTTGTTTCCTGGCTACAGTTTCTCTTCCTGTATAAATAGGAAATGCGATAGTATTATACTAGTTTTTGGGTGAACTTAGTCAAAAAGATTATATAAAATATACAACGAATGTTCAACATATTTCCCACAAACACTCGCGCTAAATATTACACGTCGTCACATCTGTAACATGTTTCCCACAAACACGTATTACACCTAACATTTTTCCCACAAACACGTATTACACCTAACATATTTCCCACACCTAACATATTTCCCACAAACACGTATTACACCTAACATATTTCCCACAAAATCCATGCTGAATATTTTACCACCACAGCTATAACATATACCCAACAAACAGCCACAACATCAGAACCAAAAACATAGATTCTAAATATTACACCATAGCGCACCTATTACATGTATACCCGCCCCCCAGCTACCCCCCCCCCCACCCCACCCCAAACATCCACGTTCAGTATTACTAGTACTAATATCCTTTAAATACTAGATGAATTTAAGTTTATGCTATTTGATAAAACTGTAGGATACCTAGAAATTTCTCAACATGGAGATATATTCAAACTATACAATTATGCAATTGGCCAATAAATATTTCAGTTTCGTTCTGCTAGGCATATTAAAGTTCAAAGTTGTATTTTTGCAAAGGCCGGCTTTTGCTTTATAGAATACATTTCTATTTCAGCATTTGACCATATTCGATATTTAGTAAACTTTAGCTACAACATAAGTAGATAACTTTTAACCCAGCTACAACTAAAAAAAGAACTGATATTAACATCCTTAACCCATACTGTCATCCTTAAACATAGTTTCACTTTTTGTACAGCCCCACTCTTTCCATATTTCATGTTTAACGTAATCTTGAAGATCACAATTCATCCTCGGAATCACTTTCGTAGATATCGGACTCTTTTTGCAGGTGTTTGTATTCCGGACCTTTGTTTTCAGTGTTCCTGGCTGGGCCGGAAATAAAGTCCTGTGTTGTATCAACATAAACACCGGCACTCTGTGATGACTGCTTTAGAACTTTAGTTTTGCGGTGATATTCCAGATCTCTTTCACTAGAAAATAAATTGAAATCCTTTATATTATAGTGTAGTAGGTACTAAATAGTTCCCTTATATCGTGTTTTTGACTGCAATATAACATTTAACAAAACACTTTGACATTTGACGCAGTGATCGAACGTTACTCATTTAACTTTTAAAAAGTCAGAAAATATATGTAAAAGATGCATATGTGCATATGTTTTATACCATTTATAATCTTTTACTAAATTAAGTTAATGCAGTAACGGAACTCAGCGAGATGAAAGCAATAGCATAATTAGTTAGAAGAAGTATAACCTATATATTTATCACAGTTTCACAAGCAAAACTGTAGACCCCGAGATTTGCAAACTAAAATAATGTACTTAATGAAAATGAATTCACTTAATGCGTAGTGCATACCCTGGCATAAGATACCAATAAATGAATCAAAATTTGAAAATCGCCGGTTGCTGACTGGATGTTTGGACTCGTTTAGTGTAGGCTATACTGAAATAAAGTTTTGCAGTGATGGAGTGCAGCGAAGTGAAGCATTGACTTAATTCATTCATTAGAAGACCAGTAAGTGATCTATAACCTATCCATAGTTTAACAAGTAAAATTGTAGGTAACCAAAACTTTTTTTCAATACAGAAATTATTTCCTATCATATTTTAACGTCAAACTTTAGACTGTAACATAAAAAGTCAAATTTACAAACACAGGTAGTTGCCCATCATATACAAATCCATTGCAAATTCAATTATCATGCATTCAGCATCAATAATATAAATACTGTTTAACTTAAGTGCATTTCTGCATGCACACACGTCCAGATCTATATGTCCTACAGTTTAATTAACAAGGTACGGGGATATATACCTTGGCAAAAGTATAGCATGAAAACACTTTCTGGTGTCAGACAAGACGCCCTTCAAACAGTATATCAAAGGATACAAGAGACAAAGACATTATTCGCACATGTATACCGTTTCTTCATAGCATACATGATTCTTGTCACTTTGTCATCATTTATTGAGAAAATAATGTTAAAGGTATATACCGTTTCTTCCTAAGGTACATGACTGCCGCAAATGTTATGAAGCCCACCGACACCAGAACTCCAAATACTACCCCTGCAATAGCACCTGAAATTAATTTTCTTCATTTAGTAAAGGAACGAACCAAGTATGCTGATGGACGAAATACACAAATTAAAAATATCATATATGTAAAGGCGTTAAGAAAAGTTTGTTTTTTGCAAAATACTCGAAATTTACCCATTTTTTTGAAACTCTGTACTCTAAGTGAAATTTGGTGTTTATGTTTTATGAAGGTCACGCATATCAAACCATAATCCAAAACATAATCCAAACTCAATGAGTATCTTATTAAACTATATACAAGCGTTTTTCCCCTTTTATTCAAAATAGGGTTGTTTTTAACAGAATTATAAATTTGAACTTAAAAGCAAGTGTATGTCATAAAAAGTTCCAGGTGTACATATTATTCGAGTACCAGCAAGATATATAAAATGTTCCTACATCACAGTGTTTCTTATGTCGCAGTTCTTGTATAAATGCTGTTTCAAAACTATCATAGATATTGAAGTTCCATAATCCATTAATTTCTCAAGTTTAAATATTATGTATTTAAACATGTTTATGTCTCTTTTTATTTAGTATGTTATTTGAATGATGCATAAACGATTTTCTCAAAGGTGTTGAAGGCTTCGAAAGTGTATCTTTTGTTGCTTGCCTAAGACAATGTTCTGTTTTCAAAGTCAGCTGAAGGACTTCAAAGGTCCTTAAATGTTTAGCAGAACATTGTAATAAAAACTGACTTTAAACATACAAAAGGCTAAAATGCTATTTTCGGTAGCAAGTGGTCAATGGGTCACTCTTGGAAACAAATAATAGTGCAGTTTTTACGTCTGATAGGGCATTCAATGAAACAGGCATAACTGTATGTGGACAGGCATGAAAGACAATATTTCAATCTATACAAACTCGCACAAATCCATCTTTGACAAGTATATAGTCTCAGTATCATACTGCTCTTCTAAGGTTTGGTATTTTAACAAGGGTATAAAGGTTGAAAGACTATCTTTAAGTTTTTACAAAAGGTTTAGTTTATTAGTTTATTAAAGTCTCGTTCATTTATAAAACCAACATTGACATTTACAATAAAAACATTAAGACAACATATACATGACCAATCTATAAAGAATTATAGGAGACTAGAACATGCACATTTTACGACCTGGCATGTGATTTTGCAAAGAATATACATGCATAAACTGCATAGAAGAAATCAATCAATCATTTAGCATTACTATAATATTAATATCACAGACAGAATTTCAGAAATATGGTGTCTCCCAAAACATTAGAATTAGACAGCCTGTTGAAACGATAAGAATCAGCAAAAAAGATCTACCAAATAAAACAGGCAACCTAAAATTTCGCCAGGGATCCAAACACCCCAATAAATTTATGAGGTGTCAAAATTTGTACACAGAAAAAAAATGTTTTTAGAGAGGTGGGCCGGTTTCCATTGTTTGTACATACAGGTACATATAATTAAACTGTACCATTGTGATCACTCAAGGTATACAAAACAGTTAATAAACACATTAAATCAGATTCTGAATCCAATCCGAATAAGTCTACATGGGTCACCAATGTTAAATCTCTGTTGTCTTTTTTGTTGGTTTAGTCATACTACAACTAGAATTATGTACATAGGACACGGATGCCTCCACACAATTGTGCCATCTTCTAAATAGCAAAATATTTAGTACAGACTATCATGAAGAGTTTGAAGCAAATTGTATTCAGATAAGGTTGTGCATCTCAGCAACTTTGAATCCATTCATTCAAAAAGTGTATGAAAAGTTGAACACACCAAATTTCTTCACTGGTATTAAGAAAGGCCCATAATTCTAAAAAAAAAATAGCCACGGAAAAAAATCCATTATTTATGGTCATCTTCACAAGTTTCTTCATCTGTAAAACTTTCAAGCATATACTTTCAATGGTGTTTGAAGAGTTGGACAAATAAGATTTTTCTCTCTATTCTATATAGCAATACTATCAGAGGGCCATCACTGTGGTAAAATAGTCACAGTAAAAGTTCCTTCCTTTATAAGCTATCTGTACATCAAGCTTGTTCATCTATGAAAGTTTGAAGGAAATCAGCGTCGGAGGAGTTGGACACAAAACATTTTGGAACGGACGGACGAACGTAAAGACAGCAGTAACGCTATATGCCCTCCCCATAACTTAGTATATGAATTTTGAGATAGTTAATATTAAACAAAAATTATTAAATATTGGAATATTCCGAAACACCATACCTTTTTATTCTATACGATACCAAATAGTTGTTAATTCGTAATTCGTGCCTCAATACTCGTTCATGAATCCTTAAATATTCACATTCACCATTGTTCCCTATTCATCTGCAAATGCTTGAAGTCATGGTCAGTAGGTAGTCTGGACTACTGTACATGCTACTATGTGTTACATTGAATAATGGCGGGTTTCAATGTTGAAATAACAACAATTGAAATTTATATCGTTAATTATGCTCTTAATTTCAAATTAAGCGTATATTGTTGTTTTATGTGTGTGTGTGTGTGTGTGTGTGTGTGTGCGTGTGCGTGCTTTGAACGATCATAAAATAAGGCCCAACCAGTCACTGAGGTAGGAATGAATAACAGCAGCGTTAGTGATTCGGAATACCCGGAAATGACTCGAAATAGTCGAGTTCATGGAGGTTCGGGGAAATTTAAGTTTTTGGTAAAGTAGGCGACATTTTATAAATCAGATAATAGTTGAATGTTCATGAATATGCATATAAAAACAAAATTGCACTTGGTGTTTCAGTCCCACTTTAATTCAGAATACCTGAGTACACTATTTGAATGAGTGGTCTTACAAAAAGCAATGTCAACGGTTAGTTTCCGATCATCCTATAGGGAGGTTAGGACATTCTTGTAATAATGGAAACTCGCTTACCAGCTTCTGCTTTTACTGGGTCAAAGTCATCATGTCCAGGTAATTCTGTAGTCTGTGTGGCGTTGAGAACAGGGTCTAAAATACGTGAAAATAGTTCATGTTTTTGTTTAATTCCTTTTCGAAAAAAAACCACTAAAGATATACTCACAGGTAAAGGAACCAAAATAAGGTAAAAGCCACTTAAAACAAAAGCGTGCACATTTAAGTTCTAAACATAAAATACACACCCATCCTATATATGACAAATATTATAACCTGAATATAAAAGAAACTACCAGATATGTTTTCATACTCCATGTCTAAACCCACTTCACAGTGTTAAAGTGTGTCACATAATAAATATTGTTATCTAGTGAATTAATTCATACCCCTTCCTGTTTAAGCTCGGCTTAGATTACAGATTTAAACGAACCTTACTGTAGTATCTATGAATATGTAATGAATGTAAGTCATTAAACAATGAAATAGGAGGAGATAGTCGTTTAAATGTTAGTGAATGCTGAATCCTATTTAGTGCATTGCATACTCAGGAAGAAAAATACTGAACTACGATTCATTATACAAAAATGTATAAAGTTATTAACAAAATGATTTCATGTTGGCCTTGTTATTTTTTCTGAGTGTGGTCCTATTAGCCGCAGGCCGATGCTGAGGGCCAGCACGACTGTCAGAAGGCAAACAATAAAGTCATATTACATCATTTGATTAGTGGTAATTTTATTTTTCAGCTATGTAGTTAAACCAGTTAAAATGTATCAACCTAGTACTTTGGGGAAAGTAGCATCCGTGTTTAGCTATGACATGAAAGTGTTCGAGCAAACAAAAATATGATGTTTTTGTTGTCAAGAGTACATGACTGACCAAATGTCTGTAGTTTTTTCCTGTTTGTAAAATACTCCGAGTAAGCTCAATACAACATCTGTTTATTACATTTGACTTTCGTTGGATGAATTTAACGCATCATCTGTGAGAATGAGCCCTTGAAGAAACTTACCATAGAACAATTGCTTCATACAGATATTTGCTTCATACAGGTGTTTTAAAGTTATAGTATGTAAACCGTCACCATTATCACCACAATCAGACATGCTTTTAATGTTCCGAGTAACTTATGTAGATCATTTAAAAACTGTGTTGCCTTCATGGAAGATCTTTGCGCAGGAAATCAGGACAAGTTGATTGTTGTGTCCAAAGGTACTTAAAGTTTCTTGTTTGTAAACAAATAATCGAACCTATATCGTTGCAGGGTGAATGCTTCCGAGGTTAAAAAGCCGGTTTTACGTTAATGATGTTGAATGTCGAGAACAAACAGTCTTTTTTGAAAATCAAATTATTACCTTACTTGTGTAAATAAGACTATTACTCGACTTGAACCAGAACCAACATTTCGATATAGCCTAGTATATTTGAACCGAAGCCACTGTTTTGAGACACAGGCACATGACGATGTTATATACTTCTAATCAGACAGAACCGAGACAGACGGGCGCGACCCCTTAGCACCATGTATGGAACCTTACCAGTATAGGACAAAACAACTGATAAATACAAGTTAGGGATATTTAACAAAATGATTCCATCTTAGAAAAAGATGGTGTTAATTCATAGCAATGTATAATGAGCAGACGTTCTTTTTCCCTTTAGTTTTATATACATTATTGTACGTGAAATAAAACAGTATGCTAAGACTTACGTTCGATTTTTGTTTTGTTGTGTTTCCAGAAAAATAAGCCTTCACAAACCAAAAACAGGAAATTCAAATAAATATAAGTAAAACTCCAAATCATTTTTAACAACTAACCATCTCATTTTTATCAATATTAATGATTCATAACTAAATGTGACCAGCTGAATCTGATACATATATATGATAACAAAGGTAAACACTGGAGTGTTTGATAACCACCAGTAAACGACCCTTGACAATACCACAAATGGATACGGAAAAGTAAGTATGCACCAAATAGCTAGCCAGACAGCAACAGTTATTATTCTGCAGAAGGAGACTGGACGTTGCACTTCTTATGCCATTTACCAATTTTAGTGAGCGAACGGTGTTATGACTTGAAAATGACAGGCATTTAACTTAAAAATCGAAAGTAGCCTACTAGGATACATTATCATATAAAACAGATAATACTTAAAGTTCTCCTCTTCAAACCCAGAAGTGGTTAAGGTGAAAAAAGACTATAATGTCCTCCGCATTAAGTTGGAGAAAAAAACAGCACATAATAACATCCCTCGAATTGCAAGGAAAGTCATGTGAACTGCTACATTCTCCTCGGGTACCCGGCCAGAAACGTTAATTTATTTGCGTTGACAAAAACGTTTTTGTTTTGACACCTTTGGCCGGCCGTCGAGTAAGTTAGACATGAATAAAAACTCGTAGAGTGTAATACATCCTACATTTTAACATCTGCCATTTTTCAAGTTATCATTGCCTAACATTTTGCTCATTTCTAGCAATACGAACCAGCAATACATATTAAGCAGTTCAACGTCCCATCCCCTAGTTTCTTCAAAGGTATTATTATACATCTAGCTTTTCTCTTCTTTTAATAGCGTCTTTTGTAGGTAAGCTATATATTTCCAGTGTGATAATCTAGGGCCCAAGTGGAAATAAATCGTAAAATCTTTTATGGTCTTAAAAACTATACCATTACATTATTTTTGCTTGAATTTTCTAAATCATTTAAAAATTGATGCTTGTCATGACATCTTAAAGTGATGTTCAATCTTACGTGATTTATATAGTGTGTTTAGCAAATATAAATATTTACATATATTTATTATTTTGTTAGACACTACATGTTTAGTACGTTGTTATTTATATGATATAAAAAATGGCATGTTGTTGCATGCCAAATAGCATGTTATCATATGCTCCTCCTAGCATACAGAAAGTGGGAGTTGGAGGGATATGAAATTCAGTCCCTATAAATGTCGAGTTATCCACGTCATAATTCCAACAAAATAGATAGATAAATAATTTGATACGGCTGATTGGGTTTTCATGTTTAAAATTTTAGAAAAATTTGGCTTTCATGAATCATTTTCAAGATGGGTTAAAATATTTTATACTAATATATCTGCCTGTGTCACAAACATAGGATGGATTTCCGAGTTCTATAACACAAGTTAAAAGATGAGGCTTTCCATTACCAGCTCTTCTTTTTGTCATTATAGTCGAATATTGGCAATAAAAATATGACCAAACCAAGAAATTACGGAATAACTATAAAAAGTGATGTATCTATCGCTGATATTGAAGAATTTGGCAATTATTCAGGTTTGAAATTAAATAAAAGAAGTAACCGAGGCCTATGGACAGGAAAACAGAAGAAAAATACATGCACACATATTTATGATACTAATTGTACAAATAATTATGTGAAAGCTTGATTAAAAAAAAGACTTTGAATGAAAGATTTCTGCAATGCCTAAAACTTCTCTCGAATTGGAGCAAAAGAAATTAAACATTTTATGGGAAAATTCTTGTTTTGAAATCTTCAATCTTCAGCATTACCAAACTTTACATATTTATTGCAAAATTTACAAGTACCTAAAGATATCACTAACCAGATTAACGCCATATTTTAGAATTTCTTTGGAATGTGAAAACGACAAAGTTAGACGTTCATTTACAATTAGCCATAAAAGTGATAGAGGCCTTGATATAGGAGATATTGATTCTTCTTCTAAAACAATGAAAATTATATGGGTAAAAAAATTAACTTCTTCTGAAAACGCGAATTGGAAGGTTATTCCTTCTTTTTTTTCAAATTCAGTATGGAAAGGAGTTCTAGGTATTCATGATGAATTTAGATTCTATTAAACCACTTCCACAATCATATCTTCTATTACCTGTCTTTTATAAAACTGAACTACAAATATGGATAGAGTTCAACAGATCTCTCCGCAACATTAGTAAATTAGAAACTTTTGATAAACTAAGACAACAGTTATTCAGGGGCAATAGCTTTATTAAGCATAAAGGAAAATGTACTGTATTCAAAAAGTGGATAGATTCTAATATACTATTTGTTGATGATTTATTGTCAGAGAAAGGCGAACTTGATACAAATCGAATACTCGGTAAAAAAAACTGGATATCAGAAATAAACATACTATAAAGCGCCATTCCTAAGGAATGGAAAATAATCTAAAAACAAAAGACTCTTATTTGACTAAAGTTAGAACAAACTTAACCTTCCCTGATGTAAAAAGGAAACCATTTACTGAAGCCAATAAGGGATATATATATAGTATTTGTTAGCAAATCTGTAGGTTTTGGGAAACACATATTGGTCATCAAATAAACTGGAATGCACTTTCCTACTTTTCAAACGAAATTATTCCTGATAAAAGGATCAGACAGCTAAAGTATAGATTGCTTCACCGTATTGTTGCTACGAACTTGAAACCTTTTACTCTTAAAATAATTAAGATAGCCCGAACTGTCATCTTTGTAATTGCATTGAGGACAGGTGTCATTTCTTCATTAATTGCAGTTATTCATCGTATTTTTGGAAGATCGTTCATGAATCACTTAGTAAATGTGGTTTAGATAAATCTGTGAAAAAAATATTAATAACATAGTGCTTGACTACATATTGATTATGATGAATATATCATATTAATATTTTGCTCAGTATAATAACATACTGTATTTACAAGACATATATCTTTAGTGAACGAAGAAAGAAATATATCATTTCTGCGGCCGTAACGTAATAAAACGTATAAGCGTATGATGGCCCTTTCACGCTTCCGTAGAATCAACATTTATGATACGAAATTCATTTTGAAAATATTTCTGAAATGTCTAGGTCTGCAGCTCTCAAATACGGAAATATCTGACATCTGAGGCATATACTGACACTTTTAGACAACATCAAAAAGGACCCTTTGAACGATTTGACGAAGTTCCAAAATTCTCCATATACTCTTGCTCCGTTACGGACCCCTGTCGGATTTGTATTTATTCCGAGTGCAAATATCTTTTCATAGATAAAAAGCTGACATATCGTGCTAAAGCCCAGCTAGGTATTTCAATTCGTTCGAAAATGCTGAAAAGTGACTCCTCGTGAGCAAAAAAATAAAAAAAAAAGTCCACGCGCGTACATTTTGACGGGGTGACCCCTGCGCATGAACCCTGGCAATCGACATCGTTTTCAAGTATATTCTGTTTACCTTCCAGAAAGCTGAAGGTCATCTAACGTCATTTTCTGTATAAAAATGTGCTTATGTTCTACACTGATATATCAATTGTTGTCAAATATTTGTTAAGAAATAGAGATTATAAAATACATCTACTATTTAAATTTCTGAATGCATTAAGAATACGTTTGCAAAAGAAACTATATGTACTTGTCATTTTCAAGCATAGATCTATAAACTATCTTACTAGATTCTATATCATACGTGTTTGTATGTTATATATCATACGTGTTTGTATGTTATATTGTGAACCTTTTTAATAACTATGCTGTTTTATGAAAAAATTTTGAAAAAGAAAAAAAAGGTTGAAGGAGCGACAGAAGGTAGAAACATTTCTAATTACGATTTAGTAGATCTAGATTCTATATTAAATGAAGTGTTACACATTTCACGTTCATCACGGACCGACCATGGTCGAAACTTTTTATCGCTGAATGTAACAGCTAAGACATAGCGGACCAAAAACGTCTGAACAGAACCTTTAACGCTGTATAATTTTATGAGCTCAAGCTAGAATGCAAACTCTATTAAATTGAATTAAAGTACATTATTATATATGTATAATATTTCGAAAGACCTTAAACAACATTTTTAAAAATCATCAAAACAAGATTTCAGTGTTGTTATATTTTCTGGTCCTTTGGGATCATGGAGTCAGTTCAACATATGTAATAGAGTTCCGCTTAAGCCGGTGCTAGGGGGGCGTGAGAGGTGTTGCACATTTCATTACCTCTCATGAACAGACTCAATCAAACCAAGTCTGCTATTATTATTCTTGGTTGCATTCTTTGCTTCCAAAGGATTTTTTTTACAGATTTTATTAACTATCACAACAGCAATCTTAAAGTGCCGTGTGGCGGCTGTAAAAAGTCTCCCCGTACTTGGATTCAGTGTTGTTATATTTTCTGGTCCTTTGGGATCATGGAGTCCATTCAACATACGTAATAGAGTTTCGCTTAAACCGGTGCTAGGGGGCATGAGAGGTGTTGCACATTTCATTACCTCTCATGAACAGACTCAATCAAACCGAGTCTGCTATTATTATTCTTGGTTGCATTCTTTGCTTCCAAAGGATCTTTTTATTGGTTTTAGATGTCGTTTAGATAATATTATATCAACAATCCCACTACGTTTAAATATTTGTTTTATGATTCAAAATTGTTAGTACGAAATCTGCCCAATGCTAATGTAAAGCCTGAAATTTCTCACTTCGCCGTTGTGATCTCGCGCTTCGTCTTTCACGCTTCTCTGTCATGGGAAGGCGATACCCGAAGCGCGAGATCAAAATGACAAAGCACGAAATGGAGTTTTTGGTTTTTTGTTGTTGTTTTTTTTTCGAAATTTTTCGCTTCACCACCGTGATGTTTAGCTCAAAGAGTTATAAAAATAAATGTATTTTATACATCTTAAAAAAGCGCAAGATCACGATGGCAAACTGCAAAATGATTTAAAAGGAGTAAGAAACGTTTTACAGAAAACTGTTTTAGTTGAAGTAAAGATAATAATACATTTTAACGAAGTTGACATAATGCAGACGTCGATGACATCGGCCGAAATATTTTCCCCATGCAAAGCATCAGTTTCTTATTTGGTACATTTGTAACAATATCATGAACCTTAGCATGTCTTTGTTGACTGAGTATTCAGTTTGGAGTTATGGCAAAATTCCTTTTAACAACTCTCGAATATATACTTATAAATACACACATCTGTTGTTATCCAATCATAATGATGTTTTGAAAGTGTGTTACCACCAACCATCTGTTTTGAATACTGCACACATATAACATGAATCAATGAACCACAAATTGCACGTGCAATATTACACGCATACCTAGTAAAATAATACATTTTATATAAAAGATTAAGAACGAATAAGTTTTTTGTGCAATGTTTTAGTGTTCAACCCGTTTACAGTTGGACACTACGCTTCCCTCTTTAATTGTGTCTGACGGAAGAGGGGGAGGACTCTATGATGAGCAGTTTTTAAATCCTACCAGGACTGAACTGTTTTGATATCTGTCTTCTGGCCTGTTTCGTCGGGCCCTTAAGGGTGTTTCTCTTGTTGCTGTGTCTTCTGCAAAGGCATTGAGTACATACGTTTTTGGTTCTAAAGGTTTGCTTTTTATATATTTATACACGAGCATTTTTGTGTTTTACATGCCATGCCTTTTTGTTTCCATTACGTGTGTTAGAGATTCACCTGGAGGGGATAACTTTTATTTACACTGTCCCGTGTCTTTGGAACATGGTGGGGTAAGAGTGAGGTTGGGTGCGCACCATAAACCGGTTTAAGCTACCCAGTGGTGTTTTTGCCACTGACCGTTCCAAGGCGGTGCCCCACTGTGTTCCTTTGTTTGTTCGTTTTGTCCTTATGTGTTGGCTTTGTGTGTGTGCGCGTGTATGTGTATGTGTGTGTGTGTGTGTGTGTGCTTGTGGTGTACGCGTCTGCGTGCTGTGTGTTTCGTTTTGGGGAGGCTGCGTGTTTGGTACGTGGCATTCCCTGTTTGATATTTGTCTTTGTTTTTTTAGCTTCAAATACACGCCAAAATGCACCATTTGCGGTTCTCAGATGAAAAAAAAATCATGGGAAGGATACCAAGACCCCTACGCATTACCTCTGCGTACTATGAAGAATGCCTAGCTCTACGCGCCTGATTACAGAAATATTAAAGGCTATGTAGTTGTATAATGCTATACCATACTGTACGGAAAGGGTGAACCCCGAAAATTGTACCCTGAATACTATCACAACCTACCCCAGACGCGGGGCAGGTTGTGACGTTTGACAGGCCACGTTTACTAGCAGGTATTCTACATCTGCTGTTGTTACATCTCATGTTTTACAGGAAATGTTATAAACATCGTCTTAATGTACTGATAAACTGAAACAGCGCCCGAGAAGAAGGCAAAATATGAAAAATGGCACATTCAACCCCGTTCTCCCATAATCACTCTCGACTCCTCATGGAATCCATCGCAACGATTAGATTCTGTTTGCAAATTTAATTAATTATATCTACTTTTCGCGATTGGGTAAAAAGGTTACAAAAATGTGTTTCGGTAAAGTGGGGTCCGGGAATACTTTGAAAGTTTGTAATAAAAATAATTTTGATAAAACGTAGCACCGTGAAATCCGAATTTTTTGCAACATGTAAAGTGTTATGACGTCATGAAATTGTCACGTGACGTCATATGTTACGCGTTTGAATAAAATGGCGGCTGGAAGTTCCGGGGAAATTCACGAAATGATATCAAATTTGTTTTCACTGTGGTCTCTCGAGGCAAAAATATAGACTATGGCAGGTGAAAATGACAGTAAAGATAAAAGTAAAGAAGCAGGACCCGATGAAAAGTCCCCAAAGAAAAAACGTAGACTAAACTTCAAATTTGGAAGTAAGAAAGACAGCAAACCCAAAGCTCGGTGGGGAAAAGCCATATCTAGTGTTCGGCAGGTAGTCAAAATGTTTTATCATTTTAAACTTTTTTGAACATAAACTAAGCGGTTTTTTTAACTCCATGATAAGGTATTCCAGCCCATGTTTATTCTACATCCTTGCATGATTTCCGGACTTCATGTGAGGTCATGCAGAATTCATCTTAGTCTAGACTTAGATTTGAGACTCGCATACTTGTAATCTAATAGGTTTGCATTTGCCTTGCTACAAATAGATCAGAAGTACATTTATTAATTTATTAATAGCCAATTTATAAGAGAAATTTACGAAGTAAAGGAGATGATAAGATAAGATAAGATAAGATAAGATAAGATAAATTTTATTTTGAGTCGGCAAGACAAGTAACAATACAACATAAGCACTCTAGGTGCTTTTGAACCGACTATATGTTAACAAATTAATAAGGAACAATAGTAAAACAAGCTGTAAAAGAAGGACATGGTTTAAAAAAACAAAACATATGAACATTTAAATAATTATTGTTGCAAATTAACCTTAAAATTACATCTAGCACAAAGACAGAACATTATAATAGCATTGCACAATCAAGGAGATCTGGTATATAAAACAAACCATACATATTAGCACATGGAAAGAAACATAAAAATGACATGGCAGCATTTTGAATGTGATACTGATAGATGTTATATTTAACAACCATGTAGAGCAGTACATTTAAGACCATGTAATTGAGTTAAAAAACCATGTAACAGCTGCTGTTCTAGGTCAGTGACCTAAAAACTGCCATAAGAGAATAAATGTAAAAAAGTGAAACCATCAAAACAAGCACAAAAAATGCATAATTTAAAAGAAAGCTAAAGGAAGTTATCATCTCAGGATCAGACATGAGGTGAACTGAACAGCAACTACTACATGATAGCAAGAAAATTAAAGAAAGCATAACTGCAGGAAAAGCCAAGCAAATACAATTGCATGCAAGACATAACTGAAAGACAAGGCAAAATGAGAAAATAATACTACTGCATGATGGAAATCAAGAAAGCACAACTGCAGGAAAAAATAAATAATATACAACTACATGCAAGCAAAACCAAGAATACAGGGCAAAAATTAAATACATAATGTCACGCAGGAAAAACATATACATCAAACAGGTATGCTGCTAACCTGCTCTATGGGTATATAAAAAAGATGCAACTATTCGAGAGATTCAAGTTTTACACAAAGAACATTTACAATCATTTCCACTCCAAAAAGAAATCTGATTTTTAAACTGACTGAAGTTTACAGCATTTCTGTAGCTTTCAGGAAGGGAATTCCACAGAACAGGTGCAGCATACCTGAAGGAGTTCTTACCAAAATTTGAAGTTCTGACTTGTGGTACCTGAAGAATATTTGAATACCTAAAGTTATAGTTAGAATCTTTTTTATTAACAAGGTTGGACAATACTGGAGGTGCCAAATTATTTAATATCTTATATGTTTCAACCGCCATTGTTCTTAAACGTCTTACATGTAATGATGGTAATTTGGCAAAGTTTAACAATTCATCATAGGAACTACTGTAGTCATTATAAACATATCTGAGAGCTCTTTCCTGGATCTTTTCTATTTTTCTGGTATTCTTTACAGAACAAAAATGCCAAGACAAAGGACAAAAATTAAAATTTGATAATATGAAAGTATGAAAAATTGTGAGTCTGTTTAATTTACCTAAGTTTTTTCCAATCCTTTTTAGTACATTAAGTTGTTTTGCTGCCTTAGCACAAATATTTTTTATATGGTTATCAAACTTTAAATTAAAATCTATGTCAACTCCTAATAATTTTACCTCATCCTCACAGTTTATTACAGTACTACCTATGTTGAATTTTGGTGATTTATCTTTAGTTTTTTTGCCAACTGCTATTGCCTGAAATTTGTCTGGATTTGCCTGCATACAATTTATTCTAAACCAATGTATAAGTATTTCACTTTCTGATTGTAATGTTGTCATTAAGAGATCAAAATTTGGTGAACAGAAGGAGAGTGTATTATCGTCAGCATAGTTATAAAGGGTGCTTTTTTTGATAAAGTAGAAAATATCATTTATAAAAATGTTAAAGAGGAGAGGCCCTAATATGGAACCCTGGGGAACTCCTTTCTCTATATTTGCCCATGAGCTGACAATATCATTTATTTTAATTTGTTGTTTACGTGAGGACAGATAGCTTGACAAAAGTGTAACCGAATTTTCTGAAAGACCATAACTCTGAAGTTTTTCTAATAAAATTGGATGTGGTAAACAATCAAAGGCTTTACTCAGGTCCATTAAGATAGCTGCGACATAGTGATTTGAGTCCAGTGCACATTTCCAGTCCTCTAATAACCTTAATAAAGTTGTTTGGCAGCCATGACCCTTTCTAAACGCACATAAAAAATCATCAAAAATATTTTCAAAATAAGAGGTAAGTTGATCTGATAATACCTTTTCATAAATTTTAGAAGGGTTTGGCAGGATACTGACTGGCCTGTAGTTTGTTTTACTGAAAGGATCATTCTTTTTAAAAACTGGCGTTACCTGGGCCTCCTTTAACCTATCTGGAAAAACATTTGTAGAAATTGAAATATTTACCAAATCAGTATAAAAGGGTACCAGAGATTCTTTTCCTAGTTTCAAAATTTTAGCCGATATTTTATCAACACCTGTAGCCTTTTTTATATTAAATTTGTTTATAATTTTAGTAACTGTTTTATGATCTGTTGGTTGAAAAGAAAAACTGCCTGGAATAAAACCTTTTTCTTTTATTTTATGTATACTTTCATGATCTTCAGAGTTAAAAATTTCATCCTTGCCTATGTCTTTAGCCACATGAACAAAAAATTCATTAAATATTTCGGACACCTCCTTTTTATCAGATACTGTAATTCCATTTTCATTTAATGTAATTTTTGAATCATTTTTTCCTGACTTTTTGGATAGATAGGGTTTAATTGTTTGCCAAAAATCTGAGGATTTGCTACCGCCTACACATCTTTCTAAGAAATAATTTTTAATTGATTGCTTTTTAATCTTATTTACCATGTTTCTGTTCTGTCTGTATTTTTCCCAATTTTTTGAATTTTTATTTTTCAAATACTTGTGATATGCCATTTTCTTATGGTAAATTGCTTTCCTTAATGTTTTGTTCATATATGGCAATTGTTCTCTCTTCCTATATGACTGTTTAACAGGAACATGTTCATTTATGATTTTTGTTACATCTTCTTCAAATTTATTATATATATGATGCACATTTGATAATTCTTGAGGAGTATCTCCAGAAAGATTTATTTGTGAAAGATCATTTTGAAAAGTATCTATATTAAAGTTTTTAAAACTTCTATATGAAATTTTTTGTTTTTCAAAAGTTGGAATTGTATTATTTATTACAGTGCTAATCATGTTGTGGCAATCACTGATTCCTGTTGCAAAGTTTAATGTTTTTATACATAAAGATTTAGAATTTGTTAAAAATACATCTAAAAGAGAAGGACTGAAATTTTTTGTGAAACAGGTAGCCTCCTTAATAATATTTTTAAGACAAAAAAGTTCACAGAAATCTGAGATATTTCTTCCTTTGGTTTCTGACAATAAGTCACAGTTTAAGTCACCCACTACTGCATAATGGTCATAAAAATTTATACATTTATCCAGTGTTTTAGTAAGATGATCAAAGAAAAATTCATCATTTTGATTTGGAGATCTATATACATTTAGAAAACACCATTTTGTTTTGTTCAAATTTACCTCTATAACAATATTTTCTAAGTGATCCGATTCTAAATCTTTTCTTCTCCTTGATGGAATGTCACTTCTGGTGTATGCCAATAAACCACCCCCGTTTATATTTCTATCGCGTCTCTCCAGTTTGTAGCCTGGCACACTTACAGTAGCATCTAAAAAGGTATTGTCCAGTTTCGTCTCTGAAAGAAATAACAAGTCTACTATCATATCATTTAAGATTTCAGATATTTCTACAAATTTTGATTTTAAACTATTAATGTTCAAGTGTGCCAGAATAAATTTTTTAGGATGTTTAGTTCTCACTTCCCGCAGTTCTTGGAAAACTGATATTTGTGGATTTTCTCTTGAAGAAGATGAACAGGAAAGATCAATATATGACGAATGTTCTGATTCCAGTGAGTTGTTAAAAAAGGAGTCTGAAAAATTAAAAAAGTTGCATGCTGGACATAGCCATGGTTCATCAGAGTTGCTAAGAGAGTTATATTCTATGAACAATATTTCACAGTGAAGTTTTGTTTCTGATTTGCAGCAAACTGTTTGTTAGTCCCCAGTAGGTTGAAAACAAGTTTCGAGGACTATAGGAATGTGTTTTTTTGTTTGTCCGTCATTACGTCCATCCGAGCTCACATTTGCATACTTAGGTGGCTATAGGGACAATAGGTAACTATACTTTTTCTTTGATGTCATTCATCCCGTAAGGCTTTTATGTGGCTATTTTTCTCTTACGTGGCTAAAAGAACAATAGAGAGAACAAAAGAGGAGCCACATAAGTATCCGCCCGCCCGCTTAGCTCAGTAGGGAGAGCGTTGGTCTATGGATCGCGGGGTTGCGAGTTCGATCCCCGTGTCTCAAATCATTCGTCCTCCACCTCTGATAATTCATGTGGGGAAGTTGGCAGTTACTTGCGGAGAACAGGTTTGTACTGGTACAGAATCCAGGAACACTGGTTAGGTTAACTGCCCGCCGTTACATGACTGAAATACTGTTGAAAAACGGCGTTAAACCCAAAACAAACAAACAAACATAAGTATCCGTATGTAGGAACGCCCGTCTGCGTGCAATTTTATGTCTGGTCCATAACTCTGTCATTCAAGAAGGCATTTTAATATTACTTCATACAAACTTTCCCGATGATAATATGATGTGTCGTACGCAGAGCCTGGACTCTTAGCTCAAAGGTCAAGGTCAGATTTGGAGGTCAATGGTCAACAGGGCTTTTTTTCCTGTCTGGACCATAGCTCTGCCATCCATGAATGGATTTTCATATTACTGGGCACAAATGTTTCTTATTATAAGACGATGTTTCTTGCAAAACTTTCAGACCCTAGCTCAAAGGTCAAGGTCACACATGGCAGTCAAATGTTAACATGGCATGTGTATGATGAACTGGGTCTATTTCATTTCTGGTCTAGAATTAAGTCATCCATCAAGGGATTACAATATTACTTGGCATAAATTTCCCTATAATCAGACAATGTGAACTGCGCAAACCTAGAACCCTACAATGTTACGTAGCTTAAAGGTCAAGGTCACACACGGATTTCAAAGGTCAATAGGGTTTTTTTTGCCAGTCTGGTCCATGACTTTGTCAAGCAAAACAGGATTTTAAATATCAGTTGGCACAGATGTTCCCTTGGATGAGACAATGTGTCATGCACAAAACCTGGACCCTTAGCTGAAAGGTCAAGGTCACACTTGGAAGTCAAAGGCCAACAGGGCTTTTTTCCTGTCCGGTCTGTAACTCCGCAATTAAGGGATTTGATATTACTTGGCACAAATGTACCCCATGATAAGACAATATGTCATGCGCAACATCTAGATCCCTAGCTCAAAGGTCAAGGTCACACTTGGAGTCAAAGGTTGATAGTGTTGTTTTTTTCCAGTATGATCAAAAACTATGTCATCCATGAAGGGATTTTAATATTACTTACAATGTAGCACAAATGTTTCCCATAATGAGACAATATGTCTTATGCAACCCCTTATCCCTAACTCAAAGGTCAAGATGACTGGTCACTGTCAGAGGTCAAATGTCAATAGGATTTTTTTTCCCTTTCTGGTCCATAACTCTGTCATCAATGAAGGGATTTTAATATAACTTGACACAAATGTTCCCCATAAAGAGACAATGTGTCATGTGCAATACACAGACCCCTAGTGCAAAGGAATAGGTCACACCTGAAGGTCAAATGTCAGCATTGATCTTTTCCTGTCCAGCCTGTAATATAGTTTTATATAAGTTCATGTGTCATATGGACCCAATTAAAAAGGGTGTATTTTCTTCAGAATTATTTCCCTTTAATATGATGATTTCTTACATTTTTTCTCATATTTTCTCACCAATTTCAAAATGAAATGTTATCAAGATTGAAATTAAATATTTTTAATATTTTGATGTTTTGAAAGAATAGATCTGCAAAGTTCTGTACATTTTTGTATATGCAAATTTTAATCCAAGTGTTGTGTTATTATTCTATATATAGTACAATATTGTTGATACTGCAGCAGGGTTCTGCCGAGGATCAAAAATGGTGGGGACACATGTCCCCTTGGTACAAAAAATGTTGGGATATTTTCCAAATCTTATGGACAACAACTTTGGGCCATATGTCATTGAAATAAGACAGTAACATAATACTAAAATTGAAGTTTTTATTGTAGTCCAACCATTGATACTTTTTTTCAGCGACGCCGTCTAAATTCGTTTTCGTTACCTATGCCACGTGACTTCAGTTTGCAAATCAAACTACTTGATAACGCATTATAGATAATTTATCAAAATGGAAGATTTATGTAATACTCTGCCTGATTGGACGAGAGTGTCAATTTCTTTCACTCTGTTGATTGTGCTACTGAGTGATATGTAGACAAAGCGTTTATCCTAAACGACGCTGTTCACAGTTTTAAAGCTAACTTTGGCTCAGTATATTTAGCAAGAATATTGATATATCTCATAATGATAAGTAAGTTTAATATGATAAAAACCTGTTCAAATACCAACATGTATCAAATTAAAGAAAGAGCTGAATTTGGTCTGCATATCACATGAATAAGGGTGTGATAAGAGTCTATTATGTAGAGAAGTGCTTTTTAAAAGATTTTCCTTGTTACAATTGTCGTCTGTATATGAAAAGGTTTCTTGCTTTTGTGACTTATTCAGATTGCATATTAAAATGAGTACTTGTTTGCTTTGATATATTTGTTATAAATTATTTAACTGATTTATTATATATGAATATTTTTCTTTAGTATGGTATGCAAATATTGAACTCAGTTGAAATCTGTTTTATTATATATATGCTATATAATGACTGAATCTCATTACACTGAAATGAAGGTACGCTGCGTACAGTTTATCTATCTGATATGACCAGGGTTCGAATTTAAGCTCGCATACTTGCGAAATGCGAGTGCAAATTTCAAACTGCAAGGTGAGATTTCAGACACCAGCATTTTTTTGCGAGTGAAAATTTTTGGCCGAATAATGTGCATTTCTAACGGTCGTCTCGATATTACACTGTTCTTTCTTTTGGAGCACTCTTTCATCTTTCGTCGTGAAAGGACGTTTACACTCGATACTTGTCCTGTGCGCATGTCTTTTCAACTGCTGACAAGTACCTGCGCCAATTTTGATGACGTTAACCGCATCGGGTGGTTTTTTTTTGGTAATCTATTAATAAGTTACTATTTATATAGCGCAAATACGATTGGCTGGATTTGTCACGTGGATGTTTGTGTTAATGTTCTAAGAAAGTAACATGTCGCGGAAAATGCAAGTTGTTTTTCATTTAGCAAGTTAAAAAAATACCACTTGCGAAAAAATGCAGGTAGAAAATCAGGCTAAATTCGAACCCTGATGACTTCGGTCAAACTTTGCTTATGAAACAGAAATATTGAAATAATTACAATTGTATGTTTTGCTTGACCTTCACTTTTTTATAGGAGTGACGTCATTGTCCAAAGATTCATGAATAGCGAATATGCTATTTGTTAAAGCGGGATCAGTTGGCCTATTTTAGAAATAAATAAAAATAATAAACAAAAAAATCCTTTAATTGATTTTTTTCTCATGTATTCTAATCAAACTTGATTTGTAGCATCTTTATTAGGCCCGCAGCCAACTTTGTTCAGCTGGGACATTTGACCCCTTTTAGGGGCTGCTAGAGCTAAAACTAGAAATGCCTTTATACAGCGTCTCATGAACAGCTTGGTGGGTCTTTGTCATACTTGGTCTGGAGCATCATTATAAGGTCCTCTTCCAAATTTATTTATATAGGAACTTGGGCCCTATTAGAGACCACTATAGCTAAAAGTAGATATGCCTTCCTTCGCATTAACCACAAAAATGTAATGGATTTTTATCAAACTTGATGTGTAACAATATCGTAAGTTCTCCTGCTATTTTTTTACAAATGGGGATAGGGACCAATTTAGCTAAAAATATAAACACCTTTAATGACCTCTTCTCATGAACCACTTCATGAATCTTCATCAAACTACTGCTGTAATTATTCGTCTAAGGATAAACGAAACAAAATTGCAACCCTACAAAACCTTTGCGAAAAATTAAAAGAGAACTATTTAAATTGTTAAAGTGCAGTGTTTAGTTTTGCAATTTGAAAAATGTTAGATGAAAGATGAATGTTAGATGAAAAATTCATTCGCCGACCATCATTTTTAAAGATATTTCTTGTTATCAACTCTCCTGAAATTTGGTGTCACTTTGCTTTTTGACTTCATCCAAATTTTCTGCACCCATTGTGGTTTGATTTTGTGACGCATTTTCAGTTTTGGAGATAATTAGTGTCGAATAGTCGACAGATTTTAAGCAGTTGACGGACACCCTTTCAATTTCACCTGCCAAGATAGTGGGTGGAGAACGGTAAACAACATCAGGTTTGTATGGTCTATTGGTTTTTATGAAGCAACATGAAGTACTAGGTTGTTAATCATTAGACTGAATGTTTACTGTTTACAAATACAGAAACATAGCTTAAAATTGTTCATTGTTGATAAAAACGACGTTTTTGTGGGAAACTCTTCTATTCGGATACGGAAAAAAACCCTAATGATTCGTATTCAGTTCTGGTAGTCCCGTATGCACATTCATTCCCAAACTGACGCTTATTTGAAGTGTAATAAAAATGTGAAAGAGCATTAAATCTAATTAAGATGCCTCAGTCACCGGTGGTAAAGACGCTGACTTCAAATCACTCGAGGCATTGAATCCTTATAAATAAATGTGAGGAAGCTTAGTCCAGCTGGCTTAAGCCTTACAGAAGGTCTGTGGTTCTACCCAGATGTCATCCCATGATGAAATAATGCACAGAGGTGTCCTCCTCCACCATCAAAGTTGGAATGTTGTCATATATTTATGACCTATAATTGTGACAGTGCAATGTTAAGGTGATGTCACTTTTTGAATTTCCGGTGAATAACAAAAAACCAAAGAATATTCAGTTCTTTCCAAAAACTGTTATATTATGATTCAACCAAATAGTTTCCATTGTCTACCAGAAAGGAACAATTCTTATATCTTAATATTGAGATTTGATACCTTTATAACAGATAGTAAACTAAAACAATAGACATTCATATGTGACGTCGGTGAGCTCAACAAAGCAATTTTAAGCACAAATATTAATGTGGAATGTAAAGTAAGTTACACACTACAATATCCGTCCTAGATACTTTCAAAAACAATGCATTTGCAGAATAGAGAGATAAAAGTAATTTTGACAGCTCGTGAAAACTAATGACAAATTTTGACAGGTATATGATGACTCATAACCTAATTAATTATGTCTCCCCTAGGAGACATATTGTTTTTGCCCTGTCCGTCCGTCCGTCCGTACGTCACACTTCATTTCCGAGCAATAACTGGAGAACCATTTGACCTAGAACCTTCAAACTTCATAGGGTTGTAGGGCTGCTGGAGAAGACGACCCCTGTTGTTTTTGGGGTCACTCCGTCAAAGGTCAAGGTCACAGGGGCCTGAACATTGAAAACCATCTTCCATCAATAACTAGAGAACCACTTGACCCAGAATGTTGAAACTTCATAGGATGATTGATCATGAAGAGTATATGACCCCTATTGATTTTGGGGTCACTCCATCAAAGGTGTAGGTCACAGGGGCCTGAACATTTAAAACCATTTCCGATCAATAACTAGAGAACCACTTGACCCAGAATGTTGAAATTTTATAGGATGATTGGTCATGAAGAGTAGATGACCCCTATCGATTTTGGGATCACTCCATTAAAGGTCAAGGTCACAGGGGCCTGAACATTGAAAACCATTTCCGGTCAGTAACTTGAGAACCACTTGACCCAGAATGTTGAAACTTAATAGGATGATTGGACATGCAGAGTAGAAGACCCCTAACGATTTTGGGGTCACTCTGTGAAAGGTCAAGGTCACAGGGGCCTGAACATGAAAAACCATTTCCAATCAATAACTTGAGAACCTCTCGACCCAGAATGTTGAAACTTCATAGGATGGTTGTTCATGCATAGTAAATGACCCCTATTGTTTTTGGGGTCACTCCGTTAAAGGTCAAGGTCACAGGGGCCTGAACATTGATAACCAGTTCCGATCAATAACTTGAGAAACACTTGACCCAGAATGTTGAAACTTCATAGGATGATTGAACATGCAGAGTAGATGACCCCTATTGATTTTGGGGTCAGTCTATTAAAGGTCAAGGTCACAGTGGCCTGTTCATGTAAAATCATTTTTTGGAAATAACTTGAGAACCACTTGACCTACAATGTTGAAACTTCATAGGATGATTGGACATGCAGAGTAGATGACCCCTATTTATTTTGAGGTCACTTGATCAAAGGTCAAAGTCACAGGAGCCTGAACAGTGACTTGAGAACCACTAGGCCAAGAGTGTTGAAATTTAGCGGGATGACTGGACATGCCATGTAGATGATCCCTATTGCAGCCAACCATCAGTGTCTCTTTGACTTTCGCTCCTGACCCTTATTGACTTCTTGCCTATAGGACTTTGCAGTGGGGGAGACATGCGCTTTTTTACAAAAGCATTTTCTAGTTTTTTTCTGTTATTTCTAACTTCCAGTTTAATTTTCATAAAATGGGTATTCTTTATTGTAGCTTACAACTCATACATTAAAACAATAAAAGAATATATTGTTACCTCACTGTCGTTTTGTCTATCCATCTCTCGTACGAATTCCTATTGTTTCAGTCATTTGTCAGTAATTAGAGCAACTCACAGTGTTGCAATCATATAAAACACATCCCTTATTTTCACATACATATTGAGGATTTATCTAATGAGCACATGTATTGGAAACACAATTTCAATACCGACTGTGTATTGTAATAATGCTAAACTATCTCAGCCGTGACATCTCCTTAAGGTCTGCATGTTTGAATCGAAAATTTTTCTACAGTATAGAATTTGATTAAACCCAGTTTTTTTCAAAACTTCAGGATATAAAATTCAGCAAATACAAAAAGGTCCTGTGATTGGTTTTTCGCTAGACTGATTTGAAAAATTTGGACCTCACTGTCACAATTTTTCATAATGTTAATCTATGGGAAAATCACAACTTTCATAAACTTGTATCATTTTTGAGAATAGAAATTTTTCCTACAACGTAGATTTTAATGAAACTTTTCACAGTTGTTAGTATATATTATATATATGGTCTACAATGTGGTGAAATAAAATGTATAGGTCTGAGGCTTATTTTCGAGATATTTGACCATGATTGAAGTGAACTGCACATTTCAAGCTAATTTCAAGATTTTTTATATGCCCGTCTCTGAAAAAGTGGGGTGTATTATGTGAACACCTATGGCAGGCAGGCAGGTTGTCGGCGTGCAAAGCATGCCCTCTCTCTTAAGTCGAGCAGTTTTCTCAGATAAGTTCGATAACCATCCAAATCGCCCCATGTACTCTTGGATTATGGCCCTTGAATTACTCCAAAAACCGCAAATTCTAAGCCTTGTCCATTCTTTAAGTCAAACAGTTTTCATCTGATCGTTACCAAACTTGCTGACAATGTTTATGGGCATAATATCTTGGCCAAGTTCGATAACCACCCAAATTGTCGGACAGTCCCAAGCACTCTTGGACTATGGCCCTTGAATAACTCGAAAAACTGCAAATTTAGCCTTGTCTGCTCTCTAAGTCAAACAGTTTTCATCCGATCTTCACCAAACTTGCTGACAATGTTTGTGGGCATACTATCTCATCCAGCTTCGATAACCACCCAAATCGCCCAAGGCACTCTTGGATTATGGCCCTTGAATTAGGCCAAGTTCGATGACGGGCGTATTTTGTGACAGTCTTGCACTCTTATTTTTGAATTTTTGAGAGACATTAGCTAAAGGGCTGTTTTACTTGTTAAAGGACATAGTTCACTTAAGCCTTAATATGGCCTACAAAATTTGGAAATTTTCAAATGTATTATAATCAGAAAAAATGTACTTTATTTTTATTATTTTTATCAAAACATGTCACTGAATATTTCTGAAATCACTGATTTTTGAGGAAATGAGCATTTTTTGCTATATTTACAATATTCCGTCACATAGGAATGAGCGCACTCAGAGACCACAAAAATGTTTTGACCATAGGTCCAGCATCTTTCATAGAACATATGGTCATTTTTTTATTGTGGTCGACAGCTGTGCTCATATTGAAATTTTCAGTTTTTTTCAAAAATTTAGTTAAAAACTGAAGGTTTCACATACCCTTAATGTAAAAAGTATTTTCATTTACGTCAGATATTTTCTTTGATAATGAAAAAATTGTATAATATTTCATGTGGTTTGATAAAACAATGCTTCTTGGTGTAAGAAAACTTGTTCTTCACTCCATTTAGAGACTTTCAGTTTTTAGGCCATTTTTGGGCAAAAGTGAATCTTTTCCTCTAATGTGACCTTGTTCTTCGACATCTAATGATTTAAAGGTCTGGAACATTTTATGTAACTGACAGTGTGATATGTGTATATATGCATAATGTATACCCAGCTTTTTTGGAATATGTAATATTTATTTTGAATATATAATATTCATATACTTGAATAATACCAAATTTGACTCAAGATTGTAATGAAGGTAGACTTTTCATTTTAGATTCAAAAGAAAGAAGCACCTGTGAGAGATTCATTTTTGGATAGATTTACAGTCACTGGAAGATCTTTTTCAGCAGAAAATGAGGCTGTGGTGTACACATTCAAAGACTACTTTTCAAAAAGGCAAGTCTCAAGATAACGCTACCATTTCATTATGCAACATTATATATTTGTTCTTAGTTATCAGGGGTGTGGAAATCCCAATAAATCCACTTGCCCGCAGTCAAAATTCACCTGTCCCAATTTTCAAGATTGAAACCTGCATTTAACGGCAAAAAATTCTTTAGTTCGAGCAAATATTTTTATGGTCTACAGATAGAATCAAAAGCAAACATATTACAGTGTATTACTGTTTTGCCTGTATACAAGTCTGAATTTGTATCGGCAAGGCTGGGGAATCTTCAGCAGATTCAGAATAACAAAAATGCCATGCCGAAACATTGCCTGTTGGAAGCCTGCTGTATTCAGTATATCAAGACTCTTGAAATGATCTGACTCATTTTGAATCGTACTCGCAATCTCTCTGTTCTTTTGTTTTTTCCTGACTATTGACTAGGGCTGTAACGAATACACTAAGGGGCGAATATGATACGTATCACGAATACAGGGTGACAAATACGAATATTTATTCATGAATACGAATTTTATACTAAAAGGTCACTGAACATGTGTCATGCGCAACACCCAGATCATTAACTCAAAGGTCAAGGTCAAAGTTGGAGGTCAGAGTTCAATTGGGTTTTTTCCCTTTTGCGGTGCATAACTCTGCCATCAATCAAGGGATTTTAATATTTTTTGGCACAAATGTTTCCCAGAATGAGAAAAGTTTTCATGCCTAAGCCTGACTTAGAAGATCAAGGTCACACTCTGAGATCAAAGGTCAAAAGTTTTTTTCCCTGCCCGGGGCATAACATATATGATTTATAGGTTATAAAAAAATTTGACCAAACATTTACCCAGATATTACATATCAGTTACCACTTCCATTCAAACAAAGCAGTATGGGGGACATGCACTTTTCTTGTTGGGTATCCATGTCTCTTTTCCTTAAAGTTGGAAAGCTGTTCTTATTGAATTAGTCTTTACAAGTTTCATTCAGTACAAGACTGATCATACACTTTTTTTTTTCAGTTTTTGGAAGAGTGTGGTTGTAGACCCGTCAAATGAGAATTATTTCTACTGGTCAATGGTTGTGATGTTTGCAGTGCTATATAACATCCTGTTTATCATACTGAGGTGTGTTTTCCCCCAACCACATGAAAGTAACCTTCTTCCCTTGTGGTTCACTGTCGATTACATTTGTGATTGCATCTACCTTTGCGACATGTTCATAAAATCAAGAATAGGTGAGTAGTAGCTATGGTGGCATATTTCTGCATACTCATAAAATTTTCATGAAAATTGAATAAACTTTAGTTAAATTAGGAGAACGTTTTCGTGAAAATATCATCTGGTCATCGAGACTATATATGTCAAAATAGTAAGTGCCCTGTACTGTATAAAGATAACTCAGTAGTCCTTTCTATGGAATGAAGTTTATGTTATCGTATGCAGTAGTTGGCACTATCGTGAATTTTTAGCTCACCAGAGCACAAAGTGCTCAGGGTGAGCTATTGTGATCGCTCACCGTCCGGCGTCCGTCCGTCCGTCCGTCCGTCCGTCCGTCCACACTTTCCTTTAAACAACATCTCCTCCTAAACCAACAGACCAATTTTGATGAAACTTCACAGGGATGTTCCTTGGATGGTCTTCTCTAAAAATTGTTCAAAGAATTGAATTCCATGCAGAACTCTGGTTGCCATGGCAACCGAAAGGAAAAACTTTAAAAATCTTCTTTTCAAAAACCAGAAGCCCTAGAGCTTAGATATTTGGTGTGAAGCATTGCCTAGTGGACCTCTACCAAGTTTGTTCAAATCATGACCCCGGGGTCAAAATTGACCCCGCCCCAGGGGTCACTTGATTTTACATAGAAAAATCTTAAAAAATCTTCTTCTCGAAAACCAGAAGCCCTAGACCTTAGATATTTGACATGTAGCATTGCCTAATGGACCTCTACTAAAGTTGTTCAAATCATGACCCCGGGGTCAAAATTGACCCCGCCCCAGGGGTCACTTGATTTTACATAGGAAAACCTTAAAAAATCTTCTTCTCAAAAACCAGAAGACCTAGAGCTTAGATATTTGACATGTAGCATTGCCTAGTGGACCTCTACTAAAGTTGTTCAAATCATGACCCCCGGGTCAAAATTGACCCCGCCCTAGGGGTCGCTTGATTTTACATATGAAAATCTTCAAAAATTTTCTTAAAATAAACCAGAAGGCCTAGAGCTTAGATATTTCACGTGTAGCATTGCCTAGTGGACCTCTACAACATTTGTTCAAATCATGACCCCAGGGTCAAAATTGACCCCGCCCCAGGGGTCACTTGATTTTACATAGGAAAATCTTCTAAAATTTCTAAAAATAAACCAGAAGGCCTAGGTCTTAGATATTTGACCTGTAGTATTGCCTAGTAGACCTCTGCAAAATTTCTTCAAATCATGACCCCGGGGTCAAATTGGCCCCGCCCCATGGGATTACTTGATTGTACATAGAAAAATCTTCAATATTTTCTAAGAATAAACCAGAAGGCCTAGAGCTTAGATATTCGACATGTAGCATTGCTTAGTGGACCTCTACAAAATTTGTTCAAATCTTGACCCCCTCAGGGTCAAATTGACCCAGCCCCAGGGGTTACTTTATTGTACATAGGGAAATCTTCATAAATTTGCTTAATTATAATAAACCAGAAGGCCTAGATCTTAGATATTCGATATGTAACATTGCCTAGTCGACTTCTACAAACTTTGTTCAAATCATGACCCCCGGGGTAAAATTGGCCCCGCCCCAGGGGTTACTTGATTGTACATCGGAAAATTTTCCAAAAAATTGCTAAAAATCATCAGTTTGACATTTGAAATATATTACTCTGGTGAGCGATCCAGGGTCATCATGACCCTCTTGTTTTCACTTAGAACAAGAGTTTCTTCTCAAGAAAAGTTTTTTTAATTTTCTCGAAAACTGTATGAATTTTCGCGAAAACTATCTGCTTAAGGGGATGCAGAAATATGCCACCATAAGTAGCCTTTGAAATTGTTCATTTTTTAAAAAGAATTATTATTATTATTTAAGAAATATTCAGTAAAGTACCAGTCAGGGGCAGTGAAAGAATTTTCAAAATCAATTTCAAAAAGTTATGAATGTTTCAATATTTGATTAAAGAGGCAGCCATTTTGTTTCCATGGAACTGCCGCATAAAATTGTGTATCAAAATAAATAGATTTATAGATATTTTCTCCATTCTGAAATATAGAATCTAATTTTTTTCAACAAGAATAAAATAATTTATCATTTTTAGCTCACCTGAGCCAATGGCTCAAGGTGAGCTTTTGTGACCGCTTGATATCCGTCGTGCATCATGTAACAGCAATTTCTTAAAAATCTTCTTCAAAACCACTTGGCAGATTTACACCAAACTTCACAGGAATGATCCTTGGATGGCCCCCTTTCAAATTGCCCAAAGAATTGAAATCCATTCAGAACTCTGGTTGCCTTGGCATCCAAAAGGAAAAACTTTAAAAATCTTCTTGTCCAAAACAACAGGTCAGATGGCTTTTGTATTTGGTATGTAGCATCATCTAGTGGTCCTCTACAAAGATCGTTCAAATTATTCCCTAAGGGTCAAATATGGCCCTGCCCTGGGGGTCACATGGTAGACTTATATTGGGAAAACTTTGAAAATCTTCTTGTCCAGAACCACAGGGCCTAAGGCTTTGATTTATGTTATGTAGCATCATCTAGAGGTCCTCTGCCAAGATTGGTCAAATTATCCCCCTAGAGTCAAATATGGCCCAGCCCTGGCAGTCACATGGTTTACATAGACTTATATTGGGAAAAATTTCAAAATCTTCTTGTCCAAAACCACAAAATCTAGGGCTTTGATATTTGGTATGTAGCATCATCTAGAGGTCCTCTACCAAGATTGTTCAAATTATCCCTCTAGGGTCAGATATGGCCCCGCCCAGGGGGTCACTTGGTTTATAAAGACTGTATAGGAAAAAACTTTAAAAATCTTCTTGTCTGAAACCACAAGACCTAGGCCTTTGATATTTGGTATGTAGCATTGCCTTGTGGTTCTCTACCAAGATTGTTCAAATTATTACCCTGGGGTGAAAAGAGGCCCTGCCCCGGGGGTCCCTAGTTTTACAGAGACTTAAATAGGAAAAAAAACTTTAAAATTCTTCTTGTCTGAAAACACAAGGCCTAGGCTTTTGATATTTGGTATGTTGCATTGCCTAGTGGTTCTCTACCAAGACTATTTAAATTATGCCTCTGAGTTGAAAAGAGGGCCCACCCAGGGGGTCCCAAGTTTTACATAGACTTATATAGGAAAAAAAATTAAAAATCTTCTTGCCTGAAACTGCAAGGCCTAGGCTTTTGATACTTGGTATGTTGCATTGCCTAGTGGTCTACTACCAAAATTGTTCAAATTATGTCCCTGGGGTGAAAAGAGGCCCTGCTCTGGGGGTCCCAAGTTTTACATAGACTTATATAGGAAAAAAAATTAAAAAATCTTCGTCTGAAAGTTTAAGGCCTAGGCCTTAGATATGTGGTATGTAGCATTGCCTAATGGTTCTCTAACAAGATCATTCAAATTATGCCACTGGGGCAAAAAGAGGCCCCGCCCCGGAGGTCACTTGTATATGAGTTATATAGGAAAAAATACTTAAAAAATTATCTGATCATATTGCCTAGACTTTTTAATTATAATTACTTGATGACCCCAAGTAATTAGGGGTCACTTGACTGTGACCTTGACCTACTGACCTACTTTCTTGTTTTTTAAGATACAGCCTTTAAATTTGGATGACATATACAGTTTTGCACACCGATCTTAACACTGACTTTCATTGACCATGAATGTGACCTACTGACCTATTTTCTTAATATTTTTTCATCAGTATGTGTAATTTTTGATACAGATTTCAATGCTCATCTTGAATAGTCTTAATCATGACCTTCTGACCTACTTTCTTGATTTTGAAGGTACAGCATAGAAATTTGGACCACGTTTATTACTTTTGAGTTCAATACTTATCTTTATTATTCTTAACCCTGACCTACTTTCTTGTTTTTTAAGTTAGAGCAAAGAAATTTGGATCACATGATGTGTAATGATTGATACAAATTTCAATACACATCTTCTGACCTACTGACCTACATTCTTGATTTTGAAGCTACAGCAAAGAGATTTGGACCACCTGTATAATTTTTTTACAGATTTCAGAAGATATTTTGAATAATCTTTACCATGACCCACTCACCTATTTTTTAGCTCAACTGAGCAATGTGAGTTATTGTGATTGCTCGATGTCTGGCGTCTGTCTGTCGTTTGTCTGTCTGTCAACATTTAGCTTGTGTATGCGATAGAGGCTGTATTTTTCTACTGATCTTCATCAAGTTTGGTCAGAATGATTGCCTTGATAAAAGCTAGGCCAAGTTTGAAAATGGGTCATCTGGGATAAAAAACTAAGTCACTAGGTCAGATTAAAGAAAAACCTTGTGTATGCGATAGAAGTTGTATTTTTCAATTGATCTTCATGAGTTTTGGTCAGAATCATTATCTTGATGAAATCTAGGCCAAGTTCAAAAATGGGTCATGTGGGATTAAAAACTAGGTCACTAGGTTAAATCAAAGAAAAATCTTGTGTATGCGATAGAGGCTGTATTTTTGAATTGATCTTCATGAATTTTAATCAGAATGATTGCCTTGATAAAATCTAGGTCAAGTTCGAATATCAGTTATCTGGGGTCAAAAACTAGGTCACTAGGTCAAATCAAAGAAAAACCTTGTGTATGCAATAGGGGCTGCATTTTACACCAGATCTTCATGAAATTTGATCAGAATGTTTGTCTGGATGAAATCTAGATTGAATTTGAATATGGATTATCTAGGGTCAAAAATTAGGCCACCTGGTCAAATTAAAGAAAAACCTTATGTATGCAATAGGGGCTGCATTTTACACTGGATATTCATGAAATTTAGTCAGAATGATTGTCTTGATGAAATCTAGGTCAAGTTAGAATATGGGTCTTCTGTGGTCAAAAACTAGGTCAGTAGGTCAAATCTAAGAAAAACCTTGTGTATATGATAGAGACTGTATTTTTCAATTGTGTGTGTGTGTGTGTGTGTGTGTTCGGGTTTTACGTCTTTTTCAACAATTTCTCAGTCATATAAACGACGGTTTCTACTTGTAGCAGTGAGCACAATGCCAGACTTTATAGTGCTGCTTAACTGGAATATCACGCCGTAGACACGTGACATGATACCCCACCCAGTCACATTATACTGACACCGGGCTGACCAGTTCTAGCACTACCCTCTTAATGCTGAGCGCCAAGTGAGGAAGCTACTAGTACCATTTTTTCTGTCTTTTTTCAATTGAGCTTGATGAAATTTGGTCAGAATGATAGCCTTGATGAAATTAAGTTTGAATATGGGCCATCTGGGGTCAAAAACTTGGTCTCTAGGACAAATCAAAGAAAAACGTTTTGTATGCGATAGAGGCTGTATTTTTCAATTGAAATTCATAAAATTTGGTCAGAATGATTGCCTTGATCAAATCTAGGTCAAGTTTAAATGTAGGTCATCTTGGCTCAAAAACTAGGTCACTAGGTCAAATTGAAGAAAACACTAACTTGTTTACACTTAAGAGACCACATTTTTTGTCCAGTCTTAATGAAAATTGGTCAGAATATTTGTTTCCATGAAATCACTAGGTCAAACATGTTTACACTGTTATGGTGTGTTTCTAAGGTGGGCAACCTAGGGCCATCCTGGCCCTCTTGTTTGTTTTTAAAGCTTTAGCTAAGAAATTTGTTCAAGCAAGCAACTCGACTCCGGTGAGCATTATAGGGCCATCATGGCCCTCTGGTTTCCTATAGGTTTTCAATTCTGTCCCTGTATTTTTCATTTCTTTCTTTGATGGTTTGCAGTTTATATATGTCTTTATGTAGCATATGTTCATTATTCACTTTCTTTTTTAGCTCACCTGAACCGAAGGTTCAGGGTGAGCTATTAGTATGGGTGGATGGTCCGGCGTCTTGTCGTCCACATTTTTACTTAAACATCTTCTCCTCGAACATTACAGGTCAGAATAACACCAAATTTGGTCTGTAGCATCCTGGCAAAGTCCTCTATCAAATTTGTTCAAATGGAGGCACTTGGCCTCTTTTATGGGCCGCAAGAGCTGAAAATAGAAATACCTTTAAACGACTTCTCCTCATGAACTGCTTGATGAATCTTCATCAAACTGGGTTTTCTCTCAAGTTTGTGCAAATGGGGGCACTTGGCCCCTTTTAGGGTCCACTAGAGCTAAAAATAGAAATACCTTTAAACAACTTCTTCTCATTAACCGCTTGTTGGATCTTCATCAGACTTGGTCTGTAGCAGCATTATATAGTCCTCTCCAAAGGTTGTTCAAATTGGGGTTCTTGGCCCTTTTTAGGGGCCACTAGGGCTAGAAATAGAAATATCTTTAAAGTACTTCTTCTTATGAACCGCTTGTCAGATGGATCTTCATCAAACTTGGTCTGTAGCATAATTATATGGTCCTCTCCCAAATATGTTCAACTGGGGGCACTTGGCCCCTTTTAGGGGCCGCTAGAGCTAAAAATAGAAATACCTTTAAAAGTCTTCTTCTCATGAAACACTCGATGAATCTGCATTAAACTTTGTCTGTAGCCTCTCCCAAGTTTGTTCAAATGAGGGCACTTGGCCCCTTTTAGGGGCTGCTAGAGCTAAAAATAGAAATACCTTTAAAAGTCTTCTTATGAACTACTTGATGGATCTGCATTAAACTTTGTCTATAGCATAGTTATATGTTCCTCTTCCAAATTTGTTCACATGGGGGCACTTGGCCCCTTTTAGAGGCCGCTAGAGCTAAAAATAGAAATACCTTTAAAAGTCTTTTTCTCATGAACCGCTGTATTGATCTGCATTAAACTTTGTCTGTAGCATAATTATATAGTCCTCTCCCAAATTTGTTCAAATGGGGACACCATCACAAGCAAGATCTGATTAGGTCAAGGTCTACCTCAGGTGAGCAACCTAGGTCCATTTGGGCCTCTTGTAGATGTTTAGCATATATGTTTAGCATATGCATTTAATAGGGCTGGATTAATATACCGGTATATAGATATGAATTGAATATTCATGTTTACACCGATACGCGTATCTGCTTTCTTCGTATGTCGATATATTCAGTGACGCCCCTTTTAACACAAAATAAAAGCAAACTTCTTCATTTTTTATCACTTTACAATAAAATATTCAGAGAAATTAAAAGAAAAGTACAATTTTGTAACCTCGGGCCGCCATTATATCCCAAAACAGTCATTGCGTAAACCACTTTTTGTTTTGACAGCTAAGTTCAAAGACATCCCCCGACAAGCATGACGTCTCATGTAAATCAAGCACGTGATTTAAGGAAATCTCGCTTTTCATTGGCTTTTTATTTTTATTCTCAAACTGACTGGAAATTACCTGCTAAAATGAAATGAAATCCATACGTAATGCCGGTAGTTTTCCATTTCGGGCGCACCTGCTACGTAATTTCAGTTGCGGGGAATTCCATTTACATGGATGTTGTTACCGCACGTGTTGCTGTTTTAATTTTAGCAATCTTAATAATTAAAGAAATAAGTAAAAACAAAACAAACTTAAAGATCTGGTATACTAATAAAGGCCTTGCATAAGTGCTAAGTTCTCAGTCGAAATTTACGACTTTAAAGAGAATTCCTATAGTTTTTTCCTTTCATAGATTTTTTTCAATTTCACATAATATATATATATGATAGGAAAATTTGTGCTGAAAACAATGAACAAATAAAAACAATGGGTCACCAGGCTTGTTTTTGTGAAAAATTGTTTTATAACATACCTACTGTTGCTGAAATTCCTAGCGTTTTTTAACATTTTCACAATTTTCTGCTTTTTTATAAATACCAACAAAAACATGAGTCAAGACAGCACAGTAGGGTTTATTCTTTTTACAGATTTTATTATATACTTATTTCATATGATATCATAGTAATATTTGTAATACTATACCATTACAATTAAGGGTACAAATGAAAAAAAAAATTTTGTTTCATATTCACTTTTGTGAACTTTTTTCAATAAAAAAATACTCATAGTAGAGAATATTTTTTTTTAATTTTGAAAAAAACTGTTTCATAGATTTTTTTCCTGTTTTTCTTGTGTATAGATAATTGTATTGTGAACATAAAAATGGCCAAAAATGTATCTAGGTCACCAGGCTAAATTGTATGTTAGGACCGCTTGAATACAACACCTGTTCGGACAAAAAAGTAGCCTGAAACTGACCAAATGGATTATATCTGCTAGAAGTTTAAAAAATTCTAAATCCTTTCTATAATTGAATAGTAAATGATCTGAAAGGAGATATTGTCTTATCAATACAAAGTTAAGTGTCTAATTATACGAACAATACTGTCTTTGTACTTAAATGCGCTGTCAAAACACAGCCACAAATGGCAAGTTGCATGATTACATGTCAGGCATGATACATGTCAATACAACAAAACCACTGTCAGCATTTGATTATCGATAAAACTTACTGAAAATTGTTATTTTATACAAGATTCCTCATATTTAAGATTGTCTGTTACATGTTTCAACAAATTTTGATTTCACTTCAATTTTCCATAGATAGTATCGGCTGCGCAGAAAGATGTGCATAAAAAATTATAGGAATTCCCTTTAAGCAGGAATATATATGCATTTTCCCAATGTATAGTTCTGAAATATAGACTGATACATGTATTAGATAAAAAGATCATGCCTTAACGTTTCTTTAACAATTTAAATGAGTTCAAATTTTATAGGAGCCCACACAACTAGACATTTTCAGTTTCTCACGGTCATGTTACCCCAAACAAGCAATTTTTGGACCCATCATGTTGTAGCTTTGAAGTTATAGGTCCTACTAGATGTTGTATTGAATCGTCAGTACATACCATGTATTGATCCTTCTTTATTGCAATATGTATCGCATCAATTTTTTCCATTCAATACACAGCCCTAGCATTTAACTTATATCATCTTTGATATGATACTAAAGATACTAAACTTTTCTCATTGGCTTCAGATATTTCTCTGTTATTGTGTCATAGAGAAAATGAAGGAATCTTCTTTTATGCAAAAATAAAACAAAAATTAACTGCCATTGCTGAGTTTCTAACCCACACCACAAAAGTCCTGATGAACATAAACAGTATGCTTTACCCCTGAGCTAATTTATTATTGGTACGAGATCTAGAAACATTTAGACTTTGACAACTAAATGAAAAGTTATAAAAATGTTGAATTCCCTATGTTTCATTAATAAATTGTAATAGGAGCAGAAAAATGTGCAGCCCGATACAGGACTCAAACCTGCGACCTTCTGCTTGCAAGTCAGATGCTCTACCAACTGAGCTAATTGTACAATCGATATCATAGACTATTTATATACATTATATACACACTGCTACATTCCTCCTTCCTTTTTTTGAAAGACAAACTCAGATTCTTTTGACTAACCCAGCCATTGCTTCACCCTAGCTCTAGGATTCCAAGGCTAGCCACCACACTCACAGCACCAATGTAATAGGAGCGGAAAAATGTGCAGCCGGATACAGGACTTGAACCTGCGACCTTCTGCTTGCAAGTCAGATGCTCTACCAACTGAGCTAGTCGGACAATCGATATCATAGACTAATTATATACATTATATACACACTGCTACAAAATGTATTTTTAGTTATGTTTGTAAAGATCACATTATTGTTGGGGCATAGTATTATCTTGACCAAGGGCTGGTTTACGTTGTTGTTGAAAATGGTTGGAAAAACAATACGCAGCTTGCCATTATGATATAAAGTTTAATATATCGAGAAAGTTTAACTATAAACCATCAAGAAATAAAGCCAAAATTGAAGTTTAAAAATTCTTTGGTGTGCAAAAAGGCTGAAATTTACAATAAAAATTGTTTGGGTTTTTAGCTCACCAGAGCACAAACACTTTGCTCAAGGTGAGCTTTTGTGATCGCCCTGTGTCCATGTCTGTCACCGTCCGACGTCAACAATTTGACTGTTAACACACTAGAGGTCACAATTTTGGTCCAGTCTTAATGAAACTTGGTCAGAATGTTACCCTCAATAAAATATTGGACGAGTTCGATATTGGGTCATCTGGGGTCAAAAACTAGGTCACCACGTCAAATCAAAAGAAAAACTTGTTAACACTCTAGAGGTCACATTTTATACGCCCGTTTGAAAAACGGGACGTATTATGGGAACGACCCTGGCGGGCGGCGTCCACAGACTTTGTCCGGAGCATATCTTCTACATGCATGAAGGGATTTTGATGAAACTTGGCACAGTTGTTCACCATCATGAGAGGGAGTGTTATGCGCAAGAACCAGGTCCCTAGGTCTAAGGTCAAGGTCACACTTAGAGGTCAAAGGTCAAATTCAAGAATGTCTGTCCGGAGCATATCTTCTTCATGCATAGAGGGATTTTGATGAAAGTTGGCACAATTGTTCATCATCATGAGAAGGAGTGTCATGCGCAAGAACCAGGTCCCTAGGTCTAAGGTCAAGGTCACACTTAGAGGTCAAAGGATACAAGAATGAAAACTTTGTCCGGAGCATTTCTTCTTCATGCATAGGGGGATTTTGATATAACTTGGCACAATTGTTCACCACCATGAGGTGGAGTGTCATGCGCAAGAACCAGGTCTCTAGGTCTAAGGTCAAGGTCACACTTAGAGGTCAAAGGATACAATAATGAAAACCTTGTTCGGAGCATTTTTTCTTCATGCATAGGGGGATTTTGATTTAACTTGGCACAAGTGTTCACCACCACGAGACGTAGTGTCATGCGCAAGAACCAGGTCCCTAGGTCTAAGGTCAAGGTCACACTTAGAGGCCAAAGGTCAGATACAAGAATGACTTTGTCCGAAGCATTTCTTCATGCATGGAGGGATTTTGATGTAACTTGACACAATTATACACCATCATGAGACGAAGTGACATGCGCAGTTCCCTTCTTTAGAATTACTTCCCTTTGTTGTTACTATAAATAGCTTATATTGTATCTTTTTCATTACTAGTCATAGGGAAAAATCAAGACCACTTTTCTGTAGTACAACATGCATGCTACATCCAATTTTGAGGTGTATTTTGACCAGTCTCTACCTGGTAAAGATTTTTATGAGGACTTACAATTTTTTTTTTGATTTTTTTTTTTTAAGATGAACTTCCCTTAGTTGTTACTATAAATAACTTATATTGTAACTTTTTTATAATTGACCGTAGGGAAAAACCAAGACCACTTTTCTGTGGTACAACACAGATGTTACTTTCCAATTTTAGGTGTATTTTAAGGTATCTGTACCTGGAAAGGAGTTTTTTTTGTGGACTTAGAAAAACAAAACACTTACAGTTATTACTATACAACCACAAAATTAAAATTCCATTTGCAAATACAGGTGCTAGAGTAAAGAAATTTGCTGTGACGGGCGTATATTGTGACATTCTTGCACTCTTGTTTGATCCTATCTTCATGAAACTTGGTCAGAATGTTTATCTTGATGGCCTCTAGGCCAAGTTTGAATCTGGGTCATGTTGGGTCAAAAACTAGGTCACCCGGTCAAATCAAAGGAAAAGCTTATTAACACTCTAGAGGCCACACATGTATGAGCCTATCTTCATGAAACTTGGTCAGAATGTTTATCTTGATGATTCCTAGGCCAAGTTTGAATCTGGGTCATGTCGGTTGAAAACTAGGTCACTAGGCCAGATCAAAGGAAAATCTTGTTGACACTCTAGAGACCACATTTTTAGTTTGAAACTCATGAGAATTAGTCAGAATGTTTGACTTGATGATTTCTAGGTCAAGTTTGAATCAAGGTTATGTGGGGTCAAAAACTAGGTCACCCAGTCAAGTTAAAGGAAAAACTTGTTAACACTCTAGAGGCCACATTTATGACCCTGTCTTATGAAACTTGGTCAGAATGTTTATCTTGATGACCTCTAGGGAAAGTCGAATCTGGGTCATGTGGGATAAAAAACTAGGTCACCTGGTCAAATCAAAAGAAAAGCTTGTTAACACTCTAGGGGCCACATTTTTGATTCAATCTTCATAAAACTTGGTCAGAATGTTTGGTATCATGAAATCTTGTATGATTTCGACTCTTGGTCATGTAGGGTCAAAAACTAGGTCACTTGGTAGGGCACATTTTTTTTGCTCCAGTCTTCACAAAACTTTGTCAGAATGTTTGTTTTCATGAAATCATGGACGAGTTTCAATCTGGGTCATGTGGGGTCAAAAATTAGGTCACTAGGTCACATGAAAGAAAATGCTTGTATACACTCGGGCCACATCTTTTGGTCCAGTCTTAATGAAAATTGGTCAGAATATTTTGTCTCCATGAAATTTCGGACAGGTAAAAAATTCGCTCCGGTTGAATAAAAAACTAGGTTACAAGGCCAAATCGAAGAAAAAAACACTAGAGACCACATTTTTGCTCCAATCATCATGAAACTTGGTCCGAATGTTTATCTCCTTGAAAACTCAGATGAGTTTGAAACTGGGTCATGTGGTTTTAAAAACTGGGTCACTAGGTCAAACATGTTTGTTATGTTGTGTTACTCTGGTGAGCGACCTACAGCCATCATGGCCCTCTTGTTTTGTTTTGTTTTTGTGCCCCCCCATGATTGGTGGGGGCATATAGATTTGCTCTTGTCTGTCCATCCGTCCGTCCTTCCGAGAATGTTGTGTCGCGCCTAGCTCCAAAAGTATTTGACGTAGAGTCACAAAACTTTACAGGAATGTTGGTCAGCATGTGTAGTTGTGCTCCTAGGGTATTGCGTCCGAATTCATTCAGGCGTGATGGAGTTATGGCCCCTGACTTTGTAAAAATTGGTCATTTTAGTGTTGTGTCGCGCCTAGCTCTAAAAGTATTTGACGTAGAGTCACAAAACTTTACAGGAATGTTGGTCAGCATGTGTAGTTGTGCACCTGGGGTTTCGCGTCCGGATTCTTTCAGTCGTATAGGAGTTATGGCCCCTGACTTAGTTAAAAATTGGTCATTTTAATGTTGTGTCGCGTGTAGCTCCAAAAGTATTTGACCTAGAGTCACCAAAGTTTACAGGAATGTTGGTCAGCATGTGCAGTTGTGCACCTGGGGTTTCGCATCCGGTTTCATTCAGTCGTGTAGGAGTTATGGCCCCTGACTTAGTTAAAAATTGGTCATTTTAATGTTGTGTCGCGTGTAGCTCCAAAAGTATTTGACCTAGAGTCACCAAAGTTTACAGGAATGTTGGTCAGCATGTGCAGTTGTGCACCTGGGGTTTCGCGTCCGGATTCATTCAGTCTTGTAGGAGTTATAGCCCCTGATTTAGTTAAACTCATGGTAGCTCCAAAAGTATTTGACCTAGAGTCGCCAAAATTTACAGGAATGTTGGTCAGCATGTGCAGTTGTGCACCTGGGGTTACGCGTCCGGATTCATTCAGTCGTGTAGGAGTTATGGCCCCTGACTTAGTTAAAAATTGGTCATTTTAATGTTGTGTTGTGCGTAGCTCCAAAAGTATTTGACCTAGAGTCACCAAAGGTTACAGGAATGTTGGTCAGCATGTGCAGTTGTGCACCTGGGGTTTCGCGTCCGGATTCATTCAGTATTATAGGAGTTATGGCCCCTGACCTGGGAAAAAATTGTCATTTTAATGTCATGTAGTGGGGGCATCTGTGTCCCATGGACACATTTCTAGTTTGAGAATAAATTCAATATAAAGCAAGATGTTTTGAAACATAAAGTTCCTTTTGCCACCACTAGAGTAAAGTAAATTGATTTGAACATACTTATGATTTACTTGCCATCCAGCTCTGAATAAGAGTCTGTTGTACACCAGCTTTTATTAGTTAACCCTACAGGTGAAAGCATATTCTAATTTAGTATGATTTAGACTTCCATCTTACATTGGGACAGAGTATTTATATTTAATAAATCAAACTAGTGATTTATTTCAGGTTTTCTGGAGCAAGGTTTGCTTGTTCGTGATGTAAAGAAGCTAACCCAAAGATATTTAAAGACTTGGAAGTTTTCTGTAGATGTACTGAGTATCTTACCTACAGACATTGGCTACATCTGGATCCAGTACAGTGCAGTATTTCGATTTAATAGAGTACTGAAGACGTGGCGGCTTAGAGAATTTTTTCAGATGGCAGAAACGCACACAAACTTTCCAAATCTTATCAGAGTATCAAACCTGGTCCTGTATATTATTATTATCATCCATTGGAATGCGTGTTGTTACTACTATATCAGTGAACTCATTGGTTTTGGTACCGATGATTGGGTTTATCCTGATCCCGAAAGTGCAGGCTTCGACACTTTCAGTAAACAGTTTACTTTCAGTTTATACTGGTCAACTCTGACACTAACAACTATTGGAGATACCATGTGGCCTGTAACTCCAGTAGAAACACTGTATTGTTTCACCTGTGCTTTAATGGGTGTATTAATCTTTGCTACTATTTTTGGTAACGTCGGAGCCATGATAAACAACATGGATGCAGCTAGAAATGAATTTCAGAATAGGGTTGACAATGTTAAAAGATACATGGAGCTGCGAGGTATCGGTGAAGAACTTCAAAATAGAGTTATAAAATGGTTTGATTATACATGGAATAATAAACAATCTATTGATGACAAAGAGGCTTTACAGTTTTTACCTGAGAAATTAAGAGCTGAAATCTCAATCCATGTACATATGCACACATTGAGGAGAGTTGCAATATTTCAGGATTGTGAGCCAGGTTTACTGGTGGAACTTGTGTTAAAACTGAAACTTCAGGTATATAGTCCTGGTGATTTCATTTGTAGAAAAGGTGACATAGGTAAAGAGATGTACATTATAAAACGTGGGAAACTGCAAGTGGTATCAGAATGTGGTAAGATAGTATTTGTAACTCTCAGTGATGGTGCTGTATTTGGTGAGATAAGTGTGTTGAACATTGCAGGTAACAAGACAGGTAATCGGAGAACAGCAAGTGTAAAAACGGTTGGGTATTCTGATCTGTTCTGTTTGACAAAACATGATCTGTGGGAGGCTTTAGAAGAATACCCAGAAGCTAAGAAAATGTTGCTCGAAAAAGGTAAACAGTTGCTAAGGAAAGATAAACTGCTAGATGAAGAAGCAGCACTCCGTGAAGAACGACGTCAACAAGCAATGACTGCAAAGATAGAAATTATAGTAGATGCTGTTGATGATATTCAGAGGAGCATTGATAAACTTTATGAAAAGATTGATAGAATCACCCATCAAACAAAGTCTAGAGTAAGCATGACTGGTATAGACATCGTCAGACCGTTGTCATCTGTTGAAATTCCAGAGAGGGTGTCTTCTGCTGCAAAACTTAGAACTCCATCACCCATCCAAGAAGTAGAAGAACCAGATACTAAAAAAGACCAGTCATCAGAAAAATCAGATCAGCAGAAGACAGAACCTGAAACTGAAGAGAAAAATGCTGCTGCAAAGCAACCTGAAACACAAAAAGCTAAGACAGATTCAGGATCAGACAGTAAATCTGATGGTGCAAAAACAAAAGATGTCAAGTCTGAGCAAAAGAAATAATTTAAGTATTTAATGCATTTATGGTAGAAAGCAGGGCTCCGGAAATTTGCCGGTTTGTCGGTTTTGGACTGATTTTTGACTTTTCAGACCGATTCATAAAGTGAAAAAACGAAAAAAATCGGTCCCGTAAAAATGGAGAAAAAGTATAAAAAGTATAAATTTCGGTCTGAAATCTCAATACACGATCACCTGCCAAGCAGGAAATTGTTGGTCACACCCTCAGATAATCAATAAACGTGTCAAATGGTCTGATTGTCACCTTGGTAATCGGTCCGTAATTAGCACGTGACACAACAGTGCTCGCGCGGCACATCCTTTAATGTTTGCAGACAGCCGACTGCAACGTGTTTAACAATTTTTAGACTGGTTTCCAAATGCTTCTGACTGGATCCAAATGCTTTTGACGGGGACCCACTTATTCTATTTAGATCATTAGCCCATGGATTGCTTTATTTTGAAGATGGGTAAAAAGAAACAAATGGTCATTGCATTTAATGAGACATCACACGGGAAACCGATATAAATTTTTTTTTTTTTTTTTTATAATTACTTGATTTGTAAAAATTGTATGATTCATTTGGCAGTCCAGTTGAAACAAGTACAGAAAATCGTCTTTGCAACCCGACTGTACAAAAAAAAAATGAATATGCAAACCCGAATGATAATGAAAACCGGAGTGGCAGACCCGGCCAGCTTATCAAATTGGTCTTAAAAACGTTTCAAAATGAAATTTTATTTACATCATTAGAGAACATATAACTTTATAAAACGCAGTTTGCTTACTGAAGTACAACGCCTGTGATATTAAATATCCGCGGCCAACCCATGTGACCTTTTGGTATCATACACATGGGAAATTCGATCTCAGCGTTCACATAATGACACATTTGGTCCGCGGCAGAGTACTCTAAAAATACCGAGGATGTTTGGCAGAGACTTTGTGTCCAGTAAATCACTTTGACGCATTGTATTTTATAAAATTCCGTCAAATAATGTGGAAACGTCACAAAGTATCTGCCGTGTATACGGTACCGAAGTCACGTGCGTTGGCTTTTAAACTAGTTAGGTACACGGTGTCAAGAAAACAATGCCTCGGCAATTTTATCCTTACAAGTATTTTCTCGGAAAAACATCGAAATTTAAACAAAGTAACGATCGCATATAACACTGAATGACTGTTTACATTGTATGGTTACTCACGGTGACCGGTAAATTATTTTTAATGCATGACATACTTATTTCTTTATTCTATCACGTTTTATAAATATGGTATATTGGTAATACGGTGGGTGGGGTAGCGCCAATGTCGTGATTTTCGTTTCAGACCGATATAGTTCTCAAAATTTCCGAAGCCCTGGTAGAAAGTGTTGTAAATATGTATGCAGAGCAGAAATGATCTTGTGTATTTGATTTCAAAGTTGATAATAAAGCCATCAAAAAACATTGGTATCACTAACATGGAGACCGACTGCCCTCAGCAAGATTTTACGTACAATATTGACCATTGTCTATACAAATCTGTTAAGCAGTAAAAAATAATCAGTCTAATCTTTGAAAAGAGGTGAAAGAAATATTGGCAATATTTTGTAAAATTATATTCAAATCTTCATAAATAAGATGCATGCTATTTTACTGAACATTATTAACCAAGGGTATTATGGAAGTTTGTTCTTTACTACATACACCACTTTCAAAATGTAGGTCACTCTTTAGAAGCTTTGTATCATGAATTTCATTGTCAAATGTTGTGTAAATTTTAAAGGCACAGTATGCCTTTGTTATAATACGGCAGCCACATTTTTTTTTTTGTTGCAGACATAAAATGTGTCTATTTTATGTTAAATGCTATGTTTGATAATTGTTTTCTTAGGTATTTGCGAAAGGCTTGAATATTGAAATATCTTTGAAACCATTATTTATCATTAATTCCCTTTATTGCTCTAACTGTAAGAGTTCATGTGTTATATTGAAAGTACATGTAGTGATTTTCTAACCGTGTGATTATGCATAATATCTTTGATCTCTTGTTTATTATAACAGTCTCTATCTGTAAGCAAGGGTACATAACTCGGTAAAGTTTTTTGGCTGCATTATGGCCCATATGGTCATATGTTGCAAGACTTATTCAGTTCCACAAATACAGGTACATTGTTTGTCTCTGGTAATATTGTGAACCCATACGTATATCAATTTTTAGAATAGTTGAGCAAGCTGTAGACAGACAGCTCTTGTTGACTGTTTACATTACAAGAACATTCTCCAAATATAAAAATTAAAATTTCAGAGATTGTATCCCTTACAGTGATGACACTTTAACTGTCGTTTTGTTTTACACAGACAGAAAAATTGATGTGACTGCGTTTGTTCACACCATTATTAATCATTTTAAAGGGAAAGACAATGTTGCTCGCATGTTAAATCCATCTGCTAGGATTTCTTAAGTCTTTTAAAAGAAGAGAAAGAATTTTCAAAATCAGTTTAAGAATGAGAAAGTTATGAGCATTTAAATATTTTATCATAATGGCAACCATTTTCTTTCTATGGCAACAAAAAACAAAATGGTGGATTTATTAAATTTCTAAATACATATTTGAACTGTATTAATTCTACTTATTTCTGTAAAATAATTTCTCTATTTTGTCCAGCTATTATGAAAGAAATTACCATGTTTTACATCTTACAGACTTACACTCAAGAAACAAATGAAATTAATCTATTTAAAAGGTTATTTGCTAAATAGTGAATTCAGCAGTGTGTAAATGACGTCATAAACACACTAAAAGGCCTGGGCCTCCATGATCAGCCATTTTTTTAAAATTTAAAACTGCCATATCTTTTTCAATAGTGGTCCGATTTTAAAAATTCTTTTAGCATTACGAAAGGTTTGGAATGGCTTTCATATAAAATTAACTCATAGTCGGGCTTTTCTTGCCCTTTAATCATTTAAAAGAAATAAAACTGTTATTATTTATTTTATATAAGATCTAATTTTTGTCAATATAGGTTTTCTTAAGGTCATTATGACAGGCCTTTCCAATGTATTGCTTAAACTTGGTAAGGAATTAGTCTTGTAATAATGGAAGTTTATGAATAAAAATTACTTCAAATATATATAAATCTTCTGGGGCATGTTAAGTTTCATAAAGTCCCAAGATATCAAACAGATTCTGATGAACGTTCATAGAGAACCTATAAATAAATACAGTTAAAACCTTTCCAGTGTTCAGGCATGTTGTCCCTCTATTTTTAATAAATTCTTCGTTATCAAACAGATTTGTTAAAATTTGAGACGGACAACGATTTTCTTCCTACGTGATCAGAAGCATACATTTGAGAAACTGCTAAAAGATGGTACTGCTTAACATGTCTGTATTGTACATTTATTGCAAAAAGTAAACTTATTAACATGTGATGCATATAGGTTTCTTTTGTGTCCTGTGTTCATAAATAGCTGTTCATTGCTACTGATCTTGAGCCAGAGGGTAATTTCCCCACAGTTTTGAAAGCATGGAGGTAAACTGGAAAATATAGAAATGTTTAAAGTAATTGAGAATTGTAACTATTTGCCTGTCAAGTACAGATTTCTCAGTATGAATAGCATTTTTGTTTGCCCATTACATTTTGTATGTTGCTAACTTTTATTACTTTGCAACTTGTATGTTCAAGAGGACACTGAACAATTAAACCCTCAAAATGAAGACATACAGCTTTTAATTGTTGTTCTCCAAACCAAATAGAACTTTTCATATTTAGAAAATTTACCAGTTACATTCTACACAAGCGTTTAGAAAAAAGTTCTCAATCCTTTGTGCTGCTTTACAATTTCATCAGATTTTTAAATGCAAAAAATCTCCTGTAGGAATTTAACAACATGTAGATGCTCACAAGTTGACCCGGGATGTATTTTACAGCTTTACTGTTTAGGCCTAAACAAAAAAATTCTTTGTTTCCGGTAACATGCTCAAAAAAATTAGGGTAGGTAGGTCGGAAAAACTTTTTTTTTTGATTTTTTTTTTTTATTAAGGGAGACTTTTCAGAAATTATTTTTGTGTCAAAAAATGAATACAAACAAGGTGGTTATGCCTTTAGAGCATCAGTAAGTTGATTTCTAACATCACTAAACATGTTCAAAGCATAAAAAGTGCAGTTTTGCAACTTTCTGTCAAAAAGTTGAAAAAAAAATTCTCCAAGGCCATAAAAACATTTAGGGTCGGGCCAAAAATTTAGGGTAGGTTGGGATACCGGAAACGAACAATTTTTTTTTACGCCTTAGGGAAAATCTTTTTGTACTGTTGAGATTTCTGCAGCTCCTGTGGAAGTTTACTAACAAAAGTTAAATCACTACAGAATCATTGGTCCTTAAATTGTTTTGTGTAACATATATTTATAGTATTGTAAGTCTAAAGTGATGTTGTCCTGAAAAAGGACATTAATATGCTATTTAATTTGCATTACCAATGTTGTTTTCTTCATATGTTCACCATTATTAAGTAAATGTGAGTTATCATCAGCTGATTAATAATCTCTAAACACCACTATGATTACATCATATATCATTAGACATCATACATAAACATTGCTGTGTTTAAATCCGATATAACAGGGTTATTACAACAGTAGCTAGATCTGGGATACTGTATTTTTGACTAGTGGATTTTGCCAGATTGGATCTCACGAGGTGCACAAGCGCCGAGTGGGATCCTACCTTGCAAAATCCATGAGAGCTGAATACAAAGTCCCAGATCTAGTTCCTGTTATAATGTCCCTTTTATTACATACCTCCACATTTTTGTTTGTTGTTTTGTTACAGAACGAAACCTTCCATGTTTATTGATGTTAAAATAGAAATGAGTGAAGATTTTTGTGCACTATTTATAGAACTGTGTCAGGTCATGCTTATCAAATGAAAGCAGTCCAGCAATATACAATACAAAAGGTTCAATACGGAACTGTTTTCTGACAACATGTCTAATTGATCATTACTTAATACCTGAACGTTTACATAGACAATGTGTATGGAATATGACTTTGTTGTATGATATATAACAAGTATTATTTTTGTTTGATGAAAAACAGATGTTTGTTTCCATCCGGATAATGTTGATGATGTTTTAAACTGTATGTACACATATGTATATGTAATTTAGTTGTTCTGGAACATAAATTAAGATAATTTTCAAATGATTAAATTTTAAGACTTTTATTTATTGATTTGTGTTGTTTCATACTGTAGGGTGCCATATCCATATTTGTCATTGTGAATTATCTTTTGTTACAGGAGAATTATCTTTTTGCAATTTTTTGGGACAGGGCGAGAGATTAGTTTGAGTGAGTCATTTACCTTCCTGTGACCTCTAGGTGCAGTACATTGCAGAATGAGTTCATACATGTTTGTAGGTTGTCACATCAAAATGGAACATATTACTGACTTAGTGTTTGAATATATTTAGTATAAATATGTTTTGTGTGTAAACATGCCTGAGATTAATAGATGAAAAACAAAATAAATACTCTAAAAGAACATTCAGAGGTGAGATAGTTTCTAACACTCAAAATCATGTTCCTTTTTACTGTGACAAGACAACAGATGCATATCATTACATATGTGGACCATATTGTAAATTGGCATAGCCAAATATGTTATCCACTATAAATAAAGTTGTTATTATTATTACATACAATATTGCTTGTGAGCTATTTTGGTCATTCTTGTGTGGCTTCAGCAGTTTAACTGTCAACTCTTTAGAGGTCACATTATCAGTCTAATCCTAATGAAACTTGGTCAGAATATAACCCTAAATAAAATCTAGAATGAATAGTTTACTGGGCCATTTGGAGTCTATGTCAATAAATAGGAAAACCTTTAGAGGCCACATTTTCTAGCTCACCTTTATGACACTGTCAGAAGTTTGTGGATGAAATCTAGGATAAGACTAAAACTAGGTTACCTGAGATAAATAAACTAGGTCACAAGGTAAAATCATAGAAAATCTTGTTAATATTCTAGAGGTCACATTTTGAGTTTGATATTTTATATGCCCGAAGGGACATATTATGTTGTACCCCTTGTGTATGTCTGTCCATTAGCAATTTCATGTCCGCTCTGTAACTGTTGAACCCCTTGAAGGATTTTGAAGAAACATACAAATATTTACTAGATCAAGACGATGTCCAGAGTATGTGTTTGGGATGGCTTGCTTTAAGGTCAAGGTCACTCTTAGGGGTCAAAGGTCATATGACTTTGTTTCATGTGTATATTGCTCTACATTGCGGTGTTCTTGTTTTTTTTATGGCAGATTCCTCTTTTGTTCACGAACAATATTTCCTTTAATTACTTCCCTTTTATGTTACTATAAATAGCTTATAACCCTTTTGGGCTTATTTTGCCCCACTTGGCGGAGTTCTTGTAGAAATTTTCTCAGATAATTTGTCTCTATGAAATCGAGGTTAAGTTTAAAACTGGGTTACCAGTGGTAAAAAACTAGGACACTAGGTTAAATCGTAGAAAACGAAATTCAATGTGGAAAGTCACAAATACAATATTCTTTTTATCACATGTTAGCCTTTCCTGTCTAAACATAAAAAATTCTACTTTCTTTTACTATACAAACTAGAGCTATCACTAAATTGATGAATGTATCCCCACACGCACCGACACAGTACATTACAATTTGATGCACACAAGACTGCATAATTAAGTGGACTATATGTATATAAACTGTAAGTATATAGTATAGTATAGTAACAAAAAAACGAAGTCCCATAACCCTGCAGAATATTTATCTAAAAGAAAATTACATCCAACATGCACAAGTAGGGTTACTACTGATCACTTATGTGAAGTTCCATTAAATTGTGTGCAAGGATTCAGAAGATTAATTTATTATAGAAGGCGAGTATTGCATTATGCAGACTGTATGTATATAGTACGAACATACTATATACATAACTGTGCAGAATTTTTTTCTGAAAGAACCTAACATGCACTAGGATGCACAACTAGGGTTACTACTGATCACTTGAATTAAGTTTCATTAAATTGTGTGCATGGGTTCAGGAGATTAGGCGCCTACAAGATTGCATATGCAGACTCTCTGTATATAGCATAGTAACAAAAGTCCTGTAACTCTGCAAATAAAATTTCTGAAAGAACCAAACATGCACCATGCACAACTACTGTTGTTGCTGATAACTTGTGTCAAGTTTCATTAAAGTCAACTTCTGTTTCATTAAAATTGTGCAGAGGGAATGAGGAGAGATCATGTGCACAAGATTGTGTCTATGCATATAGTAAAGTAACAAAAAACAGAGTCCCATAACTCTGCAAAAAAAAATTCTGAAAGAATCTAACATGCACCATGCACAACAGTTTCGTCACCTCAACGCAACAAAGTCGTATCTTTATAAATCTATAATAAGATACGACTTAGTTGTGTTGAGGTGATAAACTACTGTTGTTACTGATCACTTGTATTATAAGTTTCATTAAATTGTGTCAAGAGGATGAGGAGAGATAGTACGCACATGACTGTGTCAATGGACAGACAGACAGACAGACAGACAACCTGAAACCATTGCACACAGCCCCCACCTTACAACTTTGTTGTTTGGGGGGTACAACAAGTCATTTTGACCATAGTCTCCTGTACTATAAATGATGCTGACGTCAAAGCTTACACCAGTCCTGTGTATTATTTTTTAGCTCACCAGAGCCAAAGGCTCAGGGTGAGCTATTCTGATCACTCACCGTCCGGTGTCCGGCATCCGTCGCCAGTAAACTTCACACGAATGTTCCTTGGGTGAAGCTTTACAAAAATTATTCAAAGAATTGAATTCCATGCAGAACTCTGGTTGCCATGGCAACCAAAAGGAAAAACTTTAAAAATCTTCTTCTCAAAAACCAGAAGCCATAGAGCTTAGATATTTGGTGTGAAGCATTGCCTTGTGGACCTCTACAAAGTTTGTTCAAATCATGACCCCGGGGTCAAAATTGACCCCGCCCCAGGGGTCACTTGATTTTACATAGGAAAATCTTCAAAAATCTTCTTCTCAAAAACCAGAAGCCTTAGAGCTTAGATATTTCACATGTAGCATTGCCTAGTGGACCTCTACAAAATTTGTTCAAATCATGACCCTGCCCCAGGGGTCACTTTATTTTACATAGGAAAATCTTCAAAAATTTTCTAAAAATAAACCAGAAGGCCTAGAGCTTAAATATTTCACATGTAGCATTGCCTAGTGGACCTCTACAAAATTTGTTCAAATCATGACCCCGCCCCAGGGGTCACTTTATTTTACATAGGAAAATCTTCAAAAATTTTCTAAAACTAAACCAGAAGGCCTAGAGCTTAGATATTTCACATGTAGCATTGCCTAGTGGACCTCTACAAAATTTATTCAAATCATGATCCCCGGGGTCAAAATTGACCCCGCCCCAGGGGTCACTTGATTTTAAATAGGAAAATCTTCAAAAACTTTCTAAAGATAAACCAGAAGGCCTAGATCTTAGATATTTGACATGTAGCATTGCCTGGTAGACTTCTACAAAATTTGTTCAAATCATGACCCCCGGGGTCAAATTGACCCCACCCCATGGGGTTACTTGATTGTACATAGAAAAATCTTCAAAATTTTCTAAAAATAAACCAGAAGGCCTAGAGCTTAGATATTTCACATGTAGCATTGCCTAGTGGACCTCTACAAAATTTATTCAAATCATGATCCCCCAGGGTCAAATTGACCCAGCCCCAGGGGTTACTTGATTGTACATAGGGAAATATTCATAAATTTGCTAAAAATAAACCAGAAGACCTAGAGCTTAGATATTTGATATGTAACATTGCCTAGTAGACTTCTACAAACTTTGTTCAAATCATGACACCCGGGGTAAAATTGGCCCCGCCCCAGGGGTTACTTGATTGTACATCGGAAAATCTTATTACTCAGGTGAGCGATCCAGGGTCATCATGACCCTCTTGTTTAATTTAAAATAATATGGCTTTATTACATTCCTGCTACGTCAAACATGTGATGAATAGACTTAATATGTAGGAAAAACAAAGCAAAGTTTTAGTGATACAGATTCATCGAACAGGAAGTTAAGGAAATTTGAATTTTTCAGTAGTAGTTGAAATGCTGGTCTATTTAACAGCCTCGTCAATTGAATGAATATAAAAGTTGAAAGAGAGGCATAATTTTGTAAAAATGCAAAACATGGTTATGGAACAATTGTGAGCTTATGACAGTGGACAAGGGAAAACTTGGGCATAATATTGTAACAAGAGCTGTCAGTAAGACAGCCAAATACTCGACTATTTGAATTGTTGTCCCAGAAGCAAGAATATTTCCCTAAATGTTAAAATATCTATAGAGTATCAATCCAGTATCTACATTGGTTTTGGATTTTCTAAGTCCAAAAGGGGGCATAATTTGGTCAGCATGCATGTCAGAGTTATGGGACTTGATGCTATCACCATGTTTTATAACCCTGAAGACAGAAGTAGAGTTTCAAATCAATATCTGCATTATTTTGGAGATAGTAACTTGCATGGAAAACTTTAACCAGGATTTTCACAGTCCAATTTCCAAAATTACATGTCAGAGTTATGGGATTTGATCCTCTGAGACCTAGAAAAAGAAAAAATAAGTTTTAAAGCTATGTGCACATAATAGCTATATGTACTTGCATGCAAAACTTTAACCAGGATTAGGTGCATAATTAAGCCAAAATGCATGTAAGTTATGGGACTTCATGCCATCATCTAGTTTTATAAGCCCAAAAACATGTGAAGTTTCAATTCAATATCTGCATTAGTTTTAGAGACAGTAATTTGCTTGCAAAACTTTAACCATGATTTTACAAGTCCAAAAGGGGGCATTATTTCAGAGTTATGGGACTTGATCCAGTGAGGTTGGTAATTGACCTCAAAAGAGAAAAAATAAGTTTCAAAGTTAAATGATAGCTGTACGTACTTGCATGCAAAACTTTTAACCAAGGTGCGACACTGACACCAGGGTGAGTAGAATAGCTCAGACTATTCTGAATAGTCCAGCTAAAAATTACTTTTTTTGGTGTAATGCATGCATTAATGTTACTATTCTTTATAACTTGTTTGTCATATTGCTTGTTTGCAGCAGTTTTTGATTAAACCTTTACACTGTATGTCACTATTTGCATTTTGGCTAATGTCAAATTCTTTAACAAAAGATTATGACAAGATGAAAATTAGTATTTGTTTCTATGCTTATCAAACACAAGTTCCAATGACTATAATGGTTTTTTAATAAAATTTCAATACTGTAGAAGAGGAAACATGAAAACAGCATGTAGCCAAGTACAGGTTACAAACAATCAAAATAAAAACATCAGAACTCCTATTAATGCTATACACAGGAAGGTCAAGTACTTAAGTCAGATTGTGGTCACTGATCTAGTAGGGCATCTAGAAGATCTCCTTTCTTTTTTAAAGCCTGCACAGCAGCTTGTCTGTCAAGTCCCGACTGTTTCATCATCACAGAAATATCTCGTTGATCCAGACCTTCCTCTGACTCTGCTACCTCACCAATCACCTGATACAGTGCCTTGTCTTTTATCGTTTCACATATAGTTTCTCGATTTAACACTTTACCTTTATGTATGACCTTCACCTTTTCTAATGGTATCTCTAAAGAGTAAGACAAAAATTTAAATACTTCAACTCCAGTCCAACTGTTTTGAACAAGCAGTTTGTGTTTATCTTTGTTACACTTGACTGTGATGGAAGATGCTGGTTCTGAGTGGTTCACAACTGGAACATCGGTGTAATATTCATTAACAAAAAGGTAACACTTTCCTTCTGGCTTTTTCACGCTGTCTATCCGTGGTTCTGATTTGTGTCTAGTTGCCTTTGTGAAATCTACTAATGGAGGATGACTTGCTGTTGCTGACCCTCTGTCCCTGTTGTCTTGTAAAACTGTGAAATCAGTAAACAAGAAAGTTATTAACTGCCATAAAAACTGTATTTTATGGGTGTCAAATTTCTTCATCACAGACTAATGACTCTGAGTAGAGGTATTATTTATCCTGAATATTGGAAATACTGAAATATAAAACTAGGTTACCCAAAAAAAACACAAAACAAGTTTTGCTTTTTATATTATCCAAAAAAGTTTCAGAACAGTGATAACTTGGTTAATTTCAACTTGATCATGTTGCACCACTGTGCACCACTGACTGTTAACGTTAAAGAAAGAAATATGACAATTCTTGTTTCTATAAGATTTTCATTTTATACTGGAAACAATTGTATATCGAAAACACAGATCTTGCATATGTAGTGATATAACTTTGAAAAGAATTTATTTGGGTTTACACATTCTGCTGGTAGGCAACGTACCTTCATCATTAAAAATACTGTTGTCATTTCTGAGATAGCCGCTTTTTCTGCTGGGCTCACAAACCGACTGGTGCACAGGCCAGTCTTTTATTTGGCAATCTCTGGAACTGAAGCAGAAAAAGATTACAATGTTAAACTAGCCTTAACTAGTAGTTTGCAACACTTATCTACTAGTGTTCGGAATCCACCAAAATAAATCATCATGATCAGATGTTACAATTCTGGCTGAAAGTATAACAAGAAATCACAGAGTGATCTTGGCGCCCACCAATGTGCCATTTTTGTGTGTTCCAAATTTCAAGACTTATTGACTAGTTCAAGGTCAAATTTCATTTCCGTACACAACACTGTGCATGTGGTCTAAATTCGAAAGCTGTAGCTTGAGAAATGTGAAAGTAGGTCACTAGATCAATTTCAAGGACAAAGTTCTTTGTACACAAAACTATGCATGTGCATCAAGTTTGAAGACTGAAGTTTGAGAAATTTGAAAGTAGGTCACTCTTAAGGTCAAAGTTTATTTTGGTACACAAAACTATGCAAGTGTTCCAAATTTGAAGGCTGTAGCTTGAGAAATGTGAAAGTAGCTCACTAGGTCAAAATCAAGGTCAAATTTCACTTCAGAACACAAATCTATGCATGTGGTCCAAATTTGAAGCCTGCACCTTCAAAATGTGAAAGTAGGTCACTAGGTCAATGTCAAAGTCAAAGTTTATTTCAGTGCACAAAACTATGCATGTGGTCCAAATTTGAAGGTTGTAGCTACAGAAATGTGAAATTAGGTCACTAGGTCAAAATCAAGGTCAACTCATGTCAAGGTTCATCTTGCTGCTCAAAACCATACATGTGGTCCAAATCTGAATGTTGTAGGTTATTGACAAGAAGTTTTTAAAAGCTTTTCCCTACATAAGTCTATATGAACCATGTGACCCCCAGGGCGGGGCCATATTTGACCCTAGGGGGATAATTTTAACAAACTTGGTAGAGAACCACTAGATGATGCTACATTACAAATATCAAAGCCCTAGGCTTTGTGGTTTGGACAAGAAGATTTTCAAAGTTTTTCCCTATATAAGTCTATGTAAACCATGTGACCCCCGGGGCGGGGCAATATTTGACCCTAGGGGGAAAATTTGAACAATCTTAGTAGCAGACCACTAGATGATGTCAAATACAAAATATCAAAGCCCTAGGCCCTGTGGTTTTGGACAAGAGGTTTTTCAAAGTTTTTCCATATATAAGTCTATATAAACCATGTGACCCCCGGGGCGGGGCCATATTAGACCCCAGGGAAATAATTTGAATCATCTTGGTAGAGGACCACTAGATGATGCTTCATACCAAATATCAAAGCCCTAGGCTCTGTGGTTTTGGGCAAGAAGATTTTCAAAGTTTTTCCCTATATAAATCTATGTAAATTATAGAAATAAACAAAGGGCCACAACTTACTAAAAAATTGTTGAACCAGTCTGATTTTCAGGGGGACACAACTAAGGTACCAATACATCATTCTGACAAAGTTTGGTCAAAATCCCCCTGGTAGTTTCTGAGGAGATGCGATAACGAGAAATAGTTAACAGAAGGACGGACGGAAGGACGACGGACCACGGACACAGAGTGATTTGAATAGCCCACCATCTGATGCTGGTGGGCTAAAAAGAGGGTCATCATAGCCCTAGGTTGCTCATCTGAGTTTCACAGCTGGAGGAATGGGTGGGTGTGTGTGTGTGTCGGGGAGGGGGGTGGGAATGATATCTAGATCTGTCTCTAAGTATTATGTCATGATTCTTCTAACACACCACATGTAACCCTCTACCACTAAAGAATAACAATAAAAACAAAAACAACTAAGCAGCCTGAAAGACATCTATATCCCCTGCCGCTGTTATGGATAGTGAAAGGGTTGATGGTAAAGGGTGGAAGCAATAAAAATTTGAGTTGTGATCTTGACCTTGAGCTGGCATGGGTTAATATTGTCTTGATAAGGGGAATATTACAGCCAAGTCATATTAAAATCCTTCAAGAGGTTTAGGAGATACAGAGCAGACATAACTGGAAGGCTCAAACCTTTGACCTTGAGTTGTGACCTTGACCTTGAGCCAACATGGCTGACACAGGAGTTCTGCACATGATCTTGATAAGGTTATCATTTGACCCAAGTTTCATGAAAATCCTTCAATGGGTTTAAGTTAAATGGAGCGGAAACAATTGTTATGAAAGGACAGATGGATGGAGACCATCGGTTTGCATTTGTGAAAGTTTTTTAGATCTACTCCATGATTGTGTAATCACTCGTTTGGAAGAATTTATGAAACAGTTTGAATTCGATTCCCTTACGATTCTGACCACCCAATTGGGCACACTCATACTGTTTCAATAATTCAATAAGCGTTCCTCAATTTGGACGATGTGTCAATAATTCAATAAGCGTTCGTCAATCTGGATGATGCATGATGCATTCTTGAATAACAAGAGCTGTCCGTAAGACAGCCAAGCTCAACTATTCGAAATATTGTCCCAGAAGCAGGAAAATATTACCCAAAAAGGTTAAATATCAAAAGAGTTTTAAGTTCAAAAGGGGAAATAATTTGACCAAAATGCATACCAGTTATGGGACTTGCTGCATGCTATCAACTAGTTTTATAACCCCGAAGGCACATGTGAAGTTTCAATTCAATATCTGCATTAGTTTTGGAGATAGAAACTTGCAAGTTAAACTTTAACCAGAATTTTCAAAGTCCAAAAGGGGGCATAATTTGCCCAAAATACATGCCAGAGTTATAGGACTTGACCCAGTGAGGTTGGTAATTGATCTAGAATAATAAAAGTTTCAATAAGTTTCAAATCTATATGCCTTTTAGTAATAGCTGTATGTACTTGCAAGCAAAACTTTAACCAGAATTTGCTAAGTTCAAAAGGAGACATAATTTGGCCAAAATGAAGGTCAGAGTTATGGGACTTGCTGCTATCAACTAGTTTTATAACCCCGAAGACACATGTGAAGTTTCAAATCAATATATGCATTAGTTTTGGAGATAATAACTTGCATGTAAAACTTGAACCAAAATTTTCTAAGTCTAAAAGGGGGCATAATTTGCTCAAAAAACATGTCAGAGTTATGGGACTTGACCCAGTGAGGTTGGTAATTGATCTAGAAAAAGAAAAAATAAGTTTCAAATATATATGCCTTTTAGAAATAGCTGTATGTACTTGCACGCAAAACTTTAACCAGAATTTTCTAAGTCCAAAAGGGGGCATAATTTGGCCAAAATGAAAGTCAGAGTTATGGGACTTGCTGCTATCAACTAGTTTTATAACGCCGAAGACACATGTGAAGTTTCAAATCAATATCTGCATTAGTTTTGGAGATAGTAACTTGCATGTAAAACTTTAACCAAAATTTTCTAAGTCTAAAAGGGGGCATAATTTGCTCAAAATACATGTCAGAGTTATGGGACTTGACCCAGAGAGGTTGGTAATTGACCTAGAAAAAGAAAAAATAAGTTTCAAAGCTATATGCCTTTAATTGATGGCTGTATGTACTTGCATGCAAAAACTTAACCAAGGTGTGACGCCGACGCCGACGCCAGGGTGAGTAGAATAGCTAGACTATTCTTCGAATAGTCGAGCTAAAAACTGTTTATTAATGCAGATCATATGAAATCATGATGCTATATGAATTAGCATGTTTTTTTTTTATCACATCTGGAAAAAACAGTAGCCTGTTCGGACTTGTATCTGAGGAAAATCGGTAGCCCAAGCTGAAATTCAGTAGCCACGGGCTATCCGACTACCGCTAATTTCGAACACTGTTAAGAGTAGACAAGCTTACTGTGGCTGAGTGGCTGCTTAATTTTAATTTCTGACATTTGCAGCCACCGCTTTACAGTTTGACCGTCACAATATAAAACAAACTGTATGCGTCGGATTAGTTCGACTACAGTAACTGTTAGGGTAGGTCGAGATAACTTAAACAAACATTTTTTTAGGTGTAAACAACCTCAACTCAGTTTGCTTTTATTTCTAAAAGAAATTTTCAGCAAGGTGGTAACAAGAAACTGTACTGGAGAAGAAGACAGAAAAAACTTTTGAATAATGAATCAACTGCTGTGTGGCCATAGTAGATTAAACAAGAGCGCCGCCAAGCGGGGCTATATACATGTACGCTCGAAGAGTTATATCAGAGGATGAGAACAAAATTTAAAGATCTTGACTGTTGAAGCCCAAAGGACAGGAACAAAAAAAAAGAAGAAATTCCAAACAAGAGGGCCATAATGGCCCTATATTGCTCACCTGTCATCATTGCACTTGAGGAGAAGAAGGTCCTCAGAAAAAATATCTAAGTCCAAAGGACAGGAACAACAAAGGGAAGAAATTTAACCAAAAAGAAATAAAAATCTTACAAGGTATAGATATGTCAAAATACACCTAAAAATTGGAGGTACCATCCATGTTGTACCACAGAAAAGTGGTCTCGGTTTTTCCCTACGGCCAATAATAAAAAAGTTACTGAAAATAAGCTATTTATAGTAACGTAAAAAGGAAGTAATTAAAAAAATAAATATTGTAAGTGAACAAAAGAAGGATCTGCCAAATACATCTGTTGACATAAATGAAATTTCAGATCAGTATCTTCATTAGTTATGGAGATATAGCAATTTTAAATTGAAATAAAGGGAGGTAATTTGACATAAAATCAGTCCATAGTTATCTACCCTGATTGTCTCAGTCCAACTAATAACAATAATGAAATTTCAAATAAGTCCTATAAGTACTTACTGATATAAATCCATTTTGAATACAATCAGGGGAGGTAATCAGATATAGCTCTGGAACCTACAATTGGATCTGATTTGTCATGGAATCCAAGATTTATTGTTGTTGAAGATATTTTGGAAGTTTGTATCAAATAAAACCATAAATGAAGTCTCTATATGGCTGCAAAAGCCAAAATAGCAAATTTTGGACATTTAATGGGGTCCATACAGTCTTAGCAACCAATGTCTGGATCTGGCCCATGTTTGAAGAAGAACCCAATGATCAGGGTGAACAAGTTATCAGAACAAGGTTTATCAAAAGTAAGAACATAAGATGAAGCGCGCTATTGTAGACAAGCTCACAATAGCTAAGTTTGGCACTTTCAGGGGCCATAACTCTAGAACCCATTAAGGAATCTGGCCAGTTGAAAAAGGAAGCAAGATCTTGTGGTGATACAAGTTATGTGCAAGTTAGTTAAATAAATCATAAATGAAGCTGCTATGTGCAGACAAGGTCAAAATAGCTAATTTTGGCCTTCAGGGCCATAACTCTAGAACCATTAAGGGATCTGGCCAGTTCAATAAAAGGGACCAAGATCTTATGGTGACACAAGTTTTGTGCAAGTTTGATTACATTCAACTCATAAATAAAGCCGCTATTGTGCAGACAATGTCAAAATAGCTAATTCTGGCCCTTTCAGGGGCCATCACTCTGGAACCAATAAAGGAATCTGGCCAGTTCAAGAAACGAACCAAGATCTTATGGTGATACAAGTTTTTTGCAAGTTTGGTTAAAATAAAATCATAAATGAAGCTGCTATTGTGCAGTCAAGGTCAAAATAGCTAATTCTGGCCCTTTCAGGGGCCATAACTCTGGAACCCATTAATGAATCTGGCCAGTTCAAGAAAGGAACCAAGATCTTATGGTGCTACAAGTTGTGTGCCAGTTTGGTAAAAATCCAATCATAAATAAAGCTGCTATTGTGCAGACAAGGTCAAAATAGCTAATTTTGGCCCTTTCAGGGGCCATAACTCTGGAACCCATAATGGGATCTGGCCAGTTCAAGAAAGGATCCGTGATCTTATGGTGATACAAGTTGTGTGCAAGTTTGGTTAAAATAAAATCATAAATGAAACCTCTATCGTGCAGACAAGAAATTGTTGACGCACAAAAATAGCAAATTCTGGCCCTTTAAGGGGCAATAACTCTAGAACCCTTGATGGGATCTGGCCAGTATTTGAAAGGAACTGAGATATCATGCCAATACATGTTTTGTACAAGTTTGATCAAAATTGCTTGCAAAATGTGGTCTCTATCTTGTTCACAAGAAATTGTGGACGGACGGACGAAGGGTGATCACAAAAGCTCACCCTGTCACTACATGACAGGTGAGCTAAAAAAATAATTTCTAAGTCCACAAAAAAAAGTTTACCAGGTAAAGTTATGTCAAAATACATCTAAAAATTGGATGTACCATCCATGTTGTACCACAGGAAAGTGGTCTCAGTTTTTCCCTACGGCCAATAATAAAAAAGTTTCAAAATAAGCTATTTATAGTAAAAAACAAAACAAAAAAGGGAAGTAATTCAAAAAAAAATTATTGTAAGAGAACAAGAAGGGATCTGCCAAATAAAAACAAGGGCACTGCAATGCAGAACAATATACACAAAGCAAAGTCATATATGACCTTTGACCCCTAAGTGTGACCTTGACCTTGAAGCAAGTCATCCAAAAAATGCGCTCTGCATGTCGCCTGAGTGTGGTGAACATTTGTGCCAAGTTTCTTTGAAATCATTCAAGCAGTTCAAGAGTTACAGAGCGGACACAAAACACACTCATATGACCTGTCACTCCTAAGTGTGACCTTGACCTTGAAGCTAGTCATCTGAAACAAGCGCTCTGCACGTCGTCTCAGTGTGGTGAACATTTATGCCAAGTTTCTTTGAAATCCTTCAAGCAGTTCAAGAGTTACAGAGCGGACACGAAACACACTCATATGACCTTTGACCCCTAAGTGTGACCTTGATCTTGAAATGACACATCCAAAACATGCGTTCTGCACGTCGTCTTGGTGTAGTGAACATTTGTGTCAAGTTTCTTTGAAATCCTTCAAGGGGTTCAAGAGTTACAGAGCGGACACAAAACTGCTAACGGATGGACGGACGGACAGACGGACACTGGGACCATAACATAATACGTCCCTTCGGGCGTAAAAAAATCATTCATTTGGTCTAAAATCGATAAGAACTTATCCAAGTACTGTGAACAATGCCAAACCCCAGAAGCAGTTGAGCACTACGTTTTGAAATGTTTAAGATTCACTTCACAGAGAGATATACTTGAAAGGACAGTTGATGACATACTTGTATATACAAGAAAAGCATAGAGTGCAGCACCATTTCTCTTTCTACACTAGCAGCAGCAGGAGAAATTGAGGATGTGACAGTCACTGCAAAAGAAGAACTTGTCAAAGCTTTTACAGCATTTATCGATCATGCAACAGGCAGATTTTATTAAATGACATTAAAAACAAGGAAGTGTCTAGCTGTCCGATAACCGGACGCCTAGCCTGCGTTCTAGCAGTCCGGTTACTTGACGACTAGCAAATCCTCAGGGATTTTCTAGCCGTCCGGTAATTGATTTCTTAATGAATTAGTAATGATTTTATATAGTTTTATATGTTATTTACTTAAGATATCAATACTTATCTGATTTTTTTAGTCAATAAAAGGAATGTGATCGTGTTTGTATACAAATCCGTTGATATTCTATTTTTAGAAATGATAAAATATTGTTCGCCGAACATCCATGTTATTTTGTAAAAGTGATGTTTTTATAACAGCCTAAACTTTAATTCTTAAAACACAAAAAATATTTGTTTTGAAGAATAGAAAGCTTATAAAACAAGTAATTCATTAATTAATTTTGACATTATTTTGAAATAAAATGGATTAATTATAAACGCTTAACTACTGTTTTACTAAAAGTTTTGAACATCACACTGCCGCTACTGAAATTAAATGTCATTTGAAACAGTTATTCATTAAAAAATATTTGAATACTAAATATGAAAATTGTAAGTAGAATCTATTTCAAAACTGTTTTAATTTTGAAAATCCAGTGAAAAAGTTGTTAAAATTTAAATATTCCGAAAATAAAAACCATCAGATTTTAATGAGTGACGTCATGGCGATCTCGCCATTATTGATTTCGGCAAACTTTCGTTTTATCGGCTGATTAATGCAGTGATTTATTGTAAATCTTCAATATGTATTCACATAAAATTTTATTTGCAGATAAATACAGTGCTTTAGGGTATAGCGGATAGCTAACTAATTTTTCCAACATTCCAATTCAAAGAAATGAAAATAGTAGTTTTTTTTTTCAGTATATCAGACAGAAAACATCTATTCTTCTTAAACATTCAGCTTTTAATAGAAATTCACGTGTTTTTTCTCTCCAAGTCATTGTTTACATATGCACTGACTTAGGGTGTACAGGATAGCTTTGGTCATTTTTTAGATTACTAGTTTAAAATCCACATCTTAACAAACTTTCCAAGATTTCTTTACTATAAATCAGATTAATAATGTATTCTCTTTTCAAAAACAGTCAGCTTTTTAAATTTCTATCAAATACTTTTCATTCACTGACGTTTTTTACATATACGCTGATTTAGTCTATACGGGATAGCTTTATTTTACATTTGATGACATGTGAAAAATAACACAACAAGCAAATATTTAAAATGTATGTCAGAATGTCTGTTTGCATACCAGTAAAAGAATGATATGAAAATTTATACAATAATTCAAGTCTAAAGATAAAATTTATCAATCTATCCTCTATACCCTGAAATCCGCTATACCCTAAAGCACTGTATCGATATCTTAAGTAAATAACATTAAAAATATATGAAATCATTATTTATTCATTCAGAAATCTATAACCGGACGGCTAGAAAATCTCCCGAGGATTTGCTAGTCATCCGGTAACTGGACGGTTAGAACGCAGGCTAGGCGTCTGGTTACCGGACGGCTAGACACTTCCTAAAAACAAATTCCCTCATTACAATATTTTAATATGAAGCAACACTGAAAAAGCGTATTGTGTTAGCAACCTGTGATGACAATGATAATGCACTGCACATAGTGGTCAACGCTACAACAAAAGCGGAAACAATCTACACACACAGAGACCAGTCCCCCCGCCCCCCACACCTTTTTTTTTTTCCAACAAATTTTTTATGTGTAAATGACAGATTCCAATACGCACCAGTACATAACAGATTTGCAACGGGTACATCGTTTCATTATTTTCATCTGTTTATTGCAAGTACTGCAACGAGTGTCCACATTTCCATCCTTTAGCATGCCAGTCAGCTCAGTTGTTACTAATGAAGCCAAAATGTAAGGGACGTCACTCTGTCATGCCCACCGGTGATGCGTAATAATACGCATAATTCTACAAAGCAGGACCAGGTTGTAATACACTAAATATTTATTTTTAGGTACTATTCCCATTTCTTTTACTATTCCCATATGTTTTACAGTTTTGTCGCACAAAACTTTGGATATGATTCAGCAAAGAGCTGCAAGGTTCCTCCAATACGACTACAGACGAACAAGCTCAGTCTCAAAGATACTCCATGAACTCAAGTGGGACACATTTCAGCACAGACGCAACATGTCCAGAATAACCATGCTGTACAAAATTAGGCACACTCTTGTTGATGTTATTCCTATGGTGGAAATTTTGCACTGAAACATGTTCAGGAAATGAATAAGATATCTAGAAAATACCATTCGTGGCTAAAATGTTTTCAGAAAAATGCATACATTTCCAGGGAAATAAGCAATATTATCACGATAGCTACCTAGCTACTATATCGTGGCAAAAATATGACCATATATTCCAGATCCTCTTCTACGGCAAACATGATCTGCCAGACACTCCACAACCAACTGTACAACCATATTTCCTGAAGCAGATCTGCCTATCCACACGGCCTTTTACCTGCCAATGTTGTCCTTCGAAGCTACCTGCTTCAATATACCATAAACCAGTCTACGCTGGGGTGACACACATGCAGTATTTTAATCAAACTTCTAGAGTGAGGCTATTACTGAAGATGATGATGATGATGATGCTATCTCTCTCCCTTAAAATTTTGAAATCCAGACATGTGCATTCTCGTACTCACCATCAGGAGTAACAGTTAAATTTATTCCAGGACGTAATTGACCAATCGGAATATACAATATATATCTTTTGGTCATTTAGAGATATAAAAATGACGGCAAATACAAAAATATACATTAATAAGAGCGTATTCACAGTAATCATTGTAATGATGAAAATTTATTTGTTAGAAGTATTGCTTTTGCTTTCCAGAAAAAAATAAGATGGTCGTCATAACGAATACTTTATACACATTAATGTATGTCCTTGACATTAATATAGCAAATAGGTGTTCCGAATATGTTTAAAGTTTTTAACAGTAACATCTGTAAGTCGGCAACATTTCCAAGCCAGACATCTCCAGAAAATCTCAAGATAGTGTGAGCAAAGATTTCATCTTCATTCAGTTCTTAATCATACTGATCACGTTATATTTGTTTTACCATTGACATATAGTTTATATATCATAGTTAAGTTTATTCCAAAATAACTATATCCTATGAAAACTTGACAGCTACTTGACCAAGAATATTGAAACTTCATAGGATAATTGACATGCAAAGTAGATGTTCCCTTTTGATCTTGAGGCCATTCTTTCAGAGGTCAAGGTCACAGGGGCCAGAACATCGAAAACAGTTTCCGATCCATAACTAGAGAACCATTTGACCCAGAATGTTGAAACTTCATGGGATGATTTGACATGCCAAGTAGATGATCTTAACTGCATTTCAGTCACTAAGACAACCATCAGTTTCTCTTTGACTTTCGCTCCTGTCCTCTATTGACTTCTATGCTTTTGGAGAGATATGAGCTTTCCTACAAAAGAATCTTTTAGTTTAATCTGAACGACAGCTTTATCAAGACAACTTGCAGAGTATACAACCCAGGTCACTAGGTTCAAAGTCCAAGTCACACTTAAAGGTCAAAGGTCTTAATCACAACATTTAACTTTCCCTGTATCAAAGAAGCATCTGGGGTTATTAATCGCCTTAAGTGATAGCTCTAGTTTAAACCCTTTTGATAAGCCTTGAATTCTTTACATTAGTCCAGCATTAATGTCCTCTGAAGTTCCTTTCAAGAAAAACATCTGACAACAGTTAATCCAATAGTGTTTTAACCAGAACTTTTAAATTTATACATAGAACTTCGGGTCTAATAAGGGTCTTCCACACTGAAGAGGATTCAGGAGCATTGTTGCTGTAGAAATGCAGACTTTATTTATACTTAATATTAATAAAATGCAGTCAGGGTCATTTACTCCGTAAGACCTATCATCATAATTATGAAGTTTAAAGGTTCTAGGTCAAATTCAGATGAAGGTTCTGACGGACGGACAGGGCAAAACAATATTAGTGGTGCTAGAAATTCACACTGTTCTTTAAAGGTTTTATAAACTAGTGACCCGGGAGATTTCACTGTACTTAACCAATACTAAATAACAGAAAGTGGGAAACGACCGAACTCTCCAAAAAAATCCCCTAGAACAATTATACATTGGTCGATTTCCGTATAATTATACGAGTATATACCCAAGGCTACTGAACTAAGTTACAAGAGAGCCGAACAAAGACTGTTTTGTTTCAATGTAATTCTTGCAATCTGTAGGTTCCCGACAAAATGGACTGAAAAATGTCCATATGTGTTTGTATGAATATAAAGAAAAATATACGAAAATAGATCAAGGGCAATTAAACTGACGAGGACACAAATCAGTTTAGATTTTATGTGAACGGAATGAAAAGCATATAATTATATTGACTTTTAAATGACTTATAAAATATACATAAAATAAACAAGCACGCCGGTGTAATTTAAAGAATGTTTAGAATATGAAACTGGTTAAGAACGTTCGATTTTTCTAGCATTTGAAACACGGAAACATTCAAAGGAATTCTGATCTTTGTATCAGGTACAAAAATGCTCTCAAACATAATGTTTAAAGATAATATTTTGGACGAGCACTTTTACATTGAAAAAAAATCAAATTAATCAAGCTGTGAAATAATGATATGAAAAAGTTTCTGATTACTCTTAAGATATTTATATTGGTATATACCTTACATCTATAAATTAAGGAAAAAAACTCATAATAAGGGAATCGAATAGAATATTCTTAGTTAATACGCTTTCGCTGCAGCTAAATAAATATTACAGCTGGCCGTTTTGGCATTAAAATATCAGATCATAAAATAAGTCATCCCGATTTAAAGGAATTTCTATCCATTATATATACCAAATAAAATGAAAACGGCTCAAATTAGTACGTTTCTACACACACATCTATTTCAGCTGGATTTTTACTTGAAAAATGCCCATAATTCCACTTTAATAGCACGTGTGTTCATTAATCTATCTGATTCAAACTGACTAGAGAAGGAAATTTATGTTAGTTTTTGAGAATATTTTTTAGCTATTTGAATTATGATTTGAATTGTCAGTATCAGCGCATCACTTAAACAATTCAGGTCAAGTATCTCTCATCGAGATAAACAATAGGCAACTACATTTTTTTTATAAATTGTTTTACGCATTATTTGACATTTACTTTTCCACTTGTAAAATTGGATAAATGTAGTATCATTACTTAATTTTGTTTCAGGTTACAAAAGTTGACACATAAAACTGTCATTATGCGTTCATGCTTACCAGATTTTTTGATAACCTGACCGCCGAAGTGTGTCAGACGAATTTTATAGCGCGTGACGTTCAGTGGAATGTTTACCTTTTGCTTTTATTTGGTGTTAGCTGACCGCTGTGTGTGTATTTTTCATTGAAGGATCTTAAGCCGGTTTATTTGCTGTTTGAATTGTTAGATTTGTGAAAATGGCGGAAGATACCCAAGAAAACGAAGAGGAATGGATTCCGATCCGACTTCGGGAGGATGAGGAAATGGATTTCTTTACAGAACTTGCTTTGCACGAAGCGGAACGGTGGATACAGGTAAGTGTCATAATTTCCCGCGGTTTGTGTATTGAATTATTGACACACGTGACGTAATATTTGGTGTGAAATTTGTAAGGAGACACGCTTGCAGCAGCACAGAGCAGTAGTATTTTCAATTGGACCATTTCAGGTGTTGTGTTTATGTTTACTGCTACAGTTGAATTAATATACCGGTACAATGCAGCCTTTAAGTTACTTTTTTTGTTAAACAACCTGTTATTTGGAAGGGGCTGAAGACCATATATTATTACTCTGTCTAGTTATTTTATCTGATGGTGGATCCATTCTCCTTTTTACATGAGCAAAAACAGCATCCCATTTCTTTAACACTATGTATAGAGAGAGAGAGAGAGATAGAATCTAGTTACCAAAAAAAGGAAGAAAAAAAAAAAACGATGTCAGAAGTGAAGTGCAATAAAATACATCAGTTCTAATTTATACCTATACGTATACTTTAATACCAAAACAAAGATTTTTTGAAAATGTACAGGTGTACAGTATATATATATTACTGAAAGACTATTATATCCTGATATGTAGGAGTATTAGCAGGTTTACAATATTCTGTTTTTTGGGTTTTTCTTTTGGGGGGAGGGGGGGGGGGATGAAAAAAAGTAAAATTGCTTCTTATTTATGTATAACATAGACACTGCTTCAGAATTTGAAAATTCCTAGCTTAATTTTTATTTATTCTTTTTTTTTGAAACTTGTAGGGGGCAACAATAATACTTTTTTCACAGATGAAATGTGAATTATATTTTGTTCTAAATTCATCTTTTAAGGGAGGTGATGATCCATTCAGAAGTCCCTAATATTATGTTTGAAAATATAGGCTAAGAGAAATAGGTTATTACGTTCAACTAATTCCAACAGAAACTTTATATTCACCAACAAGAAGTATATGCATGTAGGTAAAACATACAAAAAAAAACACAGGGGTACATCACATGAAGGTTTTAGGGTGGTCTGGGGTATAGTAACCCCTATTTATAGTCTGTGATCATTATATACATAGAGGATATTTGTTTGTTCTGAGTGAATATGGAATGTATCTCACTGAGAAGAGAGAAAATTTGAAATATTTTCACGAGCGCGTAGCGAGAGTGAAAATGTGAACTTTTTCTCACTTCGAGGTGAGATATATTCAATATTCACGAAACACAAACAAATTATCTTTTTATTTTATGCTCAGATGTGCATTTTGCAACAATTTTTAATCTCAGTGCGGGAAACAGATGCGCGTAAACAGACATGATGTCAGATGTGTTGTGACGCTAGAAAGACGCACACAACATAAAGTTCCATTTTATTTTATTATGTCTCCCACCACACAGTGGTGTGGGAGACATATTGATTTACTCCAGTCTCTGTGTGTGTTTGTCTGTCTGTCACAAAGCTTGTCAGCACTCTGTGTCGAACATTTCTCATCAGATTTTCACCAAACTTCGGCCAAGTTCGATAACTAGCCAAATCCGCCCAGGCACTTTTGAATTATGGCCCTTGAATTACTGATTGAGTCCACTCGTCCAAGCCGTCTAACTGGGTCCATTCATCTAAGCCATCTAGAGAAACTAGACACTTTTCATAGGGGCAGTTGTGGGAGACATGCGCTTTTCTCAAAAGCATCTCTAGTTTTTTGTTGCATAACGTTAAGAAATTCTCATTAAGTAAAATAATTTGAATCGAGAAATATACTATAAAAAACAAAGTGTGACTACACTTTTTATCCTGTTTTAAGCAAATAATTTAAAATTCATACACAATGTATGAGGGGGCGGAGCTATATCTCTCACAGTGTGAAATATAAATTTCATATTTTCACAGTGTGAGTGATTAGAATTACAAAAATATTTAACTGATAGAATACAGTATTTCATTAGTTAGCATAAAATAATTTTTTATTTTTGTGGGAAACACAGAGCTTTTTTTCCTATTTAATTTTTATTACAAATCCTCTGGAAGATTATGTTGGATTAGTAAACAATCGAGACATTATGTTGAATGTTGTAATGGCTCCAGTCTGACTAAGTAACTTATTTATTTATTATTCACTGACATGCACAGTTATGTTTACTAACAATATCTTATTTTTGAATTTAAGTACCAGCTGACTGAATAACTTTTTGAACTGCTTAATAAGTTATTTGTCTGTGTGAAGGGCAGTAAACTGTAATAGTATTAAAAGTTCTGTAATAGTTACCTTTCTGCACCTTATAAAACAAAACAAAGTTTTCTTTTTTCCATTCAGTAAATTATATCAATTGTTCCATACATAAATATCATATTTAATGTATGAACAGTTTATTTGTAAGAGAAGAAGAATGTTACAGTGAGCATTGAGAGATGAGAACAATGGTACCTTGTAACTGTAAGATGATTTTCACCTTAATCATTGATAGAGAATTTCAGTATTATTTCACATAAAACTTTTCTTAATAATTCTGACATACAAGTTGTAAAAGTAATAAGTTTTTACAAGATTCTGAGTTTGAATGTCAAAATATGGCATATAGTGTTTGAACTGCCTGTCTGTTTACCTGTCTGTCTGTTTGTCACACTTGTGAAGTGGACATTCACATATTGTGAGGACTTACATGACATTGTCTGATTATTATTCTTTAAATTATGCTTCTTTTTTGGACATAACCATACTAAAACTGCCTCAATGTTTGGAATTTAGTGTCAGATTTTTTTGTTTTTTGCAGTTTGCCGAACTTTGACTTAATACTTTATTCCAGCAAGTATATTCAGGGGGCATGTCTCGGACAATTATGACACCAGTATTGTTACTCAGTACTATAATAAATGAGAAAAATACATGTATTTCCTTGCTTACCTTCTATTGAGATGATCTTTTCTTGACTGAAAAAATCAACAACAGCCACTTGTCATTAATATCAGTTAATATATTAATAGTTTTTGTTTTCTGTAAATTGCATATTTTGCCATTTTCCATTAAAGTACATACAATTTCAGGTGTAAATTACTAAATCTGTGTTATTTTTAGAAGCTTTAGACCATACGGTTAAAATTATTTTAAATGGTATGCAAATTTGACAGTATTATTTACATGTAACAGCCACCAGTCCAGAATCATTGTAAAATTGTGTAATATGAACACAAAATATACCCCTTTATACTGGATTACTTAATGGTAGAATAGGCTGGTTTCAATTTCTTCTTAAAATGCAGATTTTTATTGATCACAAACATTGGTTTTCATTACAGTGTGACAGGTACATGAGTATAGTCTGTAAGAACAATGTATTCTCAAGGGGATTTTTGGTGTCAAACAGTAATTGTATCACTTTGTATGATCATTCCCAAATTACAAACCTGCTAAAGTTCTAAGATGGACTGATCAATCATTCAGTTTGGTCAGTACCACTTATTATACAAAGGGATGTTCACTGAAAATTTTCTGACTGAACAGGGTGCGGTGCAGACCATGATCAGCCTGCATGCATGGTCTGCATTGGTCGCAAAGGTAGCATTGCATGCCGCCCCTAGGTGTTGTTTTTGTTTAAAATGTTTCTGTAACACCACTTTTAGGTTCTTTGAACAGTTTTATGATTTTTATTTTTCCCTATCTTTCTCCAAATACATGTTTTTATCAAATAATTGCTGTGCCCCTCCACCTATAATTCTCATTTTAGAACAATCATGATCGATAGACTGCAAAATAGTGATTAACAAGTATTTATGTTTACACATGTACTGTTTATTAATTGTTCATCTTTTCAAATGTGAAATTTGGACATATGAAGTTTCTTGGATATTTCTCCAGTAAAACAAATGACAAATTCTGTATCAATAATGTCAAAAGGCTGACTTTTACACTTTTGTATCAGTTAAGGTCTAGTATTTCCCTGTTTTAATTGGGACCTAATCAGTTAATTGCTATTTTTGCACTAGAGTGTGATAACACTGGACAGGTTCTCCCATGAAATTATGATGTTAAGCAGATCGGCTATGAGTCATCTGTTGTAACCCATACAGACAAACCTGTGTTAGTGGAACTCACTATAAAAAAGACTATTGTAGAACACTATCTTTATATCTGTAGAGAATTGATATATAATATGTTTCTAAATATTAGTCAGATATTGTAGTAAGTGGCCCCTAGAATAGGCAGCTCAAGAGGCTGAGTAAGGCAGAGTTACTAATCTAGAGGATTCAAGTTTGATTCCCAGCTGAGGTGAATTCATTATACAAGGTACTATACATGTCAAGTCATACATGTTTTATATCTATCCCCTGTGAAAAAGGTTCATGAACTTCATGAATTTATTCATGAACAAATTCATGAAATAGTTCATGAATAAATATTCTTGAGAATCAAAATTTATATTTCATGAATTTCAATATTCATGAACTTGTTCATGAATTAAGAATAATACATGAGCAAGTTCATGCATATTGAAATTCATGAAACATAAATTTTGATTCTCATGAATATTTATTCATGAACTTTAATTCATGAACAAATTCATGAATATTGAAATTCATGAAACATAAATTTTGACTTTCATGAATTTTAATTCATGAATACTGAAATTCAGGAAACATGAATTTTTATTGTCATGAATTTTTATTCATGAACTCGATATTCGTGAACTTGTTCATGAATTAAAAATCATACATGAATTTTAATTCATGAACTAGTTCATATTGAAATTCATGAAACATAAATTTTGATTTTCATGAATATTTATTCATGAACTATTTTTGTAAGAAAAAAAGGTGGGTTGGTGGGGGGGAGTTCATGAACTTATTCATGAACTAATCAAGGAAAGCTGGTAGGAGTGTAACACAATGAAACCTGAGAGATCTGCATGTAATGGAATTCTTTTAATAATTTCAGTAGAGCTTGATACAAGAAAAAATCCTGTAGGTCAAAGTGTTTTCAGTTAGCCTGGCCAGAGACTGTTTTTTTTAGTCTCTGATGAGTCACATTTTCTACCCTCGACAAAATTAATGACATGTTGAGTAAAACAGTAAACAAGAGTGGGATTGGGATAATTTACTTTAATCTCAAGATTGAAATTCAGATTCTAGCTTTGCTTCAGGGTCGTGAAAACTTGTGACAATTTAAAAGGATTTTATTTTTTTTTAAATGAACGATTTATGACAACACCATAATTACTTATTTGGTTTTCAGTATATGTACTCATGTTCGTTTTAAACCATTCCTTACTGTAGTATGATAGTTATTTCCTTCTTATTTTATACACAAACTTCTCAATAATTGCTGAATCTCATGTACAAAAAATTTCTCAGCATGCAACAAAATAATGGAAACTGATCATGTGACATTATGAATTTAATGATCATGAACATTCATGAAAAGTTTATGAACTTACTCATTTACTGTAAAAGGCAATAAACCTAAGTTCTATGTTTAATGAATGAACAGTTCAGAAACTCACAATTGGGTTCAAGAACTGGTTACACTGAACTAGAAAAAGGTTTTGAATTTTAGTACTTTTAATGAACCTGTGTTTGTGAACAATTTTGGTTCTTAGTCTTAGTCTAGACCAACAGTAACTGTTCAGGAACTGGTAAAGTTTATAAGTTCTTGAACTTTTGCAGTTTTTGAACCAATGTTCAAGAACTATCATTGTTCTAGAATCACAGTCTAAAAACTGTTATGCTAGTTCAAGAACAGTTCTTTAAGTTCTTCAGAAGTTCTTGAATGTTCAAGAACTTAATACAAGTTCTAGAACATTTTTTACAGGGTCATAACCCCATAGTTCCTGAATCACAATTTCAATCATTATCTGAATTTCATTTTCAAGTTCATGAATTTCTTTCATTATTTAATTGATTTTCTGAAATGTTCATGAACTACATTTACAAGTTCATGAAATGAAAGTAATATTCTTGAACTTGAAACTTCATGAATTTAAGTTAGTGAACTTTTCCTTGTAGTTCATGAACTTTTTTTGATAGTTAATGAAATAATTCATGAATTCTTACAAATTCATGAATAAATTCATGAAGTTCATGAACCTTTTTCACAGGGGAATTGATGTACGTAGTGAAAATGTCATATGCTTGCAGGGAACAAATTAGGACTAGTTTGGAATCAAGGAACAATGGAAATATAAACTGAACATTCTTTTTAATTTTTATCATTAGTTATATTTTTTTGTGAGGAAGGCTTCATGAAGCACAAAAGAAGTAAGAGATTGTTTAAACTAGCCATGGGGTTATTTTATATTGCATATTTTATATGAACCCATTTATATAGGTCTAATGATTATTATGAGTTTTTATGACATACATATATATTAAATATTGTTGTAGAATAGCTATTAATAATTTATTAAACCTATAATGAAACACTTCATTTTCCAGCAACTCTATTTATCTTGAGGAATATAACTCTATCTTTAATAAGAATGGGGAATATTGAGGAACAGTCTAATCCTATAACATTTTGTCACTTTGGTGCAAAAAGTGGTTAACTGCTTTTTGATGTCAGTGCAATATCAATAACTACTTTTTGGGTGGATGTGAAAGGAAAGGGAAACCTAAATATTTCAGGTATTTAAAGACAATTCTATCCAAAAACAGGTTCAATGTCAAGGAGTAAAACTAAAAAAAACAAAAACACAAAACTTTTAATAACAGTTGCAATAACTTGTTCTTTTTTCACAAATATTTTGGAAATGTCGTTCTGCTCTGTAAATTCTGAATGAAAGAAGTTTTCTTTAACTTATTTTCGTCAGGTTATCTGATGACAAATAGTTCAGTCAAACATAGATGAATAAAGTAATTATACAAGTATAAAATCTACATGATCAATCTATACTTAAATAAAAGTTGCCACTTTTGACAGATATGCATTCAAATTGACCTTAAACTTTGGAACATGAGACCTTTATTGCAATAAAAGATTATTTTTTGGAATAAAATTCCAACTTTAGGGTCAGGGAAAAAGGTGAAATTTAGAAAAAATGAAACTCATTCTGTACTGCATAATTATGTAAAAATAGTTTTATATAATGGGATCACTTTCATAGATATTTCAGTTCATGCAAGAGCTTGCAGGGTGTGCCTGCCTCTGAATTTTACAATATCATCAAAACACAGAAATATTTGATAAACGAACAACATCTTTACCAATATTTTACTTGACCATTACATGTTCTGCTGAACTGTCTGATACGGCAGATACTTAAAATATTCTGAAAAAGTTGTCCCCCTTTGAAAATGAATGCCATTTGTAAAGAAATAAAAATGAACAATTGCTGAAAACTGTTCCACCTAGTTATGTGAAATTTCAACACTCATACGCTATTGCAAAAGCATCAAAAGGAATATATGTAACAGTTCTTTGAAAATGGTGAGCTTGTAAAGGCGCTTAACCGTTCCGGAAGTGGGACCCCTTTAGGCAGTCTTTTACAGAATTCAATGTTTATATCGGTATACTGACATTTGTTTCGTAGAGTAATATACATGTTTTACAAGCTGTTGAAATTTCATGTGAAACAACTTTTTCTTTCTATGATTGGTGTTTGATTTTTTAGTCCCCTACTGGTTGAAAACCAGTTTCGGGGACTATAGGAATGCGCTTTTCCGTCATTCCGTCTGTCCGTCCGTTTGTCCGTCCGTCCGTCCGCCGCAATTTCGTGTCCGGTCCATAACTCTGTCATCCATGAAGGGATTTTAATATTACTTGGCACAAATGTTCCTCATGATGAGACGACGTGTCATGCGCAAAACCCAGACCCCTAGCTTAAAGGTCAAGGTCACAATTGGAGGTCAAAGGTCAACAGGGCTATTTTCCTGTCCGGTCCATAACTCTCCCATCCATGAAGGGATTTTAATATTACTTGGCATAAATGTTCCCCATGATGAGACGACGTGTCATGCGCAAAACCCGGACCCCTAGCTCAAAGGTCAAGGTCACAGTTGGAGGTCAAAGGTCAACAAAGCTTTTTTCCTGTCCGGTCCATAACTCTCCCATCCATGAAGAGATTTTAATATTACTTGGCACAAATGTTCCCCATGAGAAGATGACGTGTCGTGTGCAAAACCTAGACACCTAGCTTAAAGGTCAAGGTCACAATTTGAGGTCAAAGGTCAACAAGGCTTTTTTCCTGTCCGGTCCATAACTCTCCCATCTATGAAGGGATTTTAATATTACTTGGCACAAATGTACCTCATAATAAGACGATGTGTCATGCACAACTTTCAAACCCCTAGCTCAAAGGTCAAGGTCACACTTAGCAGTCAGATGTTAACATAGCATGAACAGGGTCTGTTTCGTGTCCGGTCCATAACTCTGACATTCATTAAGGAATTTTAATATCACTTAGCACAAGTGTTCCCCATGATGAGACGACGTGTCGTGCGCAAATCCCAGACCCCTAGCTCAAAGGTCAAGGTCTTAATTGGGGGTCAAAGGTCAATAAGGTTTTTTCCCTGTCCGATCCAGAACTCTGTCATCCATCAAGGGATTACAATATTACTTGGCATAAATGTTTCCCATGATGAGACGACGTGTCATGCACAACACCCAGTACCCTAGTTTAAAGGTCAAGGTCACACTTTGAGATCAAAGGTCAAGAGGATTTCTTTCCTGTCCGGTCTATAACTTTGTCATGCAAAGCAGGATTTAGATATCAGTTGGCACAAATATTCCCCTGGATGAGACAACATGTCATGCGCAAGAACCAGGTCCCTAGGTCTAAGGTCAAGGTCATATTTAGAGGTCAAAGGTCAAATTCAAGAATGACTTTGTACGGAACATTTCTTCTTCATGCATGGAGGGATTTTGATGTAACTTGGACCAAATGTTCACCACCATGAGGCACCCTTGTTTTTAGAATTACGTCCCTTTGTTGTTACTATAAATAGATTTTATTGTAACTTTTTTATTACTGGCGATAGAGAAAAATCGAGACCACTTTTCTGTGGTACAGCATGCATGTTACATCCAATTTTTAGGTGTATTTTGACCTATCTCTACCTGGTAAAGAGTTTCTTGTGGACTTATATTATTTAGTTTTTTTTTTTTTTTTTTTTTTTTTTTGAAAGATTAATTTCCCTTTGTTGTTACTATAAATAACTTACATGATAACATTTTTATAATCAGCCAAAAAAAATCAATATGAAAACAACTATAGGTTTTTATATATATAAATTTTAATTCAAGTGTTTTGTTATAACATATTGTATATATAGTACAATATTGTTTATACATCATTGACAGATATCAGTTCATTATGTTATACTGCAGTAGAGAAAATTAGGTGCCTTCCAGTAGGGGACTTTGTATTGCATGGCAATACTTCATTCACTTGTTTCTCAAAACATAAGGCTAAGTGTTAACAAAGGTAACAGGGTTTGCATATATTATATACCATGGCAGACCATTGATCAGGCTGGTAACATTGCCCGATCCGGCTTTAGACATAAAAACTAATGTTTCTTGAAAAATAATGAAGATATTTCTTTCAAACTTGGTCCATTAATTAAGCATAACATATGACACAAACTAAGGTAAAAATAACTTTGTTGCCTTCAGTTTTGTTAGTATTACTTCCCTTTTTCAGATTTTTATGATGCATAATTTTTGAAGTCCAAACAAATTATGTTTTAATGCAATTTTTAAAACAGAAAAGGGTTTAATGGGTTTCTATTGCTCAACACTTGTGCGCCAATACCTTTATTCTATGTATTTAAGGTTAATACTTTGTTTCTAGTGCAGATGTATGAACAATTTTTTTACAACTAACATTTTTCTATAATGTTGTTAGTGAAAGCACAGTAAAGTGTATACATTCATGTACTAGCGCAATAATTTAGAGCATTAGAAAGCCATTGAACCCTTTTTTGTTTTAAACTTAGCATCATTAGAACATATTTTGTTTGGACTTCAAAAATTATGCGTCATAAAAATCTGAAAAGGAGAAATAATTCTACCAAAACTGAAGGCAACCAAGTTATTCTTATTTTAATTTGTGTCATATGAAATGCTTAATAAATGGACCAAGTTTGAAAGAAATATCTTTACTATTTTTCAAGAAATATTAGTTTTTATGTCGAAAGCCCGATCGGGCAATGTTACCAGCCTATTGATAGCAAACAACTTTCATTGAGAAAGAACTTGACAAGGCTGTTGAATAGTCGAGCGTTGCTGTCCTCCGACAGCTCTTGTTTGAACTGTGGTCCCTTTAGAAAGGGAAATGTTGTCTCGGGTCGCTGTATTTCATAAAAGGGAAATCTTGTCAGTGGTGTTGCAAAAGGAAAATGTTGTCTGACTGATATGTGCTAGGTGAGGGAGATGTTACTATTATTATCTTTGTATTAAGTAAGTTACATAGGTTTCAGAATTATATTTACTACCGGTATAACAAGGGGGGTATTCGATCTACTCTTTACCCCCGAAACAAAATGGCGGCAAAAACTGAAAATGTGAGTTTTTCTTACTTTTTATCTTTTTGAAGGATTTCTAGACCATTACACATGGCTATCAACCTGCTCCACTGTTTTCTCTATATATCAGTACCTTTAACTTCGGAAACAGTGCTGTAATTTGTCTGGAATGCTGGTCATGGGATTTGAATCGATGGAAAATCCTCCGTTAAACACGGGATAAGGAATAGTGCGATTAGCAAAAATGGTCTTTTTTCCTAATTATTCAAACAGCTGTGAGCTATTTTTTTATTAGAAGTAAAATATCAATATATATTTCCTTCATGGTTAGTCTGGAGCCGATTAAAAGTCGTAATTTTAAATTACACAGTTTTTTGTCTGATGGTAAGGAACAGTGTACGAAAAATAAGAGGATAAGGTACAGTTCACAATTCTTCAAGCGACTTTTTCCTTCGCTCTTTTCAGAGATAATCAAGTAAAATTCTGTTAAAAATAATATTTTGGTATCATTTATAACTATCTCTTGCTCAATGTAGTGAGATTTAAAAGGTATCCGCCTGTCTATCAGACACGTGATGTACTGAAAGCCAAAAGTTTAGCAAGTATTTAATATAGTATCCCTTGCTCTGTAAATTTCTTTTTGGTATAGGAGGGTTTACGCTATGTGCTTTTACATTTGTGTTTTGACAAGTGGTTGCTTTTGCTTCTAATGTTTTTGGAGTTCCCACTATGTGTTAAAGCATACATGTTAATTTCAGGGGTGAAAGCAGTATCATAAAAACGTTTATCAACACATCTAGTTCCATAAGCTTTATAAATAAACGAATCTAAATCTTACTATTATGATTTGAAAACACTACTGCTGACATCTTTTTATGAAAAGGACTACACCTTATTTTCCAGATTCTAAAAAAATTTCTCCTTGTGTTATATAATAATTCAAACATTTTAAAAAGCTTTTTTGGGAGTAATTCACCCAAAATTACTAATAAGGCGTATATAGGTCGTAAAAAGTCTGAAAAAAAAATAATTTTGAGGTATACAAGTGAGGTGTTTTCATTTCCAAAATAAAACATACCTAGATTAAACACACAAAAAACAAAAAAACAACCATGAAATTTTCTCTGAAGAAAGTTATGATACATTAAAAACATCACCACTTTTTCCTTGAGGGTTTTTCAAAATACATACGTAACTACACCAGTGTTTAAAAAACAAACTGTTTTCGGGAACAGTTGCGCGGTTGACTGTGTCGGTATGTTTAGTAGAATAGCTGAAAATATACCAGCATTTTAGCTACATACTCATTATACAAACTGCATTTATTTTTTCCGGCTTCATATATCAAACTAACAAGATGAATTGAAATCAAATTTTATTTTAAACATTCAGAGTGAACTAAAGCAGTTTTTTTCTTTTTTTCTATGTAATTTAAACGTAATACAAACAATAGTTTTGTCTGAAGGAAAAGTCCTGGAATATTTACAGTCATTCTAACAACTTTGAGAACATTCTATCATATTTTCATCATACATAACACAAAATCGATGAGTATGCTCAGGTAACGTATGTACCAGTTAAGTAAATTATGCATATACAATGTATTTACCGATACCACTTTTCGTTAATTTAATAAAATCTTTTTATATGCCCTTTGAATATGTTTCGATCACATTAAATTTTGTATTACTGTTTATGGGCAATAGTGTATTCTCATTTGAATTCAGTCATCTATGATACTGCCCTGAAATTTATGTACGTCCTAAATTTCTAGTATATTGGTCCAAAACTATAATAAAGGAAATGTTTTAAGATGTTTAATCACTATCAAGGCAGTTATGCATATCATGTGAATTGCAGAAAAGAAGAATCAATATCGCGACAACAAATAGCTTTTTTTCAAAGCAAATACATACGTTACTGCACAATTACAGCTGGCATGTAACCTCCTGCTGTACAAAAGTAAGAATATGCGTTATGTAATCGTCAAAATTCTACGAAAGGATATAAAATCCATCCTGTACGACTGAATCGAAGCATTAGTATTGATGTAAATGAATTACAGATCAAATGGAACTTGAATTACATTGTCAAATCAACTTTGGGGATAAATAATGGCACCCGGTTTGAACATAATACGAAAATACTTTCCTATCTATTCATATCCTGTAATTATATTCCGAGCATGATATTCAAATAATTGTATTACTACATTACGAATGCCACCAAAAAAAGAAATGTTTTTTATTTGAAATTATACATACGTTACTATTGGATACGTATGTATCACTCGTAAACACTGTATCTTTACTTTTATATACTTTTAATATACATGTAATGATTTTATTTGAAATAATAAACATATTCTATATTTAAAAAAATATTAGATATGAAAATTTATTACGGTGTGATATTATTCTCTTATCATATCTATAGCATACAATTCTCAAAACTGAATTTGTTTACAATGTGTACGTGATATAAGGTTATCAAAATTAAAAGTTGGCGACCTAAAAAGCTTGTAAACATGAAACCCTGCGTCACTGTTGATGTATGCTGACGTAGGAGTTAGTTTTAAATATTTCAGTAACGTATGTACGATCACGTATGTATCATTTCCTTCTTTGATGCTCATAAAAATATTCATTGATAGATATTTGTTGCCTAAAGGGTAATCAGCTATCAGATATGACAATGAACTTCGTCTTTAAGAGCATTAAAAAATGAATTAAATTAAATTTGATATTTCTACAATACGGTAACGGATGTATCAATCTGTTATATACGCTTTTGGGTAAGGTTTTCCACGCTTATATGGTATAAAATGTAACCCGAATTAACAGCATGAATGAGCAAGCATAATAGTTATATAATTACAAACAGACATGTGTGAATGTTTATTCCACCCAGAAACGGCAAAAACATTATCATATTCTTTGGCATTATTTTAAATGATGACTGATACCAAAGGAGTCAGGAAAAATTTGTATCTATGTTTGATTATAAAAATAACTTCCTATGTTACTTCATAAAAATATGTGATTTCATTGACTACTGATGAATTTTAACTACAAGAACGTTCATTAAACATAAAAAATGAGCTGGCGACAGTAGCGTATGTATTGTTTACGGTAGTTTGAAGCTTCATAAAGTACTAACAGACAAAGGTAACAGTCAAAGATTCGGTATAAAAATCAAACAAGCTTAGTGCTATATGACATGGAGACGAATTACTCTTCTATTGATTTGTGAATAAGATAGTAACAGCTAACATACACATGCGCCTCACTAGTGATTTTGGGTGAATAATTCCTTTTGCATTTTTAAATGAAGACTGAATCCCAAGTCCCCATATTTATAGCCATGTTTATGAAAATGTTTACATTTTTCACTTTTTTCATGCAGGCTGATAACGAGACATCCTACTTGGAAGTCTTTCAAGTGAGATTGGATTATCGTATGTTTTAGCATACAGAATAGAGCATTGTCCTGTCCAGAATGCCTGGTTTATATATTTCAAAAGCACGACAACCAAATACTTGCGGAAATATCATTCATTTTACACATGGAAATGCACAGCAACTGAAAATTGCTACTAGTATTATACTAACACGAATTACAGTAAGATGATCAGAGTTTCACTTTAAATATGCAAATGAGATTGTGAAATAAAAAGCAACGGTTCTTGGCCGTCATGAATAATCATAAAAGTCTACCAAGAGACCTAACCGATTTGTAATTTCCAGAAGAATCGTTGTTTGTTTATATTTTCGTGAAAAGCTTCTGAAGTAGAAATCAAACTTTGTAGTATATATATCTTCTGAAGAGGAAATTGGTTGCTTTGTATATTTATACCAATGGAAAATTCGGTTACATTTGCTCCCGACTATTTATATTTGAATGGCCAAATATAAGTTCCTATAAAATGTTTGATTGGCCAAATATCTAGTCAAAAGTGATATAAGACACCACGTAGAACAGAGAACAACAGTTTTGTTTAATCGACAATCACTGAAAAAGTCAAGTGTGCTTACCTACTGACATATCTTGTCTGGTAATATGTTCATTCGGGGATTATGTTTACTGTTCTACTCCTCAATCCGACCCCTTCATTATTACATGGTAGAGAAATGTAAACTGGTTATCTCAGAAACGATGAAAGAAAACTGTAAAATCCGTTTGAAAAAATTGCACTGCACCTTATCCTCTGATTTTCGCACACTGTTCCTTACCATCGGACAAAAATTGTGTTTTTTTGAAAATACGAACTGTGATCTGCACAAAATGAACAGTATTAGATAAGCATGTGGAAATATTCCTTCCAATCAGAAAAATAGCTTACAACCTGCGGTATATTAGGAAAAAAGACCATTTTTGCTAATCGCACTATTCCTTATCCCGTGTTTAACGGAGGATTTTCCATCGATTCGAATCTCATGACCAGCATTCCAGACAAATTACAGCACTGTTTCCAAAGTGAAAGGTAGCGGTTGATAGAGAAAACAGTGGAGGAGGTTGATAGACATGTGTTATTGTCTAGATATCCTTGAAAAAGAAAAAAAGTAAGAAAAACTCACATTTTCAGTTTTGGCCGCCATTTTGTTTCGGTGGTAAGGAGTAGATCGAATACCCCCCTTGTATAATATGATACAGAAATTGTTTGAATATTTTGCTGACTGTATGTTTTACATACTAACTGTGCTATGTATTTTAATTGATTTATAATATTAAAATACAAATGTATCTAGAGCTGTAATTGATATAAGAGGGATGATGATTGATACTTTCAATTTTTCATTTTCCAGCAGATCATTTATTTTATTTAGTACAAATATTTTGGTATTTTGTCAGTTTACAAGGTGATGGAGTCAGTGAAGGTTGTCATTTGTTAGCCCAAGGTGACAGGTTCTGGCCAACCACAACATGTGACATGAGGCAATAATCACTTCATCACAAAATCATTAAATATAGATTAAATCAAGCAGAGACATTCATCTTCTATAGGATAGTAAACTGTGAGGGGGAGATCAAAACTTTCAGCCTCTTTTTTTTCATTAGAAAAGATATTAAAAGGACATTTTTTACCAATTTCTCCAAAGATTTCCAGCTTAAGAAAAGCTATTATGTGTTGAACAACATACAGTTTTAAACATAAACAGAGCTTCGTAGATATTTACTCTGTTAAAATGACTATTACTACAGAATTGTAGATATAATTTTGTGCTCAACATATAGATATATTTCCAAATTCTAGATGGTATGATTGTATATATGGCATGACTGTAAATTGAAGATGGTATATTTTTGTAGATGGTATGATTGTAAAAGATGATATGTTTATATAGATTGTATGTTTGTAGAAGGTGGTAGTATTTTGCAGATGCTGTGATTGTGTAGATGGTATGATTGTGTGGTTGTAGATGATGTTATGGCTGTGTAGATGGTATGATTGTGTGGTTTTAGATGATGTTATGACTGTATAGCTGGAATCATTGTGTGGTTGTAGATGATGTTATGGCTGTGTAGATGGTATGATTGTGTGGTTGTAGATGATGTTATGGCTGTGTAGATGGTATGATTGTGTGGTTGTAGATGATGTTATGGCTGTGTAGATGGTATGATTGTGTGGTTGTAGATGATGTTATGGCTGTGTAGATGGTATGATTGTGTGGTTGTAGATGATGTTATGGCTGTGTAGATGGTATGATTGTGTGGTTGTAGATGATGTTATGGCTGTGTAGATGGTATGGTTGTAGATAGTAGGAGCTACTCAGGTTGAACTTTATTTCAATGTGAAATTAAAACAGTGTATTTGACTTAGTCATTTTTTTTATAGTCAGAAGTGAAGAACAAGTGAAAATAGATATCTCAGAATGTTGACACCTGCTTTTATTTAATGAAATTGATATACAATCTTATAAGCTCCTGTCTAAACACAGATCAATAAGGATATCATTGTGTACTTAAAATGTAACAAAATCATTGTCATTCTATACCCTCCGATTAGCTTATTTGTCAGTTTTCGCCCAATATGGGTCATTAAACATTACATTTAGTTTAAATATTATATTTTGTATTGTGTAAATTGTCACTTATATTTCCTCGGTAGAGCGTAAAATTAAATTTTAACCTTTTTCACCTATTCACTATGTAAAATCAAAATAAGGCCTGGGGGTGCTGTCATACCAATTTGATATTGTAAATATTTATAAATATTTTGCTGTGGTACTGGTCTCGATCACATTAGTTTAAATTATAATTAACACCATTTATAGTAAAGAAGTATTTTAATTCTAAGACCTTAAAAAATAGAGCCAGTTTGACCTTTCAGCTAAACTATCAATTTTTACAGCTTAAACGTTTCGGTCAAGCCTGCTTGTGTCAGTGTCATCCTGACCAGCTGTATGCTTGTGTGTCCACGTGTCCTCAGATTTTGTCCTGGTCTGTAAGACTTCCTTAACATAGTGAACCCTCTGGAAAAAGAAATAGTTGATTTCATGAAGCTGTAACCTTTTTCTTGTTATCCATCAAGGGATTTGTAAATTGTAATAATTAGCATGGATGTCCGTGATAGTGAGACAAAATGCAAGACATAAGGCTCAGTTTAAGCCAAGAACATGTGCCATCTAAAATCTATTATCTACTGCCAATGGTTGTAAGCTTTGTCAAATACAAGGTTGCAGTTTCAGGGGTGGTATAGTACGTCATCAACAGGTGCGCGCAACACTTCCCGATGCGGCTTTTTATGTCAAAACACCTCGATTCGGTGAGTAAACTTGCAATTATTTCATTGGTAACGAATAGATTTGGAAATGACATATAGTCTAAAGTACCCGCATGTGTCTCTAGTTTATCACTGACGTTTGCATTTTGCAAGAAAGTCTTACGTTTAAGAGAACATTCGAGCACAATGCACTTCATGGAAACACTTCCCCATTCACCACACCATATTATATCTCATAAAAAGAGTTCATGCATTTCTAATGACTAAATGCCTTGACGGGTGTTCTTTTATGACAAACAGAGGTCAGTGATACCTTAATTAATTATTGGAATCTATAGTTTCAAAGAAATCAGTAATATAAAATTTCGCCTTCCCGGTTCACCAGGTAAACGATGCACTTCCCGGCTCACCGCCCGTGTGACATCGTGTTTGACTTAATTATATGTAGCCTTTCAATTTATTTTGACGCATGGTACTTCGGTTGCCATACCAGCAAAACTAGTATTTAGCAATGAACGTTTATGTCAGTAAAACAGTGCTTAATTTACTCTCAAGGGCTATATTATGACAGATTTACTCTTTCTTTTTTCAGATCACAACACCGAACCACTGAGATATTCTGTTTATCAGAATTAAATTATGAAGCTAAACACTTGGGGTTCAGCAGTATGATATCCGTAGAAGATGAACATAAACTGTATATAGTAATTCATGCATTTCTCGGGAATGAAATGACACGTCAAAACATCAGAATTATAGAAAGAACAATATCCGCTTGTTGTGGATGTTTGTGAAAAAGTCAGAAATGAAGACCACAAAACTAGTCGTTGTTTGAGGTTCACTCACTGGCAATATGTGCAGACACCGTTTAAAACAGCTCACTGTTACGTGTGACCACTACCGTACAGCTTTTGTAGACAGAATTTAATGTGATTTTGCGTGACTTCAACAATTGTGATCTTTTATTGAAACTGTTTTGTTGTCTGTCTGTGTTGAAGTCACAGAGTCTTGTCAGTGCCTCTCCTTTCTTCTTAATAACATTTGGCAGATTTTGATGAAGGCAACATCAGTATTAACTTTGTATGAAATGTAGTCGATACTAATGCTCATAACGGGTAAAACACAACAATGTAAATATTCTTGTTATCGCTATGTTTCGGTCAATAAACGTTTACAGATTTTACTACATTGCCACTTATCAATTTTTGTGTGTTTTAATGAAATTTTCTGGTGTCAAGAGTTTATTATATTCTGATTTTGTTATTTTGAAGTTTAGGCAGTGCATCTCCACTTCATGTCTTTCTGTCGTGTCTGAATATTTTCAGTTGTTGCGAATATGTGACATACAGAGATGCACACTACTTTGATCGAAAAAAATTAAAGCATACAATGTGGAAAGATTTGTCGATATGCGATCTTAATGAAACTTGAGTGAATTTCATTTTGTTTAAATGTTGAGTTATAAAGAATTACGTCCAAAGTTAATGAAACGTTATCCTTGTACCCGTATAAGTGTGTATAAAATTTAGAATTGCTACAATCAAGTAATAATCTACTTTTGTTGATTTGTTAAATATATAACATTAGCTGATAAAAAGAAAGATGTTGCTATGTCTTGAAAATGTATGTTTATGTCACAACGGCTTCCACTGTGTAAGGGTTTAAATAAAAAATCAGTAAAAATTCTTATTTTAAATGATATTTTATACAACAACATTTTCAACATCTAAACAGTTTAAGAAAAGCAAAATAATTTACATTGCAAGTAAAATTGTTCTACCACTGTTCAAGCTCACTTAGAGTTTTAACATGTAATCGGGTGCACTAAGATTTGCAAGCAAAATCTGAACATAAGTCAATGTTAAATCCTGAACCGCTTTGTAGTGTAGATTCAATCGATGTCCCATTCTACTATGTGGTAATTATAATTCGGTTGCAGCCATTCTTAGTCTTTCCCTGCACACATCTAAAACTCCTTAATAAAAACATTTCGTTGGCGCGATACAGTAATTTCACATTTTTCCCGAGCAACTGTGATGATCACGTGGCCCTGAAACGTTAAACAAAATTAAATAGTATCATATCATTAAAAACTAAACTGCACTGGTGCGACTTTATACCTTTAAAAATATATTAAAAGGTTGCTCCTTTAAAAAACGGCACATGATAATAATTTTACTATATGATTTTGCTTTACTTAGCATATTATCATTGCATATTCTTATTTGTCTCATCGAGTCTTGCCTTGAACTCAAGTTCGGAATCAAAGCCATCATACTCGACTATTTTCGATGACACGCCATATATAGTTATCATGAAAAAATAATTAGAGTAACAAGTTAACTAATTGTTTCCAAAATACTTTCTATTTATATTATCATGTGTCGAAGTGCCTATCTAACTATACCCCTTATTAAAGTTTAACTACTGTAACATTATTGAATTAAATCAGTGTTATTTATATCCATACCTTCAAACAGCAACCGACATAGTCGTGACAACAGTTTGGTACGGAGACTAGTTTGAGCGTTGAAATCCTTGTCTGGGGTAATTCCGTTAGAGGATGTTCCTTCCACTTCTAAAATATTATGTCGTACAGCTTTTGGAAAATATATACGTCAATTATGTCTTGCATGCCGATCACTCAACAATCCTTTTTAACATATATTGACAATTCCATTGATGCAGACTAGAAGATATGTTTCCTTTTTTGTCTTTCGTGTACTAAAATAACAAAATAAGGACATGATAGAACCATAATTATATCATACATATGCACGTTTATAGTATACAACATATGTTCAAGATAGTTATGTCTCGTTCTTTCAATATAATCTTCAAATGCTCAAATGAAGTTTACGGACCATCTAGTGCAAGCACTCTAACAATTAGTTATTCGAATTAACAGAACTTCCAGGCAAGCGTGATCACATTTGCATGAGCACCAGTCCTATGTTAGTCATGCTGGAAATTGGTGAGCCGGGAAGGACATCAATTCAGCAGGTGAACCGGGAAGGCGAAATTTTAGCTTACTGATTTTTCGGAAAGTTTAGATTCCAATGACTAATCAAGGTATCACTGACATCTGTTTACCATAAAAGAACACCCGCCAATGCTTGGATTTATCAGAAATGCATGTAAACTCTTGTTATACGACATAATATGGTGTGGTGAATAGGGAAGTGTTTCCATGAAGTGCATTGTGCACGAATGTTTTCTTAAACGGAAGGCTTTCTTGAAAAATGCAAACGTAAATGATAAACTAGACGCATGTGCGGGTACTTTCGACTACATGTCATTTCCGAATCTATTAGTTATCAATATAATAATCGCAAGTTTACTCACCGAATTGAGATGTTTTGACACAAAAAAGCCGCATCGGGAAGTGTTGCGCGCACCTGTTGATGACGTACTATACCACCCCTGAGTTTAGATCAAGACATTGTGAATATGAAGTTATATAATCTTTCTGTAGGCATAAACCAGAACAAAATCTTGAGTATTCATTAATAACTGTTGAATTTTGTGTATATTTAACATGATTCTGTCATACAGTATTTTCTATTTAACCTAAATTGTTGAAATGGTTTTTGTGAAAGAATTTATGTAAATGTTGATAAATCGTACCCTAGTGGTAAAAGCTCTGTTTATAAAGCTTTCAGGTAAATATTATGATCATAAGAATGGGAAGTTTAGCACCAGTGTTATAACATTGATATATAAGTTGACAATTTCTGAGGTTTATTGTGATTTAAGATATTTAAAAAATGCTATAAACCATTATACTGATACCATCTAAAATACTGATACAATCTAAAATACTGATAAGGAAAAAGCTGTTTCTGTTCGTCCCACACCTTCTTCTTCTTCTTCTTCTTGTCGTTTGCATCTACACTTTCAGACCAGTAGCCTCGATGAAACTTGTGGTTTGCCTAAGATCCTCAATGCCTCCATACAGTTTCTGGTGGATTGAGGTATCTATCGGCTGAGTCGCAGCTTGCTCCTGGTCGTGCCTTTTACATCTCTGAAGTATATGCTCCGCAGTCTGATCTTCTTCACCACACGGACAAGCTGGCGATGATGTCAGTCTGTATTTCTTGTACATGTGAGCATTGAGCTTGTTGTGCCCTGAGCGGAGCCTGACCATCATCACTTGTTCAGACCGATCAAGGAGATGAAAAGCATCTTCCTCCATCCTTGGTCTTGTTAGTGCCTTGATGATGGTGACTTTCTCCTTGTAACTCACAGGTACTGTTGGTTGTTCTGACTGAGCTCCTAGCTTAGCCAGTTTGTCTGCCTCTTCATTGCCTGCAAGTCCAAAATGGGATGGAATCCACTGAAGTGCTACTTTGCAGGTTATACTCAGGCTCTGCATTCTCCTGGCTAGCTGCGGAGCTTTATTGTTGATCAGAGCTTCCATGACAGACAGTGCATCTGTGGAAAAGACGACTGAGGAGCTTTCTTCTGCCGAGTCTTCAACCACTGAGACGGCCTTCATGAGTGCTTCAGTCTCTGCCTTGTAGTTGCTGCAGTGTTTTCCTGTGGCTGCATGTAGTGTTTCTCTCTTGCCAGATGGGTATTGAATTAAAACTCCTGCTCCTCCATCTTTGGCTGATCCGTCTGTATAGACATGAGTCCATAATTCCGGAGGATAGTCTTCATTGATCATAGCAAGTGTGAGGCTCTTCGGAATGCCTTCATCCTCTTGCTTCCCGCGGTCAAGACGAGGAACAGCAAGTCTCACAGTCGCTGAGGACAGATCATTCACTAGTGGGTTTATGATGTCTTCACTACCTAAGGGAGTCGTTGGAATGCTCAGCTCAGTTTTGAACTCTCGGTTGAGTTTCTTTGCCTCATGTATGAAGCTGCTACGTTTGAGCCGATTCTTTGTATAGCCATCTAGCTTGGCTTTCATGGGATGGTCTTGAAAAGACCTGAACTTTTCTGCTTGAAGCAGAACCTTTGCATGTCTTCTGTCTTGTAACGGCTGTTTGCCTGTTAGCTTCTCCATGAAGGAATTTGGTGTAGACTTTGTAGCACCTGTCATGATCCGCAATGCTTGGTTCTGAACCTTGTCTAAAGCCTGTTGGTTAGTTTTGGCAGTAGTGGACCAGGCAGTTGAGCTATACTCTAAATGGGGTCTCACTGTTCCCTGATATACTGTCTTGAGTATTTGCTCATTTGCTCCTCACGTTCCAGCAAGTTTGCGCATCATGGCAAGCTTTTTACGGGCCTTCCCTTCTGCTTGACTAATGTGGGGCTTCCAGGTTAGCCGTTTGTCAAAGGTCACTCCAAGGTATTTTGCCTCGTCTGCTTCAATCAGCGAAGTATTTCCCATCTTGATTTTACTCGCCCTCTGCTTTGACGACAGGGAGAATAGTGTGGTGGACGATTTCTCTGTATTGATCGATACACACCAATCTTCAGCCCAAGCTGAAAGCTTGTTGGTGGCTTCTTGCATCCTGTATGTGGCTGTAGTGGCATGTTCTTCCTTACACCATAACACCAGATCGTCAGCTTAGAGAGCAGCCTTAACTTCTTTCGGTAGTTCAGACACCAGATCATTGATGAAAAGCAAGAAGAGTGTAGGGGATAAGACTCCGCCTTGTAGGACACCATGACGCAACAGGAACTTCCTACTGCTGGCATGTTCTAAACTGACTCTTGCTCTTCTGTTTTGGAGGTATGACTTAATCCACCTCAGCATGTGACCTCCTACTCCAGTCCTCATCAGCTTGACGAGGAGTCCATCAGTCCAGACTTTGTCAAACGCCCTCTGCAGATCAATCCATGCTGTAAGCATGACTTTCTGCTCTTGGAAGGTGTCCTCTATCTCTTGCGATAGATAAGTGGTCTGGTCCTCAGTGGAGCGGAATTGTCTGAAGCCAGCTTGTTGCGTTGCAAATAGGTTGTTAGTCTCCATGTACCACTTCAGGCGTGCATTCACAATCCTCTCCATGGTCTTTCCAACACAGCTGGTTAGGCTTATTGGGCGGTAGCTTGCAGCCTTCTTTGGATCCTTCCCTTTCTTGTGGATGGGGATCATGACTGCCTCTTTCCATATCTGTGGAATCAGTCCTTGTGTCCAGCTGCAGTTGTAAATTTCCAGGAGTTTGCAAATTGCTTCAGTGCCTAGATGGGTCAGCATTTCATTTGTGACTCCATCTGGTCCAGGAGACTTCTTTGTCTTCAACTGCCTAAGAGCTGTCTGTAGCTCATGCAGTTTAAGACCCTGCTTCATGCATTCTGGTGTCACTTGGCTTGTCTGCCTTTCCCTTTTTTCTCTTTGGGCTTCCCTTTGCTGTTCCCTGTTGATGGGGATGTTGGAAACATCTTTGTAACCAGAGGCAAAAGTGTTTGCCGCTTGTTTACCCATCGACAGTTCACCATTCTCTTCCAGAGTTACTGAGCCTCTTCCCGTTTCTTCATCATTCAGCTGTCTCGTCAATCTCCACAGCTTTTGGCCATCTCGTTCTAGGTTGAGCGAGGCTGTTTTGTTTCTCCAGCTCTTCCTCTGTGCTTCCCGTTTGTGCCTGAAGAATTTGGCCTTGGCTTGTCCCACACCTTCGAATCAGTCTGCCTTCTTGGATGCCAGACATTAAAACAATTGAAGACTTTACTTAATAAATTGTTTTAAAAATGATGAAACAGATTAATTAGTCCGGGTTATCAAAATTTGTGTATAAAAAACTTCAGCTGGGTGTCGGAGTTAAATGTTTTAACTTAATTTTGTTGTTATAATGCATTTGATTTATATCATCAGAAAATATTGATAAGACATACATTAATACTTTGTTAAAGGGAGGTAATTAGAAGTACCAAAATTAGTAAAATGGGGACTGATTTTGTGATTGTGTCAAGCCAGAAATACCGGTGCCCTGGGTCATTCCATATTTACAATTTAAAATCCAAAGTGTAATGTCTGTATGGCCATTTCGGCCAAAGCTATAGAATTTTATGTGATTTCACATCTTGTTAGTGCAGCAAATTATTTGCCTTTTAATCTTGCTGGTTTTGCAGGCTATATGTATTTACAGAAATCTCTCATTGTCATTACAACTTCATATTGGCTTTTCATGTTATTTAAATAAATTATGTTGAAACCTCTTACATTAAATCATTTTTCATATTTTTCAACTTTAAAGGGAGCGGTAATAGTTTAACAGTGATTGAGTACTGTGATCTTCAGTGTCCAGGGTCAATATTGACATACCACAATATACTCCTGCATTATCAAAGTAGGTTTGTAAAACACTGATAATATATAGTGTCAACAACATTTCACCCATGCCTTCTCTGATATACTCAAATTATTTCATAGATGAATGCAAAAATGGCTCAACTTGTAAATTTTGAAGTGCAGTTTTAGCTCATTATATGAAACGGGTGCAAGATATGTAGGGAAATATAGTACCACTAAAGTTTATGAATGACTTAGATAATGTTTAGATGATAATTAATCTGTAAATTGACCTAACTCTTGAATATGACGATAAGATTAATGGGTTTGTTCGCTAATTGGACATCTGATGCTCAATTGTTTCCCTTAGTTTCATCTTGTTCAGACACAATAGATATAGAAATTGTCTCCCTTTTCTGAGTTTTGCTAGCTGACATGAATGAAAGGTTCAGGATGAGCGTTTAGTATCGGTAGATGTTTGGGCATCAACATTTTAACTAAAACATCTTCCCCTCAGAAACTTCTGGCCAGAATAACACCAAACTTGGTATGTAGCATTCTGGCAAAGTCCCCTTTCAAGTTTGTTTGTATCATTCAGCCTGGTCCGTTTTTGGGGCTGCCACTGCTAAAAATAGAAAATCTTTAAAGAAAGAAAAATTTTCTCTTGTGAACCATCTGTGATGGTAACCTAGTGGTAGAGCGCCCGTGTGAGCTTGCCATGTCATACCAAAGTTTTAAAAAATGGTAGCCTAGTGGTAGAGCGCCCGTGTGAGCTTGCCATGTCATACCAAAGTTTTAAAAAATGGTAGCCTAGTGGTAGAGCGCCCGTGTGAGCTTGCCATGTCATACCAAAGTTTTAAAAATGGTAGCCCAGTGGTAGAGCGCCCGTGTGAGCTTGCCATGTCATACCAAAGTTTTAAAAAATGGTAGCCTAGTGGTAGAGCGCCCGTGTGAGCTTGCCATGTCATACCAAAGTTTTAAAAAATGGTAGCCTAGTGGTAGAGCGCCCGTGTGAGCTTGCCATGTCATACCAAAGTTTTAAAAAATGGTAGCCAGTGGTAGAGCGCCCGTGTGAGCTTGCCATGTCATACCAAAGTTTTAAAAAATGGTAGCCTAGTGGTAGAGCGCCCGTGTGAGCTTGCCATGTCATACCAAAGTTTTAAAAAATGGTAGCCTAGTGGTAGAGCGCCCGTGTGAGCTTGCCATGTCATACCAAAGTTTTAAAAAATGGTAGCCTAGTGGTAGAGTGCCCGTGTGAGCTTGCCATGTCATACCAAAGTTTTAAAAAATGGTAGCCTAGTGGTAGAGTGCCCGTGTGAGCTTGCCATGTCATACCAAAGTTTTAAAAAATGGTAGCCCAGTGGTAGAGTGCCCGTGTGAGCTTGCCATGTCATACCAAAGTTTTAAAAATGGTAGCCCAGTGGTAGAGTGCCCGTGTGAGCTTGCCATGTCATACCAAAGTTTTAAAAAATGGTAGCCAGTGGTAGAGGCCCGTGTGAGCTTGCCATGTCATACCAAAGTTTTAAAAAATGGTAGCCCAGTGGTAGAGTGCCCGTGTGAGCTTGCCATGTCATACCAAAGTTTTAAAAAATGGTAGCCCAGTGGTAGAGGCCCGTGTGAGCTTGCCATGTCATACCAAAGTTTTAAAAAATGGTAGCCCAGTGGTAGAGGCCCGTGTGAGCTTGCCATGTCATACCAAAGTTTTAAAAAATGGTAGCCCAGTGGTAGAGTGCCCGTGTGAGCTTGCCATGTCATACCAAAGTTTTAAAAAATGGTAGCCCAGTGGTAGAGTGCCCGTGTGAGCTTGCCATGTCATACCAAAGTTTTAAAAAATGGTAGCCCAGTGGTAGAGCGCCCGTGTGAGCTTGCCATGTCATACCAAAGTTTTAAAAAATGGTAGCCCAGTGGTAGAGCGCCCGTGTGAGCTTGCCATGTCATACCAAAGTTTTAAAAAATGGTAGGCTAGTGGTAGAGCGCCCGTGTGAGCTTGCCATGTCATACCAAAGTTTTAAAAAATGGTAGCCCAGTGGTAGAGCGCCCGTGTGAGCTTGCCATGTCATACCAAAGTTTTAAAAAATGGTAGCCCAGTGGTAGAGCGCCCGTGTGAGCTTGCCATGTCATACCAAAGTTTTAAAAAAATGGTAGCCCAGTGGTAGAGCGCCCGTGTGAGCTTGCCATGTCATCCAAAGTTTTAAAAAATGGTAGCCCAGTGGTAGAGCGCCCGTGTGAGCTTGCCATGTCATACCAAAGTTTTAAAAATGGTAGCATAGTGGTAGAGCGCCCGTGTGAGCTTGCCATGTCATACCAAAGTTTTAAAAAATGGTAGCCCAGTGGTAGAGCGCCCGTGTGAGCTTGCCATGTCATACCAAAGTTTTAAAAAATGGTAGCCCAGTGGTAGAGCGCCCGTGTGAGCTTGCCATGTCATACCAAAGTTTTAAAAAATGGTAGCCCAGGTAGAGCGCCCGTGTGAGCTTGCCATGTCATACCAAGTTTTAAAAAATGGTAGCCCAGTGGTAGAGCGCCCGTGTGTGAGCTTGCCATGTCATACCAAAGTTTTAAAAAATGGTAGCCCAGTGGTAGAGTGCCCGTGTGAGCTTGCCATGTCATACCAAAGTTTTAAAAAATGGTAGCCCAGTGGTAGAGCGCCCGTATGAGCTTGCCATGTCATACCAAAGTTTTAAAAAATGGTAGCCCAGAGTCAGTATAGTGTGACTGGGTAGGTATCATGTCACATCTCTATGGCAAGATATTCCAGCAGGTAGACACCATCATTAATATGACTGAAAAGTGTTGAAAAAAATGCAAAACCCAAACATACACACACACTCCACTTGTGAACCACTTGATAGATCTTCACCAAATTTGGCCTATGGTATCCTTGTAAGGTCCTCTCTCTACTTTGTTCAAATGGGGGCACATGATCAGTATAACGGCTGCCAGAACTAAAAATAGAAAATCCTTTCAGTTACTGCTTTTTCATTAACATTGATTGCTCTCTTGAAACTGTAGCATCCTCGGTTTTGTCCAACTGATTGCGCTTGGCCTCTGTAGGTGCCATCAGAGTTAAAGATAGAAGTTAAATGAACCTTTAATGAACTTGGTTTATGGAATCCTTTCAGGGTCATCTTTCAATTTTGTCGAACTGGTTGGACACATTTTTTAAGGTCATATCTTCAAGGTCAATGTCACAGAGACTATAAGTCCTGATTTCTTGTCGTGGTCATATATCTTTGTGCATTCCAGGATTTATGTTTTTTCATATTAAACACATTTTGTTATCATTCATAATATGGTACATCTATCCCAGGTCAAATAGTCAAAGTCAGGTTAGCGACTTAGGGTCGCTATTGCACTCTTGTTTTCATTTTCAGTCATTTAATAGAAAAAGAATGCTTGAAAGCAGAACAGTTATTGTTACTTGGTGTAATACTTATGAGATGAGCCTGGTAACTATGTGAATGAACCAAACATTTTATGTACCAAGCAGCAAAAATTTGCATATCTTCAGGTAAACTAGACAGTCTTGGTATTTTTTCGCATAAATAATTTAAGGTATCAGATTTAATGGTATGTTATAATCCGTTTTGGTACATTGCCATGCTGAAATACCTTAACGGAACAGGCTGGCTTGTTAGCACAATGCTTTATAGGGCTGGGTGTAAACTTACTGTGGTAATACTAAGAAGTGGTGTTTTTTGTTTTTTTTTGTTGGGTTTAACGTCGCACCGACACAACTATAGGTCATATGGCGACTTCCCAGCTTTGATGGTGGAGGAAAACCCCAGGTGCCCCTCCGTGCATTATTTCATCACGAGCGGGCACCTGGGTAGAACCACCGGCCTTCTGTATGCCAACAGGATGGCTTCCTCACATGAAGAATTCAATGCCCTGAGTGAGGCTTGAACCCACATCGATGAGGGGCAAGTGATTTGAAGTCAGTGACCTTAACCACTCGGCCACGGATGCCCCAAGAAGTGGTAGTCTAATAACATGTACATAGCAAACATTAAAGGGATAGGCAACCATGTTCTTATGTTAAATTCATCTGCTAGGATTTCTTAAATCATTTAAAAGAATGAAAGAATTTTCAAAATCAGCTAAAAGGTAAGAAAGTTATGAGCATTTAAACATATGATGACAATGGTGGTCATTTCCTTTCAATGGCAAAAAAAACAATGAAATGCCAGATTTCTTAAATTTCTAGATACATATTGAAACTGTATTTACTTTTTTATGTAAAATAAGTTCTCTACTTTTTTAAACTATAATGAAAGAAATTACCATGTTTTACATCTTACACTCAAGAAACATAAGAAATTAATTTATTATGTCTCTCACCACATGGTGGTGTGGGAGACATATTGATTTACTCCTGTGTGTGTCTGTCACAAATCTTGTCCGCACTCTTAGTTGAACATTTCTCATCCGATCTTCACCAAACTTGAACAAAATGTGTTTGCCAATAAGTAAGCGGCCAAGTTTGATAACTAGCCAGTGGCCCAGGCTGTTCGGAATTATGGCCCTTGAAACTTGTTTTTGATAATCAAAGCACTGAAAGTCTGATAAGGCAGTTGAGGTCTTGGTGCATGATTGACTCGTATACTACTATTCAGATGATTGGCAGTTGTGGGAAACATGCGCTTTTCTCAAAAGCAGCTCTAGTTTAAAAGGTTATTTGCTAAATAATGAATTCAGCAATGTGTAAATGACATCATAAACACACTAAAATAGCTGCCTCCATGATCAGCCATTTTTAACCAGGTTTTCAACGAAAACCTGAGTTATTAGATTGGGGAAGATGTCGGTCGGTCGGGCGGGCGGGTGGGCGGGCGGCCGGCCGGCGGCGGCGGCGTCAAACTGGTGTTTCCGGTCAGTAACTTTTGTTTCGGTAAAGATATTTGAATAAAACGTATGTAAGTAGCTTATATCAAGACAAAGGCTGGGATTGATTTTGGGGTTTCTGGGGTCAAGGTCAAGGTCACTGTTACTTAAAATAGAAAAAGGGTTTCCGGTCAATAACTTAACTTAGGAATGAGCTATCATGATGAAACTTGGTGTATAGAAAGCTTATATAAAGTTGTAGCTTTGGATTGATTTTGGGGTTTCTCGGATCAAGGTCAAGGTCATTGTTACTAAAAATAGGGTTAGGGTTAGGTTAGGGTTAGGGTTAGCATATCTTCTACATGCATGGAGGGATTTTGATGAAAGTTGGCACAATTGTTCACCGTCATGAGACGGAGTGTCATGCACAAGAACCAGGTCCCTAGGTCTAAGGTCAAGGTCACACTTAGAGGTCAAAGGATACAAGAATGAAAACTTTGTCCGGAGCATATCTTCTTCATGCATAGAGGGATTTTGATGTAACTTGGCACAATTATACACCATCATGAGACGAAGTGTCTTGCGCAGTTCCCTTCTTTAGAATTACTTCCCTTTGTTGTTACTGTAAATAGCTTATATTGTAACTTTTTCATTACTAGACGTAGGGAAAAATTGAGACCACTTTTCTGTAGTACAACATGCATGTTACATCCAATTTTGAGGTGTATTTTGACCAATCTCTACCTGGTAAGGATTTCAGTGTGGACTTACAATTTTTATGCCCCCGAAGGGAGGCATATAGTTTTTGAACCGTCGGTCTGTCGGTCTGTCAGTCTGTCGGTCTGTCGGTCTGTCCGCATTTTTCGTGTCCGGTCCATATCTTTGTCATCGATGGATGGATTTTCGAATAACTTGGCATGAATGTGTACCACAGTAAGACGACGTGTCGCGCGCAAGACCCAGGTCCGTAGCTCAAAGGTCAAGGTCACACTTAGACATTAAAGGTTATTGCATTGATGGGCGTGTCCGGTCCATATCTTTGTCATCGATGGATGGATTTTCAAATAACTTGGCATGAATGTGTACCACAGTAAGACGATGTGTCGCGTGCAAGACCCAGGTCCGTAGCTCAAAGGTCAAGGTCACACTTAGACATTAAGGGATAGTGCATTGATGGGCGTGTCCGCTCCATATCTTTGTCATCGATGGATGGATTTTCAAATAACTTGGCATGAATGTGTACCACAGTAAGACGACGTGTCGCGCGCAAGACCCAGGTCCGTAGCTCAAAGGTCAAGGTCACACTTAGACATTAAGGGATAGTGCATTGATGGGCGTGTCCGGTCCATATCTTTGTCATCGATGGATGGATTTTCAAATAACTTGGCATGAATGTGTACCACAGTAAGACGACGTGTCATGCGCAAGACCCAGGTCCGTAGCTCAAAGGTCAAGGTCACACTTAGATGTTAAAGGTCTTTTTTCATGATAGTGCATTGATGGGCGTGTCCGGTTCATATCTTTGTCATTCATGCATGGATTTTAAAATAACTACGCATAAATGTGTGACACAGTAAGACGACGTGTCGCGCGCAAGACCCAGCTCCGTAGGTCAAAGGTCCTAAACTCGAACATCGGCCATAACTATTCATTTAAAGTGCCATCGGGGGCATGTGTCATCCTATGGAGACAGCTCTTTTGTATTTTTTTTTTTTTTTTTTAAGATTAACTTCCCTTAGTTGTTACTATAAATAACTTATATTGTAACTTTTTTATAATTGACCGTAGGGAAAAACCAAGACCACTTTTCTGTGGTACAACCTAGTTGTTACTTTCTAATTTTAGGTGTATTTTAAGGTATCTCTACCTGGTAAGGAGTTTTTTTGTGAACTTAGAAAAACAAAAGAATTACAATGATTACTAAACAACCACAAAATTAAAATTACATCTGCAAATACAGGTGCTAGAGTAAAGAAATTTGCTGTGACGGGCGTATATTGTGACATTCTGGCACTCTTGTTTATTCTTATGAAAAGTGTTGAAAACCTGGTTTCGTGGCATTGCCGCGTTTCTTGTCTTCAATTTCAAGCTGCTATACCTTTTTTAATAGTGGTCCGATTTTAAAAATTCTTTCAGCATTTTGAAAGGTTTGATCATGGCTTATAAATAAATTCAACTTTTTATCAGGCATTCCTTGCCCTTTAAGTATAGGTTATAGATCATTTATTGACCATCTAATGAAATTAAGTTTTGCAGTAATGGAGCACAGCACAAGTCCCTTAAGGATCCGTTATTGAACAAGGTTATATAAAAGTTTTGCAAACTTCATAAAAGTATTCTTAAGGCCCTTCTTGGTGTTGTCTTAAAAGGATCCCTATTTGCCTCAGATCTCTGACGTTTCTGTATTTCAGAGCTGCATAGCCATATCTTTAAAATGATTTTCAATTCTACAGGAGCGTAACTGGGCCAAAGGTCGTTATTATGTTGTTTTTTTTATGCTACAGGTATGGAAAAGATATGTGGGTGCTGTGGAAATGTACACAGTACATATGAACCAATGTCTAGCTTATATTTCTTTGTATTAAGTACTTTATTAAATACTGGTACTTGCTTAATTGCTTATTACTTAATTGTTTTCATAGACATTTGCGTATCAGATTGCAGTTTCAGTTTTTAGCTCACCTGAGCATGAAGTCGTCTTGATGATCTCTAGGTCAAGATTGAAACTGGGTCATGCAGGGTCAAAAACTAGGTCAGTAGGCTAGAAAATCTTATTAACACTCTTAGAGTCCAGAATTTAAGTTTGAAACTCATGTGATTTGGTCAGAATATTTGTCTTGATGACCTATAGGTCAAGTTTGAATTTAGGTCATGTGGGGTCAAATACTAGGTCACCCGGTCAAATCAAAGGAAAAACTTGTTAACACTCTAGAGACCACAGTTGTGACCCAATCTTCATGAAACTTCATGAATCTTGTTTGACAGAGATATCTAGAAATTGCTGCACCCAGTTGTAAATAGATTTCGTTTTTTACACTTTTTCAAAAGTGAACAAAACATGTGACATAACCAAATAATTTGATCAGACCAGTCAGCCAGAAATTTGCATTTTTTGCCTTTCGTCATATTTATAGACAGCTCTTGTTCACTTTCAATATTCTTCTGTGTTTCAATTGACATTTGCTTTGAGGTAAGGCCAGACATGCCTGTTATAGCGGCCTGTTTCATCTTGGCTCATTCAGACAGAAACTGTCCAGCATAATGATTAATCATACAGTGTAGCCGCTTTACATACCAGCCATTCGCTTTGTAAGAGCACCAGAAAGCGCTGAAGTGATTTGGAATCGATCTTTTATCTAGCAGCCAGGAAAGAGCGGTAAACAGTGCAACAGAGTGTCAATTTTTTTCAGGTCCCCAGGACGCATTTTATGTTACAAGATGTTACTAAAACTGTGCAATTTGCTGTTTTTTCCCAGCTTAACTTGATAATAAAATGTGCAGCTGTCCTACAGAAATTGAAATGATTTTAATTTTTCAGCAACTATTTCACCAGTGTATCCCTTTAAAGTGAATTCACACATCAATTTTTGTGTTTCAGGCTGTAACAAGAAAGAAGTTTGAGTATGCTGAAGATTTTAGGAAGTCTCTTGGAAATGGAGTTCTGTTGTGCGAGTGAGTATACAGTATATATGAATATCAGTTATTCTAACACGATCCGCAGCAGTTGCTATATAAACATACAGTGAAATCGCCTATACATGAATCTACGATAAAATAGCTGTTCCATTCCACACTACGTTTGTAACATGAGTGTGAGATTCTACTCTGCTTCCGTTATATGCTGACTAAATACCCGACTTTTTCAGTGCTCATTAAAGTAGTAGTAATAAAGTGTACATCAAATTTTCTGAAACAAACAATTTCTAACTGATAAATTTATTTGTTTATATTTTTACTGTAAGAAAATGTTTCAGCCCGTTCAGTTTCAACTTCAGTATCAGTGCATCTATATCTGGTCGTGTGCGTAGTTTACAATTTCTGCGTTGTGGGCACCACAAATGTCAACAAGATTCTTCTTTGACAGTAAATAAATTATAGTTCATGCTCCAATATTCCAGACTCGATCAAGCGTTATATGCCGAAATGTTCTGGCGTGATTGTTTCAGTGTCATCATGAAGGTGACTTGTACTATTTTTAGAAACTGCACATATGACCTTTCAATGAAGTACTAGTATTTACTTTTGATTTCTATATCCGTCCTTAGATGTTATTGAAAATAACATTTTCACAGCAGTAACTACTTAATACTTAATCAAAATTTACTGAATTTCGGAAAATTCCATTTTATGCAACGCTTTCCATTTGTGGGGAGGTTTTTATAATAGCATATAGCCAGCGCCGAATGACATATCGAGCTAAAATATAGTGCTGTAAAATACGAAGAAATTTCATGGTTAGAATGGAAATAATGAATATGTTCCAATAATTTTATCAGTTAATAAAATATGGGCAGTTGTTGGGATGTGAATATTAAATCACTCGTGCTACGCACTCAACAAAGCTACATGTAAGATTTGGACCTCTATCTCAAAGAAAAGGTCAAGGTTATGGGTGAAAGATTTTAAGTAATTTTTCTTATCCAATCTGCTACTTTTTAGCTCAACTATACAAAGTTTATGGAGAGCTATCCTACTCACCCTGGCGTTGGGGTCGGCGTCTTTCCGCTTCCCCACCTTGGTTAAAGTTTTTTAACACTTTCTCTTTTTTCTCCTTATCTCTGTAATTACTTGATGGATTTGCTTTAAACTTAAAATAGTTATTCCTCATCATCACCCACATCATATGGCTCAAGGGCAATAACTCTCACACCAATATTTCATGAATTATCCCCCCTAATACTTAGAATTTCAGGTTAAAGTTTTGATGCTCAGTCATTCCTAAACTGATTTGATTCAAACTAAAGGGAGTTGTTCCACATCATCACCCACATCATACTGCACAAGGCCCATAACTCTGGTACCAATATAATTTTAATGAATTATTCCCCCTTAGAATTTCAGGTTAAAGGTTTGATGCACTTTCACTATATCTCATTTATTAGGAAATGGATTTGATTCAAACTTAAATAGTTGTTCAACATCATCCCTCACATCATATGACACAAGGGCCGTACCTCTTGCACCAATATTTCATGAATTATCCCCACTTTTTACTTAGAATTTCAGGTTAAAGTTTTGATACACTTTCACTCTGTCTCAGTTATTACTAAATGGATTTAATTCAAACTTAAAATAGTTGTTCCACCTTATCATTCATAACTCATGACACAAGGTGCATAACTCTGGCACCAATTTTTCATGAATTATGCCCCCTTCTATTAGAATTTAAGGTTAATTTTGATGCAATAATTTTCACTGTATCTCAGTTATTACGAAATGCATGTGCTTCAAACTTGAAGTAGTTGTTCCACATTATCACCCACATCATATGACACAAGGTGCATAATTCTTGCACCAATATTTTATGAATTATGCCCCCTTTTTGCTTAAAATTATACTTATATAGTGTTTTGATACACTTCATCTTTACCTCACTTATTACTTAATATTTTTGACACAGACTCAAGCTATTGTGCAATATCTTCATCCACCATTGGAGTCATTAAACACTCCAGTGACAGCTCCAGTTTCCTCAGATATGCCCAGTTTCACTATCCAGCATTGTAATAGCTGAGCGCGCTGTCTCCTGTGACAGCTCTTGTTTCTTGATAAAACTTATCATAAAAATTTACCATAATATTAAGATGATGTCGCTTGCAAGTCTCAGACACCTCTAGGTCAGAGGTCAAGGTCACACTAAGAGGTAAAAGATTTTAGGTAATTTTTCTTCAATCTATAACTTTTTTTTTGATGGATATTCACATAAACTTAGCACAAATATTTGCTATAAGAAGACGAGGTGTCACAATTTTATACTGTATAGTAACTTCCCTTTCCATTCCCTTGCCTCGACTTTTCAAGTAGGTGACTTTGTTTTGCCTGGCATACTTCATTCACTTGTTCTGTTTATCACTTCAGTCAGATACTTGTAACCATCTGCCATGCCAGAGACAGAGTGACAGTTCCTTCCCATTAAGTTAATTGTTCCTGTATTTATTGAATAACTGGATACAGTCACCTCATTTTGTTCAGTTCTCATTGTTCTAGTACATAAACAGTTTCAGCAATCTCAATTTTCTTTAAGTACACATTCTCTTCATACAGCCTTCAAAAGAAACATTGTTGCCACCTTATTCAAGTTTAAGAGAAGTGACAGTTTTTACACTATAAATCCAGGGTCTGTCAGTAAGACATGATGCACTACCAGTCCAGGGTGCATCACCAAGACAAGCCTGCCTGCTTAGCTCAATAGAAAGAGCGTAGATCTATGGATTGCATGGTCATGAGTTAGATCCTTGGGCGAGGCGTGTGTTGTAAGTGACAATTTGATAAATGACATTCATCCTTACCTCTGAATTCAAACATGTTGGGAAGTTGGCACTACTTGTGGAGAACAGGTTTGTTCTGGTACAGAATCCAGGAACACCAGTTAGGTTAACTGCTTTTCATTACATAACTGAAATAACATTGAAAAATGGCATTAAACTGAAAACAAACAAACAAATGTCACTTAGTCATGATGCACTACCAATCCAGGGTATGTCACATTAAGGCATGATGCTTTACCAGTCCAGGGTATGTCACTAAGTCAAGATGTACTACCAGTCCAGGGTATGTCACATTAAGTCATGATGTACTACCAGTCAAGGGTATGTCACATTAAGGCATGATGCACTACCAATCTAGGGTATGTCACATTAAGGCATGATGCTTTACCAGTCCAGGGTATGTCACTAAGTCAAGATGTACTACCAGTCCAGGGTATGTCACATTAAGTCATGATGTACTACAAGTCAAGGGTATGTCACATTAAGGCATGATGCACTACCAATCCAGGGTATGTCACATTAAGGCATGATGCTTTACCAGTCCAGGGTATGTCACTAAGTCAAGATGTACTACCAGTCCAGGGTATGTCACATTAAGTCATGATGTACTACCAGTCAAGGGTATGTCACATTAAGGTATGATGCACTACCAATCCAGGGTATGTCACTAAGTCATGATGCACAACAAGTCCAGGGTATGTCACTAAGTCATGATGCACAACAAGTCCAGGGTATGTCACTAAGTCATGATGCACTACCAGTCCAGGGTATGTCACTAAGTCATGATTCACTACCAATCTAGGGTATGTCACATTAAGGCATGATGCTTTACCAGTCCAGGGTATGTCACTAAGTCATGATGCACTACCAGTCCAGGGTATGTCACTAAGTCATGAGCACAACAAGTCCAGGTATGTCACTAAGTCATGATGCACTACCAGTCCAGGGTATGTCACTAAGTCATGATGCACTACAGTCCAGGGTATGTCACTAAGGTCATGATTCACTACAATCCAGGGTCGTCACTGAGTCATGATGCACTACCAGTCCAGGGTATGTCACTAAGTCATGATGCACAACAAGTCCAGGGTATGTCACTAAGTCATGATGCACTACCAGTCCAGGGTATGTCACTAAGTCATGATTCACTACAAATCCAGGGTCTGTCACTGAGTCATGATGCACTACAAGTCCAGGGTATGTCACTAAGTCATGATGCACAACAAGTCCAGGGTATGTCACTAAGTCATGATGCACAACAAGTCCAGGGTATGTCACTAAGTCATGATGCACTACCAGTCCAGGGTATGTCACTAAGTCATGATTCACTACAAATCCAGGGTCTGTCACTGAGTCATGATGCACTACAAGTCCAGGGTATGTCATAAGTCATGATGCACAACAAGTCCGGGTATGTCACTAATCATGATGCACAACAAGGTCCAGGGTATGTCACTAAGTCATGATGCACAAAAGTCCAGGTATGTCACTAAGTCATGATCACTACCAGTCCAGGGTCTGTACCTAAGTCATGATGCACTACCAGTCCAGGGTATGTCACTAAGTCATGATGCACAACAAGTCCAGGGTATGTCACTAAGTCATGATGCACAACAAGTCCAGGGTATGTCACTAAGTCATGATGCACAACAAGTCCAGGTATGTCTACTAAGTCATGATGCCAAACAAGTCCAGGGTATGTCACTAAGTCATGATTCACTACAGTCCAGGGTATGTCATAAGTCATGATGCACAACAAGTCAGGGTATGTCACTAAGTCATGATGCACTACCAGTCCAGGGTATGTCACTAAGTCTGAGCACAACAGTCAGGTTATGTCACTAAGTCATGATGCACACAGTCCAGGTATGTCACTAAAGTCATGATGCACAACCAGTCCAGGGTATGTCACTAAGTCATGATGCACTAACCAGTCCAGGGTATGTCACTAAGTCATGATGCACAACAAGTCCAGGGTATGTCACTAAGTCATGATGCACTACCAGTCCAGGGTATGTCACTAAGTCATGATTCACTACAAATCCAGGGTCTGTCACTGAGTCATGATACACTACAAATCCAGGGTATGTCACTAAGGCATGATGCACTACCAGTCCAGGGTGTGTCAGTAATAGATGGTCTACTGGTCCAGGGTATGTCACTTAAAGACATAGTACACTACCAATGAAGGTTATGTCAGAAAGGCAGGGTACCCTATCAGTCCTGTGTATCCCAGTAAGATACAGTATTCTAACATTCCAATGAATGTCAGTAAGAGGCAGGGTACCCTATCAGTCCTGTGTATCCCAGTAAGATACAGTATTCTAACATTCCAATGAATGTCAGTAAGAGGCAGGGTACCTATCAGTCCTGTGTATCCCAGTAAGATACAGTATTCTAACATTCCAATGAATGTCAGTAAGAGGCAGGGTACCCTATCAGTCCTGTGTATCCCAGTAAGATACAGTATTCTAACATTCCAATGAATGTCAGTAAGAGGCAGGGTACCCTATCAGTCCTGTGTATCCCAGTAAGATACAGTATTCTAACATTCCAATGAATGTCAGTAAGAGGCAGGGTACCCTATCAGTCCTGTGTATCCCAGTAAGATACAGTATTCTAACATTCCAATGAATGTCAGTAAGAGGCAGGGTACCCTATCAGTCCTGTGTATCCCAGTAAGATACAGTATTCTAACATTCCAATGAATGTCAGTAAGAGGCAGGGTACCCTATCAGCCCCGTGTATACCAGTAAGATACAGTATTCTAACATTCCAATGAATGTCAGTAAGAGGCAGGGTACCCTATCAGTCCTGTGTATCCCAGTAAGATACAGTATTCTAACATTCCAATGAATGTCAGTAAGAGGCAGGGTACCCTATCAGTCCTGTGTATCCCAGTAAGATACAGTATTCTAACATTCCAATGAATGTCAGTAAAGAGGCAGGGTTTCCCTATCAGTCCTGTGTATCCCAGTAAGATACAGTATTCTAACATTCCAATGAATGTCAGTAAGAGGCAGGGTACCCTATCAGTCCTGTGTATCCCAGTAAGATACAGTATTCTAACATTCCAAAGAATGTCAGTAAGAGGCAGGAATACAGGAGCTCTTCCATCTTTTTATGTTTGAACATTTTCTTATGAAAAACCACCCTGCCAATGAGGTTGTCAGCTCAGTGCTCAATGAAAAGAATGAAATTGTCAGTGCTACGAGCAAGTCAGTTCTGGTCAGAAATATGAAGAATAGGTTAAATTATTGCCTGTATATAACATGATATGCTTTTAGAATATAAATCCCCCAAACAAAAAGGTTTTGTTTAGTAGGTAATGAAAAATTAATGGGTTGAAATTGTGGAATTTGATTGATTCAAATGATAGTTGATGTATCAACTGCCATTCTGAAATATCAAATAACAAATAATATTTTACCAGCAATATGTTTTACAGTTTCTCACTCAGTAATTTAATTGATAAAAAGAGTTATCAGTTTTAATCTTTTATTATCATAATAGCATTTCTCATGTTTAATATGTTTCGCAAACCAAAGCTATTTTATCCTATATTAATGAAATAAAGACATTTTATAAAATATTGTGATCTGTGGCTTTTTATGCCGTTGAATTGATATGTGGTTGATGATACTCAATCAGTATATTACAGCTTTTAATAATTCACACCCCTAGTTTGAAATAGTATTAATTGTTCTGAATTTTGATTTAATAAACAAGTTTTTTTTTTATTAAATGTTTTAACTGGCCATTGCTTAATTGAAATACTGTTTAAAAATGGTGTTGGACCCAAAAACAAATGTTTTGAATTAAAATTCTTACTGTTATTGGAGTAAACATTTTCTTGTGGTAGGACTGTTTTGTAAAACCTAAATGAAAATGATATACATGTACCCTCATCTGTTGTGTATTTCAGGTTGTTAAATTGCTTGAAGCCAGGCAGTGTAAAAAGAATTAACAAACTCCCAGGAGCTATTGCTGGTCTGGTATGTTGTTATTTGTTCTTTTCTATTGGAAGGTTGATAATCCTGTCTGCTATATCAGGACATTTATATAGCAGTTCTCTCCCTTAGATGTATATAAGCTGTAGTAGTAAGGTTTATAACTTCAGTCTGCTTTAAGAGGACAAACATTAGTGTTTGTCTCCCTTAGATATCTACACCATTACTTTGAAATAGGGGATATGTCTGTCTGTAGTGGATGTAGGTTGACAGTTTCAGTCTAGTTTGTAGTGTGTGTATCCCTTTAATTCATGACAGCTAACCCAAATATTCAGTTCCAAAAAGTACAAGACAAACAATTTAAAGGTTGTAGTTAGACTGGCAGTCAGTATTATTTGACTGGAGACAATAACTACCAGTCCAAAGTCATATGTTCTCCGTCTCTGATTCATTACTGGAAGTTGTCAGTTTGTTGAAGAGAACAAATGCAGGTTATGCTGTATTCAGTTAATTTTATGTAGCACAAATCTTTTACATGAATGAAGGAAAGATTAAATGGGTTGTCACATAATTACTATGAGGATGTACGTCAGTATGTCACACTAGTCTTGTGTACTGGACTCCTACAGACACCATCCAGTTGAAATGATTATTGTATACATCATCAACATGAAGTGAACTTATTGTCAGGACTTTCATATTTTATTTCCATTTTAAGCCCACTTGAACTTTGTTCTGGATGAGCTAGTAGTATAGGATGGTTATGCATCATTTTGTGCCAACATTTTTATTTAAACATCTTCTCCTCTATAACTTCTGGTTAGAATGACACCAAACACAACCAGCAGCGTCCTGGCATGGACTCCTCTCAAGTTTGTTCAAACTCTTAAGTTTGAGCTAAAACAAGAAAAACCTTCTTAAAAAGTTGTTCATAAACCATCCAAATGATCTTCACCAAACTTGGTCTGTAGCTTCCTTCAAATTTGTTCATATCTTTTGTTTGGCCACCAGAGTAAAAAACAAAACTTTAAACAACTTTTTCTCTTGGACCACTTGATGGATCTTCACCAAACTTGGTCTGTAACATCCTTGTAAGATCCTCTCTCAAATTCATTTTAATGGTTCTGCTTGGCTTCTTTAGGGGTCAACAAAACTAAAAGTAGAAACATCTTTAAACAACTTCATGAACAAAATGATGAACATTCAGCAAACTTGGTCTGTAGCGTCCTTCTCTCAAATTTTTTCTAAGGGTTCTGCTTGGCCACCTTTAGAGGCCACCAACGGTGAAAAATAGAAACAGCTTTAAACAATTTCTTCTCATTAATCAGATGATTAATCTTCACCAGACTTGGTCTATAGATCTTTTTCCAAATTTGTTCATAGGGTTCTGATTGGCCCCCTTAAGGGGCCAAAAATGGAAAACCTATGGGTAGCTCATTCTCATAAACCAGCTGATAGATCTTAACCAAAGTTGGTCTGTAGCAGCCATGTAAGATCCTCTCAGAGCTAAAAAATAGAAAAGGCTTTAAACAACTTGTTCTCATGAACCAGTGTATGGATCTTCACCAAATTTGGTCTAAAGCATCTTTGTATAGTCATCCCTCCAGATTGTTAAAATGGTTATGTTTGGCTTTTTTAAGTGCCACCACAGCTGAAAAATGTAAAAAAAAAACAAACTACTTTTTCTTTTGAAACACTTCATAGATTGTCACCAAACTTGGTCTGTAGCATCACTGCAAAGTCCTCTTTAAATATAGTAAATGGTTACACTTGTTAGTATGCAGACTTTTTATAAATACATCTGTACCTTGTGTACTAAACTCCTACAGTTTTCATCAAATTTAAATGAAACTTGGTGTGCACCATCAGCATCAGTATGCCCAAATTTTCAGGATTTTGATTTTATTTTCCATGAGTTTTGCCACAGGTTTGGTGCTTTATAATATTGTTATAGCTACTTACCATTAAAATGAAGTGTTCAGGCATGTATCATCACTTTCATTTTCAATGTGTCATACAATTTTGACATTACTCTTTATGCCCCCACATTATGCTACAGATACGGATGCTACAGACCAAGTTTGGTGAGGATCCATACATTGGTTCATGAGAACAAGTTGTTTAAAGTCTTTTCTTGTGGGAGGCATATAGCGTTGCTGCTGTCCGTACATCCATCCGCATAATTATGTCCCGAAATCTTGTGTGTCCAACTCCTTCCACACTATTAGCCTGATTTGCTTCAAACTCTCACAGATGAACAAGCTTGATGTACAGATGACTATAAAGGAAGGAATTTTTTCATTGACTATTTTTACTGCAGTTATGGCCGTTTGATAGTTTTGCTATAATAGACTATAGAGAAAAATCTTGTGTGTCCAACTCCTGCCACACTGTTACTTGATTTGCTTCAAACTTTCATAGATGGACAAGCTTAATGTGAAGATGACCATAAAGGAAGGAACTTTTGCTGTGACTATTTTTATCACAGTTTAATGGCCATTTGATAGTTTTACTATATGGAATAAAGAGAAAAATCTTGCGTGTCCAACTTCTCAAACCCTATTGAAAGTTTCACATATGAAGGACCTTCATGTGAAGATACCGTAAATAATAGAATTTTTTCAGTAGTTATTTTTTCAAGAATTGTGGTCCATTCTTAATTTCACAAAATAGGCCATAGTGAATACATTTGGTGTGTTCAACTCCTCATACACTTTATTAAGGAATGGATTCAAAGTTGCTCAGATGAATACAATTTGTTTCAAAATTTATGTCGAATATCCCTCATGTGAAATTTGCTATTTAGAGGAAGTCACAGTATGTGGAGACATCAGTGTCCAATGGCTACAATTCTAGATTTTTTCTGGCTTTCTCTACCCATAAAAAACCAGTAAGATATGATGATTACTTGAATAACTGAAGAAATGCTTATAAATACCATTTTACTGATATGATTACACAAAAGCAAGGTCAGAATCATAGACCATGATAGCAAACATTCCAGTTACTGATACCACTTCGGTAAATAGGAAGAAAAAAGTCAAACTTCTTTGTGTTAGTACTTTTAGTGGCGCCATGGTTGTCAGATTTAGTAATTTAGATATCTTCCTACTCGAGACTCAGAATAGCAACTAAAGCATGTTAGCATAATTGATATGTTTGAATTTTGTCTAGAGCAAACTTGGCCATGTTTGCCCTTGTGGTATCCAATATTTTTAAGTGACATTGTGTAAACAGCATTTTTATCTTCAACAAGTAGTTCAAAATAATTCTAGACTTCGCTGTGGTTTTAGCATTTTGTCGATGAAGTTTGTGTGTATTCTGTTTTAGCCCTTATACCCAGCTAAATTTCTATAATGAACTTGTCCATCTTTCAATTTGGACAGTACCATTAACTGTTAAAAGGGGTCCTTACCAAACAGATACTGACTGAATGGCACACAATGAAGATCTTGATCTGACTGCATGTATGTGCAGACTGATCTTGATCTACTCTGGTCGCAAAGGCAGAATCAATCCTTTTCAGCATGGTAAGGGTTAATAGATATTTGATCTAAATATTATAGATCATGACGTAAGAGATGTTTGTTTAAATAGATGATTTGGTCAAGAAAACAGAATTTGATATTGCTATTTGTCAATTAATAATCATGTTTTATAGCAACAGAAATACAGTGCCATACAGATAATTGTTACTTTGCTGATAAATTTTGAATTATAAATTCTCTCAGCAACTTTTTTGTGTTTCTATATCTGGCATGTTTATGCCTGTCCATTCAGTATTCAGTGATTCAGTTCTTTAAATATAAATTGAGGAGTTCAAAATTCGTATCATGAATTGAATAACATATTAATTAATATATCCAGCCAGTTAGTAATTATTTCAAAGTAAGCACTTGTAAGGTTAATGTTTATAAAACAAGCAATAAAGGATGACATGTAGTGACAGTTTCGGTAATTGTCGAGCCCGCTTGCAGAAGCAAAGACACAGTCGTCTAAATGGCTGTTATGTGCGTTAGTTTAGGGCATTCTTTATTTGGCCACTTGAGTCAAGGTGACTGTCAGGTCAAGGCAACTGATACTAAAAATAGATGTTTGAAAATCCTTGTTTTCTTGAAATTGTCCTGTTGCTTGTTTCTTGAATTGTTAGCTCACCTGAGCAATGCTCAGGTGAGTTTTTCTGATCGCTCGATGTCCGTCGTCCGTCGTCCGTCGTCTGTCGTCCGTCGTCTGTCAACATTTAGCTTGTGTATGCGATAGAGGCTGTTTTTTTCAATTAATCTTCATGAATATTGGTCAGAATGATAACCTTGATGAAATCTAGGCCGAGTTTGAAAATGGATCATCTCGGGTCAAAAACTAGGTCACTAGGTCAAATCAAAGAAAAACCTTGTGTATGCAATAGAGGCTGTATTTTTCATTTAATCTTCATGAATATTGGTCAGAATGATAACTTTGATGAAATCTAGACCGAGTTCGAAAATGGGTCATCTCGGGTCAAAAACTAGGTCACTAGGTCAAATCAAAGAAAAACCTTGTGTATGCGATAGAAGTGGTATTTTTCAATTAATCTTCATGAATATTGGTCAGAATGATAACCTTGATGAAATCTAAGCCGAGTTCGAAAATGGGTCATCTGGGGTCAAAAACTAGGTCACTAGGTCAAATCAAAGAAAAACCTTGTGTATGTGATAGAGGCTGTATTTTTCAATTCTTCTTCATGAATATTGGTCAAAATGATAACCTTGATAAAATCTAGGCCGAGTTCGAAAATGGGTCATCTCGGGTCAAAAACTAGGTCACTAGATCAAATCAAAGAAAAACCTTGTGTATGCGATAGAGGCTGTATTTTTCAACTGATCTTCATGAATTTTGGTCAGAATGATTGCCTTGATGAAATCTAGGCCTAGATCGAAAATGGGTTATCTGGGGTCAAAAACTAGGTCACTAGGTCAAATCAAAGAAAAACCTTGTGTATGCGATAGAGGCGGTATTTTTCAATTGATCTTTATGAATTTTGGTCAGAATGATTACCTTGATGAAATCTAGGCCGAGTTCGAAAATGGGTCATCTGGGGTCAAAAACTAGGTCACTAGGTCATATCACGTAAAAACCTTGTGTATGCGATAGAGGCGGTATTTTTCAATTGATCTTTATGAATTTTGGTCAGAATGATTACCTTGATGAAATCTAGGCCGAGTTCGAAAATGGGTCATCTGGGGTCAAAAACTAGGTCACTAGGTCAAATTAAAGAAAAATCTTGTGTATGCGATAGAGACTGTTTTTTTCAGTTGATATTTATGAAATTTGGTCAGGTTGATTGCCTTAATGAAATCTAGGTCGAATTTGAATATGGGTCATCTGAGGTCAAAAACTAGGTCACTTGGTCAAATCAAAGAAAAAACTTCTGTATGTGATAGAGGCTGTATTTTTCAGTTGATCTTCATGAATTTTGGTCAGAATGATTGCCTTGATAAAATCTAGGTCGAGTTTGAACATGGGTCATCTAGGGTCAAAAACTAGGTCACTAGGTCAAATCAAAGAAAAACCTTGTGTATGCGATAGAGGCTGTATTTTTCAGAATTTGGTCAGAATATTTGTTTCCATGAAATCACTAGGTCAAACATGTTTTACACTGTTATGGAGTGTTTCTTAGGTGAGCGACCTAGGGCCATCTTGGCCCTCTTGTTTAGTGCATGTTGCATGTTCTTTCAGGTAAGATTAAGGAATAAATAACAATTAAGTAGTTTCCATTTCTGTGTGTAATACATGGGCATGTTTAAAGTGATCTTTAAGTGTACTTTAAAGGTGGATAATCAGATTTTGGCCATGTAACAGATTTGTTTGAAACTTTAGCATCTGATCATTTACACTCATTTATGTTCACTTAACACTTAATCCAAATTAGATTTTCACTGGAGGTATTTTTAAAATTTCATTTTCCTATCCTGGTTGCCCAACCAAGATAGAGTTATTTTATCATAAGTATTAAAAATTATGTATTTAGATGGAATTCATTAGAAACGCAAGTTTGAAAAATTATTATGACCTCCCTTTGCCTATCTTGGTTGCGCAACCAAGATAGAATTCAGAAGCTACACACAGCTTTTAAACTTGCATTTTGGTTCAGATTGTTCAATAGTTGATATGTCTATCAAATGCAAATGTAAAACTAGACATTGTATCGAAATAAAAGGAAATACCCAGCTTTTTATATACTTTCATATTAAAGGGGAGTAATTACAAAATTTTATAAAAATAATAAAATATACATTTCAAATAGGAATCTAACTCTATGTAATCGGTCTTTTTGTTCCTTAAATAATTCTCTACCAGAATATACAAAAAGTAAAAAATGTCATTAAATGTTGTTTAAATGTGATTGACCACCTTTAAAGGTGATAAATTAGTTTTTGTTCCAATAATTGATTTGTAAAACTTATAGTAGCGTTAACCAAATGATAAATACTGTAAAATCATTTTTGTTATTGTGGGACTAATTTTCGTGGATTTCTTGGTTGAGTCAGTCTATGAAATTTGATTACAGTGAACAAATGAAATTACTATTCATATAGTGTTCGTGATGAAACAGCTGCTTTTGCAAAGAACATGAAATCTGTCACTGTGCCAATGAAATTAAATTATTTCAGAGTAGAAGTTAGATTTTCACTGGAAACACTTCTAAAATTTGATTTCCTTTTCCTGCTTGCCAAAACAAGTTACTTTAGCATAAGTAGGAAATTAATATGGTAATTATATAGCATAAGGATTGGTGTTAGTATAAGAAGTATTGTAGATTTGCATTGACAGTTATATATTTAGCCAAAATGCATTAAAATGCATGTTAGTAATATAATTATTATCTCCCTTGGCCTATTGTGGTTGAGCAGTCAAGATCATTGAAATGAATGAATGCAAAATCCATGTGCTGCTTTAAAACTTCCCTTTTGGTTCATATTGTCAAATTATTTCAGAATCTATAAAATGCAGATGTGAATCTAGAAATGGTATTAAATACTTTCGTACTAAAGGGGAGTAACTACAAAATTTCTTAATAATTATTGTATTATATTTCTAATAGGTGATTGGTACTTTTGTTTCTTGAATGAATCTGTAACTGTTTTAACTTTTTATGTAATTTTATTTGATGCTGTTAGAGATTTGCTGCATACTTTTGAAGTTTTAGATCTCTGAAATGACAAAACCATCAACTAATGGCAGCTGTTGAATTGAGAAATATTCTAATGTCACCTCACAGGGAATGCTTTCCATGGGCAGTTTCCTTTAAAATAGATGTATATCAAAGGACACCGTAATTGTAGCCAATGTTGTGACATCTTGAATGATCTGTCATTGTGGGCGAATATATTTCATTTGAGTTGTTATGTAACAGTTGCATTCATTGAAAGTGAAGTGAGCAACATGTGTTGCATTCATCAAAGGCGCTGTCTATAATATGTGTTACAATCACAGCTGCATTCATCGACGGTGAAGTCAGCAACATGTGTTGCAGTCACAGCTGTATTCATCGACGGTGAAGTCAGCAACATGTGTTGCAGTCACAGCTACATTTATCAAAGGTGAAGTCAATAAGATGTGTTGCAGTCACAGCTACATTTATCAAAGGTGAAGTCAATAAGATGTGTTGCAGTCACAGTTGCATTAATTGACGAAGATGTCAGCAACATGTGTTGCAGTTACAGTTGCTTTTATCAAAGGTGAAGTCAGTAAGATGTGTTGCAGTCACAGCTACATTTATCAAAGGTGAAGTCAATAAGATGTGTTGCAGTCACAGTTGCATTTATCAAAGGTGAAGTCAATAAGATGTGTTGCAGTCACAGCTACTTTTATCAAAGGTGAAGTCAGTAAGATGTGTTGCAGTCACAGCTACATTTATCAAAGGTGAAGTCAATAAGATGTGTTGCAGTCACAGCTGCTTTTATCAAAGGTGAAGTCAGTAAGATGTGTTGCAGTCACAGCTACATTTATCAAAGGTGAAGTCAATAAGATGTGTTGCAGTCACAGTTGCATTTATCAAAGGTGAAGTCAATAAGATGTGTTGCAGTCACAGCTGCATTTATCAAAGGTGAAGTCAATAAGATGTGTTGCAGTCACAGCTACATTTATCAAAGGTGAAGTCAATAAGATGTGTTGCAGTCACAGTTGCATTAATTGACGAAGATGTCAGCAACATGTGTTGCAGTCGCAATTGCAGTCATTAAAGGCAAAGTCTGTAAAACGTGTTGCAGTCTCCGCTGCATTCATCGACGGTAAAGTCAGCAAGATGCGTTGCAGTCACAGCTACATTTATCAAAGGTGAAGTCAATAAGTAGCCTTGCAGTCACAGCTACATTTATCAAAGGTGAAGTCAATAAGATGTGTTGCAGTCACAGTTGCATTAATTGACGAAGATGTCAGCAACATGTGTTGCAGTCGCAGTTGCAGTCATTAAAGGCAAAGTCTGTAAAACGTGTTGCAGTCACAGCTGCATTCATTGGCGTGAAGTCAGCGAGATGTGTTGCAGTCACAGCTGCATTCATCGGCGGTGAAGTTAGCAAGATGTGTTGCAGTCACAGCTGCATTCATCGGCAGTGAAGTCAGCAAGATGTGTTGCAGTCACAGCTGCATTCTTCGGCGGTGAAGTCAGCAAGATGCGTTGCAGTTACAGCTACATTCATTGACAGCAAAGTCAGCAAGACCTGTTGCAGTCACAGTTGCATTCATTGACGGTGAAATGAGTAAGATGTGCTGAAGTTAAGTCATAGTTGCAAAAGAACTTGGATTGCAGGAGTACAAGTTACACAGTTACATGCTGTATACCACCATATCAAGTTTAGTGCAAAGATTTGTCAGTTTGAGACAAAGTAAGTTTCGATAAACCTTATACTACCATTTTTGAAGAGTCCGTAAAACAAACACTTTTCGTTTAATATAATCTCACATTGACCTAAATCTATTAATCAATTTCAGTATTTTAGAAATAATTTATAACCTGATGCTAAAGTAAGTGTTTTCAATAAACAGTGTGATATCAATTTAATACTTTCCAAATACGTGCACATATATTTAAACAACTTAAGATCTATTTACAAGTTGAAGGAAAAGTAATCATGTGTGATGTCAGGTATACTGGTATAATTTACAGTTTCAACAAGTATTTTCTTGTTAATATATTTTATATGCTATGATTATAAGTCCTTGTCAAGCAGTATTAAAGCGAATTCTTTATCACATTGATTACCTTTACCAGGTGATTTGTCGCTGACAGTCGGCGTGAAGAGATCAAGATCTTTATTGAGGTCATGAGGCGGCTCTTTATTTTAATAAATTCATGATAGGGTCGCTCACTTTTGACAGTATCAAGTTATTTCAGTAAATATCTTTTGTACCATTTCCTACATAACTATGGACCACAGATGTGTGTTCTTTTGATAACAGTGTCAAGATGTGTTTTGTCATTCAAATCGTTGTCCTTTCAACAGAATTCAAACAATTAATCAAGGGTTATTGCCTTTAAAAAAAATTCTATTTTGATTTTATTACTTGTGAGATGACTTTGCACAATTTAAAGGAATTTGAGCGCCTCTTCCAGTGCGCCTGTTTGTCGTGAACAAGTTTTTTAACAATAAAACTGACAGTCAAAATGTTTATAAGAAACAGGTTTTTAATTTCTGTAATAAACTGTAGTGTTTTTAGCTCATCTGATTTTTTGAAAAAAAATGATGAGTTATTGTCATCACTTGAGCGGGCGTCGGCGTCGGCGTCGGCGTCGGCGTTGCCTGGTTAAGTTTTATGTTTAGGTCAGCTTTTCTCCTAAACTATCAAAGCTATTGCTTTGAAACTTGGAATACTTGTTCACCATCATAAGCTGACCCTGTATAGCAAGAAACATAACTCCATCTTGCTTTTTGCAAGATTTATGGCCCCTTTTGTACTTAGAAAATATCAGATTTCTTGGTTAAGTTTTATGTTTAGGTCAATTTTTCTCCTAAACTATCAAAGCTATTGCTTTGAAACTTGGAATACTTGTTCACCATCATAAGCAGACCCTGTACATCAAGAAACATAACTCCATCTTGCTTTTTGCAAGAATTATTGCCCCTTTTGGACTTAGAAAATCAGTTTTCTTGGTTAAGTTTTATGTTTAGGTCAGCTTTAATCCTAAACTATCAAAGCTATTGCTTTAAAACTTGCAACACTTGGTCACCATCATAGGCTGACCCTGTACAGCAAGAAACATAACTCCATCCTGCTTTTTGCAAGATTTATGGCCCCTTTTGGACTTAGAAAATATCAGATTTCTTGGTTAAGTTTTATGTTTAGGTAAACTTTTTCTCTTAAACTATCAAAGCTATTGCTTTAAAACTTGCAACAGTTTTTCACCATCATAAGTGGACACTGTACATCAAGAAACATAACTCTATCCTGCTTTTTGCAAGAATGATGGCCCTTTTTAGACTTAGAAAATCATGGGTAGGACAATATTTCTATTAAACAAAAAAAATCAGATGAGCGTCAGCACCCGCAAGGCGGTGCTCTTGTTAGAAAATGCAATAATTCTAAAGGTAGGGTAGAGTTAGACTTGTAGTTAATTGTATTCTGATTTTTATATTTTTTTGACTTGTATTCCGTGTTTAGAAGGTCCCATTTCTGTTGAACGTGACATTCTGTAATGAATGTTTACAGAAATAGAAAATATGATACAGAAATCATGTTGAAGATTTAGTTAAGAGATACAAAACCAATTAATAGTATGTCTGTACATAGGTTCTGGACATTTAGATTACCAATTTATTATCTTTGATTTGTTTTGCACAAAAGGGCTTGTTACCTAGAACTGTGTTCATATCTGAAAATTTACTCTGTTATCTTTTAAATAAAATTTATTTGTATTATTACCCCTATAGGAGAAAATGTTTTTAAAAGACTTTGAATCTTCCCTTCTTTTGCCAGAATTTCAAGTTTTGTAGTTCCACATAAATGTTTTCGAAAACATAGTTTTGGATGTTGCTTGCAGCTTTGCTTGTAGTCTTTCTTAGTAACAAAAGGGAGAAATTTGTATACCTTCTTTTTTTGTATCGAATTTATGTAATACATACAATTTACTGAGCAGATATGTGGTAGATATTGTACAAATGTTAACACATATTCATTGAATTATAAGGGCACTTTTTACCTTAAGATAGATTTTTTTTCTGGTGTGAAAATAACAGCAAAAGTATTTTAACTTACAACTTATACACATTTCTGTTCTTGAGAGAAATATCTTTGGAATTTATGGATCCTGTTTTTTGTTAACAATATGTAGACCACAAAGACACTTTTCTAGTACCCAGGTCTTTAGCCTTGTGAATAGTGGAGAAAAACAGATTAATTTGGACAGAAAAATTCTGAAAGCTCCATTTAACATGCTACATTTTGTCATTGAGCAACTGTAATAAATGCTTGACACTTGTGAACAATACATCTGCAATGTGAATGAGAGACTTGTATCTATTTTGTGTCAGATTAAGATAGAAATCTTCAAAAGTAAGGGGACAGACCTGTCAGCCCTGCAAATGGAGTCATTACCCATTGTAACTGTCGTTTTTGCTGGTTAAACACACTTGAAAACTTCTTAAATATGTTAGATTAAGATATTTGATAAACTGAATGCACATTTTTTTGCCCATTGTAAGAAATTGAAGACTTAGACGTTATACTGACCCCCTACAGGTGGTAAAAGGGAATTAGATTAAAATTTTACAAGTTTTTCAATTGAAGAATGGATTGATGAAACATGCATGAAAATACCTACACATGATATATGAATTTATAATCAGCTTGAACATGAAAACTGTATTGATTTTGTTCAAGACCTTGTCTTTAGTTCACTTTAGGCATGCACTTATACCCTCTGGGTAGAAATTTATATAAGATTAACCTTTAAAACCTGCAGCAGGTATTATCCTGGTCAGTTAACAGAATAAGGGGTCCTAGATTTTGTGCCAGTTGTAGCAAATAATGGACTTCAGAGTGGCTGTGTCATGTAAAGCTACTCACCCATAGTTTTGGTAAAATTTTTCAAGGTGTTTATTTTAACTAAATTTGGCATAGAATATGACACTGAAAAATCATAAAGTTGATGAAAATAAAAGTTTAAGATATTGATAAAAATGCAGGATGAATATAAATTTTCTGCATTATTTCAAAAGCATTGCAATGCGTTTTACTAAATTGTACCTTCTGCACAATATTTTTGGTTATTTATAACAATATCTTGCAAAAATCGTATGTCAATAAGTTTGTATCACTAGTCATTTTCAGAGTACTCACTTTTTATAGATTTTTTAGAGAATCTTTTTTTTTTTGCCAAAAATATGTTGGTTCTTCAATACAAAATTTTCACTGGGTAGGTTTGAAATTTAAGCCTTTGAATCTAGAGTCAACAGACATAGTCATTTCTGTGTCCTATTGATTGTCTGTCTGTCTGTCACACAAAGTTTTCTCTGGACTACACATCTGGACGTACTTATAGTTTAGTTTGTAAGGTCACCACAGGTTCGGTAACAAACTAATTTCACCAATCATTAGCATATTTCACTTCAACATTTTTTTATGGAGATTTATTGAGTTAATACTGGACACTGTTTCAGCCCGTTCTGGACCCTATTCTATCAGTACTGGACTCTGATTCAGTGAATATGGGACCCTAATTCAGTCAGTAAAGGATTGTGAGTGAGTCCATGGGATATTTGATTCAGTGAATATGGGACCCTGATTCAGTCAGTAAAGGATTGTGAGTGAGTCCATGGGACATTTGATTCAGTGAATATGGGACCCTGATTCAGTCAATTAAGGATTCTGACTGAGTCCATGGGACATTTGATTCAGTGAATATGGGGCCCTGATTGAGTCAATAAAGAATTCTGACTGAGTCCATGGGACATTTGATTCAGTGAATATGGGGCCCTGATTCAGTCAATTAAGGATTCTGACTGAGTCCATGGGACATTTGATTCAGTGAATATGGGGCCCTGATTCAGTCAATTAAGGATTCTGACTGAGTCCATGGGACATTTGATTCAGTGAATAGGGGGCCCTGATTGAGTCAATAAAGGATTCTGACTGAGTCCATGGGACATTTGATTCAGTGAATATGGGACCCTAATTCAGTCAGTAAAGGATTGTGAGTGAGTCCATGGGACATTTGATTCAGTGAATATGGGACCCTGATTCAGTCAGTAAAGGATTGTGAGTGAGTCCATGGGACATTTGATTCAGTGAATATGGGACCCTGATTCAGTCAATTAAGGATTCTGACTGAGTCCATGGGACATTTGATTCAGTGAATATGGGGCCCTGATTGAGTCAATAAAGGATTCTGACTGAGTCCATGGGACATTTGATTCAGTGAATATGGGGCCCTGATTCAGTCAATAAAGGATTCTGACTGAGTCCATGGGACATTTGATTCAGTGAATATGGGGCCCTGATTGAGTCAATAAAGGATTCTGACTGAGTCCATGGGACGTTTGATTCAGTGAATATGGGGCCCTGATTCAGTCAATTAAGGATTCTGACTTAGTCCATGGGATGTTTGATTCAGTGAATATGGGACCCTGATTGAGCCAATAAAGGATTCTGACTGAGTCCATGGAACGTTTGATTCAGTGAATATAGGGCCCTGATTGAGTCAATTAAGGATTCTGACTGAGTCCATGGGACGTTTGATTCAGTGAATATGGGACCCTGATTCAGTCAATTAAGGATTCTGACTGAGTCCATGGGATGTTTGATTCAGTGAATATAGGGCCCTCATTGAGTCAATAAAGGATTCTGACTGAGTCCATGGGATGTTTGATTCAGTGAATATAGGGCCCTGATTGAGCCAATAAAGGATTCTGACTGAGTCCATGGAACGTTTGATTCAGTGAATATAGGGCCCTGATTGAGTCAATAAAGGATTCTGACTGAGTCCATGGGATGTTTGATTCAGTGAATATAGGGCCCTGATTGAGTCAATAAAGGATTCTGACTGAGTCCATGGAACGTTTGATTCAGTGAATATAGGGCCCTGATTGAGTCAATAAAGGATTCTGACTGAGTCCATGGAACGTTTGATTCAGAGAATTTAAAAATTTGACTGTTTTATATCCAGACTGCAATTTTACATGCTAGACATGTTACTGTAAATTGAACTGAATTAATAATTTTAATGAATGTCATTAGATTCAGTAGAATTATCAATACTTTTGTTACCTTGCCCTTTTCAAAGATTGTTATCTGATTAGGTGTTTTATCAGTTAAAACATGCATTGCATGACAAGGCATTTTGCATTGACTTGAAGATACAATGTATTCAAGTGACTTTCATTATCTTTTCAATACTTTGTTTGCTTAAATGAGGAAAAGTTATGCATTCACATTGTAATACAACATGTAACATTGAGTCACTTTATTTAATAAACTCTTCCTTACTCAGGGGTACCCCAAGACTGAGTCATTCTGGACTTGCCCCTCACCTTAGAGTGTTAAAGTTTAGAATTATATCTTGTGGATATGCAGATGCAAAAGGTAGGTTGTTCAGGAAAACTGACTTGATAATGAAGCTCAAAATACTTAAAAATTTAAAGTAAACAATGCCATGATGAATTTCAAAGCAGATGCTTTTTGTATACTTCTCTACTTTGCAATACAAAAAAATGTACCTTTTCCCCCAGTATTCATAAAAAACATTATGGATTTTAATTTCTAACTCTTTGTCTTTTCTACCTTGTGTGTCAACAGTAGTTTAAAAAGACATCTCTATATTAAGAAAATTACCAAAACCTTCCATTTAAAAAACAATGGTGAAGGTTTGATGTAAGTTCTCAGTTCTGTTGATACTCTTCAGCAAAAACAAAACACTGTTTAATACATTAGTTAGATATTGACTGTCATGGGTCTTGGCCAGTTTTTCTTAAAGGGTAATTTAGGAAATTATTTTTTTTTTCCAAAAGTCGTAGAAGCTGCAACAAAACACCCAGGCGAGTAATATAGGGCCTACCTGACCCCCCTGTTGACTGTTTTAATTAGAGCTGCTGACAAATTGCTACATCTTGTAGAATTAATGTATTGAATCAATACAGAAGCAACCTCATGTATATTTGTGGCAATAAAAATGTCAGTCGATGTCATTGACAGGCAGTCTGCTGCTGTGAATGATGTGAAATGTCTTGTCAGCTGAATTGCAAGAACTTGGAAATGGTGACATTGTTAAAATTTTCAGTCTGTTAGTCCCATCCCTGTCACTTTTTCAAAATATCTTGGCAGAAGTCCTATGTCATATAAATAAGGATTCAGGCCCCTTATCTAGATGAACGTTTTATATGTCTAAGCCACTGATGACTGGAAGTGTAGTGTCAAAGAACCATAACTCTTAACTTTACCTAGTTTTTGAATTATCTCCCTTTATTATACAAAATAAGGCTTGTCCGGACAATTTACTTGAAAAGTATTAATGGCATTTCATTGAAATTTGAAGAAAGCAGAAGGGGTGTTTCATGAATGTTAGAGGAAAACTGAATGGATGCTTAATGCATATTTCAGAAATATTTCAGGATATTTGAGCATTTAGGAAAGACTGGATATTTAGGAATGCAGAACATGTTGTTTTGGAAAGCAGAATGTGTATTGCATGAAGGATTCAGAAAAACATAAAGAATATTTCAGGGAAGCAGAATAGATGTTTGAGGAAAGCAGAATGGATGTTTGAGGAAAGCAGAATGAAAGCAGAATGGATGTTTGAAGAAAGCAGAATGGATATTGGGGAAGCAGAATGGATGTTTGAGGAAAGCAGAATGAATGTTTGAGGAAAGCAGAATGGATGTTTCTGGGAAGCAGAATGGATGTTTCAGGGAAGCAGAATGGGTGTTTCAGGGAAGCAGAAAAGATGTTTGAGGAAAGCAGAATGGATGTTTGAAGAAAGCAGAACGGGTGTTTCAAGGAAGCAGAATGGATGTTTCAGGGAAGCAGAATGGATGTTTGAGGAAAGCAGAATGGATGTTTGAAGAAAGCAGAATGGATGTTTGAGGAAAGCAGAATAGGTGTTTCAGGGAAGCAGAATGGATGTTTCAGGGAAGCAGAAAAGATGTTTGAGGAAAGCAGAATGGATGTTTGAGGAAAGCAGAACGGGTGTTTCAAGGAAGCAGAATGGATGTTTCAGGGAAGCAGAATGGATGTTTGAGGAAAGCAGAATGGATGTTTGAGGAAAGCTGAATGGATGTTTGAGGAAAGCACAATAAAGGTTTGAAGAATGTTTGAGGAAAGCAGAATGAATGTTTGAGGAAAGCAGAATGGATGTCTGAGGAAAGCAGAATGCATGTTTGAAGAAAACAGAATGGATGTTTGAGGAAAGCAGCATGAATGTTTGAGGAAAGCAGAATGGATGTGAGGAAAGCAGAATGGATGTTTGAGGAAAGCAGAATGAATGTTTGAAGAAAACAGAATGGATGTTTGAGGAAAGCAGAATGTATGTTTGAGGAAAGCAGAATGAATGTTTGAGGAAAGCAGAATGGATGTGAGGAAAGCAGAATGGATGTCTGAGGAAAGCAGAATGGATGATTGAGGAAAGCAGAATGGATGTGAGGAAAACAAAATGGATGTCTGAGGAAAGCTTTGTTTGTTTTTGCTTTAACGCCATTTTTCAACAGTATTCAGTCATGTAACGGCAGGCAGTTAACCCAACCAGTGTTCCTGGATTCTGTACCAGTACAAACCTGTTCTCCGCAAGTAACTGCCAACTTTCCCATAGGAATCAGAGATGGAGGACAGTGATTTCAGACACAGTATCAAATTGTCATGGAGAACATACGCTCCGCCCGGGGATCGAACTCACGATCCTGTGATCCATAGACCAATGCTCTCCCTACTGAGCTAAGCGGGCAGGCGAAATGGATGATTGAGGAAAGCAGAATGGATGTCTGAGGAAAGCAGATTGGATGTGAAGAAAGCAAAATGGATGTCTGAGGAAAGCAGAATAGATGTGAGGAAAGCAGAATGGATGTTTGAGCAAAGCAGAATGGATGTTTGAGCAAAGCAGAGTGGATGTCTGAGGAAAGCAGAATGGATGTCTGAGGAAAGCAGAATGAATGTTTGAAGAAAACAGAATGGATGTTTGAGGAAAGCAGAATGAATGTTTGAGGAAAGCAGAATGTTTGAGGAAAGCAGAATGGATGTGAGGAAAGCAGAATGGATGTTTGAGGAAAGCAGAATGAATGTTTGAAGAAAACAGAAAGGTAGTTTGAGGAAAGCAGAATGTATGTTTGAGGAAAGCAGAATGTATGTTTGAGGAAAGCAGAATGAATGTTTGAGGAAAGCAGAATGAATGTGAGGAAAGCAGAATGGATGATTGAGCTAAGCAGAATGGATGTGAGGAAAACAGAATGGCTGTCTGAGGAAAGCTTTGTTTGTTTTGGGTTTGACGCCATTTTTCAACATTATTTCAGTCATGTAACGGCGGGCAGTTAACCTAACCAGTGTTCCTGGATTCTGTACCAGTACAAACCTGTTCTCCGCAAGTAACTGCCAACTTCCCCACATGAATCAGAGATGGAGGACAATGATTTCAGACACAGTATCAAATTGTCACGGAGAACGTATGCCCCGCCCGGGGATCCAACTCACGATCCTGCGATCCATAGACCAATGCTCTCCCTACTAAGCTAAGCGGGCAGGCGAAATTGATGATTGAGGAAAGCAGAATAGATGTCTGAGGAAAGCAGAATGGATGTGAAGAAAGCAAAATGGATGTCTGAGGAAAGCAGAATGGATGTTTGAGCAAAGCAGAATGGATGTCTGAGGAAAGCAGAATAGATGTTCGAGGAAGGCAGAATGGATCTTTGAGCAAAGCAGAATGTATGTCTGAGGAAGGCAGAATGGATGTTTGAGGAAAGCAGAATAGATGTGAGGAAAACAGAATGGATGTTTGAGCAAAGCAGAATGGGTATTTGAGCAAAGCAGAATAGATGTCTGAGGAAAGCAGAATGGATGTTTGAGGAAGGCAGAATAGATGTTTGAGGAAGGCAGAATTGACCTTTGAGCAAAGCAGAATGTATGTCTGAGGAAGGCAGAATGGATGTTTGAGGAAAGCAGAATAGATGTTAGGAAAGCAGAATGGATGTTTGAGCAAAGCAGAACAGATGTCTGAGGAAAGTAGAATGGATGCTTTAGGAAGACAGAATAGATGGTTGAGCAAAGCAGAATGGATGTTTGAGGAAAAGAGAATTGATGTTTGAGGAAGGCAGAATCGATGTTCAAAGGAAGGCAGAATGGATGTTTGAGCAAAGCAGAATGGATGTCTGAGGAAAGCAGAATGGATGATTGAGGAAAGCAGAATGGACTCCCTTCTGCTTCCATTCTGCTTTCCTCAGTCATCCATTCTGCTTTCCTCAATCATCCATTCTGCTTTCCTCAAACTGTTTTCCGTCAGTCTAGTCAGTAGTTGGGACTGCAACTTTTTCAGCTTTGGGAGTCCCAGGACTGCAACTTGAAATTGCTAGTGAGAACCCTGATGGATGTCTGAGGAAAGCAGAATGGATGTTTGAGGAAGCAGAATGGATGTGAGGAAAGCAGAATGGATGTTTAAGGAAAGCAGAATGGATGTTTGAGCAAAGCAGAATGGATGCTTGAGCAAAGCTGAATTGATATTTGAGCAAAGCAGAATGGATGTTTGAGCAAAGCAGAACGGGTGTTTGAGGAAAACAGAAAATTTTAGGAAAGCAGATAGGATGTTTCAGGAAAGTAGAATGAGTATTTCATGAATATTGAAAGCAGAATTTATAATATCAGTGTATATCCCTAGAAAATAGGGTGCTAGGGACATTGTGACTTAGTAGAGGTTTAAAGAAGATACATTAACCAAAAATGACTGTTTTTTTATGTGTTCTAATATCAAAGGAAGGCTAAATATTCAGAAGTTATTAGGCCAGGCCATTTATCTATAATTGGAATTAATTGTATGTTTATTGTTCTGGCAACTTCAACCTGGTTGACACAGTGATTTTGAGGTACCTTATCTAGGAATGTGAGGTTATCTCTCTTATCACAGTTCTCCCTTTCAGAACTGTGATAGCGGTTACATAAGTATGTTGACTAACCTGACAAAGGTTGCATCACAGATAAATAATCATTATTGATACAATTGTTACAAGCGGCAGTAGCAACAGCTCAAATAATCCATGTTGATAAGCAGTGATTTTAATAAGTTAAATATGCCCAGGCGTTTTTGTTAATTAAAGGTTTTCCTTCACATTTAAGGAACATTTTATAACATTTTCCACTTTCTTATTTCTTTTAAGAATGAAACACCTGTTATAGAGAATAAGATCCGTATTAGAAATGTATGTTTTATTAGCTCACCTTCACTTAGTGACAAGGTGAGGCTTTGTGATCACCCTTTGTCCGTCGTCTGTGCGTCTCGTGCGACCGTGCGTCAACAATTTCGTGTCTGCACGATAGTGGTTTCGTTATGATTTTATTTTAACCAAACTTGCACACAACTTGTATCACCATAAGATCACGGTTCCTTTCTTGAACCGGCCAGATCCCATTATGGGTTACAGAGTAATGGCCCCTGAAAGGGCCAAAATTAGCTATTTTGACCTTGTCTGCACAATAGCAGCTATATTTATGATTTGATTTTTACCAAACTGGCACACAACTTGTATCACCATAAGATCTTGGTTCCTTTCTTGAACTGGCCAGATTCCTTTATGGGTTCTAGAGTTATGGCCACTGGAAGGGCCAAAATTAGCTATTTTGACCTTGTCTGCACAATAGCAGCTTCATTTATGATTTTATTTTAACCAAACTTGCACACAACTTGTATCACCATAAGATCTTGATTCCTTTCTTAAACTGGGCAGATCCCATTATGGGTTCCAGAGTTATGGCCCCTGAAAGGGCCAGAATTAGCAATTCTGACCTTGTCTGCACAATAGCAGCTTCATTTATGATTTGAATTTAATCAAACTTGCACAAAACTTGTGTCACCATAAGATCTCGGTTCCTTTCTTGAACCGGCCAGATCCCATAATGGGTTCCAGAGTTATGGCCCCAGAAAGGGCCAAAATTAGCTATATTGACCTTGTCTGCACAATAGCAGCTTTATTTTTGATTTGATTTTAACCACACTTGCACACAACTTGTATCACAACAAGATCTTGCTTTCTTTCTTGAACTGGCCAGATTCCATCATGGGTTCCAGAGTTATGGCCCCTTAAAGGTCCAAAATTGGCTTTTGCAGCCATATAGAGACTTCATTTATGGTTTTATTTGATACAAACTTCCAAAATATCTTCATCAACAATAAATCTTGGATTCCATGGCAGATCAGATCCAATCGTAGGTTCCAGAGTTATTTTATATCTGATTACCTCCCCTGATTGTAATCAAAATGGATTTATGTCAGTAAGTACTTATAGGACTTATTTGAAATTTCATTATTGTTATTAGTTTGACTGAGACTATTAGGGTAGATAACTATGGACTGATTTTATTTCAAATTACCTCCCTTTATTTCAAATTAAAATGGGTGTATCTCCTAATTTAATGAAGATACTGATCTGAAATTTCATTTATGTCAACAGATTTATTTGGCAGATCCTTCTTTTGTTCACTTACAATATTTTTTATGCCCCCGAAGGGAGGTATATACTTTTTGTCGGTCTGTCAGTCTGTCAGTCTGTCGGTCTGTCCACAATTTTCGTGTCCGGTCCATATCTTTGTCATCGATGGATGGATTTTCAAATAACTTGGCATGAATGTGTACCACAGTAAGACGACGTGTCGCGCGCAAGACCCAGGTCCGTAGCTTAAAGGTCAAGGTCACACTTAGACGTTAAAGGTCATTTTTCATGATAGTGCATTCGTGTCCGGTCCATATCTTTTGTCATCCATGGATGGATTTTCAAATAACTTGGCATGAATGTGTACCACAGTAAGACGACGTGTCGCGCGCATGACCCAGGTCCATAGTTCAAAGGTCAAGGTCACACTTAGACGTTAAAGGTCATATTTCATGATAGTGCATTGATGGGCGTGTCCGGTCCATATCTTTGTCATTCATGCATGGATTTTAAAATTATTGGGCATGAATGTGTACCACAGTAAGACGAAGTGTTGCGCGCAAGACCCAGGTCCGTAGGTCAAAGGTCCTAAACTCTAACTTCGGCCATAACTATTCATTCAAAATGCCATTGTGGGCATGTGTCATCCTATGGAGACAGCTCTTGTTTTTAATTACTTCCCTTTTACGATACTATAAATAGCTTATTTTTAGTAACTTTTTTATTATTGGCCGTAGGGAAAAACCAAGACCACTTTAGTGTGGTACAACATGGATGGTACCTCCAATTTTTAGGTGTATTTTGACATATCTATACCTTGTAAGATTTTTTGTTCTTTCTTAGCATTATTGTTGGATTTATAATGGTCTGCCTGGAGTTGTCTGTCATTGACATTATATCTTAGCATTATTGTTGGATTTATAATGGTCTGACATTAACAGGCTTCCTGGAGTTGTCTGTCATTGACATTATATCTTAGCATTACTGTTGGATTTATAATGGTCTGACATTAACAGGCTTCCTGGAGTTGTCTGTCATTGACATTATATCTTAGCATTATTGTTGGATTTATAATGGTCTGCCTGGAGTTGTCTGTCATTGACATTATATCTTAGCATTAATGTTGGATTTATAATGGTCTGCCTGGAGTTGTCTGTCATTGACATTATATCTTAGCATTATTGTTGGATTTATAATGGTCTGATATTAACAGGCTTCCTGGAGTTGTCTGTCATTGACATTATATCTTAGCATTATTGTTGGATTTATAATGGTCTGACATTAACAGGCTTCCTGGAGTTGTCTGTCATTGACATTATATCTTAGCATTACTGTTGGATTTATAATGGTCTGACATTAACAGGCTTCCTTGAGTTGTCTGTCATTGACATTATATCTTAGCATTACTGTCACATTTATAATGGTCTGACATTAACAGGCTTCCTGGAGTTGTCTGTCATTGACATTATAAATTTAGCATTTTTGTTGGAATTATAATGGTCTTCCTGCAGTTGTCTGTCATTGACATTATATCTTAGCATTATTATTGGATTTATAATGGTCTGACATTAACAGGCTTCCTGGAGTTGTCTGTCATTGACATTATATCTTAGCATTACTGTCACATTTATAATGGTCTGACATTAACAGGCTTCCTGGAGTTGTCTGTCAGTGACATTATATCTTAGCATTATTGTTGGATTTATAATGGTCTTACATTAACAGGCTTCCTGGAGTTGTCTGTCATTGACATTATATCTTAGCATTATTGTTGGATTTATAATGGTCTTACATTAACAGGCTTCCTGGAGTTGTCTGTCATTGACATTATAAATTTAGCATTACTGTCACTTTTATAATGGTCTGACTTTAACAGGCTTCCTGGAGTTGTCTGTCATTGACATTATATCTTAGCATTATTGTTGGATTTATAATGGTCTTACATTAACAGGCTTCCTGGAGTTGTCTGTCATTGACATTATAAATTTAGCATTACTGTCACTTTTATAATGGTCTGACTTTAACAGGCTTCCTGGAGTTGTCTGTCATTGACATTATATCTTAGTATTACTGTCACATTTATAATGGTCAGACATTTAACAGGCTTCCTGGAGTTGTCTGTCATTGACATTATATCTTAGTATTACTGTTGGATTTATAATGGTCTGACATTAACAGGCTTCATGGAGTTGTCTGTCATTGACATTACTGTTGGATTTATAATGGTCTGACATTAACAGGCTTCCTGGAGTTGTCTGTCATTGACATTATATCTTAGCATTACTGTTAGATTTATAATCATCTGACATTAACAGGCTCCCTGGAATTGTCTGTCATTGACATTATATCTTAGCATTACTGTCACATTTATAATGGTCTGACATAAACACGCTTCCTGAAGTTGTCTGTCATTGACATTATATCTTAGCATTACTGTTGGAATTATAATGGTCTGACATTAACAGGCTTCCTGGAGTTGTCTGTCATTGACATTATATCTTAGCATTACTGTCACATTTATAATGGTCTGACATTAGCAGGCTCCTTGGAGTTGTCTGTCATTGACATTGTACCTTAGCATTACTGTTGGATTTATAATGGTCTGCCTTGAGTTTTCTGTCATTGACATTATATCTTAGCATTACAGTTTGGTTTGTCATGAGGTAACAAAACAACATTTTTGTTATGTTCCATGTCTCTCATTTACATGAGATAACAACATTACTGTTGTGTTTTCATGTCTGTTATTAAAGTGGGAAAGCAGCATTTCTCTTGTGTTTTCATGTCTGTGATTAAAGTGGAGTAACAGCATTTCTGTTGTGTTTTCATGTCTGTGATTAATATTTGATAACAGCATTTTTGTTCGGTTTTCCATCAACATTGCTGTTGTTTTTCTATGTCTGTGATTAACATGAGATAGCATCATATTTTGTTGTGCTTCCAGTGGTTTTGCATCAACATAAGATAACATTACTGTTGTGTTTTTGTGTGTTTAAAGTGGGATAACAGCATTTCTGTTGCTATTTTTCCTGTGGTCTGTCATTGACTAGAGATAACATTTCTGATGTGTTCAATGTATGTTTATAACAATTGAGATACCATAAATGTTGTATTTCTATGTCTGATATTAACATGAGATAACATTGCAGCATTGCTGTTGTGTTTCTATGTCTTTTATTGTTGAAAAAGACGTTAAACCCGAACACATACATACATACATATATGTCTGTTATTAACATGAGATAACATTGCAGCATTGGCGTTGTGTTTCTATGTCTGTTGTTAACATGAGATAACATTGCAGCATTGCCATTGTGTTTCTATGTCTGTTGTTAACATGAGATAACACTGAACCATTGCCGTTGTGTTTCTGTGTCTGTTATTAACATGAGATAACACTGCACCATTGCCGTTGTGTCTCTGTGTCTGTTATTAACATGAGATAACACTTCAGGATTGCCGCTGTGTCTCTATGTCTGTTATTAACACGAGATAACACTTCAGTATTGCTGGTGTGTGTCTATGTCTGTTATTAACACGAGATAACACTTCAGCGTTACTGTTGTGTTTCTATGTCTGTTATTAACACGAGATAACACTACAGCGTTACTGTTGTGTTTCTATGTCTGTTATTAACACGAGATAACACTACAGCGTTACTGTTGTGTTTCTATGTCTGTTATTAACACGAGATAACACTACAGCGTTACTATTGTGTTTCTATGTCTGTTATTAACACGAGATAACATTGTTAGTGTTGTGTTTCTATGTCTGTTATTAACACGAGATAACATTACAGCATTACTGTTGTTTTCCATGTCTCTCATTAATTTTATGCGAGATAACAGCATTAATGGCATGTCTCCACAAGCCTTATTAAAATGAGATAACAGCTTTACATTTGTGTTTCCATATTTCTGTCATTAAGTAATACAGGTGGAACAGACACCTTTACAATACTACAAAGGATTAAAATATGGTAAACATAGCCATTTATCATTTGGTAAATTCCTTTACTACTTGACAGGGAATATTTTATAGGCTCTTTAATTATATCGATATTAAACATGAATTACACTAGTTCACCTTTAAAATGAAATATGTAATGCATTTATGTAACTACCAATGGTAAAATACTGCACTTTTTAGTCAAGTCATTGTTGTTACATTCGGTTCTAAATGATCAAATATTGCTTATCATACCTCCAAATAGAATATCAAATACAAAGTTTCAGTTTTTGCAAATTTTACATGCACATATTTATTGCTGGGAGTCAGGTGTGATTTAAGTATTCTGTTTTTGTGTTGACAAAACATTTCAGAGTTATTAAGGTATAGGTCCATGTTTCGGAGAAAAAAGTTCGAACGTCATCAAATCATAGAAAGAAAGCATTGTTTTACATGAAAATTTAACAGCATATAAAACATTTATATTATTTTACAAAGCCATTGTCAGTTTACACATATATTTATTGAATTCTGGAAAGGGACTGCTTGAAGGGGCCACACTTCTGGACAGTTCAGCGCCTTTAAAAACTCACCATTTTTAAAAAGCTGTTGCATGTCTTCGTTTTGATGCATTTGCAACATCGTGCGAGAGTTTAAACTTTACATAAGTAGGTAATACATCGTTTTTGACAATTGTTTACATTTATTTCTTTACAAATGGCTTTCTTATTTACAGGGGGACAACTCATTTTGAAAAATTTTAGTATCCAACTCTGTGGGACAGAACAGTAAAACATGTATTGTGTATCAAGATGCTGTTCATTTACTAAAAATCTGTTGTTTTGTGATATACTGCTAAACCTTAAATAAAGAGCTTTTCACTACATAGGTATGTAAACAGATTCTTTTAATAAAATAAAACTTTCTTTAATGTTCAGAGTTTTGTAGGGAAAAAAATGCAAGACCTAGAATAACATAAACAGAAAATTTAAAACTGCTCTAAACTATTAAATAAAGTCTTTGATATGACAGGACATTATACAGCTTATATTCCATATTTCCTATATTTGCTATTAAATAGAAAAAGGTTGACTTGAGTTCTAGACAGCACTTACAGCAAACTATACGGCTCATTGTAGCAGTGGAGAACCAGGGTTCACTTTAGCAATAGGCATTTTCCTTCTATTTCTTTTGTTCTGGATAGCTTGAAACCTGGGATAACTCTAGGATCTTGTTCATTGAATTGTTACCTGGAGCATGAGGTATCTTATTTTATTTATAAATACATTTATATACTGAATCCTTGCTGATTGTGTTCATGTAATGATATTTTAAAAGAATTGATTTTGTTCTTTGTATCTACCTCAAAATTAAAGAAAGCGTATGTGGCTGTTAAAGAGTTAGGATAACCTCCGTAACATGTAACATCCGTTACACACAAACTCATTAATAGAATAGTCACAAAATATAGCAGGTCTCTTAAATTCTGGAAAGCACATCAGTCTGGTCTTGCATGGAATAGGTAAGAAGAAGAATTATTGCTTTTCAGTGGACTTTAGCTTTTAACTGTCGAGTTTTGAAAATCCCTATTATAATAAACTAACTAAACGTTGATACAAAATTTTGCCATGAATGTGTAAAAGGAATTGTTAAGAGGTATTTGCATTATATAACACAATTTCAACAAAGGATAAGGAAATCTACATTTAAATAACTTAATCTTATCATCTTTGTTTGCCTTGGTCATTTTATGTCAATATTGAATCAGGTCATTGTAAGTTTTCAGTAGAATTTCAGTTTAGTTCAAGCGTTCATATTTTCAGCATGTTTTAGAGAGAAATAGATTTATCTGCTTTATTCTGTTTTCCTTTTTAAGATGTTTTAAAGGTATTGTTTTACAGGTCAATCAGTCTGTTATTTAGGTATTAGGTCTTCAGTCAGCATTATGTGGCGTTAAGGTCAAGGTTATTGTTACTAAAAATAGAAAAAGCACAGTTTAAGGTCAGTAACTTAAGTTTGGATTGATGTAATGAAATTAAACTTGGCCTGTAGATAGTTTATAGAAAAACTGAGGTTGGGATAGCATTTGGGGTCAGTGAGGTCGAGTCTGAAGTCAGCTTAACTTGATAGATAACCAGACTACAGTAAGAAAGACCTGTTATAAATTGAACTCTCAAGCATCAAATTCAAACTATATAAATTAATAGACTTGAATACTTCATTGTTTATATTCTCAACACTTGTTACAATCCCAGTCCAAATTGACAGTTTATTACCATGGTAATTAATGGTTTACCATGGTAGTTCATAGTCATTGGGCAATGGTTGACCATGGTTGTGGTAATTGGCACCATGGTCATAAAACATGGTATCAGACCATGGTCAAAAGCCATAGACGACCATGGTTGTGGACCACAGTCAACCATGGTCAACCAAGGTCTATGACCATGGTCGTCCATGGTGATTATTGACTATCAAAAACTGTATAAATATGAAATGGTCGTGAAAATACATGACAATTGCAGTCTATATCTATTTTTGCAAGTCAGTTATTTATTTGTCATAAAATTGCTAAGATGACAACAAATTATAGTCAGACTATGAAAGTTTACCTTTGAATGCATTTTTATGCCCCCAAAGGGAGGCATATTAGTTTTCAACTGTCCGTCTGTTCGTTAGTTAGTTCGTTTGTTCGTTCGTCACAATGTTAACTTTTTGCATGAAGGCACTTTACTCGCGAACCACTGCACCCAGGACCTTCAAACTTCACATGCTGATAGTACTTATTGAGTACACGACCTCTACTGACTTTGGGGTCACCAGGTCAAAGCTCAAGGTCACCACGTCAAAGGTCAAGGCGCTGCGGGGGCATTTGTCACCATTAATGACAGCTCTTGTTTTATTCTATAACTATGAAAACCGTTGGAGCCAAAATGCAGTCAGGTATCTTTGGTGCATTGTAAAACTTGATAAGTGTGAAAATTACTAACATGACCATGGTCAACCGTGGTTGAAAAAAGTTGACCACAGTAGACCATGATCAAACTGTTGATCATCTTTTCTGACCATGGTTGACCATGGCCAATCTTATCTCACCATGGCTGACCGTGGTCCTGACCATGTTTTCACCATGGTATTTGATGGTTGACCACGTTAAAACATGGTCAACCATGGTCATCATTTTGTCTAGGATGGTTACCATTGGTAATGATACTTCCAGAAGAGGATAGTCATCTCGGCCTGTTGATTCAAAGTCATATAATTATGTTCTACCTACAGAGCTAAATCACAAGTATGAACCTCTGTGGTTGAATATAAAACAGTTAATGGAAGATGGACTGGAGGAATTGTATAGGAGTTGTGGTGTGTTTCCAACACGATCTAAAATAAAGGAAACTTTTCAAAATTTGGTACTTATTTCGATAATTTACATAAATTGATAGAGAATTATTAAAAAGTTTAGAAAAGACAATGATTATCATACAGTTATGGTTTGAACATGCTTTCATGTATAACACAAAGATAATTATGTACTTCATCATTTATTGTGAAATAATGTCCTGACAAGACTTTTATTAAATGAATGTTTGAAAATTTTGCTATTTTCTATAAAATGGATAAGATCAAAATTTTGAATTCAAATACAAATTGTGGAGCTTTATATCATTTTGTTAATCATCTGAAGTCCAAGGTAATGACTAAATTCTATACAGAATGTCATTTATGTCAATATTATCATCATCTCTTTCATAGATTTATTGAAGAAAGATAGGGAAGTCATTTGACTTTTGTAAGGGATTGAATAGAATCCATTTTATACGTGTCATCTTTTGTGATAAAAGTACTTGAAATTAATCGTAATTTAAACTTAAATTATCTCTTTGTGATTAATTCAGTGGTATTATTTGATAACAAATGGAACATAATTTTCAATAGTCCCTGAATAGTAACTCTTTATTTCTAATACTTTGAAATATTAAAAATTGATTTGCTGAGACAGGAAAAATCTGTCTAGTATCTAATATATATAGAGGTAAAAAGAGCTGCAGATGGTTTTGATAATCAATGCCAGCACATTGTTAATCATCTGATTTACCACACCAGTAGGGCATTAGCCTGAGTGATTAAATACCCAAGCACCTCAGTGATTACCCATTGCAAATGATATGATAAACCACCAGATTAAAAATTAGGCCTTGTTTATTTTCATTAAAACATGCTGTCATGTGGCTATTTAACATCTTAATTGGCATTGTAAGGTCCACATGTTAAGCATGGTTTATCACAGAATATACAATGCTTCTTGCCCATCATGTTAGAACGCTGTATCAGTTATGCCCATCAAAACAATTTCACAGAAGTTTGAGAAAAAATGTTTTTTAATAAAATCCCATCCTAATATGTAGTTGTTTACAAAGGCAAAAAGGCATTAAAATGTGCATTCATAGCATTCGTATCATCCACATGATTAATGGTTTGTACAGTTTGTACATGCATTGAAAAATGAAATGAAATATGGAGATTGCATGATATAACTGCAGGTTAACACTGCACACACTGTTTGGTTTTTATATTGATCGAGATTTCTTTATGACACATAATAAAAAGTGGATGTAATTATTTCCAGTTTTCCAACATACTGCTGTAGGATGAAAAACATCAGTTTTTGAAGATGAACTTGAATTTTGTCAGTCTCGAGTAATGTAGGTAAATTTACTTCAGGTTTTTAGGCTTTGATGAAGTTCATAATCATTTTGCTGTAGTCTGTTCCAACATTGTAATAGACTGTAAATTAATAGCATTTCTATCCAGATATAAATCTAGTGCCAGGATACCAGATATTGCTCTGTACATTGATGATGTTTATCCAGATATAAATCTAGTGCCAGGATACCAGATATTGCTCTGTACATTGATGATGTTTATCCAGATATAAATCTAGTGCCAGGATACCAGATATTGCTCTGTACATTGATGATGTTTATCCAGATATGAATCTAGTGCCAGGATACCAGATATTGCTCCTTACATTGATGATGTTTATCCAGATATGAATCTAGTGACAGGATACCAGATATTGCTCCTTACATTGATGATGTTTATCCAGATATGAATCTAGTGACAGATACCAGATATTGCTCCTTACATGATGAGTTTATCCAGATATGAATCAGTGACAGGATACCAGATATTGCTCCTTACATTGATGATGTTTATCCAGATATGATCTAGTGACAGGATACCAGATATTGCTCCTTACTTGATGAGTTTATCCAGATATGAATCTAGTGACAGGATACCAGATATTGCTCTGCACATTGATGATGTTTATCCAGATATAAATCTAGTGCCAGGATACCAGATATTGCTCCTTACATTGATGATGTTTATCCAGATATGAATCTAGTGACAGGATACCAGATATTGCGCTGTACATTGATGGTGTTTACCAAATATAAATCTAGTGCCAGGATATCAAATATTGCTTTGTACATTGATGGTTTTTATCCAAATATAAATCTAGTGCCAGGATACCAAATATTGCCTTGTACATTGATGGTTTTTATCCAAACATAAATCTGGTGCCAGGATACCAAATATTGCTTTGTACATTGATGGTTTTTATCCAAATATAAATTTGGTGCCAGGATACCAAATATTGTTTGTACATGGATGGTTTTTATCCAGATATAAATCTAGTGCCAGGATACCAAATACTGCTTTGTACATTGATGGTTTTTATACCAGTATTGCTTTTATTGTGGCTAACATTATTACTTTATGAAATTGTAGACAATTTTCTCTTTTCAGGATAATATAAATGTATTCCTGACTGCATGCGAGAAAAACTTTGGCCTAAACAAGACACAGTTGTTTGACCCAACTGACCTTGAAGATTTGTCGAATAGAGCCATTTCTGATGAGTAAGTAACACTATATTATATAACAAAGTATTTAGTCTAGTATGGAACTCTTTTCCAACAAACCTGTAAAAACAAGAGCAGCCAGTAAAGCTGATATAATTATGCTCACAAGTGTTTACAGAACATAAAGTAATAAGGCCTAAAAAGAACCATTTAAAAAGGTTTTGTGCATTTGAAGTGATGGTCGACTGTTTGTAAAATGTAGACTAAAGTCCAGATACAGCATAATAAATCAAAAGGCAGGCAAATGGAAACTTGTTTTAATTTATAAAACAGGTATTTTTGTCTTTCTAAATGATAAAATATTTGAACCTATGAAGAATTTCAAAATTAGGACTGGAATATCTTTAATCCTGGGCAGGAAGAAAGAAGGAAAGTTTCATTACAATCTGCTCTGTATAATCTTTTCTGTACGTAAAAGTGTCATCAAATTTTAGGTTTTCCAATAGACTGTCATTATGAAAGTTTGACTGAGGTACACAGGTATATATTTTTTGAATGATTCTAGCAAAAAACTCAAATGCACAACTCAAGCTTTTGTGATCGCCCTTCGTCTGTCCGCAGTCTGTTCACAATTTCTAGTGAACATGATAGAGACCACATTTTGCTATCAATTACACACAACTTGTATTGGCATAATATCTCGGTTCCTTTTGAAAACTGGCCAGATCCCATTACGGGTTCCATAGTTATGGCCCCTTAAAGTTTGCTATTTGGGCTTTTGCAGCCATATAGAGACTTCATTTATGGTTTTATTTGACACAAACTTGCAGAATATCTTTAACAACCACAGATCTTGGATTCCATGATGAATCCGTCAGATCCAGTCATAGGTCAGATTGAGCCAAAATTTGTTAATTTTTACCTTGTGAACACAGTAGAAGTGACAATTTACATTCAATTTTGACCATACTTACACACAACTTAAATCACAATAAGATCTTGGTTCCTTTTGAAAACCGGCTAGATTCCATCTTAGGTTCTAGAGTTACTGCCCCAGAAAGGGGCAAAATAGGCCCTTTCAGCCATATAAAGATTTCATTTATGCTTTGATTTGAAACAAACTTGAACAGAATGTTTATCTTGATGATCTCTATGTCAAGTTTGAAACTTGGCCATGTGGGGTCAAAAACTGGGTCATCCGGTCAATTCTAGGAAAAGCTTGTTAACACTCTTGAGGCCACATTTATGACCCTATCTTCTTGAAACTTGGCCAGAATGTTTATCTTGATGATTACAAGGCCATCTTTGAAACTAGGTCATGTGGGATCAAAAATTAGGTCAAATCAAAGGAAAAGCGTGTTAACACTCTAGAGGCCATATTTGTGACCCTGTCTTCATGAAACTTGGATAGAATGTGTATCTTGATGACTCCTATGTCAGATTCGAAACTGGGTCATGTGGGGTCAAAAACTAGGTCACCACACAAATCAAAGGAAAAGCTTATGAATACTGTAGAGGCCACATTTGTGACCCTATCTTCATGAAACTTGGTCAGAATGTTTATCTTGATGATTCCAAGGCCAGGTTTAACAGGTGAGCGATATAGGATCATCATGACCCTCTTGTATGAATATAACTTAAATCTTGAAAAATCTTTCATTAATTAACATACCCCATTATCTGATGCTCCTCACGCCCATAAGATATTCTGGTGCATGCACACGTGTAAATGCCTAAACATTATACAATTAACCCTGATCGCTATCTTCGTGAAATAAAGAAGAGTTCAACTGTTAATATTGGAATTTATTGAAAATGATGTGAAATTTGTGTTCAACGGCCCAATTCAAAGTGTTTACAATAAACTTTGAATATTTTTACCCTACAAGTCAAACAGTCAACCACTTGAGGATAATCCAGACAAGTTTCAAGTCTGTCCCTACTTCTACACCGATGCTCTGGCCTTCCAAAGTGACCCGGGTATGGACACTTATGATAAACTTTACCACAGAGGGAGTTTTTAAATGTTGTCCACCACACCTAGGAGTCAAAATACAGGATGCTGTTTATGGCAGAGGAAAATTTGATGTAAATCAACGATTCTGGCTGTTGTTTTCGCTTTAAAGACCTGCATGTACTAGAATATCTTAATGGGAAGACGAAATGAAAAATTACAGCTCAAAAGACTAACACCACTACTTGGCGTTATCGATTTTGTTACTCTGTGGTAGACACATTACTTGGCGTGAGGGACATCAGGTAATAGGGTGTGAATAAATTCTACAAAAATGATAAGAACATGCTGAACCACCTTATTCTCATTGTTGTTCCCCTATATGCTTTGCTGTAAATACAGTTGTTGTTCCCCTATACGCTTTGCTGTAAATACAGTAAGCTATGCTATATTCAGCTGTATATTTTGCTATATACATATCGGAGAGGTTAGCTGATAAAGCATGTGAGGATCTTTGTCCCATCTTGCACTTGCAAAAAACTTTAAGTGCAGTGTTTGCACATTTAAATTCATCTTTAATGCAGTTTACATTATCTTGGTCACTTACATTATGATATGTTTTACTAGGTACACAAATTATCTCAGAAGCGCGCTTCTCTTCTCTCTCATTGTGTGAAAATCTGGAACACCTTAGTTTATGGTTTGTAGGTGATCATCCAATGATCCTTAAAAATAATAAATTTTCAATTCTAGATTTTTTTTGCATTATTTGTTATAAAGATGTAATTTTCTGGTTTAAATTATACTTGTCAAAAGAAGAAGTGTACATGAAAAAGTGTCAAGGTGAAATATAAGAGGGACAGACAACACCTTCATTCCATCATTTCTAACGAATTTTGTCTAAACTAGGTGTAAGGTTAATTGATTTTAAAGATCGGTATCAGAAAATCACTATTTTGACATGTTGCTTCAACCTTTGAACACTGAAATTTATTACAAATTTTGGGGAATATAAGACTTCAAGACGACATGTTTTTTTGTGTAATTATAATAATTATCAGCCCAGTTTTCACCTGAAAAAAAAATGGTAAAAATCGTCTTGTATAGCAAAATTATAAGGAAAGGTAATTTTATCGTAATTTAATTATAGACGGCCATTGAAGCATTTCACTGCAGACAATTACGAATACCTTGAGTTGCGCCACTTATTATTTGTTGTGTTACGCTTTAGTAAACGTTCACTGCGGATTATGACATTCAAATTCCAGCGGTGCTATGGTATACATGAATAAACCATTTCTATATCTCATGTCGAGTTGAAAAGCTCAACCCCAGGTGATAAATTACGGACTTAATTTTGTGGTGACGGAATTCAACTTCTGAATATAATTTTAATATTCAGTAAATATAATTAATTTGAAATTATTTGAGGCGTTAATCTCCTTATTGAGGTTGGAGGTTATATGATCGAGATTAATTGTTTTGTTCTGGCTTGTTGAGTTTAGTCAGGTAAGATGCCCTAATGTTTATTTGTAACAAATACAGATAATATTTATCTGTTTATGTAAGTTGAACAATGATTGAAAAATTGATTCATCTTATCTTTGTTTTCATGAAATGAACAGTGCACATGTATTTCCTGTAAGTTTGTTACAGTTGATCAAAGCAGTGTGAGTTGTTAGAGATAAAGCTATTTCACATTTTATTTCAAAAGAGTATCAAATTTCATATTTGTTTTAAGTTTTAAGTTATTTCTTTCTTCACTGCAAAACATGTTTGTTTTTTTTTCCTGACCAGTACTTGCACATTGGCAAGAGATTGTGGGACCAGCAGTCCATTTCCATTCTCAGCAAAGTTGGAATCCACCATCTCTGAATCTGGAGTCTGACAATGTACCCTTGACCCCCTAAGTTTATATACATGCACTGTTTATCAAAAGCATTTCCATGAAAGCTTCATAGTTTCCTTTGTATACTTAGATTCTGATTTCATCTCTCTGATGCAACTGATCATTGAGATCATCACAGGAAGATAATCCTGTGACAGTTAATTGGCGTAATTTTAGGTTTGATAGGGCAACATGGCCCTGAGAGGTAGACTTAAACAAATTTACTTCAATATGTTAATATAAACTTGTCATTTTCACTGTCATCTTTGGTTTTCTTACTCTGCATATTCCATAAACAGCTGACACACTCTCCTACAACTTCAAGGTGATTCTCAGGACTTTTAAGTCCTTTGATAATGTTGATGCAAGTTTTTCCATTGTTAGTTGGGTGTTTTTTTTTTACTTTACCAGCTGTGAAAACTTCTAGAATTTCTTAGGAATTTAAAGAGACATTTGGAGCATTTACAAACATAGTAATAGAATTATATGAATTCTGGGTGGTAAAATGATTTATTCTTCCAGTCATTTTGATTTAATTCAATGGTTGGGATGTTAATGAAATGTCACTTGAAACTTATTATTTGATACAGCAGTGATTATTGTGGGGTTGATTATTTTGTAATATTTTGACCAGTTTGTGAAAACAAGATTTATGATATCCAATATCTAAAAATGATACTGAACAGTTTCAGATTCTATGGGTGAAAATGAATATTAAAATGGATTAGCAACTTTTAACAAGACAGAAAAGAATATGTAATTCTAAATGGACAAGCATCAGAATGGTTAGATGTATGTATCAAGCGTTGTTTGCCAAGGATCTGTCCTTAGCCTTTAGTTATCTATCTGGTATGTAAACCATTTGCCAGATAAAGTACAGCCCTACTGCAAATTGTTTGCTGATGATGCCAAGATTTACAAAGATTTACATAATTTCCAAGATTTTGAGACTGTTCAAAATGAACTAGACAAATGGACATCTAAATGACATTTTTGATGACCTATTTTGATTATGGAATGTTGGACAAGGAAGGCCTTGTATGAAACTTGGTAATTGTTGATAGTAATCCATCTTAAAATGATTTGAAATTTTAAAAACACATTAGAGTTACTGTAAATTGTACTAAATAGGCTTGTAGTTCTCTTTAAATGATCTTTTTCTTATCTCCATAAAGAAACTTGTAGGTTCTTTAAGATACAAGACATAGTTTACTTTTTAAAGAGAAAGACAGTTCTACTTGATGGAAAAATGACATTTTTATTTTGGCGGAAAAACATACCTTTTACTGTTTTAAAGCTTTGGGAGTTTTTAGGGCATATATTTGGTTCAGTACAAACTTACCTCTTTTACAATATTTTGTTAAGTAGAAATTATTAGTGGAAGCGCAATTAATATGCATGCAGTTCATGATACGACTACTTATTATGTGAAAGTGTCGAACACTTTACTCCCACAGTTTATTACTTTTGAAACTAACAAATAAAGGACTCTTTATTTGAATATGTCTCAAACAGATTTAATAATTATGATTTTAGAAAGGCTGTGGCGTCCTCAGCAAAATTACCTAACTGCAGTTCAAAGACGAACTACACTTCAATCATTAGAACAAGGATACAGGGTTTAATCCTAAAGAATTAATGCAGATAGCGGGATGAAAGAATTGCAAAATGAAAACTTGTACAAAGTGTTTTAATCTTTTAAGCTTATCGGAGAGAATAAGTGGTGTTTGCTCACAGCTGTAATGTCAACAAATGACCAAATTTGGCTTCATTGATTTGAAAGTAGATGAATAGTTGAGTTGGATGGAACTGATGTTTGATGGATTATGTTGTAAAAAAGACAGCAGTTGAGTGAGGGTGGGGTTCACAGACATCTAACTGAAATACAGCTCTTTTTTAAAAATCAATGAACCTCACTTTTACAATTGTATGGTGGTTGAGAATTTTCGTAATAGAAAAAGAAATGAATCTAAGGATGAACATAATAAAGAGATTTTCTTGTGTTGGCCATGTGAATATTACAATACCATAATTGAGAAAAACAATGATTGTTTGTTCAACAAGCAGTTGTGGGGTTTCGATTCATTCTAGACAACTAATTTAGGGGACTGTACCAGGTATCAGGTCATACTAGACAACCAATTTTAGGGTACCAAGTCAGTCTAGACAACCAAACGGTGGGGGGGGGGGGATGCAGCCCATTCTGGACAACCAATAAAGGGGTACTGAGTTCATCACAAGACAACCAATCAAAAGGTATGAAATATGATATCACCACAGCCAATACAATTTGTAGGTGATGCTTAAATCAAAGAAAGTGTCTTCTCATCTTATCATCAATCCTCTCTAACTGATAAAAACTGGAATTTAGCCCTTCAACTAAAGAGAATTTCATGAATCTGTATTCAGCATGTTTTTGGTTTCTTGTTTTTTGGGTTTTGTGTTTCATGCAAACATGTAAATTGTTTTCGTTTTTAACTGCTAAAATTGTTTTTCTTTATGACAGAATGCATGCATGTTGTGAATTTTAAGGTTAAAAAGAATGGTTTTGAAATACCTAGCCTGAAGTATTTTGTAAGTTATTTAGAAAAGTTTCATCAATTATAAAACTTGCCATTTTATAATCCTGTCATAGTGCCATCATTGTCACTGAGGTTGTTACATTTCACCTCAGTGTTGGAATGTTCATTTGTGAATTTCTCTTCCATTATCATTATAGGAAAACAAGGAAAGGTGATTGGCTGCATGCTAAATTAACGCTTACCCTGCTAAATTTCTATAATGACTTGTCATGTTTCAATTTGGAAGAACATTAACTGAAAGGGGTTCGCTGAAATTTCTGATGAATAGCAACATGCAGACTGATCAGCTGCACGATGTGCAGCTGATCTGGTTGCAGGTTGCAAAGGCAAAGTATGCGCAGCAGCTAAGGGTTAATTAGTGAGTTGTCCAACTTCTTCAAAAACCCCATCCACAGTCATGTTATAAAATGTGAGGTTAGGTACTGATAATGTAGCTTCTAGGCAGATGTCATAGTATAACATAATTGACAGTTCTTCAGTACACAGGATATATGATTCTAAGTAAAGATGCACAGGGACAAGCAATATTAGAACATATTGTGTCGTTTCTTTCCAGTAAGTCAATTTATTGAACTGTCTATATATAGTGTATAGAGAAAGGATGTGTTTAATTATTGAGTAGGTAATTACCTGGAAACACTGGCTCACTCCTTGTCTTCTCGGTAGAACAGTCGATGCTATCTGTAACTGTCTGTAGACAAACTATTAAACTTGCATAATTATGTTGTACTTCATGTTTTGTTTTAGCAGAATACGTAGGTGCAACATGGAATCACCATGCCTACCCCAGCAGACAAAGTCTTATTTGTACATAATTATTATCTGTTGTTGTTTTCATTTAAGGTGTATAGATTACAGAAATTTTATATGTTACATTGAAATTCTCAACATTACATTAATTCTTTTAAAATAACTCATGATGCAGTTTGAAACTTTTTGGAAATTTTGCAAGCTTTAATGCACAGACAAAAAGACATTTGCGAGTCTCTCGCAACTTTGTTATGATCGCACAAGCTTGCAACCTTGCAACTTTGCATATCAGGGACTATCTTCGTCAGCCTATTCAAGGTGGCGTTATTCAGGTTTGTGAGCAGTGCTAAAACTAGAAAAAAAAACTTAAAATGTCTTCTCATGTCATGAGCTACTCAGCAGATCTTCATCAGTCTTGGTCTGTGGCATCATAATATGGTCCTGTCTCAAATTCAAATTAGGGCACTTGGGTCCTTTAAAGGGTTGGAAAACCTTTAAACAACTTCTTCTCATGAATCACCTGATGATCTTCAGACATCCCAACTTTTTCTGAATGCCAAGTGGGAGTTTTTGCTTTCCAAAGTGGGAGATTGAGGTGTTCAAGTGGGAGATTTTATACCGCGGTAATAATGTTCATGATAACGAAGCTTTTAACAAATCTAATGATAATATAAACTTATTTGCCCTTATAAAATCACTAGTCTTAAAAAAATTCACTTGTCTATATCTTATTATTCATGCATATTTAATGTTTTGGGACAATAAAACATGAAACCTTCTGTGCAAAATTAAATAGTTATGGCACTTTAAGCACTATGTCTAAATTCTAAACACCACTGTGAATTAAACCTGCACTTTTATTTCTTTTGTTGGAAAGAAGACTTTTACATGACAAACAGTATACATACAGCTGTTAGAACTGTAAAAACAAAATGTATATAGCTAAAAGAATAAAAGTTCAAGCAATAGAAAATTTACTGTTTGATTCTCATCCCTGTCAACCAGTATTTAAAACCCCTGGCTCAAATACTTTTATTGATCAAAATCCTGTTATCCAAAATTGAATGTCCGGGTATTGTTACACTTTCATAGATTTGCCTAAACCTCCAGTTAAAAGGATGTGTTTGACAAATTGTTATGATGCAAAGACAGTTTAACAGCATTTGATAGTAAGTGATATTAAAATTTACCATGACATTTCCTCTTATCAAAATGATTTTAAGAGAAATGTTTTTTAACATTGTTGACTTGGCGACCATCTACTTTCGATTTCAAAAAGTTACAGAAAAAGGTAAAGCCAGTATAATTTCTAATCTAAATTTGATTGAATTTAATTAGATATCTAATGTCTGGATTTTAATTTCAACTGTGACACATTAATCAACACCTGGCTTTGTTAAATCGTGTAATAAACAATAATCAGCACGGGTAGAATAAGGTGCGAAAATATCCGAAAGCTGTTGTTTACAGACTCGTCAGTAGTGATACAGTATCATATAGGTGCAAAGAAGCGGATTATTTCATAATTTTTGTGTGTTTATGTTGTTTTGTTGTTGTTTTTTTTAATCGGGAGATTGAGACTTCTGATCGGGGTGATCGGGTTTTACAACCAGAATCGGGAGAAACCCGATCGGATCTGGAGAGTTTGGATGTCTGGATCTTCATCAGACTTGGTCTGTAGTATTATTGTAAGGTCCTGTCTTTAACGGAGGGCTTTTAGGGGCTGCTATAGAACTTAAAATAAAAAACCTTTAAACAGTTCTTACTTACAATGAACAACTTGGAGAATCTTAATCAAACTTGGTCTATAGCATCATTATAAGGTCCTGTCCAAAGTGGGGTCAACATACCTGTTCACAATTATAGGCTAAAAAGAGCTAAAAATAGAAATACCATTAAATGACTTCTTTTCATTAATTGCTTGACTGATCCTCATCAGACTTGTCTGTGACTCTATCTCAGTTTCGGTTAAATGGGGACACTAGGTCTCTTTTAGGGTCCAGTTAGAGATAAAATAGAAAAGTCTTTAAACAATATACTTTTTAAAAGAACAGCTGAATGGATTCTCATCAAACTTCGTCTAAGGTCGTTCAAGCAGAGGCACTTGATTTTTAGGAGCAGCTTGAGCTATAAGTAGACAAACCTTTAAACAAAGTCTTCCCATGAACTGCTTAGTGGATCTTCATCAAACTTGGTCTGAAGCATTATTATAAGGTCCTCTTTTTCATTTCTTTCAAATGTGGTCACTCGCCCCATTTTTTGAGCCACTAGCGCTAAAAATAGAAATACCTTTAAACAACTTCTCATGAAGCCTTGATGTCATCAAAGTTTGTCTGTAGCATTCTTATAAGTACCGTGTTAAATTTCTTCAAATGAGGGCACTTGGCCTCCTTGAAGGGGCCACTGGAGTTAAAAATAGAAATATCTTTAAATGCCTTTTTTTCTTCTCTCAGATTTGTTGGCACTTGACCTGTTTTATGTTTTTTTAACTCAACAGAGCATGAAGTGCTCAAGGTGAGCTATTGTGACTGGTCATTGTCTGGCGGTGTGCGGCGTCTTGTCAACATTTGCCTTGTTAACACTCTAGAGGACACATTTGTGACCCAATCTTTATGAAACTTGGTCAGAATGTTTGTCTTGATGGTCTCTAGGTCAAGCTCAAAACTGGGTCTGGTGTCAAAAACTAGGTCAGTAGGCCAGATCAAAGGAAAATCATGTTAACACTGTAGAGTCCACAGTTTAAGTTTGAAACTTATGAGAATTGGTGAGAAGGTTTGTCTTGATGACCTCTAGGTCAAGTTCGAATCTGGGTCCTGTGGGGTCAAAAACTAGGTCACCTGGTCAAATCAAAGGAAAAGCTTGTTAACACTCTAAAAGGCCACAATTGTAACCCAATCTAGATGATCTATAGGTCAAGTTTGATACTGGGTCATGTGGGGTCAAAAACTAGCTAGTCAGTAGGCCAGATCAAAGGAAAATCTTGTTAACACTCAAGAACCCACTGTTTAAGTTTGAAACTCATGAGAATTGATCAGAATGTTTATCTTGATGACCTCTAGGTTAAGTTCGAGTCTGGGTCATATTGGATCAAAAACTAGGCCACCTGGTCAAATCAAAGGAAAAACTTGTTAACACCCAAGAGGCCACAGTTGTTACCCAATCTTTATGAAACTTGGTCAGAATGTTTGTCTTGGTGATCTGTAGGTCAGATTTGAAACTGGGTCATATGGGGTCAAAAATTAGGTCAGTAGGCAAGATCAAAGGAAAATTTTGTTAACATTCAAGAGTCAAAGGTTTTAGTTTGAAACTCATCAGAATTTGTCAAATCTTGGGTCACACGGGGTTAGAAACTAGGTCACCTTGGCAAATCAAACCTTGTTAACACTCTAGAGGCCACAGTTGTGTCCCAATCTTTATGAAACTGGGTCAGAATGTTTGTATAGATGATCTCTAGGTCATGTTTGAAACTGGGTCATGTGGGGTCAAAAACTAGGTCAGTAGGCCAGATCTAAAGAAAATCTTGTTGTACCCCCCGACAACAAAGTTGTAAGGGGGGGTATACTGGTTTCAGGTTGTCTGTCTGTCTGTCCATCTGTCCGTAGACGCAATCTTGTGCGCACCATCTCTCCTTATCCCCTTGACAGAATTTAATGAAACTTCACACAAGTGATCAGTACCAACAGTAGTTGTGCATGGGGCATGTTAGGTTCTTTTAGAAAAAAAATTTGCAGAGTTATGGGACTTTGTTTTTTTGTGACTATACTATATACATAGACACAATCTTGTGCGCACCATCTCTCCTCATCCCCTTGACACAATTTAATGAAACTTCACACAAGTGATCAGTAACAACAGTAGTTGTGCATGGGGCATGTGAGGTTCTTTCAGAAAAAAAATTTGCAGAGTTATGGGACTTTGTTTTTTTGTTACTATACTATATACAGAGACACAATCTTGTGCGCACCATCTCTCCTCATCCCCTTGACACAATTTAATGAAACTTCACACAACTTGATCAGTAACAACAGTAGTTATGCATGTGGCATGTTAGGTTCTTTCAGCGACAAAAATTGCAGAGTTATGGGACTTTGTTTCTTGTTAACATACTATGTACATACAGTCTGCATATGCAATCTTGTGCGTGCCTAATCTACCAAACCCTTGCACACAAGTTAATGAAACTTCACACAAGTGATCAGTAACAACCTTAGTTGTGCATGGTGCATGTTACATTCTTTTAGATAAATATTCTGCATAGTTATGGGACTTTGTTTTTTGTTACTATACTGTATACATACAGTCTATATACATACAGTCCACATAATTATGCAATCTTGTGTGCGTCAAATTGCAATGTACTGTGTCAGTGCAAGCGGGGGGTACATTCATCACCTTTAGTGATAGCTCTAGTTAACACTCAAGATTCCATGGTTTAGGTTGGAAACTTCTGAGAATTGATCAGAATGTTTGTCTTGATGACCTCTTGGTTATGTTTGAATCTGGGTCATGTGGGGCCAAAAACTAGGTCACTGGGTCAAATCAAAGGAAAAACTTGTTAACACTCGAGGCCACAGTTTTGACCCAATCTTTATGAAACTTGGTCAGAATGTTTGTCTTGATGATAGGGGTGTAACGATACATTGAACTATAGATGCATTGCGATACTAAGTGCCCCGATAACATGCATCGATAGAAAAGTCACGATCCAATAACAATCGCCGATAGTTCCTTCAACAATTGATAGTTTCGATAGTTTTGAAATTTTAGTAAATACAGAAATAATTTATAATTTATAAACCAAGAAACAGAGCCAGCTTTCATTTGCGCCTCGGAAAATGTTTACGTCTCCATTACAGTAATTACCCTCACGCAATTAAATTACCATAAAGGACTGGGAAGTCTGGGAGATAATTAATAAATTTAGTTTCTTAGAAACATTGATTAAATATATTTAAATAACCTGTTAATCTTAGATGAGAAAATGTATTATGGACATGGAGAAAGAAGGCTACTTGTATTATACAGCAAACTGTTCGGTAGGGCCCTTCATTTAGTGCTGGTACACCTTAATCCGATCCGTTAATTATCGTCTTTTTCGATGCTTTGGGTTATTAAACATGTTGACATTCGCAACAAAATGGCCGATTTGTTTAAGTATACGTTGCATAGGTTTATTGTTTTACTTATTGTTCCAAAGCCAAGGAAGGCAAGAAATATTTAATCTTAGAATTATTTCTGTCCATTTCATCTATACAAAAATCTCAATGTGTGTTAACAGCAATTATAAACAGTGCTGTCTCTTACACTGTGTAACAATGCCAGTTGGTAGCTTTACTGTATAAAATATGATGGCCGATAACTATTGCAATAGTATCGCTATAGTAACATGCAATAGAATAGTATCGCAATAGTTTTTAAGCAATATCAATAGTATTGTAATAGTCAAAATTGGCTTCAATAGTCACCCCCACTTGATGATCTCTAGGTCAGATTTGAAACTGGGTCATATGGGGTCAAAAACTAGGTCAGTAGGCCAGATCAACTCTGGTAACAATATAGGGCCATCATGGACAGACCACCCTTACGAAAATGAAATATGGAAACAAGCTGGCATTAAGCTGCAAGGTAACTGTCAATAATCTGGTAACAGTCTGTCAAAAAAAAAAGGTAACTGGAAATAATCTGACTCCTACAGGGGAACAAACTTCCAAGAAAAAAAGTCTATCTGAAAATAACATGGACACTATTTCCATATTATTTCCAGTTTCTGGGAATAACCTGCAAACTATATGACAATAAACTGGCTCATAACAATCAGCATGTAAACACACTGACAATATTGTCAGCTTGTTTCCAGTGTCTGGAAGAAATCTGGCAGGAAAATGGCAAGGAACTGGAAATAAAAAACATAATTTCTATAATCAAACTGATATGGCAACACACTGGAATTGTAAACAAGAGCTGTTGGAGGACAGCAATGCCCCAACAGCCTTGTCAATTGAATGAAGACAAAAGTCGGAAAAGGGGAATAATCTTGTAAAACTGCAAAACAGGATTATGAAACCTGCACAGTGCATATCAGCTTATGAAAGTGGACAAGTGTGTGAAGTTTCAATCCATTTCCATTAGTGAGTACCAGCTTACATACAAAAACTTAAGCAAAAAATGCTATGTGGAAAAAGGGGCATAATTTTGAAAAAAAAAGTTATGGGACCTGCTTAGTGCATGTCAGATCATGACAGTGAACAAGTGTGTAATTAGTTTCAATCCATTCCCATAAGTGAGTACTGAGATACCAGCTTACATACAAAACTTTAACCTTCAAAGTAGAAAAAGGCCATAATTTTCTAAAAAAAAAACGTACGGGCATGTCCAATAACTCGGCTATTCTTTGAATAGTCTAGATAAAAATTACATAAGTGACAATATTGTATGAATTTTCTGTCTGTCTGACAGTGCAGTGGATATAAATTTACTCTGAGAGCAGATTCTGGCAATGCACTGGCTACACACTGACAATACACTGACAATATACCCATCTTAGCAATTTTCACAGCAAAACAAATATTACAAGACACCTTATCAAAATGGCCGAGTATTGCATTTTTCCCTCCAAAATTATTTTCAGTTTTCAATAGTTTTCCAGCATTGATGGGCACATTGTAAAGGTACTTTTTCATCATTTTACAGTTATTGTTTTCATTGTAACACAGATTCTGTCCGCAACAAGTATTTGTGCTAAACAGATACAGAAAATTTAAAAGTCATGTATTTTCGCTACCCTGTAAAATTAAACTTGCAAATTTACCATAATCTCCTTTGGTTTCAATATTATATTATTGATAATTGAAATATTGCAAATCTTAATTGGTATTAAAATTGAGTCACAAGCAAATGAAGGTTTTAAGTCACATTAAAATTCATATTAAACATTAATAAAGATAAATAGAGAAAAATATATACTGACACTAAACTGGAAACAAACTTCCCATACACTGACAATGCTATGACAATACAATGGTAATAAAGACAATTTTCCTAGGGGAAATAAATAAAATTAACAATACTGAGTAAGCAAGCGCTATATTGGGGTACTAGTCCATCTTTAGCTCAGTAGGTAGAGCGTCGATCTATGGATCGGGGCTTATGTTCTCCCTGACTATTTGATAAACGACATTGTGTTAGAAATCATTAGTCCTCCACCTATGATTCATGTGGGGAAGTTTGCAGTTACTTGCGGGGAACAGGTTTGTACTGGTACAGAATCCAGGAACACTGGTTAGGTTAACTGCCCCTGTTACATTACTGAAATACTGTTGAAAAACGACGTTAAACCAAAAACAAACAAACAAGACTAGTCCATCTGCCACACTAATGTATAAGTGCTCATAACTATGTACTGCATGAAGGAATTTAGTTAAAACTTTAAATAATGATTCCAGTTTGCTAAAGTGTTTCTCTTATCCATGTAAGAGAGCCTGGCATGTTGTGACTGACTTTACACTGACAATACAATGACAACACACTGGCAATATGCCAGTGTGTTGTCAGAAAAATATTTCCAGTTGACTGGCTGCGCACTGACAATACAAGGACAACAGACTGAAAAGTCCAAAAAGCCGCTTGTTGTCAGTTGTGTATCCAGTGTGTTGCCAGATTGACATTGCATACCAGTTTGTTGCCAGTTTGTTGTCAGTGTTTTATTTCCAGATACCTCTATATAATTTAGCTCCTTCAAATAATTTTATATGAAAAATCAATGAAATTTTGTTAAAACGTCATTACAAACATCACTGGCAACAAACTGTATATAAACTGACAGCAGACTGGAAGTTAAATTGTACAGCTGGTTTTCAGATCTGGAAATTAGCTGACAAGTACATGGACACATGATGGTTATTCAGTGGCAACACACTGGGTCAGTTTATTGTCAGCTCTGGAAATAGGCTGGCAAGTAACTGGATTTAAGAGTATTATTCACTGGAAACACACTGGACATAAACTGACCATACACTGACAATAGGGACAGTTTTTCGTAAGGGTTATTCTATACTTCTAAGCCAATAAAGACTAATCAATGCTGGGAGTACCTGATATTGTACTAAAGAATGCAGGATGCTCCAATATTAGTGCTTGTTCTTATTAGATCAAATATTTCTCTGTCACTGTTTTATTGACCCAGCCCAGGTGTAGGTCATAATGTGATGTGGTAATTGGTTTTTGCCACATTGCCTTTTGGTGAAGAATGCTAAATATGGCTGTGGATATATCAGCGGCATAGAAAGGAAATTGTAAGCTTATGTATCAAAGGTAAAATTATAATACATAGATTTATTACTTGGTTCAAGTTTCAGTGTAAATTAAGATAAAATCTTTGCAATGCATTGAGATTTGATTTATAGATTTTGCCTCCTTTTTATGTGTCATGTAAACAACTTTATATTGTGTTGTATGCCTTTACATATTTGGAAATATCAGTAAATTATTCCTAAAAGTGTTGTATTTTATGGTGTAATAACTCTTTTCACAGAAATCATTAAGGCTTTGAAAATGGGAAATTTATGCAGTGACATGCTTGAATAATGATACATAAAAGGTGATGCACCACATATTTGTTGAAATTAATGCAGCTTTCACCTTTATCATAAAAGTTGTATTAAGGTACTTCAGATAATGATTATCTCCCCTCCTAGGTTGATGTTCATAATCTCCCCTTTCTAGGTTGATAATGGTTATCTCCCCTTTCTCGGTATTTGCAACAGCTTGAGCAACTGCTAATCACACCTTCCTCACAAAAGAACTGAACTTGAGGCTTGAAGGATATTATAGTGAGGGAGTTCTAGGCTACCTCCCTCATGCTACGGACCTTGTTCTGAGGTAGCGTTGACTGGTTACCAGCTTGTAAGAGAGGGCACCAGGTAAGACTGTGATTGTTTAGTTTTTTTTGTAGGTGGATGTAATTATATTAATATGACAGTCTTCCCAACAGTAGAGCTTCCAAATAACTTATTGAGGTCACAGTGTCAAAAAGTGATCTTGTATATAGTGTTTCTATTATTGTTGCAAGGGATTGGAAAATTATTTCATACCCTGTTTGTGCTAGATTGATGAAAAGGTCAAGGTAACATTTTGAGGAGAGATTTTTTTGTGGTATAATCTTTGAAGTTTATGAAGTTTAAAAGGAAGTGCAATCCTCCATCAAAGCACTGAGCTTTTCTGCCAGAATGGTTTATGTCTCTTGCAGACATCTGCAAAGAAAAAATTCCATAGCATTGATATATGTTATGTTTTAATTTCTAAACCAAAAAGGGGTCTCCATGGCCAAGCTCACTGTTGTTGGTTTGAAACCTCGCTTTGGGTTAAGAATTCTTTCATGTGAGGAAGCCATCCATCTGGCGTATGGAAGGTCGGTGGTTCTACCCTGGTGACCATTCAAGCTGGAAACAGTGCTCTGAGGGATACCTGGGGTCTTTGTCTACCTGAAAGCTGGAAAACCACTGTATGCATAAATTATGACATATAAATATTTCTATCTGACGTTAAACACATACACACACACAATTACTAAACCAAAAGGGCTTACAGTACAGAAATGTGACTAAGTATTTCCATATTGTCAATATGGAATAATTAATTGAGTGCAGCTAAGTGTAGGTAGCAGACTGTTTTTGTAGGCTGCAGATTTAAAAATTTTATTATAAGAACTTTGTTGTAACTACTGAGAAATGTGTCCTTAGTATACCCAGATTTTTTTAATGTGACACTAATATTACGCCTAATAGTGTGCATAATGCAGATAATTTACATTAAGTTTGCATTTCATATATTATTTGCTGTTATTTTTTCCTTGTCACAGCTTTTAACGTGTGTGGGCTCACCTGTGTAAATACAAGGTATTGCAGTTTTGGGTATTGTTCAACATTTTACGCCCTTTTAGGTAACAAAAGATAAGCAGCATTAAAAGCCTGTAGGATCTACTTTGAAAAATCTTTAATATTTGCATTACGACAGTTATAGTGCAACTTCCTTGCATTTCCTTTGTTGTTTTATGTACAACCTTTTAATTTTTACATAATTTTACATTTTAGTATAATTGTAACAGACAGTTTAACTACATGTTGAGAAAGATTTATGACGCACTATGGCATTATTTGCAACACCTACGAAATATCTGTGCATTTTTCAGGGAACGGTCATGCATATATTAATTTGAGCAAAATATAATAGTTTCATTTCTGAAATACATTTATAATGATACAGAGTGAACAAATGAATTTTTAGACGTCTCATCTGTTCCAGAATTTGAGTGATTTGTATAAAACTCCACTACTAAGAGCTGATCAGGTCACTTGCTGTAATAGATAGTCACCAAGAAAAACAGTAGGTTTATACTGAAATCAATTTTTGCGTACTAGGTCACTGAGTATTGACCAGTAAGTAAATGTTGGATACAGTCAGATCTTATTTTTCTTTTTTTCTTTTTTTTTGCTCTATTTTGATAGAATCAAACAGTTTTGTAAATACAAACATTACCTAATATTCAGCTACTGGTCCTGAATAAATAGGTATACCTTCATGCATTTCCAAAGCTCAGGCCTGCTAAATATAAGTAAACTGTATATGCCAGTCATCTGTGTTCCTGCTGGCGGCAAGTGATTCTGCCTATGCGACCTGTGCAGACCAAGATTGGCCTGTACATCCATGCAGGCTGATATCTTGGTTTGCGCTGATCGCTATTCAGTCAGTAAATTTTCATTGAGCATCCCTTTGAGTAGTAAGTGGTACTGCCCAAATTGAATGATTGACCAGTCCATTATAGAAATTTAGTAGGGTAAAGTTAAAGTCTTAAATATGGATCATTCCTATCAAGTTTCAAGATGATACTTTTATAGAGACAGATCCTTAATTCATATTCCTTTAATTGCATCAGTGTATGCAGGTAATTGTCAGTATTGCCAAATACAGATTCTTTGCACCTGAGTGTATACTGGTACATTTGTCTCACTTAATTATATAGATTGTCCCTTAAATTCAGTTTTTTTTTTGCATCAGTCTATACAGCTGCACTTGCTTCAGGCTTGATAGTTGTCTAAATTTAGCTTCCATGAACCAGTCAGTTCCTAAGATTCAGCCTCCATGCACCAATCTGTATAGGTACATATTGATGCTGTTCACTAAATTGAGGGTCCATTCACCAATCTATATAGGTACATATTGATTGTTCACTAATTCAGCCTCCATGCACCAATCTATATAGGTACATATTGATAGTTCACTAAATTCAGCCTCCATGCACCGATCTATATAGGTACATATTGATACTGTTTACTAAATTGAGGTTCCATTCACCAATCTATATAGGTACATTTTGATACTTCCCCAGATTCAGCCTCAGTTCACCAGTCAGTGTAGGTACTTATTGATAGTTCCATAAATTAAGCCCTTATGCACCAATTATATAGGTACATAATTGATAGTTTCTTAAGTTAAGCCTCCATGCACCAATCTTTATAGGTACATATTAATAGTTCCATAAACTTAGCCTCCATGCACCAATTATATAGGTACATATTGATACAGTAAAATTCCTACTTACGACCACGCCGAAATTACGACCGCACAGCTAATACGACCGATTTTGCAAAGAACGGAATATTTCCTTCTTAAAACCAATGGTCGTTTGTCCGAAAATGCCACCAGACCGCTAATCCACTAATGCGACCACCAATTTCAGAACTGTTTGGTTTTTTCACACTTAATTAATCATCGCAATTACGACCACTCAAATTTTTCTGTATGTTACTGCGAATCGCCGCCGGAATTAACACATGCGACATCGTGTTAACACGTTAAGCGTGTAAATTGTGTATTTATCCGTTAATTGCTAAGTCTGTAAACGTTATCAAAACAACATATCAAACTGTTTGATTGTCTGAAATTGTTATTTAAAGATGTTTGGTGTTTTACATCGCTATTTTAACATAAGACATTGTTGAAATAATTAATTTATTTGTAATTAGACGAATGCCCGCTGATCGAATTGACTGGATTAAAACGGATTTAATTAGATCTAAACGGTGTTTGTTTGTTATTATTAATGTAAGTACGTTTGGGATTTCAGCGGAGAATGAAGTTTGAAAAGGTTTGATATTGTTGTAATTGTCTTTAATTGAACAAAATTTAAATCATTATCAGTTAAATGCGGCCTTAATTAATACACAGTTTGATCCGTAAGAAAATAAAGCTACATAGTTGAGTTGAGTTGAGTATAAATTGAACACTGTGTTTGCCATTATTGCGTCTTGATTGTATTCCAATGTGTTATTATCTGCCAGACCTTCCCCGTATAGCCTTGTCCACTAATCAGACCAGACCGCTAATAAGACCAGTTTTACAAAGAACCATGGGTGGTCTTAATAGCGGAATTCTACTGTAGTTCCATAAATTTAGGCTCCATGCAACAATCTATATAGGTACATTTTGATAGTTCCGTAAATTCAGCCTCCATGCACCAAAACTTAGTATAGGTATTTAACCTCCATGCACCAATCTACAGGGCTTCGGAAATTTGCCGGTTTGTCGGTTTTGGACCGATTTTTGACTTTTCAGACCGATTCGTGAAGTGAAAAAACGAAAAAAATTGGTCCCGTAAAAATGAGAAAAGTATAAATTTCGGTCTGATATCACAATACACGATCACCTGCCAAGCAGGAAATTGTTGGTCGCACCCTCAGATAATCAATAAATGTGTCAAACGGTCTGATTGTCACTTTGATAATCAGTCCGTAATTAGCACGTGACGCAATCAGTGCTTGCGCGGCACATCCTTTAATGTTTGCAGACAGCCGACTGCAATGTATTAAACATTTTTGACTGGTTTCCAAATGTTTTGACTGGATCCAAATCATTTCGACGGGGATCCACTTCTTTTATCTAGAATCCGATGGATGGTTTATTACAAAAGGCTATGTTTGATCGCGGTAAAAAACAAAGGGTCACTGCATTTAATCAAAGAGTTATAATTGTGCATTATAGGTGTTTGATTTAATGAGACATCACACGGAAAACCGATAAAAATAATTTTTATAATTAATTTATTTGAAAAAATTACATGATTCATTTGTTGGGGCTCCAGTTGAAACAAGTGTGGAAAATCTTCTTTGCAACCCGACTGTACAAAAAAAGAAAATGAAAACAATGGACTGGCAAACACGAATGATAGAGAGAACCGGAGTGGCGCTGTTTATCAAATCGGTCTTTAAAAAACGTTTCAAAATGAAATTTTGTTTACATCAGAAGAGAACATAAGTTTATAAAATGTAGTTGCTTATTGAAGTACAACGTAAGTGAAATGAAATATCAGTGGCCAACCCGCGTGACATTTTGGTACTATGCATGCGGGAAATTCGATCTCAGCGTGCACATAACGTACACATTCGGTCCGTGGCAGAGTATTCTTAAAATACTGAGGCTGTTTAGCAGGGAATATGTATCGTGTAATTCACTTTGACGCACTGTATTTTATAGGATTCCGTCAAAGAATGAGGAAACATCACAAAGTATCTGCCGTGTGTACGGTACCGAAGTCACGTGCGTTGGCTTTTAGACTAGTTACGTACGCGTTGTCAATGCCTCGGCAATTTTATCCTTGCAAGTATTTTCTTGGAAAAACATCGAAATTTAAACAAAGAACGATCACACATAACACTGAATAACTGTCTTCATTGTACGGTAACTCGCGGTGACTGGTAACTCAGTTTTAATGCATGACATGCTTATTTCTTTACTCTATCACGTTTTACAAAATATGTAATATTGGGAATGCGGTGGGTGGGGTAGCGCCGATGTCAGGATTTTCGTTTCGGACCGATTGAGTTATCAAAATTTCCGGAGCCCTGCCAATCTATATAGGTATTTAGCCTCCATGCATCAATCAATATAGGTATTTAGTCTCCATGCACCAATCTATATAGGTATTTAGCCTCCATGCATCAATCTATATAGGTATTTAGCCTCCATGCACCAATCTATATAGGTATTTAGCCTCCATGCATCAATCTATATAGGTATTTAGCCTCCATGCACCAATCTATATAGGTATTTAGCCTCCATGCATCAATCTATAAAGGTATTTAGCCTCCATGCATCAATCTATATAGGTATTTCGCCTCCATGCACCAATCTATATAGGTATTTCGCCTCCATGCATCAATCTATATAGGTATTTCGCCTCCATGCACCAATCTATATAGGTATTTAGCCTCCATGCATCAATCTATATAGGTATTTAGCCACCATGCACCAATCTATATAGGTATTTAGCCACCATGCACCAATCTATATAGGTATTTAGCCTCCATGCACCAATCTATATAGGTATTTAGCCTCCACGCACCAATCTATATAGGTATTTAGCCACCACGCACCAATCTATATAGGTATTTAGCCACCATGCACCAATCTATATAGGTATTTAGCCTCCATGCACCAATCTATATAGGTATTTAGCCTCCATGCACCAAACTATATAGGTATTTAGCCTCCATGCACCAATCTATATAGGTATTTAGCCACCATGCACCAAACTATATAGTTATTTAGTCTCCATGCACCAATCTATATACTATTAGGTATTTAGCCTCCATGCACCAATCAATATAGGTATTTAGCCTCCATGCACCAATCTATATAGGTATTTAGCCTCCATGCACCAATCTATATAGGTACATATTGATAGATCTATAAATTTAGGCTCCATTGCACCAATCTTTTTAGGTACATACTGATAGTTCCGTAAATTTAGCCTCCATGCACCAATCTGTATGGGCACATATTGATAGTTCCTTAAATTCAGACTCTTTGCACTTAATCAGTATAGGTACACTTGCTTGAGTTCATAGTGTTTGTTCTCTAACTTCAGCTTTTTTTCACCAGTCTTAACAGGTGCACTTGCTTCTTAGCACCAACTTGAATTTTTTAGTACAGTGTCTTGTTCCAGTTCTAGACTTTTTCCTTTGCACAAACCTGTACAGATACGTTGGTTACAGTTTTACTTTTGCCTTTGCCCTAACTTGTACAGATACACTTGTTCCAATTACAGACTTTTCCCTTTGTGCTATCTTGTACAGTTACTTTCGTCCCAGTTTAAGACTTTAGCCTTTGCCCTTTTGTTCCAGTTTAAAGATTTTTTTCCATGGCACCATTACCTATACAGTTCCCCATTGATACTGCATCTACTTATACATTTGCTTCATTTATCCTCGATTTCAAGTATGATTGCAAAGATCTTGTATTATGGCAGACTTTTGGTTTGCTTCATAGAATGTTTTACCAAAACATTTATGAAGTTGGTCAAAAATTAAGTACAATATTTATATGACTTTGGAATTTTCTTACATGCCAGAAAGGATTTTCCTGTGTTTTTACTGGTTCTGGAAAAACTAATCTTACACACCATGACTCAAATGCTGAAATTTGTGAATGAAAGTGTAAATTTGTATGCTGCTATAATAAAATAGGGCTTGAAAGAAAAACATGTTTTATTTTATTTCTTCTATTAATTGAAGAATGCGGTATGCAAGAAAAAGAATCAATCACTAGTTGAGGGTGTGGATGAAAATATCTGGCTCTCAGGTAACTGTTTCGCTGTTACTCAGCAGAGCCTCGTTACTGCCTTAAAGTTACCTTCGAGCCAGATATTTCTGTCTGCACCATCATCCAGTTAAAGATTCTTATATTCTGTCCTTCTTTTGAAATTTTATGAATGAAATAATATTGATGTCTTCCCTTACGAAAAACTGTCCCTATTGTCAGTGTATGGTCAGTTTATGTCCAGTGTGTTTCCAGTGAATAATACTCTTAAATCCAGTTACTTGCCAGCCTATTTCCAGAGCTGACAATAAACTGACCCAGTGTGTTGCCACTGAATAACCATCATGTGTCCATGTACTTGTCAGCTAATTTCCAGATCTGAAAACCAGCTGTACAATTTAACTTCCAGTCTGCTGTCAGTTTATATACAGTTTGTTGCCAGTGATGTTTGTAATGACGTTTTAACAAAATTTCATTGATTTTTCATATAAAATTATTTGAAGGAGCTAAATTATATAGAGGTATCTGGAAATAAAACACTGACAACAAACTGGCAACAAACTGGTATGCAATGTCAATCTGGCAACACACTGGATACACAACTGACAACAAGCGGCTTTTTGGACTTTTCAGTCTGTTGTCCTTGTATTGTCAGTGCGCAGCCAGTCAACTGGAAATATTTTTCTGACAACACACTGGCATATTGCCAGTGTGTTGTCATTGTATTGTCAGTGTAAAGTCAGTCACAACATGCCAGGCTCTCTTACATGGATAAGAGAAACACTTTAGCAAACTGGAATCATTATTTAAAGTTTTAACTAAATTCCTTCATGCAGTACATAGTTATGAGCACTTATACATTAGTGTGGCAGATGGACTAGTCTTGTTTGTTTGTTTTTGGTTTAACGTCGTTTTTCAACAGTATTTCAGTAATGTAACAGGGGGCAGTTAACCTAACCAGTGTTCCTGGATTCTGTACCAGTACAAACCTGTTCCCCGCAAGTAACTGCCAACTTCCCCACATGAATCATAGGTGGAGGACTAATGATTTCTAACACAATGTCGTTTATCAAATAGTCAGGGAGAACATAAGCCCCGATCCATAGATCGACGCTCTACCTACTGAGCTAAAGATGGACTAGTACCCCAATATAGCGCTTGCTTACTCAGTATTGTTAATTTTATTTATTTCCCCTAGGAAAATTGTCTTTATTACCATTGTATTGTCATAGCATTGTCAGTGTATGGGAAGTTTGTTTCCAGTTTAGTGTCAGTATATATTTTTCTCTATTTATCTTTATTAATGTTTAATATGAATTTTAATGTGACTTAAAACCTTCATTTGCTTGTGACTCAATTTTAATACCAATTAAGATTTGCAATATTTCAATTATCAATAATATAATATTGAAACCAAAGGAGATTATGGTAAATTTGCAAGTTTAATTTTACAGGGTAGCGAAAATACATGACTTTTAAATTTTCTGTATCTGTTTAGCACAAATACTTGTTGCGGACAGAATCTGTGTTACAATGAAAACAATAACTGTAAAATGATGAAAAAGTACCTTTACAATGTGCCCATCAATGCTGGAAAACTATTGAAAACTGAAAATAATTTTGGAGGGAAAAATGCAATACTCGGCCATTTTGATAAGGTGTCTTGTAATATTTGTTTTGCTGTGAAAATTGCTAAGATGGGTATATTGTCAGTGTATTGTCAGTGTGTAGCCAGTGCATTGCCAGAATCTGCTCTCAGAGTAAATTTATATCCACTGTACTGTCAGACAGACAGAAAATTCATACAATATTGTCACTTATGTAATTTTTATCTAGACTATTCAAAGAATAGCCGAGTTATTGGACATGCCCGTACGTTTTTTTTTTAGAAAATTATGGCCTTTTTCTACTTTGAAGGTTAAAGTTTTGTATGTAAGCTGGTATCTCAGTACTCACTTATGGGAATGGATTGAAACTAATTACACACTTGTTCACTGTCATGATCTGACATGCACTAAGCAGGTCCCATAACTTTTTTTTTTCAAAATTATGCCCCTTTTTCCACATAGCATTTTTTGCTTAAGTTTTTGTATGTAAGCTGGTACTCACTAATGGAAATGGATTGAAACTTCACACACTTGTCCACTTTCATAAGCTGATATGCACTGTGCAGGTTCCATAATCCTGTTTTGCAGTTTTACAAGATTATTCCCCTTTTCCGACTTTTGTCTTCATTCAATTGACAAGGCTGTTGGGGCATTGCTGTCCTCCAACAGCTCTTGTTTACAATTCCAGTGTGTTGCCATATCAGTTTGATTATAGAAATTATGTTTTTTATTTCCAGTTCCTTGCCATTTTCCTGCCAGATTTCTTCCAGACACTGGAAACAAGCTGACAATATTGTCAGTGTGTTTACATGCTGATTGTTATGAGCCAGTTTATTGTCATATAGTTTGCAGGTTATTCCCAGAAACTGGAAATAATATGGAAATAGTGTCCATGTTATTTTCAGATAGACTTTTTTTTCTTGGAAGTTTGTTCCCCTGTAGGAGTCAGATTATTTCCAGTTACCTTTTTTTTTTGACAGACTGTTACCAGATTATTGACAGTTACCTTGCAGCTTAATGCCAGCTTGTTTCCATATTTCATTTTCGTAAGGGTTTAGGTCAAGTTGATTAAGGCTGTTGTATTGTCGTTTAAGCGCTCCTTTTGTCTTTTAACCAAATTTAAGGTTGTAATATCTATGTTATTTACATCTGGCATGTAAATAATGTTTGTCAATGACTATTTTGATTGTATCATTTAATATTTCTTAACCCGCATGTTAAAGGTTCTTTGATTAAATATTTGCATTTATCAGTCTTTAATTGTGACGTTAGTGTTCTTGTAACCTAAAAATAGAAATTTGCTTAGCTGGTGACTGGGCAAAGGCTTAAAAGGAAAAACGGCGAAACTCTTAGTGAAAATCTGAAATTCCTTAACGTTTAGCGTGTTTTTATATGAAAATGATCATCATCAGGTCATCCTAAAACAGCCTTATTTTACAATATAAATAAACAGCATGTAAAACATAAAATTAATATCTTTATGCAAAGCACTGTGTCATCTTGTTGCCTTGCACTAGAGACAAATATCTGGGCTACACTTACGCACAGTTCAACATCATAAATACCTCAGAGTTGCCCTTGTCTGTCCTTCCATCCAAATTTGTGTCCTGCATATCTCAAAATGTATTTGACCCAGAGCCAACAAACCTCACAAGATTATTAATCAGCTTGTGAAAATGTGCACCTGGTGATTTAATTGAGATCTAACACAGCCAGACCAGAGTTATGGCCCTTGACAGTCAAAAATGTCCATCCATCCGTCCTAATTTGTGTTGTGCATATTATCTAAAAAAAGTATTTGACCCAGAGTCAATCAAACCTTACAGGATTGTTACTCAGCATGTGAAGTGCATCTGGTGTTTTAATTGGGATCTCACACTGTCAGACCAGAGTTACGGCCCTTGACTTTGTTTAAAATATGCATGACAAGGGCCTGAGTTTATGACGCATGTATCTCAAAAAGTGTTTTACCTAGGATTATGAAACTTATTATTCAAAATAGGAAGTTGTACACCTGGTGTTTTGTTAGAGATTTCATTCGGCCAGACAACAGATATCACGAATATTACGATGGTGAAAACGTGATAGTATATTGCATTATCCTCATTGTATTATCACATTTTCATTATCGTAGTGTTGCATTACCATCATCTAGTTGTTGCCTTTTTATGCCCCCGAAGGGAGGCATATAGTTTTTGAACCGTCTGTCGGTCTGTCGGTCTGTCAGTCTGTCAGTCTGTCGGTCTGTCCGCAATTTTCATGTCCGGTCCATGTCTTTGTCATCGATGGATGGATTTTCAAATAACTTGGCATGAATGTGTACCACAGTAAGACGACGTGCAGTGCGCAATACCCAGGTCCGTAGCTCAAAGGTCAAGGTCACACTTAGACGTTAAAGGATAGTGCATTGATGGGCGTGTCCGGTCCATATCTTTGTCATCGATAGATGGATTTTCAAATAACTTGGCATGAATGTGTACCACAGTAAAACAACGTGCAATGTGCAAGACCCAGGTCCGTAGCTCAAAGGTCAAGGTCACACTTAGACGTTAAAGGATAGTGCATTGATGGGCGTGTCCGGTCCATATCTTTGTCATGGATGGATGGATTTTCAAATAACTTGGCATGAATGTGTACCACAGTAAGACGACGTGTCACACGCAAGACCCAGGTCCGTAGCTCAAAGGTCAAGGTCACACTTAGACGTTAAAGATCATTTTTCATGATAGTGCATTGATGGGCATGTCCGGTCCATACCTTTGTCATTCATGCATGGATTTTAAAATAACTATGCACGAATGTGTGACACAGTAAGACGATGTGTGGCGCGCAAGACCCAGCTCCGTAGGTCAAAGGTCCTAAACTCTAACATCGGCCATAACTATTCATTCAAAGTGCCATCGGGGGCATGAGTCATCCTACGGAGACAGCTCTTGTTGTTATTGTAGTTTCATGATTTCGCGTTTTCATCATCATATTATCGAGTAACATGTTTCAGATCAACACAGTCAAAGGTGATGGCCCTAACGGAATTCTGTATCATACACTAGCTTTCTTACATCACTCTAACAATTTTTATTGTTTATTTATTATTGTCCTATTGTATTGTGGTCTGTCTATAAACTATATAATATTATTCATGTAATTTTATTTGAATGACCACTTTATGCCCTGATTATTTTATTTACAATAAATGAAAAATTTAATTGATTAAATACAGTTTACCAAGTACAGGTGATCCACATTAATACCTTTTACATGTATACGTGTTCCAAGGGCATGACTTTTGTTTATATTGTCACTACGGCAGCTTTTGTCTCACCCGAACGGCATAAACCTTGTTAGTATTTTCTCACACGCAATATGATACAATTACCTTAATTGTACTTTATGCAATATTTCTTTACACTGGAACTTTGGTGTTTAAAAAAGGACATGATTTTTAAGTTTAGAATGTGTGCTTGTTGTTTACGGTAGAGTTGGGAATGATAATAAAAGTAAGTAAATAAAATGCTTCCCTTGCTCAATGATATAATTGCCTTATTGTCATTTTCATTGATTGCTTCAAAAGAAGTGAGACCATTAATGAACGATTTTTTGTTCGATTGAAGTTTTAATTGCTTTGTCTCGTCTTTTAAAATATTTATATCTACCAGTAGACCATTGAAGAAAGAATAAAAGAAAAAAAAACGGAAATAATTTTTTATATGGACTGATATGGAATGAAAGGACTTATGAAATAGGTAAATATAAATGTTAAATACTAGCTGTATACGTTTAATGTAAAATGAAAACATTGTCATTTATGTGGCCATTGTGGCGAAATTAATCAGATTATGTGAATTTGCAAAGCTATAAATGGTGTTTTCTCAGGTGGGGGGGATTTACCATTGGAAATTATTCCTGTTATAGTGTTACTAGATATGAAATAAATATAGTTTATGTTGGAAGGATTTTTTATCATGCACAGTATTGTTTTCTGGTATTTCTTATGAAAGGAACAGTAACAATTTAACAGGTCAGAGATTTTGTCTAGATGTTTCCAAAACATACCTGGATCTATACATTATTTTTAGTCAGACGCATGGAATATCTTAAGGTTAGCATAATGAGAATGCTGGAGGTTTCGTATTATAACCTTTAAGAGGCAGATCCAAGATTGTGGTTTACAGGGGACGAGGAGTCTCTAGGGGTGTCCGGGGGCATGCCCCCATAGAAAGTTTTTGGCAAGTTTGCCTCAAATGGTGCAAATTCTGACGAGTGTGTATATTATATATATTTGACATATTTTGGCATGAATATGAATATTTGAGACAGCCGGCATGCAAATCCCCCCTAGGATTCACCCATGTTATCCTACACTTTAGCAGTTGGTACTGAGTCTCAAAACCTTCTGCATTTTAATACCAAACAAAAGGGCTGTCATGAAATTAGTGTTATGATCTGTTTGTGCTATGTTTATTGTTGTTGTTGTTGTTGTTGTTATTAAAACTAAGCCATCTCAACAATTCAAGCAGGTATAAAAACTTGATTTATCTTACATATTTATTCTGATGTAAATGAGATGTGAAAAATTTTAATGTGGTTTTTTATCATATAACCAGCAAAAAGGTGTTATCTTCCTTCCTACACTTGCAGGAACAAATATGATACATTTTCTTTAAAGTTTAAGTACTCAAAATTACTTATTACAATTTATTAACTCCCACATCCTATTCACTATCCTTATAAAATGTAGAGGTTGACAGCTGCATGCACACATTCCATTCCTTCTTGTTATCATCAGTTCAAGTTTTGGAACTCAGGAACTTTTCACTGCTCTGGACTTTCATGATCTTTTCGATACTTTTCTGGTAAATCTGAATTTTTAAAAATATTTTTTCACTGCATCATGCTAATTCTTATTTGAGGGAAATCTGAAATTCTTCACTTTTCTCTGTGCATTCTTTTTTCAGGGAAATCTGAAAGATTTCACAGCTCTGTCCTTTTCTTGCTTGAGGAAATGTAAAATTCTTCTCTGCTTTGTCTTTTCTTCAGAAAAATCTGAAAGTCCTCACTTCTTGTTTAAAGGAATGTTAAAGTTTTCACTTGCAGTGACACTGCTCTCAATCTTTCTTGCAACAGGGAAAATCAAAAAGTCTTCACAGCTCTAGACTTTTATCAGAAAGTCTCCCTGGCTCTAGACTTTTATCGGAAAGTCTTCACTGTCAGATCTAGACTTTTATATTGGGAAATCTGAAACTGACCACTATGCTGGCTTTTACTTTTTCTAGAAATCTGAAATTCTCCACTGCTTTAAACTTTATGCTTCGGGAAATAAGAAAATCTCTGCAGCTCTAGACTTTTATTTTTAGCTCACCTGAGCACGAAGTGCTCAAAGGTGAGCTTTAGTGATCACCCTGTGTCCGGCGTCCGTCGTCGTCCGTCGTCCGTCCGTCCGTCCGTCCGTCCGTCCGTCGTCAACAATTTGACTGTTAACACTCTAGAGGTCACATTTTTGACCCAATCTTAATGAAACTTGGTCAGAATGTTACCCTCAATAAAATCTTGGACGAGTTCGATATTGGGTCATCTGGGATCAAAAACTAGGTCATCAGGTCAAATCAAAGGAAAAGCTTGTTAACACTCTAGAGGTCACATTTTTGGCCCAGTCTTAATGAAACTTGGTCAGAATGTTACCCTCAATAAAATCTTGGACGAATTCGATATTGGGTCATCTGGGGTCAAAAACTAGCTCATCAGGTCAAATCAAAGGAAAAGCTTGTTAACACTCTAGAGGTCACAATTTTGGCCCAATCTTAATGAAACTTGGTCAGGATGTTACCCTAAATAAAATCTTGGACGAGTTCGATATTGGGTCATCTTGGTTCAAAAACTAGGTCACCAGGTCAAATCAAAGAAAAGCTTGTTAACACTCTAGAGGTCACATTTTTGGCCCAATCTTAATGAAACTTGGTCAGAATGTTACCTCAATAAAATCTTGGACGAGTTCGATATTTGGTTATCTGGGTTCATAAACTAGGTCACCAGGTCAAATCAAAGGAAAAGCTTGTTAACACTGTAGAAGCCGCATTTATGACTGTATCTTCATGAAACTTGGTCAGATTGTTAATATTGATGATCTTAAGGTCCAGTTTGAATCTGGGTCATGTAGGATTAAAAACTAGGTCACCAAGCCAAATCAAATGAAAAGCTATTTTTACACTAGAGGCCACATTTATGACCATACCTTAAATGAAACTTGGTCAAATCTTGATGATCTATAGCTCAAGTTCAAATCTGGGTTAGGTGGGGTCAAAAACTAGGTCACTAGGTCATATCAAAGGAAAAGCTTGTTAACACTCTCGAGGCCACATTTATGACTATATCTTCATGAAACTTAATCAGAATGTTAAACTTGATGATCTTTAGGGCAATTTTGAATCTGGGTCATGTCGGGTCAAAAACTAGGTCACCGGGTCAAATCAAAGGAAAAGCTAATTAACACTGTAGAGGCCACGTTTATGACCATATCTTAATGAAACTTGGTCAGAATGTTAATCTTGATGATCTTTAGGTCAAGTTTAAATCTGGGTCAGATGGAGTCAAAAACTAGGTCACTAGGTCATATCAAAGGAAAAGCTTGTTAACACTCTAGAGGCCACATTTATAACTATATCTTCATGAAACTTAGTCAGAATGTTAAACTTGATGGTCTTTAGGTCAAGTTCGAATCTTGGTCATGTCGGGTCAAAAACTAGGTCACGGGGTCAAATAAAAGGAATAGTTAGTTAACACTTTAGAGGCCACATTTATGACCATATCTTAATGAAACTTGTTCAGAATGTTAATCTTGATGATCTATAGGTCAAGTTTAAATCTGGGTCAGGTGTGTTAAAAAACTAGGTCACTAGGCCAAATCAAAGGAAAAGCTTGTTAAGACTCTAGAGGCCAGATTTATGACTGTATCTTCATGAAACTTAATCAGAATGTTAATCTTGATGATCTTTAGGTCAAGTTCGAATCTGGGTCATGTGGGGGCAAAAACTAGGTCACCGGGTCAAATCAAAGGAAAAGCTAGTTAACACTTTAGAGGCTACATTTATGACCATATCTTAATGAAACTTGGTCAGAATGTTGATCTTGATGATCTATAGGTCAATAGGTCAGGTGAGCGATACAGGGCCTTCATGGCCCTCTTGTTTAGCAAATCTGAAGCTCTCCACTGCTCTGGACTTTTAAGTTTTGGGAAATCTGAAACTCTCCTTTTCTTTGTACTTAATTGCTTATTTTAGAAATCTGAAACTTCATTACTCTGGACTTTTATGTTTCTAGAAATCTGAAACTCTTCACTGCTGTATACTTTATGCTTTGGGAAATCCAAAACTCCTCTTTTATCTGGACTTGCATGCTTTTGAAATCTGAATCTCCCTACAGTTTCTCTTTTGTTTAATTATGATATAAATTAAGTTGTTGAAGAACATTTGACATTTCTTAAAATAAACAAATAAACCCTAATGACCCAAGTATAAAAATGGTTGTTGGCAGAATGATTTGTGTTTTACAGAAGTTTTTGAAACAATAAAGTTGCCAACAACATAGACAGTATGTTGCTACTTTACATTTTATTTGATTTATGGTGTGAATGTATTTACTGTTTTTATCAGTAGATCATTTTGTGGTTTTCTCTGAAATTACCCATTACTCACTTTCGTGGTTAGACCCCTGTCTATTAAATGTCTGCTGTTGTATTTATGACTGTTTTAAAGTACACCTTTAAAGTACAAAATATTTTTATATTTTTGGTCATTTTTTTGCTTGACTGCAATAATAGAACACTTTCATCAGCATTGCTGTCTGCATCACGGGTTTTCGCATGTAAGCAGGTATCTTAAACCTCTAGACCTAATACTTCCAAATTCACTTGCAAGTATTCGAGATCATGAGGTGACCTCCCAGGACAAGTTGCATAACTCTAGCTTTCATTTTGTAAAAATTATTCCCCTTTTTAACATAGAGTTTCAGGTTGAAATTGTACATATAAGCAGGCTTCTCAAAAACTGTTAGGCCAAATGCTTTCTGTTAGAGACAGAGGTTAGAGATATTGTAAATTTTTTTAGAAAGTGCTATCAAAGAGGATTGATTTTATGGCCAAGTGCTTTACATTTAATGACTCTAACGACTGATGCCAGTCTAAATGCTTTCCAACTCCACACATAATCTTTGGCATGATCTAGTTCATCTCATTCGGCAAGTTACATAACACTAGCTTGTATTTTGTCAAATTTATGTTTTAGAAGTTATTTCCCTTTCACACTTTTCCTTGTCCAATTATTTTCTGTTATTGTATGAAAGATAATCCAACTGGAATGAAGAACAGAGGAATCCTTATTAGAGAAAGTGCGGCTGAGTACAAGAACTGTAACTCTTGAGCACTATTTCATTCTGTATTATCTCCATTGATGTTTGTTTGTCTGAAGAGTGACAAATAACTTTCCCAAGTTGACTCCAAACTTGAAACTTACAGGTATGTAGTGACTAGATGGGACGAAGAGGAAAGTGTACAGGAACCATAACTCTAGCTCATGTCAATTACATATAGCCTGGTTTCATGTTTATTGCATTTGATTTTGCAACTTGAGTAAGTTTAACCCTTATCATGCTGGACATGATTGATTCTGCCTTTGCAACCAGTGTAGATCATGATCAGCCTGCACCCATTTAACAGTTAATAGTACTGTCTAAATTGAAAGATGGTCAAGTTCATATAATATAGAAATTTAGCAGCAGACCTGGGGTCAATTACTTTAAAATGTAATTAATTAAATTACAATTACATTGAGAAATGTCCAATTAAATTACAATTACCATTACATGAAATTTAGATATGTATGCCCTTTTCTCGTTATTCCGAGCCCCTAAGCCGGTTTTTCAGTGCTGGTCAGTAGAAGATTTAAGTTTCAAAAGAGTTTTTGCTATAGTTTGATACTCCAACATCTAAACTTATAAAATCCCTATGAAGAAAAATTCTAAGGATTTTGGTAAATGAATAATCTAGGCTTTCACATGATGACCCTAACCCTCTGAAACAGCCAGATTCTTTCTCGTTAAAACCGAGACTTGCAATCATTAGTACTAGCTCTGAAAAATTATGGCTTTTTTGAAAAAGTTCTTTGTTAAAATTAAGAACAGATACATTATTGTGTTAGCGGACAATTTTTTTTAAAATAGGTGCTTTCTGTTTTCTGTAAGAAGGTTATATATTACCCCAATGATTTTAGATAAGCAAATTTTGTGCCAAAATTTTCTGTTGTGTATATTTCTATTTTAATGCAAGTAATTCTATTTTCTTTTTATTTGTGTTTAACTGTCATATGATTTGCTACAACATACATAAAATTTAGAAACAGGAAATAGCTGCAAGTGCATATTTTCCAAAGGCTCGGATCAATGAGAAGGCTCGGAATTACGAGAAAGAGGCATAATTAATTAAATTAATTACATTCAATTACAATACCAAATGTCGTGCTTCTTACATGAACACTGCAGCAAAGTCCTTTAATTAGTACTACATATACATGATAATTAACCTGTAAACTGATTTCAGTTATCTCAAAACTGAATTTAAGTTCAAAATAAAATCTGTGTAAGGTTTAAGGGTGTTAAAAAAGCTTTGAACAGTTGCTGCTTCTGATTGGCCCCAGTAGCCCGCATCAAATTAAAATTTTATGGAGATTTAAACCTGTAACCTGTGATGATTTCTACTGCACACTATCACTAGGATTTTGTAAAAATTTCAGTAATGCGAGGATTTATTCTATATGCATACCAAGCTAAGCTTCATTGTGTGAATTGGTGTTGTAATAGGGATTATTTTGTTGACCTTTGGTTTGAATTTACATTTAATTTAATAGGAGATGATCATATAGGCTGTAATTTTCACCCTTAACCAGTCAAACCATCTATTAAGGTGATGTTTTGTGTGGAATACAAGCTGATTAACATGGTATGGTGTTTGGTAGATGACATTGTAAGCATGCTCTAAATGGCACCGCAAGTCAAATTGTGGTAGAACTTGATACTCTCTGTGTAGTCTAATTGAAAGTTATAATTGTAAGTGAACTGGAAATAATGCTTCAGGATAAACTTACCTCTATTATTGATGAAAAGGTTCATTTTGATATTTTTGTTAGAGGAAATGATTATCTTAAAAGCATTTTAGAGGATATTAGGAGTTTTTATGCTCTAAGCCTGAATTTCACCATTCGAAATGTTAAATATTATCTGGCTGTGTGAATTATTTTTCACTGTCATTTTTTTTATATATGGAAAGGTTACATAGTTTTCATACTTTTGTAATTTGCTGCAGTGTTTGAAGCATGTGAAGCCAAAAAAGATTATGATGAATTTATATCCTTTGGAAAGACCTTTAACTTGTTTTATGTAAAGGTACTATTGTTTTATTGCATTTTTTTGCCCTTTTTAGCTCACCTGTCACAAAGTGACAAGGTGAGCTTTTGTGATTGCGTGGCATCCGTCGTCCATCCGTGCGTAAACTTTTGCTTGTGACCACTCTAGAGGTCACATTTTCCATGGGATCTTTATGAAAATTAGTCAGAATGTTCATCTTCATGATATCTAGGTCAAGTTCGAAACTGGGTCACGTGCAGTCAAAAACTAGGTCAGTAGGTCTAAAAATAGAAAAACCTTGTGACCTCTCTAGAGGCCATATTTTACATGAGATCTTCATGAAAATTGGTCAGAATGTTCACCTTGATGATATCTAGGTCAAGTTTGAAACTGGGTCACGTGCGGTCAAAAACTAGGTCAGTAGATCTAAAAATAGAAAAACTTTGTGACCTCTCTAGAGGCCATATTTTTCATGGGATCTTTATGAAAATCAGTCAGAATGTTCACCTTGATGATGTCTAGGTCAAGTTTGAAACTGGGTCACGTGCGGTCAATAACTAGGTCAGTAGGTCTAAAAAATAGAAAATTCTTGTGACCTCTCTAGAGGCCATATTTTTCAAGAGATCTTTATGAAAATTGATCAGAATGTTCACCTTGATGATATCTAGGTCAAGTTAGAAACTGGGTCACGTGCGGTCAAAAACTAGGTCAGTAGGTCTAAAAATAGAAAAACCTTGTGACCTCTCTAGAGGCCATTTTTCTCAATGGATCTTCATGAAAATTGGTGAGAGTGTTCAGCTTGATGATATCTAGGTCAGGTTCGAAACTGGGTCATGTGCGGTCAAAAACTAGGTCAATAGGTCTAAAAATAAAAAAACATTGTGACCTCTCTAGAGGCCATATTTTTCATGAGATCTTCATGAAAATTGGTGAGAATGTTCACCTTGATGATATCTAGGTCAAGTTAAAAAGTGGGTCACGTGCTTTCAAAAACTAGGTCATTAGGTCAAATAATAGAAAAACCTTGTGACCTCTTTAGAGATCATATTTTTCAATGGATCTTCATGAAAATTGGTCAGAATTTTTTATCTTGATATCTAGGCCACATGTGCTCAAAAACTAGGTCACTATGTCAAATAATAGAAATAACGACGTCATACTCAGTTCAACACTGGGTCATGTGGGGATAGGTGAGTGATTCAGGACCATCATGGTCCTCTTGTTTTACAGTGTTGAAAAGATAGTGTTTTTATAATTGAAGTTTTGATATGAACTACTCAGTGTGAATATAAATTATGGGTTTCGTGAAGGTCTGGGGGTGGGGATTACCACCTGCTGTTATGGTATAAAGCCCCAGCTACTTTTTATGTAGCGAATAAAGTTCTTAATGGGAGGACACTCATTCACCCCCACCTCTATCTACTTGGCAACTTCTGCAATATACTGGAATAATTTACTGTAAAACCACTGGACTGGTGTGGTATTTAGATATTACCTAGTAAGGTTAGAGAATTTTAAGTTGGGGGTACATCTGATTAATGCTCATTAATTATACCCCCACAAAATGAAGTTTGGGGGGGTATATAGGAGTGAGCTTGTTGGTCGGTCGTTCGGTAGGTCGGTCCGTTGGTTTTGCATTGTTTCCGGATGATAACTCAAGAAAGGCTTGACCAGTTTAAATACTTTTTGGTACACAGGTGTAACATCAGAAAATACAGGCCAAGTTCGAATTTGGGGTCAGTAGGTCAAAGATCAAGGTCACAGTGACCCTGAACAGTTAAACGGTTTCGGGATGATAACTTGAGAACGCTTTGGCCTAGGATCATAAATTTTGGTACACAGATGTAACATCATGAAATGCAGGTCAAGTTCGACTTTGAGGTCTGTAGGTCAAAGGTCAAGGTCACAGGGACTCGGCACAGTTAAATGGTTTCAGGATGATAACTTGAGAACGCTTGGGCCTAGGATCATAAATTTTGGTACACAGGTGTAACATCATGAAGTGCAGGTCAAGTTCGACTTTGAGGTCTGTAGATTAAAGGTCAAGGTCACAGTGACTCGGAACAGTTAAATGGTTTCCGGATAACTTGAGAACGCTTGGGCCTAGGATCATAAATTTTGGTACACAGGTGTAACATCATGAAATACAGGTCAAGTTCTACTTTGAGGTCAGTAGGTCAAAGGTCAAGGTCACAGTGACTCGGAACATTTAAATGGTTTCCGGATGATAACTTGAGAATGCTTTGGCCTAGGATCATGAAAATTGATAGGGAGGTTGTTTATGACTAGCAGATAACCGCTAATGATTTTGAGGTCAGTAGGTTACAGTGACCCGGAACATTTAAACAGTTTTCGGACAAAACTTGAGAATGCTTGGGACTAGGATCAGGAAACTTAATCTGGAGATTGGTCATGTCAAGCAGATGACCCATATTGATTTTGACTTCCAAAGTTCAAAGGTCATTTAAACCTTTTACTGACAATAACTTGAGAACGCTTGGGCGGAGGATCATGAAACTTCATAGGGAGGTTGATCATGACTAGCAGATGACCTCTATTGATTTTGTGGTCAGTAGGTCAAAGGTCAAGCAAGTTCGGCTTTGACATTGGCTTAGTTCTGTGACAAGGCCATATTGTGGGGGTATAATTCGTCACTCTTTTGACAACTCTAGTTGTATTTAGTGTGGATATCTGACTTGTTGGTTAATCAAGTATTGAGGAGAATCATGATCTACAAGGGACCTGGGTCATCTGACAAGCTTGTAAAAGACTTGTTTTCCACCGACATGATACGTCCTGACTTTTTAGTTTCCTGATGTTGCTGTTTCATTGCAGGAAAGAGACTTACTGTATGTTGTACCTTTTGTAAGGTAGGATAGATGATTGAAAAAATGTGACATAACTCTGAATAGACTGTTGGAAAAAGTACAGTCGTCTTACAGCAATGAAATATAATGCCTTTTAATACCTGAGAGGGATTAACATGCCATCTTACATCAAAAACAAGTCAAAAGAACTTAGTTGTGCATGAAGCGTTACTTTCAGCTGAATTTTTGTTGTTGCCAAAACAGGTTTTGCTTGCGTCCATGAGTCATTTTCAATTTTTTGTTATGATAAATAGACAGTACGAAGCAGCCAGTATTGCAAAATGCAAATTTGATATGAAAAATTACCTATTCCAAATATTTGAAATAGCGTCAGGTGAATCGATTTTTAACTTTCTCAAAAAGCATATTAACAGAGGAAATATTATGTTTATACATACTTGTTGTTCAGTGAGGAATGACAGCTATCATATACTGATGTGCAGATAGTTTTATTGCTCATAGCAGTCTTGTATGCAGCACACCATTAAGGCAAATGGATAAGGGCAAAAAAGGAAAAAAAACAACTGCTATTGACAGTATTATAGCGGCACAGTAACTGTATGATAATTTCATGCAGGGAAGAATGTAGTGAGACTTGAGCCCATTGGTGTCCAAATCCTGTATAAGTATAATCAAACTGTCCAAAGCCTGTAGTTGGTAGAATTAGATTATAATAAACTTGTAAATTGTATATATATAAGATGCAGTGATTAATTATTATACATATGTAAAAATAATCATGGATTAGCAGAAAGAGTGTAGGAGGTTGATTTCCAGCCATCCACCACACTCTTGTTGGTCCAGTAACCTGAAGCCTGTAACTCAGTTGTCAAGGTTGTGCTTTGAGGTCAAAAATTCTATAAGGTCTGTTTCATGTCTTTTCATTAGCTAGAGAGATTTTATATCATTGGGCACAAATATTCCCTGTAAGATGCACAAGACCCAGTCCTGTCTCAAAGGAGAATGTTTACAGTGTCTCCTTGGTGTAAAGATGATAGCTCTAGTCATCTATAAATTGTGCAGAGGGGCTTTCCACCAGGTGCTTATCCCTTCCTGTGGTATTATACAAAGGGCTGTGCTCTCCACTGTGTTCCTACTCATTGCTATAATTTGCAGAGAGACTGCCTGTCATATGCTTACCTTTTCTGTAAAAAAGTACAGTGGACCTCTCCACCAGCTGCCTGCCCATTCCTGTAGTAATGAGCACAGGGGCTCTGCACCATATGCTTACCTACCTCTTCCTGTAGTAATGTCCACAGGAGAATCTTGGATCTTATCCAACACCTGGAAAGCCCACACTTGATTGGTCACAAGCAGTCAGCACATATCAAAGGAAAACACAGCTAAGGACTAGTCATTAAAATGGACATTAGTTGTTTTGCTGGGGGAGAGGTTGACCTTGGAAGGTCATTAGCTATGGCTCATTAAAGGTCACAAGTCAAATGTCATTAAGACTGACTTGTCTCATTAACCGCCAATTGGACATAATTAGATGATGGGTAGTGATAACTATCTGTTGAAATACACAATTAGGCATGACAAATTGATGGTTTTCACAGTACCATACAAAAATTGACCAAATATTTGGAAAAAGACTATTAAATAGTAGATTGTCCTGAAAACAACAAATTGTGACAGCTTATTTTTCAGTTTTCATCATTGAAATGTTTAAAAAGACATCGACTGAATAAAAATTAGCTTATTTAAGGCTTTTGTTAAAGCTGTCAAAGAAAAGTTTTAGATACAAAAGTGGGGACTCTGGTCTTAATTGTATTCTGTCAGCGAAGGTATGTGCATTTTGCATCCACGATAATTTATTGCCAATGCAAGACTAAAAATGATTGGTTGTGCCCACCTTAAAAAATTTTACATGCACATTGGCGGCACAAAAAATAGAAGTTGGAACGGGAAGAACATTTTGAAGTGACAATTGCACAGAATTTAGGCGACATGTAAATTGAATTAATATGTTTGCTCAAATAAAGCATTAAATAAGACTAAATGCATTACACTTTTAGATGTAGTTAGACAAAATTAGATAAGTGCCATATAAAATGTTCAAAGTTCAGTTTTGCCACTAGTGAAGAGGTTTATGTGGAGACAGTTCATGTCATTTATATTAGAAAGTTCATATCACAAGGCAGAAGGTCAATTCACCTTCCTCATTTAGGTCAAGGTCAGAGTTGACATCTACATATGGCATATCTTTGTCCTTTCAGGAAGTTATTCTGACAGTATAGGTACAATGATATCTATCTAGCCAGTACTGCATGTTAGCCAAATTACTTGAATCCTGGAAAAGCTTAAGGAAGGTTACTTGTAGGAAGTGGATCCTAGCAAAGCTAGTGGGATAGACTTTTGTATACAAAGGAAGTGCTAGTGGAATAGACTTGTGTATACAAAGGAAGTGAATCCTGGCAAACTGAAGCAGATAACTTCTTGTAGATCATGGCAATGGTTACTTGCAGATGAATTCTTTGCAGGAATTTTTAAGCAATTTGTTCCAAGCAAAGCTAAAATAAAAGGGGGGCATCCAGAATTTACACATTACAAATGATAACATTTGTTTAGTTTACAAAGGGAGAAGTTTAACCCTTATCATGCCGGACATGATTGATTCTGCCTTTGCAACCAGTGTAGATCATGATCAGCCTGCACATCTGTGCAGTCTGATCATGATCTGCACTCTTTGCCATTCAGTCAGTATCTTTTTGGTAAGCACCCCTTTTAACAGTTAATGGTACTGTCCAAATTGAACGATGGACAAGTTCATTATAGAAATTAAGCAGGGTTTAGAAAGCTTAAAGATGTTGTATAATTGAGGGCACATTATGTGGCTGTGTGTTAGTGATTAATTAAAGACCTGCATGGCAGGTGTTGAAGGCAGTTATTTCATTTTCATTAAGAAACAATGATCAACCATTTGTTGCTATGCATTTAAGACATGTTGTCAATTTCAGCACATTATTATCAGACATGTGATAAATATTGCATGTTTACGACAGCATCTCTATTCATTGCTTAGTGTAAAATAAAAAAATGTATTTGTTTAGTGAGTGGAGAAAATAAACCATGTTTCATCAGCACTATCATCATCACCATCATGACTAACTTTGCGAAGATGTCTTAAAACATGTTCTGTGTTTATTAAGGCAGTGCCAGTCTTACGTTATTGTTGCATAGTATGCATTTTGTATATTTGATAGATTTACTAAGTCTAAGATTATGTGGCAAAATATTCACGCTTCATTTTTCACCACTAGTCCTTTTTTGTTGCTTTTGAGGTATTGCACACATGAAAATATTACAGGAATGTTAAAAGAGAAAAGCGGAGATCTGAAGTCTCTATTCAGTATTTAGAAATATTTCATATGATACTTTACTGATCGATAACCAGCTTTTATATCAATAATGCATTCCTTGGTCTAAATGCATCTTAATCTATAAAACACATTATGTGGTATTATTTAACAAAGCCTTCAATGAAAGAATCGGTAACCTGATGAAATGATTTATTTGAATACCATTCTTTTACATATTGATCTCTATTTAAAAAGTCTCAGTTCTAAAACTTAAAATTTGTTTGAAAGAGAAAGATTTTTGAGAATTAATTTACATTAGTTAACAACAGAAGAGGTCAACATTTAGGTATTTAAATATCTGTTAAGTGTAGCTTTCACAGAAGGCCATTAATAGACAATTTGACTTGATTTAGGACAATTTCATTTCAGTTTGATAGTTTAGGAATTTTAATGATGTCCCTTTTACCATTTCACCAGATTCTATCCTAGATAGGTATCTATCCACAAATAAAGGCTATATGTGTCACCTTTCCCCTTCTAAACACATCTTCATCAAAGTTGGTTTGTGGCATTATGATAAGGTCCTCTCCCAGTTTTGTTTAAATGGGGGAACTTGGCCCCTTTTAGGGGCCACTAGAACTGAAAAAGGAAATGACTTTAAAAGACTTCTCATGAACCGCTTGATAGATCTTCATCAAACTTGGTCTGTAGCACTGTTACAAGGTCCTCACCCAAATTTTTACAAATGGGGGCAGTCCTCCCCCTTTTTAGGGGCCACTAGTGAACAGAAATGTAATTGCCTTCAAAAGACTTCTTCTCATGAACTGCTTGATGGATTTTCATCAAACTTGATTTGTAGCATTATCATAAGGCCCTTTTCCAAAATTTTTTGATTGGGGACACCTGGCCCCAGCTTTTAAGGGCTGCCAGAGCTAAACTAGAAATACCTTTAAACAACTTCTTCTAATGAATGGCTAGATGGATTTTCATCAGACTTGGTTTGTACGATCATTATAAGGTCCTCTCGCAAATTTTTCAAATGGGGGCAGTTCAAGCCAGGCCCCTTTTAGGGCTAGGGCTAAAAGTAAAAGTACATTTTGATGACCACTTATCGTGAACCCCTCAGTGGATCTTCATCAAACCTGGTCTGTGGCATCAATATAAGGTCTTCTCATAAATTTGTTAAGTTTGAGGTGTTTGGCCCCCTTCTAGATCAGATGGTTAAGGTCCTCTTCAGGTGAGCGACTCAGGCCCATTTGGGCCTCTTGTTTTAATTATATCCATGTATTGTAGGAATAGTAATAGATTGTTGAATTAAATCTGAAAATCATTGACAATTAAAACTATGTACAAAGTTTGTTCATAGTATTTTAATTTGTCAAAACACATGGCAGTTGGAGCTAAAAGCTAGTTAAAATGCAATCTCCTACTAAATAGTTTGTCTGATTTTGAAATAATTTCACCGAAAAGTTCTTTTGGTAAATCTCTACGAAAATTATTAAATTAGCCGTCTTTACTTAAAAAATGTGGCATCCAAGGATTGATTTGGTTTTCCTAATATGTCTTCATAGAAAAACTGAAAATCTCTGATTCTCTGCAGTCCAGTGATTATGGCGAGTCAGATATAGTGTCATCATGGCCTTTTCGAAAAATAAGCTGAAAATTTATTAATCAGTAATAGAATTGACATAACTTCCATTCTTAGTTGCTTCCCCTCAGTGAATACCAGTCATAATTATATCAAATGTTAAAAACTGTCTAGTCATTGTAATTAAGTGTCAATTACAAATAAGTATCTCCGTGATTTATATAATTTTGATCAATTTGAATTCACTATGATATTGAACAATAATAACTTTCTCAAGGTCTTTACTTCATATTTGCAGGATTGTGATTACTTTAGAAGTGAACCAGATGTACAAGTTAAACCATGTTACAATATTTAGCCATTGGCAAACCATGGTAAGACTTGATATGACCATGGTCAACCCTGAACAGCAGTCTTTGATTATGGGCATATTGTAACTGTGGTGCAAATTGTTATAAATGTTTAAACTGTGGTTGACCATCGTCAGCCTCCGGTCTGATTTGCCAGTTGTAGACCTGAGATGCACTTAATGTAAGGATATGAAGAAAATTTTGAACATTTAATGTGGCTTTGATGTTTTAAAGGAAGCATTTCCTTTAATGGGGTTGTAATTGCTCTGACAGTAGTAATTTGTAAATGTCAGCAGCCTGACTTTATTTGACATGTGCAAAAGAAGGTGTCCCTCTATGATATGATAATTATAGCAATGCCATTTGACATTCTTGAATAACATCTGCAGAAAGGTTAGTGAGGAGGTTTTATTGCATTTGGTACATGCACGTCCTTGTGCACTGTCACAGCTGAAGTATGTGTAGACAACACTGAGGTATGCAGCAGATGACAATATAAAATTGTGTTCTCATGATATACTGCTGTCGTTTTTCATTACTCAGATCTTTTGTTTGCTTTAATTTCCTGTTTTCTCTCTTCCTGAAGTTGAGTTCATTTGAAAAATTCCTTTAACACTTTTTTAGGAGTGAAAACATTGAACTTTGAGGCATACTGTCCTGATCGGGAATTTAAACATGCTTGATTAAAGGGACAAATCGTGGTCCATGTCACTTTTCGTCAAAGGTGAAATTTCCGTATTTATGTGATGTTTTGATCAATGGGTTGCTTTATCTTCAAGAGGTTGTTTTTGACAAATTAGACGTTGAATTTTTGGCGCCTTCTAATTGCCATGTTTCTTACACTGACCCATGAAATGTTTTTGTTCTGACATATTTCCAGTCTATAGGACCCCATCCTGCAACCCGTTTGTACGTGGACATTTTGTTGCAGTCTCTCCTTAAAGTTCCATAAGACTTTAAATTTTATGTTAAAAGCTGATAAAACAGCTGTCCAAGTAGATGTTATGCAAAATTATATGGTTAGAAAAGCGTTACTTTTAATACTGCACATAAAACTGTACAGTTAGTGCTACAAAGGGAGGTAATCAAAGACAACAGATTCAATAAAGGTTAAAATGCAGTAATTTGGTCCAAAATGTGCTTCCGTGGTGTAGTCGAAAGAAGTCCCTAATAAATAGATCCTAATTTTTCCATTTTTCGCGCATTTGTGCGTAAATCGGGAGCCAGATGGGCATTATTTCACTCGTGGAATGAATTTTACATAAAATAGGACACGTTTCATGCTAATACTCGCATGTTTTCGAATTGTTTACTTGAAAACGAAAGTAGGGTGTTTATTCTGCGGACCGCTTTCTGAAATGCGGCAATATGAGGGTACCTGACTTCAGTTGACTTGCATTTCACTGCATACTATTCAACACCCCTTTTTCTTTTCGTTTTCTTGAAGCATATGTATGGATATCTTGTGGAAAATAGGTCTACGACGGAGTGAAAATCTAGAAACTGTAACAAAATTGTTCTGAAGTAGCTGAATTTTATATGAAACAAAGAACAATTTCTTTTATTGGTATATAGCCTAAAAACCCTCTGCTACATTCATCATTATATTCAGACCTTTGTCAAAAATTAAAAAAAAAATTATCTTGCGTAGGATTTAACATGAAATTAACATATTTTATGTAAATAACAAAAAATCTGGCAGCAACATATTTTAGCATTTATGGAAGATCTTATAACTGTTTGTGTGTATGCTTGTGTTTTTTTTCTTCCACAGATCAAGCAATGGAGGGTATGTAACCCTTAAAAATTCAAACCTGTTGAGCTTGTTTGGTTGTAACATTGTGTAATATTGATACTTACTAATTACTGCATTACAGAAAAATAATTGTTTGTTAAAATAAGTCAATGGACCGGTTAAAATTTACTTCCTTGTGATTGCATAATTCTCTCATGTTATTGCTGCAATTGTTGCATATATGCACAAGCTGTAACCAATGGGAGAATGCTGAAATCACAGAGAAATTGGCAATAATATATCAAGGGGTCCACTACCATTATTAAAGATTTCACACAATAAAAGATTTAAAAAGAAGCAAAGTTCAAAGTTCACCTGCTGTGAGCAGAGTTATATGTCAATTAAAACAAGTGAAAGTGTTTATATGAAGCATGTATATTGCAATTAATATTATACTCTGTTTGGAATTGAAGCTATCTGTAATTAAGTCACACATTTTACACTAACTCTTTTGTAAACTTTTCTTCACAGTTCTTAACCATCATTTCAGTTTTAATCACAAAGTTGTTTATTATCCCCCGCCAAATGCGGAGGGAGATAGATTTGGCGTTGTCCGTCCGGAGCCATATCTAAGGAAGTGGTTTAGAATATTTAAATAAAACTTCATATACATGTTAAACACTATAGGAAAATGTGGCCCGTCAAGTTTCAGTCAGATTGGCACTGGTCGCAAAGGCAGGCTAAAGGTTAAGGACATCTGTTCTTTTAAGTTCAAATGTAATGAAATTATTTGCTTCTTAGTAACATCCTTTTTGCAGGATAATTTTCTTTGCCATTCCTCACCACAAACCCATTCGGCATTCGGGGGATACCAATTCATCAAATTTGCTTGTTAGCTCACCTGAGCACGAAGTGCTCAAGGTGAGCTTTGTGATAGCCCTGTGTCCGTCGTCCATCCGTCGTCAACAATTTCACTGTTCACAATTTTGGCCTATTCCTAATGAAACTTGGTCAGAATGTTACCCTCAGTAAAATCTTGGACAAGTTCGATATTGGGTCATCTGGGGTCAAAAACTAGGTCACCAGGTCAAATCAAAGGAAAAGCTTGTTAACACTCTAGAGGTCACAATTTTGGCCCAATCTTAATGAAACTTGGTCAGAATGTTGCCCTCTATAAAATCTTGGACGCGTTCGATATTGGGTCATCTGGGGTCAAAAACTAGGTCACCAGGTCAAATCAAAGTAAAAGCTTGTTAACTCTATAGAGGTCACAATTTTGGCCCAATCTTAATGAAACTTGGTCAGAATGTTACCCTCAATAAAATATTGGACAAGTGCGATATTGGGTCATCTGGGATCAAAAACTAGGTCACCAGGTCAAATCAAAGGAAAAGATTGTAAACACTGTAGAGGCCACATTTATGACTGTATCTTCATGAAGCTAAATGGTCAGAATGTTAATTTAGATGATCTCAAGGTCCAGTTTGAATCTTGGTCATGTAGGATCAAAAACTAGGTCACCAGGTCAAATCAAAGGAAAAGCTAGTTAACACTGTAGAGGCCACATTTATAACTGTATCTTCATGAAACTTGGTCAGAATGTTAATTTAGATGATCTCAAGGTCCAGTTTGAATCTGGGTCATGTAGGATCAAAAACTAGGTCACCAGGTCAAATCAAAGGAAAAGCTAGTTAACACTGTAGAGGCCACATTTATGACCATATCTTAATGAAACTTGATCAGAATGTTAATCTTGATGATCTATAGGTCAAGTTCAAATCTGGGTCAGCTGGGATCAGAAACTAGGTCACTAGGTCAAATCAAAGGAAAAGCTTGTTACCACTCCACATTTATGACTGTATCTTCATGAAACTTAGTCAGAATGGTAATCTTGATGATTTTTAGGTCAAGTTCGAATCTGGGTCATGTGAGGTCAAAAACTAGGTCACCGGGTCAAATCAAAGGAAAAGCTAGTTAACACTTTAGAGGCCACATTTATGACCATATCTTAATGAAAGTTGGTCAGAATGTTAATCTTGATGATCTTTAGGTCAATAGGTCAGGTGAGCGATACAGGGTCTTCATGGCCCTCTTGTTTTTTTATCATTTTTCTGCGCACCAGACTTAATCAAATTAATTTATGCAGTTCTTAAAAAAAATTGTTCAAAGAGTACTTGTAAATGTTTTACACAAGTTCTTAAATTTTATACAAAGTTCTCTCCTAAGTATGGATTCTAAAATTATGTTCCTAATTCAATGTGCTTAGGTTCTATAAAGTGTATGTTTTCGGATTGAGTGTCTTTTTCAACAATCTTACAGTCATAATAAACGACATTGTCTACTTTTAGCAGTGACTTTATACTTGCTGCCTCAGTGTAATATCAGGCCGTAGACATGTGACATGATACCCCACCCAGTCACATTATACTGACATCGGTTTGACCAATCGTATTTTTGCTGAGGGTCAAGTGCAGAAGCTGCTATTACAATTTTTTCACGTCATATGTGTGATTCGGAAAAGGAACAAACCTACAACCTCCCAAACTTACATTGGGCACCAAAATCATCACTTGGCTATCAAGGTGGTAAATTGAATATTTTTGAAAGACAAAATCAATAGACTTATATTAAACAGATTTTGGCGTAAAACTTTACACATAAGTTCTTTAACTTTTTCCCAAGCTTTTTGAAATGGGCCAAAATCAGCTACATCACAGTTTTTTAAATGTGCAACTCTTTTACAAGTAAAAAAGTATTCTTTCACATGACTTGAAAAAAACGTCCGACAAAAAAGGTAAAAATAGGATTTGTGGAGAGTGGGAAATTTAGATTGTTTTACCTGATAAAACAAACTGATAAATACAGCACTTGAAATATTTCAGTTGTAAAGATTGCATATAAATGCACATTAAGTACTTATAAAGATGTTTACAACCAGTTCTAATGTATATCAAGCTGGATAAATGCATACTTGCATGCCCATAAATAAATATTTCATTTTGAGTCAGGTCCTTGTTCAAACTGTTCTATAGGACAGGGCCTTCTTAACAACAAAACTATTGAGGCATATTTCATGATTTGAAATGCATGTTGTGGATCAAGGACATGAAAGATTTTGTATTTATTCAACAGGGAACTTCTTATGTTAAAGAAATCTGGCAAATTACCAGGCAAAAAGGTTTTGACACTTGCAAAATATTACATTCTAAATGATTAAGAAATATGATATATAATATTTAATGATCTCTAACAATAGAAATGTACAAGTGCAAAACCAATAATGGAAATGCTGAAAATGCAATTTTTCTTGTAATGATCATTCTCGCTGTTGATAATGAGGACATTGCAGTTAGATATCACTTCCAAATGAGGACATTGCAGTTAGATATCACTTTTAAATGAGGACATTGCAGTTAGATATCACTTTACAATGAAGACATTGCAGTTATATATCACTTTCAAGTGAGGACATTGCAGTTAGATATCACTTTAAAATGAGGGCATTGCAGATATCATTTTAAAATGAGGAAATTGCAGTTATATATCACTTTCAAGTGAGGACATTGCAGTTAGATATCACTTTAAAATGAGGGCATTGCAGATATCATTTTAAAATGAGGACATTGCAGTTAGATATCACTTTACAATGAAGACATTGCAGTTATATATCACTTTCAAATGAGGACATTCCAGTTTGATATCACTTCGAAATGAGGACATTCCAGTTAGAATATCACTTTAAATAGTTTTTGTTTTGTTTTTGTTGAGTTTAATGCCCCACTAACACAACTATAGGTCAAAAGGTGACTTTCAAACTTTTTGTGGTGGAGGAAAATCCCAGGTGCCCTTCTGGGCATTGTTTGATCACCAATGGGCACCTGGGTAGAGTCAAGTCTTCTGTATTTTAGCCAGCTGGATTATAGCTTCCTCACATGACGAATTCCATGCCAAAAGTGAGGCTCGAACACATTGGTGAGGGGCAAATGATTTGAAGTCAGCGACCTTAACCTCTTGGCCAAGGGGGCCCTCACTAGCTAGATATATATGGCACTTTGAGGATATTTAGATTGCAGCTTAGAAATCACTTTCATTTTGAGGACAGCAGTAAAAATAACAACATTTAGTATAATTGACAGTTGCATGGGAAAATGTTTTAGTCAAATAAAGATGAAATTTGGAACAATTGTTACTTCAGTTGAGATTGATTTTCATTTAAGAATTAAATTAACACAAGGAATATTTTCAGTTAAATACATTTAACAAGGATTTTTTAGAAGATATGAAATCACAATTTTGCTATCATTTTTGCATGAAGTAGAAATTTTTGTACAATGTAGATTTTAATGAAACTTCCCACAGTCATAAAATTGGTCCGTGTACTTGTTTTTGAGGTATTTCCTCATAATTAAAGAGGTCCTTACATTAGTATACACACTGAATTTAAGACCTGTATGGTACTATTTAATGTGTCAAGCATTTTAAGACTATATTTGAGCCGTGCCATGGGAAAACCAACATAGTGGGTATGCAACCAGCATGGATCCAGACCAGCCTGTGCATCCGCTGGTCTGGATCCATGCTGGTTGCATACCCACTATGTTGGTTTTCCCATGGCACGGCTCATTTTATCCTTAGAAAGATAGTAACATTGGTGTTTTAATGAAGTTGTGCACCTGGGATTTTGTTCCAGATTCTGTCGGTCAGACCAGTGTTATGGCCCTTGATTGTCAAAAGTATGCATTGATTAAGGGAATAGAAGTTTGTGTCCATTGTATCTCAATGACTTAGAGTCATAAAACATCAGGGGATGTGAAGTTGCATATAGGGTGTTCTGTTTGGGATTTCTCTCAACCAGACCCGAGTTATGGTCCTTGACTTATTGAAAAATACACATAAAATGCTTTAAGTTTGCATATATCGTAAAAAAATATTTAACCTGAGTCATGAAACCATGCAGGAATATTAACCAGCATGTGAGTTTGTGCTTCTGAATATTTTTATTATTTCACTTTGCAAGACCAGAGTTATGGCCCTTGACTAAGTGAAAAAATAGAAGTTTAACAGTGTCCCATGTATCTCAAAATGTTCTTGACCTAGAGTTATAAAACATTAGATGATTGTTGTATAGCATGTGAAGTTGTGCATTTGGTGTTCTCTTCGGGATTTCACTTGGCTAGGCCAGAGTTATGGTCTTTCACACAGTGAAAAAATGCACATGAAGTGCTTAAAAGTTTATGTTGCATATTTCTTACAAATATTTCACCTAGAGTTATAAAACCATGTATAGTGACAGGAGTATGTGTGGGGGCACCTGTGGAGGTGGAGCCACATCTAGTTTGTACAAAATTGTCTCCCTTTATTACTGTATTTAATTTTTTCACACTTCGATATTTAGAAGAATGACATGAAATTTACTGGAAGGAATTTAATGTAAAATAACTATAACTGAGCCCTGAACAGTGATAAATTCATCTCCCTTTTTGAAACCTTTTTCGAAATTTAAGGAATAACTTTGACTTTACTGAAAGAAATTTAGTGTCAATTATCAACCTGAAAGTTAAGGGAACATAACAAGTCCCATACCTGATTTTTATACAAAATTGTTTCCCTTTTACAGTTGTATTTAATTTTTCTCATTTTCACTACGGAAGAGAATGATCTGTAACTTCCACAGAATAGTATTTCATACTACTTGATACAGTGATACTTTGCTGCTATGTCATTAAGAGATTTTGAAAGACATTTACCATAAATTTACTCTGGACAATGATAATCGCAGTTATCTGCCCCTTTGTACTTCTTTTTAATATTTTTAAGGCAATAAACTGAAAAGTACAGGAACTGTAACTCTTCCTTGAATATAGATAAAATTATCTCCCAGATTGAACATAAAAGGTGCAATGTGAAGTAGCGAGTATCATTTATTACCAATATAATAGGATTATTATAATAGTAGCTGTATTCGGCTCAAGTGGATTTTGCCAGATCGATCTCACGAGGTGCGCAAGTGCCGAGTGTGATACGTCCTTGTAAAATCCACGAGTGCAGTATACAAAATCCCAGATCTAGCTACTATTGTTTTGACCCTTTTATTATATACCTCAACCTTTTTGTTTGTTGTTTTGTTATTAAAAGAAATCTTCAGTGTTTGTGGATGTTAAAATAGAAATGAGTGAAGTGTGCGCTGTGTCAGGCCATGCATATTATATGAAAATAGTCTGACAACATACTATACAAAATGTACAATACAGAATTTTTTCTGCCTGTTCATATTGACTTGTGAATTGCAAGCAGTATTTTTGACAGAATTTATATAGGCTTTTTGTTGGGGTATGAATTACATTTAGTGATAGCTCTAGTTAACTGACAGAATGTTTACCCTGTAACTTCAAGGTACAGTTAATATATAATATATACAAGGCCCTATGTCATTTTAGTTTTTAATAAAGTGAGTACATTGACCATCAATGGAATCTGAAAAAAAGCAAAAACGACTGAAAATGCCATGAAAATGATGCATAAATTACTATGATCAAATGGTGGATGAATATAACTGGGTCAATAACACAAACAGCTGGCTACACAGCATTAACCCTTAGGCTGCTGGTGGCGATTGGTTTTGCCTTTGCGACCAGTGCAGACCAAGATCAGCCTAGACGGATGTGCAGGCTGATCATGGTCTGCACTGTTCGCTATTCAGTTAGTAAATTTTCAGAGAACACCCCTCCGAATAATAAATGGTATTGCCCATACTGAATGATGGAACAGTCCATTTTAGAAATTTAGCAGGCTAAGGGTTAAAAAAAATAACCATGTTATTTATAACTTGGATTTGCATATTAGCAGGAAAAAAAAAGAAAAGAAATTGTTTCCTTTTTTGTTATAATGATTAAATTTGAGTAATATTTACGCAATATAGTAATTAGCAATGTAAGTATGGCGAAAAGATATTTGAACAATCTATTTCACTAATAGATCCTATTAACAAACTAAAAATGGCAAAAGACTTTAAAAACATTTTGAAGTTTATCTCTGATATCAACAAATGCCTCTTTAATTTATGCATACCTTAGTCTCGCTGACACGTGTTTTAGCTACCTGTACGACCCTGAACGGTCTCACTTAGCTGAACGATTATTATTGCTGTATGTCGCAAATCGTAAAGTCATATTATTAGGCAGTCTGTGGTTAGTGGCGGAAGGTCGGAGGTATTAATACTTGGATTAATTTAAATTGGATTAATTTGATCAGTTGGAAATAATAATTAGGATCGTGTTTATTTTGAATGCCTATTTTTAAAATTAGACAGATTAGGATTTTCAACAATTTATTTGATATATAAAGTAATGTATAGTGATTTTTCCAATTTGTTCTTAAGTATTGATTAAAAGGTGTATTCATACTAGTTGGAATTTGAGAAGTTCAAACTAAATATTGGTATAAATAATAATATAGATTGAAATCTCTACTCCCGATATCACCTGGTTTGGAATATAGGAGTGATTTGTTGAAATTTGGTAAGAACTTTAATTGCCTTTTTTTTTTTTTTTTTTTTGGAAACTTGTTTTTTTATGGTAAGAGAAGGAGGATTTTGGAAAGCAGTTTCGACATGCAATACTATGTGCTAACAACAAAAAATTTATTGAAACTATTTATCATTATGTCTCATACACATAGCTTAGTGCCATAACAAATGTAAGGTTTTGGTTTGATGCATTTTATCAAAATTGTTCAACATTTTACAGATCATTTATATTTCATAGCTTACTAGAATTTGATTGGCATAATTGATAACACATTATCAGTGCATTGCGCATGTCAAATTCCAGCTTGGTTTTTTAATGGCGTTAAACACATTTACATTAAAGAGTGGGAGGTTATAAATACCTCGAACTAAAGTAGACTGTAAGCCTAAACATGTATACTCACTACTTAACTAAAATTAAGTGTAAAGACAAAATTAAAAATATGCTGCTGATATTTTTTTCGGAAATACACCTTCAAAAAAAATCTGGTTAAAATATGTGTGTGCTGTACTTTTTACTGACTGTACAGTCACTGATCAGATAATCACATTTCAAGTTGTCTTAAAATGGCCTTTAATCACAATTAAAACAAACTATGTAGTATGTAAACATATTAACTATAAATATACCATGACACATAGTATTTGTAATTCTCTTAATGCATATACCAATTTAAAACAGATTTAAAAGTGAACTAAGTAACAAATCAATTTTATTTTGATTTCTTTTTTGTTGGGTTTGACGTCACGCCAACACAATTGTAGGTCATATGGTGACTCTCCAGCTTTTGATGGTAAAGGAAGACCCCAGGTGACCCGCCAGGCATTATTTTATCAAGGACGGGCACTTGGGTAGAGCCATTGACCTTCTGTAAGCCAGATGATTCCTCACAGAGAATTCTATGCCCCAAGCAAGGCTCGAACTCATATCAAAGAGGGCCAGTGATTTGAAGTCAGCGACCTTAACCACTCAGCCGTGGAGACCCACAAATTAATTTTATCACATTAAACTACATTTTAATTGTAAGGGGAAATGTATTTTAATGCATGTCACTTTTCCGTGTTAAAATTACTGACCTTTTAGTGTACAGAAATGGGTGGGGTAAGGACTTTATAATATGAACAGAACAGAACATTTATTAGTCTTAAGCATATAACAGCTTGTCGACAATATGCATGTTGTCTCTGACAAAGTGATACTATTTTAAGTTTTTCTTAAAGTAAAGTATGACAATATTTTCTTTTACTCTTATCTCACTCCTGTTTTCCTGAAAACCAAAACAAGTGCATAAAATTTATTTTTTGCTTATTGCCTCATTTCTTTTCTTCTTTTTTTTCAGAAAATAAAATCCAATTAACAATTTCTCAGTTTGATATTGCATAACAAAATATAAATGTATTTGAAATTTTTGTCTTATCTGTCGACATTTATATAGAGAATAAAGATTGAAATATCTTTCACCAAGTGACCATCAGATGCAATAATGAATCTTATTTCAGGTGTGGCAAAGTTGTAAATGAAAATGTATAAATATGGTGGACATGTAATTTCTAAAATGTTTTTCATTTTGTATTTAGACTGTTTTCTTTTGTCTTTTCAGAAATGAATTTTTCCTGAAACAGGAAGTTGATAGGAGAGCAATAAATGTAAGTAGCTTTATCAATCTGACTAAAGTACTTGATCTTCTAAACGAAGATCTGAGAACGACCCATTCACATTCGTCTTCTGTATATTTTGGATTTCCAGTATTGCTATTTTTATTTTATCCAATCAGACGACATGTTCGAATGTCAAAGAGTAAGAAAAATGTGCAGTTATTCCAGGGCTCGAACCCAGGACCCCTCGCTTACAAAGCAAGTGGCCTACCAACTGAGCTAACCGGCTATCTGATACATTATGACATAAGAATTGTAAATATCAAAAGTCAAGGCTACAGGTAGATTTGCAAGATGTTGTAAGTTAGGCTCTGATTGGCTAGCGAAAGGGTCGTCAGAACGAGGCAATGAATAGGTCGTTCTCAGATCCTATGCGTAGCGTAATAGGATATGTACTTTAGTCAGATTGGTAGCTTTATAACACTAATAACAACAAGAAACATACTCAGTGCTTTAAGATAATTGAAAATGGTTTAATATAAAAGAAATACAAATTGATCAACCAATCAAAATGTTTAAATTTATTTGACTGACCAGTCATATGATGCAGACCTAGTCTGTGTTCAGACCCCATGTTTGGTTGACAGGAGATAACTCCTGTGGATATTTCAATTTTGTTTTATTTTGTCCCTATTGGGTCTAGGTACTCAGAGCCAAGAAAGATCAGTCCGAATAACATGATTTTTTTTTTTTTTTAAAAAGATTATATAGTTGGTAGCCACAGTAGATGCAAACCTGATACATATCATTACCCAACACCCTCCACTGATTCATTCTGCTACCTTGCATGTTCACACATTCACATTTCAAGTTCACATTTTGTGGTTTTCAGTGTCATCCTACAAAGCTATCGGTATTCATGATTTGTTTGTGTACAATACTAAGATGTTTTTTTAAAACATTTTTATATCATTGGTTGCATGATATCTGTTTTATTCTTTTCTGCGAAACAACAAAAATGCTAGCCAATTAACCTACAATTGCTTTAAACATTATTTTATGCATTTATTTGCATTTACAAATGCTCCATGTACATGTCATTAAAGCTGATGGAGACAGAAACATTTTATCATGTGACGATGGGTACGATTTGTATGTCTCAGTGTGCCCATTCACTTATTTAGGGTTACATATTTTTATACGCCCAAAGGGACGTATTATGTAATGACTCCAGTGTCCTTCTGTCTGTCTGTCGGTGGTCTGTCTGCCCATCCATTAGCCACATCAAGACGACGTGCAGAGTGCATGTTTTGGATGGTTCGCTTCAAGGTCAAGGTCACACTTAGGGGCTAAAGGTCATATGACTGTTTGGTGTCCACCCTAACTCTTGAACTGCTTGAAGGATTTTAAAGAAACTTGGCACAAATGTTCCACATTGAGACGACATGCAGAGCGTATGTTTTGTATGGCTCGCTTCAAGGTCAATGTCACACTTTGGGGGTCAAAGGACATACCTTTGAGCTTATATTGCTCTGCATTGCGGTGTTCTTGTTGTTAAATACATACTTAATTCTAGGCAGGGTTCTAACCAACAGACATCAAAAGTTGATGCTTAAGGACTTTTGTACAGTCTGGTTACACTAAAGATAATGTCTAAGCTGTGTACAGGTTTACATTGTATAATGCAGCATTCGCAAAAAAACGATAAAACTATGTTGTATACTCATCTCCACCTAAAATGATTCAGAATGAAGGTCTGCAATTGTTTTGCAACTAGATTTTTATGTCACTGCAACTTTAAAATGTTTTATATCTCCTAGGTAAACATTTACAGACCAACTGCATCATTAATTGCAGTTGATGTGCAGAGATTTAGTTCTCTATGTCATTTGTCGCAAACTCGGTAACAAATAAAATAAACTTCAAAGGGGAAAAGACTGAACCTTGTCTGCCTGCTATGTTTACATAAATGATCATTTGCTATCTTACTGCATTTGTCAATTTTTGCACCTACATAAAATCAGCTGTACCAATTAAATGAAAACTGTTGTGGTCAAAAGTAACATGTATTTGATGGCAAGTGGCAATACGATGGCAATCACATACCAGAGGTGATGACCACAAGTTTATGGTTGACAAACCTTTGACCGATAATTTCCTTGTTTTCATATGCCTAATTGATTTTTCTTTGTTTTCTCTTTGTTTTTGTAATATTCAAGATACAAAGACAGGGAGAGCTTCCAACCAAGGAAGAAGGAAAATTTATTTAGTCTGGCAGATACTGTTCCATCACGGTTTGTGTGACTGTAATTTTTTGACTGGCACTGTAAGCAAAAGGAAAGATTGTATTGAAGCCTTTGAAGATGATTTTACAGACAAGTAATGTTGAAACAGAAATTAAAGAAAAGATTCATTGTTTTGGGTCTTAAATATTCCTTTTGCTTTGACTGGTAACAATGTCAACAGTGGGATATAATATTGTTAGTTCACTAGATATGATTTACTATGTGACTTGTTTTTGTGTGCAATGCTCATACCACAATGTAACCCTATAATGACCTTACATGGTCCTATAATGGTAATTTGAGTAAAACAAATGAGATAGCTGATGACATGACAATGTGTTTGCCCTCAGCTTGCTATGTAAGGTGTAAAATTTCACTTCAAGCAAAATTTTTACATTCTTCCAAATGAGGTATTGCATTAGTAGCTGATACGGGTGATTTATGGCGGATTTGGGTAACAGCATTCTGAAATAACAAAATAAAAACATTACAACTTTAGTATTTGTGAAATATTTTTGACAATAAATATTTTATTTTCCCTTGGGAATGAGGACATGATGCATGAAACACTTATTACTGAAGTTTGAATTAGCTGAAATTTAATGCAGCATTCTTTTGTACACCAACCCATTACTTAATATCAGACCCTGAGTGTTGTTTATAAATTATAAGCCTTGTAGTAACGTAATTTTGCTTCCAATGCAAGAATGTTTATGCCAAGAACTTTAGACGTGTTTTTCCAATTTAGTTTGCAAATTGTGGAACTGAAATTTCTTTTTTCTAAAAGAAAATACATTGTTTTTGAGTCCGTAAAGTTTGTGGAAGTTTGTTTAAGTAAGGCGTAGAAAAAAAGTTTGTTTTCGGTATCCCGACCTACCCTTAATTTTTGGCCCGACCCTAAATGTTTTTATGGCCTTGGAGAATTTTATTTTTAACTTTTTAATAAAAAGTTGCAAAACATTTTATGCTTTAAATATGGTCAGTGATGTTAGAAATCAACTTACTGATACTCAAAAGGCATAATCCCCTTATTTGTATTCATTTTTATGCCCCCGAAGGGAGGCATATAGTTTTTGAACCGTCTGTCTGTCTGTCTGTCTGTCGGTCTGTCCGCAATTTTCGTGTCGGGTCCTTATCTTTGTCATCCATGGATGGATTTTCAAATAACTTGGCATGAACGGTACCACAGTAAGACGACATGTCGCGCGCAAGACCCAGGTCCGTAACTTAAAGGTCAAGGTCACACTTAGACGTTAAAGGTCATTTTTCATGATAGTGCATTGATGGGCGTGTCCGGTCCATATCTTTGTCATCCATGGATGGATTTTCAAGTAACTACGCATAAATGTGTGGCACAGTAAGACGACGTGTCGCGCGCAAGACCCAGGTCTGTAGCTCAAAGGTCAAGGTCACACTTAGACATTAAAGGTCATATTTCATGATAGAGCATTGATGGGCGTGTCCGGTCCATATCTTTGTCATTCATACATGGATTTTAAAATTATTGGGCATGAATGTGTACCACAGTAAGACGACGTGTTGCGCGCAAGACCCAGGTCCGTAGCTCAAAAGTCAAGGTCACACTTAGACGTTAAAGGTCATATTTCATGATAGTGCAATGATGGGCATGTCCGGTCCATATCTTTGTCATTCATGCATGGATTTTAAAATAACTATGCATGAATGTGTGGCACAGTAAGAGGACGTGTCGTGCGCAAGACCCAGGTCCGTAGGTCAAAGGTCCTAAACTCTAACTTTGGCCATAACTATTTATTCAAAGTGCCATCGGGGGCATGTGTCATCCTATGGAGACAGCTCTTGTTTGACACTAAAATAATTTCCGAAAAGTCCCATTTAATAAAATAAATAAAATTAAAAAAATTACAGACCTACCTACCCTAATTTGTTTAGCATAGTACTGGAAACACCTGATGTTTCTAGAGAGTTTTATATACAATGTCATGTATTTACATGATTTTCCAACATGTTTCTCTACATTTGTCAATCCTTGAACATTAATTTTGTTGTTGTGGTCAGTTGTCCAGTTATTGCAAAACACTTGTGAAAAATGGACAATGGGAGATAGATTTGTAAATGAATATTTCACAGTTTGATGTTTATGGATGTGATAGTTGTGCTAGAGGGTGGACATTCCAGCAAGTAAATCATAACAAACAGTATAACTGTAAACTTGTCACTTTTCTGACCTTTCATGCTAGGATTTTATGGTATGTCACTTTTCTGTCCCTTCATGCTGGGATTTAATAGTGTCACTTTTCTGATCCTTCATCCTGGAATTTAATTGTGTCACTTTCTGACCCTTTTTGCTGGAATTTAGTAGTGTCACTTTTCTGACCCTTTGTGCTGGAATTTAGTAGTGTCACTTTTCTGACCCTTCATCCTGGAATTTAATGGTGTCACTTTTCTGACTCTGTGCTGGAATTTAGCAGTGTCACTTTTCTGACCCTTCATCCTGGAATTTAATGGTGTCACTTTTCTGACCCTTTGTGCTGGAATTTAATTGTGTCACTTTTCTGAGCCTTCTTGCTGGCATTTAATGGTGTGTCATTTTTCTGACACTTCATGCTAAAAATGTCACTTTCTGACTGCAATGGTGTATGTATATTACAGGTATATTCCAAATTAATTCTATACTGGTAATAAACATCATGCACCCTTCCCATATTTTCAAAAATAAGTCTGTGTAAGTTATGTTGGTAGTCCTGTTATTGTTACAGTTCATTAGTACATGATTGTGTACTAAACAAATTGCCTCAATAAATGCCCCCCAGGGGGGTGGGGTGTGTGTGTGGGGGGGGAGGGGCATAAGTAAGGGAATATATGGTAGGTTAGTTTAATTTATCAGTCCTAATTGGATTGATCACTGCACTCGAGTTATATTGAATTCTTCCATGTTTTATAAGGATCTGTAAACTGGAGAAAGACTTGCGGTTATATTGTATTTAGTTTTTAGCTCGACTATTCGAAGAATAGTCTAGCTATTCTACTCACCCTGGCGTCGGCGTTGGCGTCGGCGTCACACCTTGGTTAAGTTTTTGCATGCAAGTACATACAGCTATCATGTAAAGGTATATAGCTTTGAAACTTATTTATTCTTTTTCTAGGTCAATTACCAACCGCACTGGGTCAAGTCCCATAACTCTGACATGTATTTTGGCCAAATTATGCCCCCTTTTGGACTTAGAAAATCCTGGTTAAAGTTTTACATACAAGTTACTTTCTCCAAAACTAATGCAGATATTAAATTGAAACTTCACATGTGTCTTCGGGGTTATAAAACTGGCTGATAGAATCAAGTCCCATAACTCTGACATGTATTTTGGGCAAATTATGCCCCCTTTTGGACTTAGAAAATCCTGGTTAAAGTTTTGCGTGCAAGTACATACAGCTATTACCAAAATGCATACAGCTTTGAAACTTATTTATTCTTTTTCTAGGTCAATTACCAACCTCACTGGGTCAAGTTCCATAACTCCTAACATGTATTTTGAGCAAATTATGCCCTCTTTTGGACTTAGAAAATTCTGGTTAAAGTTTTACATTCAAGTTACTATCTCCAAAACTAATGCAGATATTGAATTGAAACTTAACATGTTTCTTCGGGGTTATAAAACTAGTTGATAGCATCAGGTCCCATAACTCTGGTATGCATTTTGGTCAAATTATGTCCCCTTTTGGACTTAGAAAATCCTGGTTAAAGTTTTGCGTGCAAGTACATACAGCTATTACCAAAATGCATACAGCTTTGAAACTTATTTATTCTTTTTCTAGGTCAATTACCAACCTCACTGGGTCAAGTTCCATAACTCCTAACATGTATTTTGAGCAAATTATGCCCTCTTTTGGACTTAGAAAATTCTGGTTAAAGTTTTACATTCAAGTTACTATCTCCAAAACTAATGCAGATATTGAATTGAAACTTAACACGTTTCTTCGGGGTTATAAAACTAGTTGATAGCATCAGGTCCCATAACTCTGATATGCATTTTGGTCAAATTATGTCCCCTTTCAAACTTAAAACTCTTTTGAGTAATAATTTCCTGCTTCTATGACATATTTCGAATAGTCGAGCTTGGCTGTCTTACGGACAGCTCTTGTTATTTCATCCCTAATCCCTGTATTACTGTATTAGCCTGTACAGGTAGATGGTGTTGATGCAGAGTCCCAATGGGATTCACAGTGAAATCCCATAGATAAAATCCGTATGTTGACCATGTATAGTACATTTCATTTGCTAGTCTGAATCACCATGTCCTGTTCATTAAGGAATGCAGTTTGTGAACCAAGTGCATTTCATTGTCATATCAGTTTTGTCTTACTGTCCTTCATTAATGTTGTCATTTTGACATTTTCCAAACATTGTCAAGGAAGTTTATGGACATATTTGGCATACCTTTGCCTTCTCCATAATGATGTAAAGAAAGTTTCTTATAAATGGCGTTTTTTAACAGATTGAGAAACATTTATGAGATACGTCATAAAAACTCATAAAAATGTGTTTTTGACATCATTGATTTCATAATGAACTGATTTAATTATTTTTACATGCAATTGTGGTTAGTTAATCGACATGTTTGTTTGAATAACAGAATATAATGATTTTTAAATGCATGCCATTTTAATAGGTGTGTTGAATTAAGTATAACCTGGCTATAATATTTGTCCATATTTTTGGGCGTTTTCGTTAGTTTATGCTATATTTATACCCTGAAAATATCTGTACTGCTACAGTGGTGTAGTGGAAAGCTGTCTGGGTTAATGTTCACTACATCGAGACGACATGCAGAGCGCATGTTTTTGATGGCTCGCTTCAAGGTCAAGGTCACACTTAGGGTCAAAGGTCATATGACTTTGTTTTGTGTCGGCTCTGTAACTCTTGAACTGCTTGAAGGATTGTAAAGAAAATTAGGTGGATTGAGACTGTATCACAGAAACTACAGTTCTGTAAAATAAGTTTCTAGCAGGTAAAAACGTGAGAGAGTTTCAGCACTTACTTTGAGGTCATATAATGCATGTCATGGTGAGAAAAACAAAAAATACCATGTTGACATTTATATCATGCCTTGTCTGTCTTCATGCTGTTAATTTAATTTTTATGAAATATAAGGTAATTAAACAGCAATTTCCATTTAAGGTAATGCAACATTTTAATGACAAAGAATCAAGTGTCACAGAGCTAATTAAATAAGAAAACTATCTCTCATAATTTACTGTATGAATGGAGACAACTTATTTCCTAGTGTATTTTAAAGCAATTTTCTGTATAAAATATGTTAAGAAAAAAAGGACTTTTAAAAAGAAAAATCAGAGAAATTTATCAGTTTGGTTGACTGGATCAAGACACACAGAAGTCAGTGGTCAGATTAAAGAAACCTAGGTTACTGTTTACTTTATTCCTTCATGATCTGATGGAAGACAGTGTGTCTGAAGTCTGTCATCTTGTGAACAAGTAAGTACTCATCCACAGTCTTAGGAACTGCCATCACAGCTCTGAGAGCCATTATGACACTGAGCCATTATGACACTGTTAATGTTACTAAAGTGTTTTGCAGATGGAATGATGTCAAACCTCGAATCTGTATCAGTACTAACTTTGAATACTGTTGAAACTGTTTATATAATAATTATAGAACTTTCTTTTACACATGAAATGGGACGTATTTCAGTGGCAGCCTGTGTCCACAAAGTTTTCTCCTCTCCAAATTGAGCAGTTCTTGTGCAGTTTTCACCATTGTATATGGGCATAATATCTTGCACACATTTGATAACCAGCCATAAGACTCAAACCGCACTTGAGTTATGGCCCATGAATTACATGAAATTGTCTGTTGAATAATTAATGCAGTTCACCAAGCTAATTCAGAATGTTTATAGGCATATTATAACCTTGACCAGGTTTGATAACCAGCCAGATAGTCTTTAACAATCTGAAGTAATGGTCCTTGAATTAGTTGAAATTGAGAAAATTGGTAACTACACCTCTCAAAAGTATCAAAAGTAAGAGTGTTTTTAAAGTCAAAAAGTAATTTATTGTGGCAGTTTGTTACTCTTGTTTTATTTTAGGCTTATAATTGATTTGAGTTATTTCCCTTTGCTATATGAATGTCTATAGTGCACCCGAGACAAACATGCAAAACTGGCCTTTTGACAAACATGCACATTGTGGCATTGTGGAATGTTTTGTAGAATAAATAATAGTACATCAAAAATTCATACAATTTTTATATGTAAGCTAAAATATGTATTATTACATTATATTCATTAGTCCGTAACAAACCAGTTTCATGTAACAGCTAAATTAAGCTTTCAGTTATTAATGCATTAAATGTTAGCCTGGAGTCAGAAAATATTTATGTGGGAGGGGAAAAGTTGTGAAGTTATTTGATGGCCAACCTATTCATTGTTTTATGTAGCATAAACATTATATTCCATGTGATTAAGTTGAAAGTCACTTAAAGCGGAGATAATGCGATATTTGTCCAGTCAACTTGTACCCAGTCTGACATTGTCGTCAAAGTACCTGTTCTGTGTATGTTCATTAGTACATTGGTAGTGTTTGTGTCTAGGAGACTGTCTGCTGCCTTAAAGGTCACATAATGCTGGTAAAAGGTCATGTCTGGACTGTACCTTTGACACACTTGGAGCAATTTTTTTTTTCTTTTTAATTAGCAGAAATGTTTTGGTCATGAAGGTAGTGTGTGAACAGATAAGTACTGTTCATAAAAGGAGATCAGAATTCTAATGGTACAGTAAGATGTAATCACTACAGTTGAATTGAGTTGCTGACTGAATAAATGCCCAATTTTGTTTATTTGTAACATTGAAGCAAGGTTACATTTCAATCATTTGTTTAAGGCAAGTTCCTTAACTTTGGAGCAATACAAGATACTATGATTGTGATTTAATTGAGCATCATAAATATTAATGTGTATTAGTCCCCTACCAGTGGAACACATTATAGGAATGCCATCTGTCCATCCATCCATCTGTACATCTGCAAATCTGGATCCTACAATTACTCAAAAAGTATGTATTAAAGCTGTAGGTTCATAAAACTCAGTATGTGAAAAGAGGGCAATATTTAGGTAACATGCAAGTACATGACTTATGCTTGTAGGTCATAGGTCAACGTCACTATTGAAGGTCAAGTGAAAATTGTTTCCGCTGCTTAACTTTTATATGAATTGATGCATTATCTTAATGCTACACACAAACATTCCCCATGATGAGACATTATGTCAACACGTGATCTATGCTTTTCAGTTAAAGGTCAAGGTCACTGTGTAAGGTCAAGTAAAAATTTGTTTCTGCTCCATAACTTTTAATTGCATTGAAAGATTTTTTATGCCCCCAAAGGGAGGCATATTAGTTTTCAACTGTCCATCCGTTCGTTAGTTAAGTTATTTAGTTCGTTAGTCACAACGTTAACTTTTTGCATGAAGACACTTTACTCGCGAACCACTGCACCCAGGACCTTCAAACTTCACATGCTGATAGTACTTACTGAGTATACCACCCCTACTGACTTTGGGGTCACCAGGTCAAAGGTCAAGGTCACAGGGGCCAACGTTAACTTTTTGCATGAAGGCACTTTACTCGCGAACCACATCACCCAGGACCTTCAAACTTCACATGCTGATAGTACTTATTGAGTACACCACCCCTACTGACTTTGGGTTCACCAGGTCAAAGGTCAAGGTCACAGGGGCCAACGTTAACTTTTTGCATGAAGGCACTTTACTCGCGAACCACTTCACCCAGGACCTTCAAACTTCACATGCTGATAGTACTTATTGAGTACACCACCCCTACTGACTTTGGGGTCACCAGGTCAAAGGTCAAGGTCAAAGGTCAAGGTGTTGCGGGGGGCGTTTGTCAACATTAGTGACAGCTCTTGTTTATTACTACACAGAAATGTACCCAATGATTACACTATGTGTAGCGCACATAACAAATGGTTGTATGTCAATGGACAAGGTCACTATTGAAGGTCAAGTAAAATTGTTTCCGCTCCATAACTTTTACGTTCATTGATGGATTATCTTAGTACTGCACACAAATGTTCCCTAAGATGAGACAAAGTGTCACATACATGATCTATGCTTGTAAGTCAAGGTCACTATTGAAATTTAAGTAAAAGTAGGTTTTGTTCCTTCGCTCCTAAATGCCTTGAAGCGTTTTTAGTCCTAACACTGTTGCCAACAATGAACACTAAGTAAATTTTCAAAACCGGTATGTGACTTCCGTATTGCCACTGCAATACTCAATCACTTGTTTTTCCAAATAATGACTTTGTACCGACAAAGCAAACACCACAATGTCGTGTTTGATGTTGTATATCTAGTATATGCATCTTCACTAGTTAAAAGCTCTCTTTTGATGTGGAGGTATATTGGACTTTTCTTCTAGCAAATTCCGTTTTGCCCTAACTTCCCCAGAGTATTGGACATATGACCATTGTTTGTACAAATAAGGACATTGAATCCTTTATAAACAAATGTTGTCTATGCGGATAGGAATGTTGTTTATCTATGGGTAGGACAGTGAAAAGTTTATCTCGATTTTGACAACCTGATTGACCTTACTATTGATAAAACTTTACACTACAAATATTTTGAAATAGTGTCCATTGTAAATAAATTTAGCTTTTTTTCGATCATTTCATATGAGAAGAAAGGACAAATTAAGACTGTTTGCTTGGCAGATTTTTGTATCCTTAAAACTGTTCAGTCTATTGTAATTACAGTAACTCTTCACTTTCTGATTAATATTTTATGTATGTGACAAGCAACAGCTATACATTATACTTCTTTGATGGTATTGACAGTGAATTATTTATGGGGATTTTAATCTTTTACTACATTAGCAGTACCTTTTTATGGCCAGGTGATGTAGGTGTAACATATTTTATGGATTTTATTCCCATTTTGATATTTTTTTGTGTTCATTTAAACACTTGAGTTATTTGATACCTTAAAGTCATGACATTATCAACCAATCATTGTAATGCACATAACTGTTTACTTTACCACAATTATGGGGGAATATAAAAACTGAATTTTACTAATAAGGATAATTGTTAGGGAATATAGACCTTGAGGATATATTGAGGACAGTGTAGGTTTGAACCCTTCAGGGTTAAATACCTGCCAAAGTTTTAATTCCAGATCTTAACAGTAGGTCATCATTTGTCTCCCTTTAAGTTTTTAAGACATTGTTTGTTTTCTTCAACACTTGTATTTACTTTGGCTGACGTTGTCGCCATATTTGGCAAAGCATGATCGTGATTAGGAAGTTATACAATGTCCATGATGAACATTCAGTTAGGAATGTTTAATGTTTGTTTAAATAGCGTAGGGTGGAGAATTATTATCCTGACAAAGATAAAAGAATAATATACCACATATATTAGGTATTATTATACCTTTACATATCGTTACCTGGGATTGAAACTCAACTATTTGTGACATTTACTTGATCAGTGAACTATTGATGAATTTATTTTTGATGTTTTTGGTGTACATCAAAAGGTGAGAAATGTTCAGTTTGTATGGTGAAATGCCCTGGAGGTAGTGAACAGATTTCGTCATTCCTGTTTTAAAATTTGAAAGCTGATGTGGCTCAAATTCTCTGATTATGCCGGAATATATACGCATGTTGTTAAGTAAGAAAAGAATAGCATTATTTATTTTTAAAGAATTTTTTTATTTAGAAAATATTTATTTATTTTGACTAGAAGTTTACTAATGAAACATGAACTATAATGGTGTAACATTGTTTCTAAGGAAACATTGTTAAGACAGATGGTACTGTTCACCATTTTAAATATGTTCAAATATCTTCAATTATTGTAGTATTTGTAGCTATGTTACAGTTTGAGTTGACTTAAAAAGTTCATGTCTTCTTGTATACATAGTGTAATTTTTGTACATAGACTTGTGTCCTAGATTATAGAGGTGACATCAAAAGCAATCTTCTAATTGTGAATCAGTCAGGTATATCTGACGATCGCGTGCAGACCCAGTCTGCCAGAACATGTGATCAGTATCATAGACAAATTTGCAACAAATGGGAAAAAACACCTTGTAACAATTGCGACAAAATAATTATGTTGAGATCTTGATTGCGATAAGATAGCTTGACATACGGATACTTAACTTCATTTAGTTTCTTTAAGTTAAAATGTCCCACCTTATATTTTGCCTTACAATTTGTTTCTGTTTAGGTGTGTCAAAAAACAGAGAAGAGTTCTGACTGGTACAAAAAAAATTAGTATTTTCATTATAATTGTAGAATTTTTTGACAAATGCAGAAATCATTGTTCATGATAATCATACTAAGTAGATACTAATTTTATCTATTTTTAGGTTGCTGTGACTGTGTACTGGCTTGGTAGAACAGTAGCAGGAAAATATAAGGGACCAGAGCTTGATGCGAGTGCCTTTGGAGCTCTTGTTCATAGTCATGGGAATAAGAACATAATTTCAGAGGATTCTTTTAAAAATGGAAGTCCGCTAACAAAGGATAATCATAAACATATTCGTGATAGTTCTTATGATTCACTTGGATCTTACGAACGTGAGTCTGAGTCAAGTTTTGATGAGTTAGATAGCAGTGGTACTATGCCAGTACGTTCAGACATGCGGGAAATGAGAAGATACGGGAGCGCTAGCTCGCTGTCCATGCCGCGTGATCTTAGACTGTCAACAGCTAGTGGCGAGTCTATGTATTCTGACGATAAACATGATGGTATGTATGTAAGTTCGCCTGACCTCTCTCAGGGGTCACATGCTCATACAAGATCATCATCAACTGACAGTATGGAAGGAAATTATTACGGTAACCATTCCCGACAGTCGTCTGGAAGTACGGACAATTATGCAACAAGACGGTCTGGTTCTTCTAGCAGTGCCAGGAAAACAAGTACGTCTGCACCAGATCCATTACAGTTTGTGAAACTGAAAGGTGCTGCCGACTTGGCTGCACAAGCAAAGAAGCAGATGGAAGTAGCAAAGGAGGTGAACATGATGCGTGGCAAGGTTGACAGTGTCGGCAGCAATGAAGAACCAGACTGGCAGTCAGTAAGTTGTTTTAGTAGTAGTTTTCTCTGACAGATTTAAAAACCACAAAATTTAATGGAAACAAGTCCTTTTTTTTAAGATGACATATAGCACGAACAAGTACTGGTCATGTCTCAGTGAAATGTCTCAGTTGACAGGGCTTTGAATATGTTAGATTGTTGTAAGCTATCCTATATCGATAACTTGCTTAGTTTGCAAAGTTAGGATAGAAGATATTGTTGTTGCTTTTTGATATACACTATCTCTAAATATAAACATAGATGTTAACATAGATTCAGTACAAGTAAAATTAATGTCCTTTTGATGTATTATTAATATAGAGATGAAAGAATGTTGAAGACCTGTGATTGACCCTGCCTTATTGAATACCTATCATGTAACTTGTCATGTTGTATGTGAGAAGGCCTCTCTCCCCTGCTGCTTCTATGAAAAGAAGAATCCTCTAAAATGTTACGGTCAAAAACGCCTCTATTCAGGTAACCCTTAATCTGTGGAGACTTCAGAAATAATACAAATCGCCTTTCAAAAATATGTTGCATATGGTCATATTTGCACACAAGCCTTTGTTTGGTTGTAGAGATCTTACAGTAATAAGTAAGGACATTAACATGCAAATTTATTCAGAAGAAAGTGTTAAAATTACCTCATAAATTAGGTGTTTTTAAGGATAGTTAGTAATAATTTGGTTGTGCTCTTTCCTCCTCACTGATAATGATAAGTTTTTTTTCAAGGCTGTGACAGGTGAGTCATTAACAGCAGGAGTTGCTAAACTTGTTTTGCCGTCCTTATAGGACCCAACCATGATTGATAAATCACCTTTGGTTTCTGATAGACAATTACGTATTTGGAATTCTTCCATTTGCAGGAATTTTGTCTTCTTGCCAATGAAGTATTATTGCTAGAAAAAGGAAACTCTTGGATATTTACTGATTGTGTACACAGCTGTTTAGGATTAGTTTCAATTGAAAAGTAAACTAAACAAGTTGCGTGTTGTTTTTCTGATAAATGGACTTAATGGGGAGTTAATTTCTTTCTTGTTTGAAAAACTGGGCAGTAGGAGACCAGGTTTTAAAATGTGCAATGTGTAGAAGGTAGTGAGAAATAGCGTAGTAGTGGTTTGTTTGGTGTACTCATGTGTACAGTGCAAATATTAAACTCCAGGTGAAGTAATTTGTTTGATTTTAGTGTTAAAAATGAAATTATGTAGTAGATTGCCTTAGAGGTTAACCCAGTAGGCAAAACAAAAGACTAACAATCAAAAGGTTAGGTACATGTTTGTCCAGAAGTGTTCTGATTGATAATACTGATTGATTGTAATGCATCACAATTCTCTGACTCACTTGGGGATGTACCTCCAATTCATTTTGGGAAGTGTTCAAAATCCTGCACCTCACATTTATGTGGGGAGGTGTTTAACATCCTTCACATCCAATTCCTGTGGGGATGTGTTCAAAATTCTGCACCTCCAATTCATGTGGGAAGGTGTTCAAAATCCTGCACCTCCAATTCATGTGGGGAGGTGTTTAACATCCTTCACCTCCAATTCATGTGGGGAAGTGTTTAACATCCTGCACCTCCAATTCATGTGGGGAAATGTTTAACATCCTGCACCTCTAATTCATGCAGGGAGGTGTTTAACATCCTTCACATCCAATTCCTGTGGGGATGTGTTCAAAATTCTGCACCTCCAATTCATGTGGGAAGGTGTTCAAAATCCTGCACCTCCAATTCCTGTGGGGAGATGTTTAACATCCTTCACCTCCAATTCATGTGGGGAGGTGTTTAACATCCTTCACCTACAATTCATATGGGGAAATGTTTAACATCCTGCACCTCCAATTCATGTAGGGAGGTGTTCAAAATCCTGCACCTCCAATTCCTGTGGGGAGGTGTTCAAAATCCTGCACCTCCAATTCATGTGGAAAGGTGTTCAAAATCCTGCACCTCCAATTCCTGTGGGGAGATGTTTAACATCCTTCACCTCCAATTCATGTGGGGAGGTGTTTAACATCCTTCACCTCCAATTCATGTGGGGAAGTGTTTAACATCCTGCACCTCCAATTCATGTAGGGAGGTGTTCAAAATCCTGCACCTCAAATTCATGTCGGGAGGTGTTCAAAATCCTGCACCTCAAATTCATGTTGGGAGGTGTTCAAAATCCTGCACATCCAATTCATGTGGGGAGGTGTTCAAAATCCTGCACCACCAATTTATGTAAGGAGGTGTTTAACATCCTTCACCTCCAATTCATGTGGGGAGGTATTTAACATCCTTCACCTCCAATTCATATGGGGAGGTGTTTAAACTCTGCACCTCCAATTCATGTGGGATGTGTTTTAACATCCTGCACCTCCAATTCCTGTGGGGAGATGTTTAAGATCCTGCAGGTCCAAATCATGTAGGGATGTGTTTAACATGTTTTACCACCACCTCAAGTGGGAATTGGTTTAACCTCCTGCACCTCCAATGCATGTGAGGAGGTGTTTAACATCCTGCACCTCCGATTCATGTGGTGATGTGTTTAACATCCTGCATCTCCGATTCATGTGGGGAGGTGTTTAACACATCTGCACCTCCAATTCATGTTGGGATGTGTTGAACATCCTGCACCTCTGATACATGTGGGGATGTGTTTTGTTACAAAACAAGTAGATAAATGTTCAGGGAAATATAATTTTTGAAATGGGAATGGGGCTGAAATTTTCCCCAAAAAATGTATTGTGGTAAGGCTTGATTTTATTTCTTTATTATGTTTTTGTTACAGAATTTTAACAACTGGAAGTCACGACGTAAATCCACACATGCTCGATTAGAGAGTGATACATTAGATGAAGAAGAAGAGAAAAGGCCACAGAAAACATTCAGTCAGATAATGGCAGAAAAGTAAGTGAGCAACAGAGTAGACATTACAGAAATGTATGTAAACCATCTAAGACATTCAGTCATATCATGGCAGAAAAGTATGTAAACCATTAAAGACATTCAGTCATATCATGGCAGAAAAGTATGTAAACCATTAAAGACATTCAGTCATATCGTGGCAGAAAAGTATGTAAACCATTAAAGACATTCTGTCATATCATGGCAGAAAAGTATGTAAACCATTAAAGACATTCAGTCATTTCATGGCAGAAAAGTACTATGTAAACCATCTAAAACATTCAGTCATTTCATGGCAGAAAAGTATGTAAACCACCTAAGACATTCAGTCATTTCATGGCAGAAAAGTATGTAAACCACCTAAGACATTCAGTCATTTCATGGCAGAAAACCTAAGACATTCAGCCATTTTATGGCAGAATAGTATGTTAATCACCTAAACCATTCAGTCATTTCTTGGCAGAAAACCTAAGACATTCCGTCATTTTATGGCAGAAAAGTATGTAAACCACCTAAGACATTCAGTCATTTCATGGCGGAAAACCTAAGACATTCAGTCATTTTATGGCAGAAAAGTATGTCAACCACCTAAGACATTCAGTCATTTCATGGCAGAAAACCTGAGACAGTCATTTTATGGGAGAAAGTATGTAAACCATCTAAGACATTCAGTCATTTCATGGCAGAAAACCTAAGACATTCAGTCATTTCATGGCAGAAAAGTATGTAAACCACCTAAGACATTCAGTCAGTTCATGGCAGAAAACCTAAGACATTCAGTCATTTTATGGCAGAAAAGTATGTAAACCACCTAAGACATTCAGTCATTTCATGGCAGAAAACCTAAGACATTCAGTCATTTTATGGCAGAAAAGTATGTCAACCACCTAAGACATTCAGTCATTTCATGGCAGAAAACCTGAGACAGTCATTTTATGGGAGAAAGTATGTTAACCATCTAAGACATTCAGTCATTTCATGGCAGAAAACCTAAGACATTCAGTCATTTTATGGCAGAAAAGTATGTAAACCACCTAAGACATTCAGTCATTTCATGGCAGAAAACCTAAGACATTCAGTCATTTTATGGCAGAAAAGTATGATAACCATCTAAGACATTCAGTCATATCATGGCAGAAAACCTAAGACATTCAGTCAAATCATGAGAGAAAGGCATGTAAATTGTAGATATCATTCAGTCACAACATGGCAGAAAAGAAGGTAAAAGAAACATTCAAAGCATGGCAAAAAAGTAAGTAAAACAGAGAAAACATTCAGTCAGAGCATGGCAGTAGTTTATATAAACTGCAGTTAACATTGGGGAAATTTAAATAAATTGCAGTAAACCATCAGTCACATCATGGGGGAAACATAAGTAAACCAAAGAAAGCATTCTGTCACATAATGGCAGAAATGTATGTGAACCACATTAAACGTTTCAGAAACATAAGCAAATCACAACAATATTGAGTCACAACATGTAGTCACATTACAGCAGTAAAGTATGTAAACCAAAGATAACATGTTACATCATGGTTGAGTTTAAGCAAACCACAGGAAACATTCAGTCACATTGTGGCAGAAAAAAATGTAAACCACAGAAAATATTCAGTCACATCATGGTTGAAGTAAGCAAACCAGAAAATACATTGGCTGAAATAATGGCAGAAATGTAACAGAAAACATCTAGTAAGAATTTGAAAACAGAAGAAAATACTTGAACAGATCACGGCAGAAAAAGTTTGTAGTTCACTTTGGTATCACAACAGAAAGAGGTATGTAAACCACATTAAACATTTAGTCACATCATGGGAGACATATATGTTGGACGAAAGGTAATCTTATCTTTCAAATTTGCAAAATCTGAAGATTTATGTATCCATAAAAGGGGCGTTTCAACCAAAAGCTCAAAATTTTATTTCCAAGGAATTAAAATATTTCACAGAGAACAATAAAAGAGGCAGTAATTCTGTCTTTTCATGTCTTTTCAAGCAATTTGAAGTAAAATGCCTAAATTTGTCTATTCATTCAACATAATTTCAAAAAACATTATTTTTTGCTGTTTGGAGATAGTATTTGAATGTCTTAATATATTTACAGAGAAAAGAGAAGAAGTGTGGGACCAATGAGTTTGTACCCTACAGAGGATGAGGACATTAAGATGGAGAAGAAGGATAAGAGACGTAGCCTTGGAGCCATGAACTTCTACCCACTGGAGGATGATGACAGTGGTATAGGGGTAAAAACTCGAGAATCACACATATCCAAGACCAACAGCCAAAAACAGGAATCAAAACCAAAGGTATATACCAGTAATCTCTCTCTCTGGTTGTTTGCTAGTGTCATTAGCTGGTACTCAATCTGGTTGTTGGCTCGCATCATGAGCCAGTACTTTATGGTTGTTTGCTAGCATCATGAGCTTGTACTCTATGGTTGTTAGATAGCGTCATTAGCCGGTACTCAATCTGTTTGTTTGCTAACATTGTTAACTGGTACTCTCTTTGGTTGTTTGCTAGCATTGTTAACCAGTATTCAATCTGGTTGTTTACTAGCATCATTATGCGGTACTCTCTCTGGTTGTTTGCTAGCATTGTTAGCCAGTATTCAGTCTGGTTTTTTTGCTAGCATCATTAGCCAGTACTCTTTCTGGTTGTTTGCTAGCATTGTTAGCCAGTATTCAGTCTGTTTTTTTTTGCTAGCATCTTTAGCCAGTACTCTTTCTGGTTGTTTGCTAGCATTGTTAGTTGGTACTCTGGTTGTTTGCTAGCATCATTATCCACCTATCTAGTCATTTCTTAGTATCATGAGCTGGTACTGTCTCTAGTTTTTGATGGCATCATTAGCTGGTACTCAGTCTGGGTGTTAGCTTGCATTATTAGCAGGTACTGTCTCTGGTTGTTAGCTTGCATTATTAGTGGGTACTGTCTCTGGTTGTTAGCTTGCATTATTAGCGGGTACTGTCTCTGGTTGTTAGCTAGCATCATTAGCGGGTAGTCTCTGGTTGTTAGCTTGCATTATTAGCGGGTACTGTCTCTGGTTGTTAGCTAGCATCATTAGCGGGTACTCTCTGGTTGTTAGCTAGCATCATTAGCGGGTACTGTCTCTGGTTGTTAGCTAGCATCATTAGCGGGTACTCTCTGGTTGTTAGCTAGCATCATTAGCGGGTACTGTCTCTGGTTGTTAGCTAGCATCATTAGCAGGTACTGTCTCTGGTTGCTTGCTAGCATCATTAGCGGGTACTGTCTCTGGTTGTTAGCTTGCAGCATTAGCTGGTATATACTGGTGCTGTCTATAGTAGTTTACTAGCGCTAGTCAACCACCTTGAATTTAATGTACAAGTTATTAAGGAAAATTACACTAGCAGGACATCAGTTTAGTTAAATAAACTTGTACTTTTATATCATGAAAGCAATACTCATCTGATTAAGATTATATAAACTTGTGAAAATTATGTTTTTGATTAAAAAACTTGGTAGAAATAAAATATATCTGTTTGTTGCAGTGAAATTGTTAAATATTCTGTCATCAAGTGAATACTGCAAGTTGTGCAGCCATGATTGAAAATTAAAATCTGGTGCTCCTAGGTGAAAGATATTTTGATCTGAAATGTAAAACAAATTGCAAGTCTTTCTGTTCTTGTAGGTATATAGGGGAATATGCAACATTTGGCAACGTTTTTTTTTATTAGAAAGAACTAGGAGAAACATGAACACTGACGAAAAAAGTATCAAAATTGGACTACAAACAAAAAAGATATGGCTATTTGAATACCATCTATGTAACGAAATGGCAGCCATTTTGGGCACAGTAACATCATCATTCTTTCCTTATATGGGCATAACCTTATATGGTAAATCAGTAAATAACAACTAAGAAGATCATATTTTGCGGGTCGTTATATAATATGAGCCTTAGTTTGTGTGAAAAAGTGCATTCCTTACATTTAAACTCCATGTTAAATTGTATTTAACATAGTTTTGCCATAAATACCATATTTGGTAATGCCTAAATAAGGAAAAAATGATGACATCACTGTGCCAAAAATGGCTGCCATTTCATTAAATTAATAATACTTAAATTGCCATATCTTTTTTGTTTGTAGTCCAATTTTCATATTTTTTTCGCGAGCGGAACTTCCGATTATTTGTAGTCTTCCTTGTTTAACGGTTGTTCTGAACCAGCGAAATTGTAATGCGATAACCCGGCTGTTTGAACAGTGAAATTTTTTAATATATTCCACAGTTGTATTTTGAATAACTACATTTAAACATAAAATAAATAAATAGTCCCATCTTCAGCTTTCTATAAAAGAGACAGTCATTGCTGAAGTTACTCCTATTACTTAATACACATGTCACTGCTATGTATTTAAAAGAAAACTTAGGTTAGTTAGTCTGTAGACATATGGTGACCATTTATCTATTGTTCATTTTTCCAGAACAAGTCAAAAGCAGATGTAGCACCATGGGCACATGATTCCAGTGGTGAGGATAACAGCCAATCAGATTCCGAGACTAATAATAGCCACCAATCAGGTGATACGGACAGTGTGTTTTCTGACAAATCAACACCCAGCAAAGTTTTGAGTGATGATGATTCTTGGGTGAAAAATAAACAGTCTGCCCAGACAGTTTCTAGCAAACTAACCCCGCCAGTGAGAACACAGAGGTCGTTAGGAGATAGTATGAAAATATGGGAAAACAGTGCAAACGAATCTCAGAAAAAAGATGATAAAAAAGTCAAAGATCTTCCAGCTAATAGTGCTAAAATTAGGAATATAACTCAAGCATTTGAACAGAAGGATAAAGAAGCTAATGCAACACCTGTGGTAACAAAACGTTCAGAATTTAGTCGTTCTTCTCTTTCTAAATCGTTGGATTTAACAGATAGTTATTCAAAACCTTATTCACCGCTTGAAAAGAAACCACCATCGCCTCTTTCACCGACGGCACCTAAAGCGTTAACTCCACGGGATCAGAGGTTCTCCCAAAACTTCAGTCCAGTCGGAAGTCCCGCTACGAACAGTGCGGATAAGGTTGGTAACTTGTATTAGTTTTAATATTATATAAACATATTAATACCAGATTGTCTGTCAAAAACTTCATTTTGTGAAAGAAGAGTTTTGCTAATCTTTTTCCAAGTAAATGTTCTTAGTAATATGACTGTATATCTGTAACAGCAGGTTTAAACTTTGGATCTTGAAAAACTAACTTTAAAGATATAATGTCAAGTAGGGCTGTAACAAGTATCCGAGTACTCGGATATCCACGAGTTTGACCAGAAGTTCTAGTACGGATATTCGTCATTGTCAGGATCGTTGGATCGCGATCTTTTTCATTAATACATGCAATTTGTAAAATTCTATCAATAAAACTATATTAAAGCCACATTAAACGTCTTCAATGAATTTTCTTGCACATCTAAAACGATTACAAGTTTTTAGATTCTAAACCGGATGTAAATAAATGTCTTAGGTAGAGTTAGCATTGGTCCTATTTTCGAACTAAAGTTAATATGGAATATGTCAAAACAGTGAATAAACATTTATCATTTAAGTAATTAAATTCAATAAAAATTTAGATATGAAATTTCTGTCCAAATAAAATTTTCTTATCAAAAATGCAAAACTGTTACTAAATATTGTGATTATTAATGACTGACGTCATATCATTCATCTGCAAGAATGGCCGAACATTACAGAAGTCCACCCGAGAAACCTGACTTTAATTAATGAGCAAAACATTAAACATAGGTCAAAACTGTTAAACTGAGCACTATGAGAACTGCAAAGCTTTGATTCCATAAAGAAAACAGTACAAAAATAACAGGCTTGCATTTTTGTATCATTATAAGTTGTTGGTGATCCGTCAGCCCCGACTCGCAGATCAGATCGAATCGCCACTTGTCTGATGATCCACAGCCCTAATGTCAAGGGCCAAATACAGCTGAAAAAAACAGCAATTGTTCCAGTGCATATTTGAAAACTGGTGTTAAAGAATCATGATATAAAGTTGTGACGGAGCAGTTTTGATTTAGTGCTTGCAGTCATAATAAAAGGGAACATCTGTTTAATTTCAATAAATTTGAGAAATTGTTTGCATTTTTATGAGTGCTTAGAAACATCTTGTATAATGGAATATTTGCAATGTTAATTCAGATGTTGTTTTTTTCCCAAATAAAACAGTATTTTTGTACTATGGTACTTTAAAATGTGATGGCTCAAGTTTGTTTAATTAGATAAGTTTTTATAATAATATTTTTTCCTAGTATTCTATATATGTAAGGTTTGAGAGTCTCTGTTTTATTGACATTTTGATATTGACAAAAAAGGTTCAAGATTTATAAATTTGAGCTTTTATATCAATGTTTTATCTAATACACCCTTACAATCACACAAAGTGTGAAACCACAATGTTTACATAAATCTGGAAAAGGATATTCAAACCAGATATCATTTTATAGATAACCATTGTATTTGTGCAGCTTGCATCAAAAGATTTAAAATCAAAACTGAAATAGAAAATTCAGTATGAAATAAACAACATTTTGATTCTGATAAAGATATCAGTTTTAATGATATACACATGTATGTACCATCGAAACTCAAAAATCTGTGGTCTCGTGCAGTGTATTTTGGCTCAGGTCTTATTAAGTGATTTATTCAGTAAAGTTGCCTCAAATACTTACTGTTTTCAAATTTAGAATGATCCAAAGGACAATGTGTCATTGAGTTTCAGCTCTCCAAAAATTCTGTTTATTTAGATCTTGCAAAAATTAATAGTGTTATATTTTCTTTGTTTCAAAAGCCATCTGTTAGTGAGAATGTAAGGTATTTTAAAACTCTTTCCCCTTCTCATGTACTTAAACCTACTGTTCTAACACCTACGGGACCCTGTAACACATCTAAGAAGCCTCCTGCGACATCTCCAAAACCATCCAGAACAAAAATAGCTTCAGTGAAAGCCAAGTTTGAATCATCTTTGGATAACAAACTAGAGTCAAACCTAACTGGAGCACAAAATGGTTCTGTGGAACATGAGAAAATTGACAGAATTGATGTAAATGATGGTAAACCTGAAAATAAATGTGCGAGGAATGTTTTTCCTGATATTGATAACTTTAGTGATAAAGCTGAGTTAAACAGGATGCAAAGTGAAAATGAAAGAGTGAAAAATTCAGAGACAAAAGAAATCTGTACAAATTTTAATCAACAAGATAGAGATAGTAATAGTATAGAGCCAATTGGAAGAGAAAGTAACAGACTTAGTGAATATTTATATGACATTCCTGAAGATGTAACTGAAGATAAACAACCAGATGAACAAAGCATACATGTGGAACAGAACCATGGCTTTGAAGATACTTCTAAAACCTTAGACAAAAATTTGAGGCAGGCTGGTGATATACATGATAAATTACATTTTCTTAATTCTGAAGAAACAGAATCAAATACTGTAAATGGAACTGAGGACTTTGCTGAGCAGATTGTTGACAGTGTCATTGAAAATGTGAAAAATCTTGAAATAAATACAATAAAACAGGTTATACCAAAATTGGATTTAAACTTTGATAATGAGGGTGAAAAGGAAACAGTCTTGTCCAGTTCCTTGCCTGCTGAAGATACAGTCAGTGAGTTAGATAAGTCCTGTGAAAATGAATTACAGCATAAACATATGAGTTCAGCAGATAATGCAGAAATTATCATACCACCAGTAGAACCAACAACTACAAGTTCTCTAAGTCCACCAGCCTCTCCTGTTTTTGTGAGATCATCTAGACCAACAACTGCAGAGGTCTCTACATCTTCACAATCATCAGCAAAATCTGGGTCACCAAGGCAACAAATGCCATCATTGGTCACAGGATCTTCAATAACCTCGCATCTTCCAACAGACTCAGAATCCCTGAGTCAGCAGACCTTTCATATAGCTCCAGATTCTCCAAAAACGTCTGATGTAACAGTAACCTTGGAAACATTAGAGCAAGCTAATAATGAGATATCAATTTCTCCTAGAGTCTTGGATATTAACAAAGAGTCACCTAGACCCCCGGCTTTACCAAAAAGTTCTATACCGGATATCATAGTTAGCAGTGTTGCAGACAATTCAGTTGAAGAAAATCTTGTGTATGATTGGTACAACACAAAGTGGGGATTTCCATACCTGGGTCCTGGAGAGTCGGATTTTAATACTGAACCAGATAGTCCTGAAGCAAGTCTTTCTTTAAAATTTAATATCCCTATATTAAGAAGTCAGTAGAGTTAGCTGTTTAACAAACATTTAGTGTTGCACATTTTATGTTAGTTATATTTTGATCCAACTTTGTAAAATCTCATTAAAAAATTGTACTTTGTTCTTGAAAAAAATCAGTAACTGTTAAGATAATTGCTATGCAGTACAAAAAAGTAAGAACTATAGATTTTCAGATCGAATTAAGTGCCCAGGTTTTGTTTTCAGTTTCTTAAAAGTAGTAATACACCTTTTGAAACATTGAGAGAGAAGGAAGAAAATGTGTTCTATATATTGATTTTGGCCTTTTGTGCTCCATTTTGACTTTTTTCATGAACAAGCTACATGAAATTTATATTTATTTACAAACATAATACCTGGGCTAAGGGAAAATAATAACCTCACTATGCAGCTGTACAAAGTTGGATCATCCAGCAATGTCAGAATGAAATGCTGTTACACTTAGAAATGGCATGTTGTTGTTATGACCAGTTATTTTTGCAATGCATGAAGACACATACATGAGCAGACCAGAGTACATAGTTTTTATTAGGCCACGAGGATGTTTTAGTGGCACTTATTTGAGAAGGGCAAACATTTTAGAGTAGCAATGTCCATAACTACCTCTTTGTCTGTAGTATTATCATGCAGTTATCTTTAAAGTAAAATTTTTAAACAAAGTGTTTTGTAGTGTAGGAATAAGCAAAGACTGAAAAGCATTTTAGTTTACATTTGTGAAGAGTTTGAGTATACCAATATTCCATAGCATTGCCTGTGTCTATCATGATACTGTAAGTTTAGCCATGACACATTTTTGGTTTGGTATGTTAAGTTCAGGCTTAATATGTCGTTGATATGGTACTTTAACCTTAGCCATGACTTGTCATTGGTCTGGTACTTTAACTTTAGCCGTGACTTGGTCATTGGTCTGGTACTTTAACCTTAGCCATGACTTGTCATTGGTCTGGTACTTTAACCTTAGCCGTGACTTGTCATTGGTCTGGTACTTTAACCTTAGCCGTGACTTGTCATTGGTCTGGTACTTTAACCTTAGCCGTGACTTGTCATTGGTCTGGTACTTTAACCTTAGTCATGGCTTACCATTGGTCTGGTACTTTAATCTTAGCCGTGACTTGTCATTGGTCTGGTACTTTAACCTTAGTCATGGCTTACCATTGGTCTGGTACTTTAACCTTAGCCGTGACTTGTCATTGGTCTGGTACTTTAACCTTAGTCATGGCTTACCATTGGTCTGGTACTTTAACCTTAGCCGTGACTTGTCATTGGTCTAGTACTTTAACCTTAGTCATGGCTTCATTGGTCTGGTACTTTAATCTGTAGACGCGTGGACTTGTCATTGGTCTGTACTTTAACCTTAGCCGTGACTTTACATTGGTCTGGTACTTTAACCTTAGTCTGAGCTTGTCATTGGTCTGGTACTTTAACCCTTTAGTCATGGCTTACCATTGGTCATGGTACTTTTAACTTACCGTGACTTGTCATTGGTCTGGTACTTTAACCTTAGTCTGGCTTGTCATTGGTCTGGTACTTTAACCTTAGTCATGGACTTACATTGGTCTGGTACTTTAACCTTAGCATGCTTGTCATTGGTCTGGTACTTAACCTTAGCCGTGACTTGTCATTGGTCTAGTACTTTAACCTTAGTCATGGCTTGTCATTGGTCTGGTACTTTAATCTTAGCCGTGACTTGTCATTGGTCTGTACTTTAACCTTAGTCATGGCTACTCATTGGTCTGGTACTTTAACCTTAGTCCAGTGACTTTCCATTGGTCTGGTACTTTAACCTTAGCCGTGACTTGTCATTGGTCTGTTTACTTTAATCTTAGTCGTTGACTTGGTCTGGTACTACCTAGCGTGACTTTAACCTTAGTCATGGCTTGAGTCATTGGTCGGGTACTTTAAGCTTACAGTGACTTGTTCATTGGTCTAGTACTTTAACCTTAGCCGTGACTTGTCATTGGTCTAGTACTTTAACCATAGTCATGGCTTACCATTGGTCTGGTACTTTAATCTTAGCCGTGACTTGTCATTGGTCTGGTACTTTAACCTTAGCCGTGACTTGTCATTGGTCTGGTACTTTAACCTTAGCCGTGACTTGTCATTGGTCTGGTACTTTAACCTTAGTCATGGCTTACCATTGGTCTGGTACTTAACCTTAGCCGTGACTTGTCATTGGTCTTTTACTTTAATCTTAGTCATGGCTTACCATTGGTCTGGTAACTTAACCTTAGCCATGGCTTATGTACACCGTATTATTATGGGCACCAGTGATGACAGATCACTGCCTGGATGACAGACACCAAATTTTACAGACAGATAATACGTAGGTTAGTTATTTGGTCGTGTTAATGGTATAATTACATAAAGGGCATTTTCCTATTCACGAACCTGTTGTCCATTGGCTGGAGGTATCATTAGGTAGTTTTGGACTAAACTTTCCAATTATTGAAATAATTATGAAAAGTTAAATATCACAGTTTTGATCCAGATAGTGAACATTTTTGTTTTCGCTTCAAAATATCTTTTGAGTGAATGAATTTGGGTAATTTTAGATTATACACGAATGCAGTCATCCCTCATGAACATGTACACCAAATATAAACTATACACGGTTTTCTTTTCTGGAAAAAGATACAGGCTTCCAGACTAGTCCGGGTAAAGAAAAATTTCTGCCTTGATTGGCAGAAACGTTTTTTAAATGCTGCTTTAGATGGCAAACGTTCAGAGTATGGCTAACAATTTGACAGAAATATGAAATCGCTCTTTCATTGATTTCCTCCGTTTTTACATTCTTCTATATGTAGTTGAAGAGGCTAGCTACCATTTGTTACATTTACTTTGAATTTAGCTCTAACTTACTATTGTTGTGGTACTGTTACATGTAGTTCTAAACACAATGACAGGTACAGTCACATGTTTTGCTGTTAGAATATATTGTGCGACATTAGAATTAGATCATCAGTGATGTTATCTATATATTGTCAAATAGTACCAAGAAAGTCACTAGATAAACTTAATGATATTATAATTCCAGTCAAGTTTTCCCTTAAATTATTTTCTTAACTTATGCAGGTTGTTGTTGTTTGTGACAGAGCAATTATTTGAATGCATTAACTTCATTTATGTACCTGCTGTTTACGATCTCTTCTTAAAGCACAACTATTGCTGTTAACAGACTTTTTAGTAGAATGCAAACAGTTTAGTTTTAATTGTTTCCTGTTAACAAAGTTCTCTTTGATAACTAGCAAGGAAAAGTCTTTATTAACAAGATTTAATTGTTAGAACCTAAATACAGTAAAAAAACAGAGTAGCTTTTGTCATTTTGTTTTATTTTGATAATATTGTATTTTGACTGTATACAGCTCAGATTTTGTAAGTGTAAGGGAGCTGACTGTTAACATGAGTTATACCCATTTTGTGAGGAGTTATGTCTCTTTGTATTGAATAATATTTGAATATAAGTGACTTACTTTTGCAGAAGTTTACAGAGAAGACAATTAAAATCAACCAGAAACCAAACAATGATAAGGGTTTTGGATTCTTCCTGGTTGGAGGGTGTGAAAAGAGACAGCCTGTCACAGTACAGAGGGTTTCTCTGGGTATGTAAAACGTCTGGATTTCATCAAGAAAATTTTGAATATCAGTCAGTGTTTCTGGATTGGATATTTTTGTACTTTTGATAGTCATAAACTTAATATGTTTCATAGTGTGCGCATGTGACTCAATAGGAGAATCTGATTGTGTATGTAACAGCAATTTTGATTGGTTTATATTTGTTCAGCACTTATATTACTTGTATTCAGGAAGCGAAACAAGCGAGAATGACGATGTCTTTATAGATGATTCGGAGAGTAAGTCTAGAAATAACATTCCTCTATGACTCCTTAACATTTCAACAATCCACCTGACAGCTGTTGTTGTCACTGTGACAGCTGTTGCCACAGAAACCACCAATCCACCTCTAGTTAACATTAAAATCCTTTAGTTTAGAAATTTTAAAATGATTAGTATTTTCAACAAATGCCGTTTTTAGCTTGACTATTTAAAGAATAGGTAGAGCTATTGGACTCACCCATGCATCAGTGTCTGCGCCGGTAACACCGGTGTTGACATCCCGACTTGGTTAAGTTTTTGTATGTAAGCTAGTACCTCAGTAACCACTTGTGAGAATGGATTGAAACTTCACACACATATTCACTGTGATAAACTGACTGATATTACACAGGTTCCATAACTCTATTTTGCTTTTGTACAAAATTTTATCCCTTTTCCGACTTAGAAATTTTTGGTTAAGGTTTTGTATGTAAGCTGGAATCTCCCGTACCCACTAATGGGAATGGATTGAAACTTAACACACTTGTTCACTGTTATGATTGGACATGCACTGTGCAGATTCCATAACTCTACTTTGCATTTTTACAAAATTATGCCCCTTTTTCGACATAGCAGTTTTTGGTTAAAATTTTGTGGTAATAGCAGTTTTTGGTTAAAATTCGGTATATAAGCTGGTATCTCAGTACCCATTAATGGGAATTGATTGAAACTTCACACACTTATTCACTGTGATAAACTGTCTTACATTGCACAGGTTCCATAACTCTATTTTGCTTTTTTACAAAAGTATGCCCCAAAGTATGCCCCTTTTCCGACTTAGACATTTTAGAAATGGATTGAAACTTCACACACTTGTCCACTGTCTTGAGCTGATAAGCACTGTGCATGTTCCATAACCCTGTTCTGCATTTTTTTTTTCAAAATTATGCCCCTTTTTCAACTTTTACATTCATTCAATTGACAAGGCTGTTGAATAGTCAAGCGTTGCTGTCCTCCAACAGCTCTTGTTTTTTCTCTGCTAATATTTGATTTTTTTGGCACAATTGACACTTTTTTCTTCAGTTTTGTTTTTTTCTAAACTTCAGATTTTTTCACTTGACCATCAGCAACATTTCTAACAAACATTCTCTCTTATCAGACATCTCTGGGGTAACTTGTTTTCAGTTTTATCATATTTGGCACAAAATATACTTAGTCTCATCATTACTGAAAATATCTAAGCTGATAACCTGTCTGAAAGTTGCCAAAATTAATGACCATTTGAAAATATCAGGGATTTTCTTTATTCTAATTTTTTGCTGAAAAAAATCACATGGAGAAAGAAATTACTTACCTTTTTTTTTGTATTTAAAAAAGTGACCAAAAAATGGCACGCAAGATTTTTACAGGGACCCCATACTGGTACTTTATAACATAATCTGTATAAATACTGGAGCCAGTAATCAGTCAGAAAATTGCTAAGTTATCATTTGATAATGTCTTTGACTTCCGTTTTTTAGCTCGACTATTCTTCAAATAGTCTGAGCTATTGTACTCACCCTGGAGTCGGGGTCGGCGTCAGCATCACACCTTGGTTAAATCATTTAAAGGCATATAGCTTTGAAACCTATTTTTTCTGTTTCTAGGTCTAGAAAATCCTGGTTCAAGTTTTGCATGCAAGTTGCTATCTCCAAAACTAATGCAGATATTGAATTGAAACTTAATATGTGTCTTGAGGTTATAAAACTAGGTGATAGCATCATGTCCCATAACTCTGACATGCATTTTGGCCAAATTTTTACCCCTTTCGGACTTAGAAAATCCAGGTTAACGTTTTGCATGTAAGTACATATAGCTATTATTTAAAAGCATTTAGCTTTGAAACTTGTTTTTTTTTCTTTTTCTAGGTCAATAACCAACCTCACAGGATCTAGTCCCATAACTCTGGCATGTATTCTGGGCAAATTATGTCCCCCAGTATTTGGACTTAGAAATCCTGGTTAATGCTTTGCGTGCAACTTGCTATCTCAAAAACTAATGTAAATATTGAATTGAAAGTTCACACATTTCTTTGGGTTCATAAAACTAGGTGATAGCACCAGGTTTCATAACTCTGACATGTATTTTGCAAAATTATGTCCCATTTTGAACTTAAGAACTTCTGGTTTAAGTTTTGCATGCAAGTTACTATCTCCAAAACTAATGCAGATACTGGAGTGGTAGTATTCCTGCTTCTGGGACAACAGTGTGAATAGTCAAGCATTGACTGTCCTATGGGTAGCTCTTGTAAAGAAAAAAATGAATAATTTAGCTTTTTCAAATATACTAAAAAGTAAGCAGAACAGACATACAAGATTTTCGAAGAACAATAATGCTGTTTCATTAAACTAAAATCAGAATGAACTGTTGTTTTAAAATCAAGTATTAAACATCATGATTGAAGTTGTTTGGACAATACTACCATGAGTACTTTATGCCACATTTGAAGGATTATTGTGTCTGCTGGATTTACAGGTAGTGCTGCTGATGTATGTGAAGTTGAGGCAAACGATGAACTCCTCTCTGTAAATGGTAGAGATGTTACGTCCTTGACCTTGGCCCAGGTACAGGGCATGGTGGATCACAGTGTGAAAAGAGGGCAGATTGAACTAAGAATCAAGAGATATATACAAGAAGGTAAGTAGATAACTGTTTCACAGGGGACAGAAGTCAGATTATTCATAAACAAAATAACTCTTGCAGATATAAGTGAGGGGTATTTATAAAGAGGGCAGTTCAGACTGGTGTGCAAGGGACAGAACTCTGAATAACTTTTACTTTTACAGTCCAGCTTAATCATCTTTATCTCTAGGATGTACCTTTATTACCTAGATCTGCCATTCTGTTATTTGGTAGTGGAGTAATCCAGAACCTGTCACTTATTGTTTATTTAGGATGAAATATTTACCTGTTACTTCGTTTTGATAGACACTTGACATATGAGAGGCTGATTAATAACAACAACAATGAAACAACAGTGACAGGTGTGTTATGTCTATAGAGAAGATAATACAGTAGCATATTCATCTTACTTGTTTCCATAATCTTCTTTCATGTATTAATAAACAGTTAGTGTTTATAGGTTAATTAAGGTGTTGAATATGTCACATTTCAGCAGCTTGCATACATCAGCAGCTCAGGTACACACTGTTCATTTTTGCCTATCATAACAACACCTGGAGTCCACAGAATGATTTTATACTCGTGAATATTTCATTATTCAATGCGTCAAAGTTGATTTGCAATATCAAAAGGGACCACACACTGCAGGAATTCAAACCTGCCATAATTTTAATGTTCCTATTGCTTTCTGAACTTAATAAGTACAGATTGCTTGGTACAGAGTAAGGCAAAACTGAAAGTGTAAACAACAGCGCAAAGCAAGGCAACACAAAAAGTAATAACAAAATAAGGCAATTCAGAAAATAAACAATAACACAAAGTAAGGCAACACAGAAAGTAAACAATACACAAAGTAGGAGTACAACAATAGGCAACACAGAAAGTAACAAGACACAGTAAGGCAACACAGAAAAGTAAAACACAAAGTAAGGCAACAGAAAATGAAGTAAGGCAACACAGAAAGTAAACAATAACACGAAGTAAGGCAACACAGAAAGTAAACAATGACACGAAGTAAGGCAACACAGAAAGTAAACAATGACACGAAGTAAGGCAACACAGAAAGTAAACAATGACACGAAGTAAGGCAACACAGAAAGTAAACAATGACACGAAGTAAGACAACACAGAAAGAAACAATGACACAAAGTCAGGCAACACAGAAAGTAAACAATAACACAAAGTAAGGCAACACAGAAAGCAAACAATAACACAAAGTAAGGCAACACAGAAAGCAAACAATAACACAAAGTAAGGCAACACAGAAAGCAAACAATAACACAAAGTAAGGCAACACAGAAAGCAAACAATAACACAAAGTAAGGCAACACAGAAAACAAACACTTACACAAAGGCAACACAGAAAACAAACACATGAAGGCAACACAGAAAGCAAACAATAACACAGAGTAAGGCAACACAGAAAACAAACACTAACATGAAGGCAACACAGAAAGTAAACAATAACAGAGAGTAAGGCAACACAGAAAACAAACACTAACATGAAGGTAACACAGAAAACAAACACTGACATGAAGGCAACACAGAAAACAAACACTAACACAAAGGCAACACAGAAAACAAACACTAACACAAAGGCAACACAGAAAACAAACACTGACACGAAGGCAAACAATGACATGAAGTAAGGCAACACAGAAAGCAAACAATGACATAAAGTAAGGCAACATAGAAAGCAAACTATAACACAAAGTAAGAAAACACAGAAAGCAAACAATAAAACAGTGATTGACAAATTACAGTGATTAGTTTTAGAGCTACATTTTCATTTACAAAGTCTTAGCTAAATTCAGACATTTCTATGCTAACAGCTATTCCCTGATTGGCTCTGGATTGTAATTGCTTGGAAGGAAAAATGTCCATCATGGAACAATCAATATATAATTTATCTGAGAAGGTATTTGTCATTGAACATCATACCTTGATTCCTATACAAGATCAAACTTGATCTGGCATTGACCTGTGTCCTACCTTAATGAACTGCCATACTTCATATAAGCCATCTGCTATCATATTGTCAGATTTGCAATGTTCTGCTAATCAAAACATGGAGCCTTGCACATTTTTGGCCATCATGTAACCAACAAACACATTCAGTTAATTGCATTTCATATGTTAAATATTTATACCATCTAAAACTTGTGTTGATGTAAATACAGAGAGATGAGTCCTTAACTATCAGGAGATTTTGAAAGCTTATAGGATTTTGTTAGACATAGAACTTTGACATAAAGAGGATTTTATATGTTTGATAGATTGTTGGATGATCTTCACTGGAATGTCAAGTTCTACTACACTGGCTTTTATACTAAATTGATTGAACTTATTAGGCCTTCCCTGTTTCAATATTTACAAGGAGGAAATTGTGCCACAAAATTTGATATGATTGTAAATAAAAATAATTGTCAATGAATAACTTGTTTAATATTATATATAGCTTTTAAGATGGTGATTGTCTGATGAGTAAGACATTAATCTACTAAAAAAAGTGTAACAAATAAAGATAATGGTACCTGGAGGGTCAAGACTGCCTGTCTCATTTATCAGTGGTCAAGACTATCAGCAGTCAAGACAGACTTTCTAAAAACTGAATGAAATTATGGCATTAGACTGAAAAAAGAAAAATCAACAGATGTCATGATGACATCCAAAACTGTCTAAATATTTCCCACATATTTGATATAATAGGTGTAAATTTACTGTAAATTTATATCAGTTTTACTCAAATTTCCCTTATTAAATTACATTAAACTATATATTTAACATCTATTCAGACTTTCAATGAATAGGCGAGACTGTATTGAAATTTATTAGGATCTTCAGTTATGAAATTAGAAAAGATTCCATTTCATTTATTCATAAAATATTTTATAGTCTTCATTATAAGGTTTCATTTCTGTATTAACTCCCATCTAAAAAAAAATTTCATTTTAATAAAAAAAAAGTTAGGCCTATAATTGATTTATTGTTGCTACAACATTTTGTCTATAAATAAGAGAAAAACAAGGTGGTTCTTGTCTCGTGAGCTTTATTTTATGGTAAACAAACTGATAATTTTTTATAAGAAAGAAAGTGGAGATAGATAGGTTTGGGAATATAAAACCAGTGTTATCTAGTAAGTAGGGATACCTGACATTCCTGTGTTACCTGGCTCTATTGTTCTTACCCACAGAGTAATCAGGAACCAGTAATCAGGAACTGGTCAATAGTGCGCTTGATTGGAAATATTGGCTCATTCAGTGAAGAACATTGATTATTTATAATGACCAGAGTGAAATTTATTGAGATTTTCATCAAAAGGAATTTTATCTGATTACAAAATTTTAAATGAATTACTCAATTAATTCAAGTAAATAGTGCCATTGGGAATTGTAAAATTTAATTATAGAACATGGTAAATTGCTGAAACAAAAAAAAATAAGTTGAAAAAAATATGTTTAAATATATTATTTTTTGATTAACTGAAATAAATTAAAATACACTTGTTAAAACATTACTTAATTAGAAAATATGAATTTAAGCAAGTAAAGTTGTAACAGAATATACAAGGATTAAGCTGAAAAAGGTGAGTGCATATGATAAATTAAAAAAAAAACTATCAGCATTGAGAAGTGAGAAGTATTATAAGAAATGGTAATAGTTAAACCAGATAATTAAATTCATTATGCATAGCAAACACAAGAAGATGTATTGTATGGTCCTAAACTATCGGGAACACTGTAATGTTAATAATGAGGTTGGTATGGGAGGGGTATGAAATGGCATAGAAAATATTGGAGAGGTATGAGAGGGTGAGGGGTATACAAGAGTATGGGAAAGGTATGAGAGGGTGTAGGAGGTGTATGAGAGGGCACAGGAAAATACTGGTTTGAGAAATATAGCAGGATGGGGGTATGACAGGAATACATGTAGGAGGATATGGGAGGGATTCAGAAGATATAGGAGGATGTGGGAGGGGTATGAGAAGGTGTAGGTGGGGTATGAGAAGGGATAGGAGAATGTAGGAGGGGTATGAGAAGGTGTAGGTGGGGTATGAGAAGGTAGAGGAGGATATATGGAAAGGGTATGGGAGGATATAGGTTGGGTACAAGCAACTATTACCGGGAGTGCTTTTTCCTGTCTCATAAAGTAAAGTGTCGCTGCTGGACTTGAAGATGCATTCAAGATTAAATTTGTTTTATGCAGTCATTCATGTTATTAATATAAGCCTCTTTGTGAAGAAAAGTACTTATTTAAAATATGTATTAGCATCTCTCCCTTGAAAATTATGTATAAGTTATAAACTATATTTCATATTAATGTATGCATGAAACATTTGATTGGTCAATAATAACTGCTTGAAGAAACACATATTAGTGACTTTGAAATTTATCAGGTTCAGCTTAATGTGATAATGATTATTAATTTTGCTTACAGAGGGTTATGATTCAATGGAAGAGAGTGCATTTACTGACAAGGCCAGTATAAACAACAACAACAAGACAGATCACTTAAATGAAACCAGCCACTATAAACCTGCACTACAGGTAATACATGTAAATATAATTAGAATCTAGTGTGAAGCATTCATTTCCTTGAACAAAAAAGTTGAATGCATTGATCATTTTCTCCAGTGCATCTGAAAAATACCCATTCTCCATCCCCCACCATTCCCCACCCCCATTAAATCCCCATCAAAGACATCCAAGTGGTTAAATCAGATGGTAAATCTGGGTGTCTCGCCCCTCAAATGAATCCCTGTTGCTACTCCTAGAATAAATCTCCATACCCCACCCCTGGGCTTTGTCATCATTCCCCACCATTTTGAAACCAGTGAAGTAGCACAGATACAATTTAATGGCGAAAACAAAAATTGTCTCAAACTGTCTTCAGGGTGGCCAACCTATGTGAAATTTGGATACATACACGCGTAGAAAATGTCTTGATCCAGGTAACATTTTGCTTATATTATCCTTTTAACTTGACAGTTTTTCATAAAGTGCATCAGTGACAGCAAAATGAGTGTGTTTCTCCGCACAAAGCATCTGCTATCAGTTCTCAGTACTTTGCTGAAACACTCGCCCAAGTGCTTTTCTTGGACTAACTGTGCAGAAAGCGTACACACAGTTGGGCAAAGTTTTTGATAAATACTGAGAACTGATTGCATACATTTGTGCAGAGGAAAGCAGTATTTTTTCTGTCTTCAACATTCTTTATCTTATGAAAAGCTGTCAGGTTTTAAGGAAAATACAGGCAAAATGCTACCTGAATCGGGACATTTTCTCAGTGTGTGTCACATACATGCTTTGGCCTCCCTGTATTTTGTATTGTGTAATTTTTCTTTCACCACCCTCCACCCAACTTAATATTACAACAATGCCTTCACACCACCACCTGCAAAATATACCCTTTTGTATGGAACAGAACATGCAGATTATGTTAAATATGGTAAATAACAATAGTTTAAATCATTTGATGCACACATGTCAACTATCTGTAAAGGTGTTTTGTTGATATACTCAGTATGTTGCCAAGCTTTGATTGATTTTCCGTGATCAAAAATATTTACCTTCAAATTACAATAGATACACAAACAGATGTCATCCTTGCTTAAGTTAACTGCAAATAAATAGATCTACTGATTTAGAAAACATATGGGTAGCTTAACAATGTAACTGAACATTTAAACCAGAATTATGTCGGGAAATTATCTTGTTACAGGTGGCAAAGATGTTGTGTACAATGTTTTATGTTACATATAGAATAGGTTAATATTCTCTTACAATTTGTGAATAGTATGTAGATTAATGGAATGTTCAGATTGAAATGGTGGAAATTTGATACTATTGTTTTTCCTTTTTTCAAAAGAAAATAATGATGAAGCTATTCCTGAGGATTATTTGAGCTGATTATTAATGTGTTTTATTAGCCGACAATATATGAAAATATAATACAAGAATATTGTCACATTTTTGTGCAAGTTCTTTTGGCATGGTAAGGTTAGTTTGTAATGTGATTCTGGAAATATGTGTTAAAAGTAGTTTGTATAAAATCAACGTATCAGTGGAATAGCAGCTGCCTTGGAATTTTTTCTGAGAAAATGAAAAAAAAAGGAAAAACAATTTTATTTTTTTTAAATTATTTGCTAGACCCCTGGTAAAGGTTCTGTGTCAGTGCTTATCATCTCTGGCTACTTCAATGCACAGCATTCTGTTTTTGTTATCTACCTAGTTTGAACTTTGTGTATTTGCTATCCATATGGGGACTGCAGTAGTGAGCAGTTTAAAGTTTGCCCCTCCCCGCTCCCCTTCCAACCCCCAATTGGAAATGTCAGATTTTTAATATCAGATGCTTAAGATAGACACATAACTTACTAGAAGTATGGAAAGTCAACAATTTATGATTTATTTCTTCATACAAAACTGATAAAACATTGAGTGACATTTTTTTTTGTACGAGGACTACTGCACATATACGGGCTAATGCCATGCAGCAAATTACATGGAATACTTTATATTGTATAATTCTAGATGTCAACAAGGACAGAGGAGAAGCCACGCTTGATGGATCAACTTATAGGAGAGCAACAAAGGGAGGCTAATAATAATGAGGTATGTACATGCTAGAGTTATATTCCCTGTTGCATGCACAACTCAAGGTGAAACATTTTATAACGAAGAAAGAATTAGCGAAACAGTGCGAGGATTTGAGGCTAACTTTAATCAAGATATTAAACTGAAGTTTAAACCTAAAGTGGAAAACCTAATTATAATGTGACATTGCAGTTAAATTCCTTTATTTGCCATCAGTGTTTGCCATCACATTTTATTTACCAGAAAGAATTTGCGGAAAAGTGTGAAGATCTGAGCCTAATTTTAATAAAGATATTAAACTGAAGTTTAAACCTAAAGTTGAAAACCTAATTATATAATGTGACATTGAGATTAAATTTCCTTATTTGCCATCACTATATCACGACAATACATACCTGCTTTTTACTTCAGAACACATTAACATGATCATTTTCTATTAAAGGTAATTTCCCTTGAAAGCATTTAAATAACACTTCATATGAAAATGCAGCCAAGTTTTCCTCTTATGTGGTGTATTTCACATGAGATGGTAAAATACATTTATTTAACTGCATGACTAATAGCAACTTGATGAATTTAGCAATGATATATGTTTGTTAATGGGCATTAATATTCCAGATGTATTTTAAACTCATTTCATCTTTGTTTAAATGGCATTCCTCATATAAATTACCGGGGGCCTCCGTGGCCGAGTGGTTAGAGTCGTTGACTTCAAACCATTTGCCCCTCATCGATGTGGGTTCGAAACCTCATTTGGGGCGTAGAATTCTTCACGTGAGGAAGCCATCCAGCTGGCTTACGGAAGGTCGGTGGTTCTACCCAGGTGCCCGCTCGTGATGAAATAGTGCACGGAGGGGCACCTGGGGTCTTCCTCCACCATTAAAGCTGGAAAGTCGCCATATGACCTAAAATTGTGTCGGTGCGACGTTAAACCCAACAAAATAAATAAATAAATCATATAAATTACCATGTTTTAATGCAATTGTTAAAATAAATTTCATTTGTGCAAAAAAAAAGAACATAGTAAAAATGAATCATTATCTAGGGAATAATTTCATGGATTTTGAAAACCAGACTTCAGTGGTGACGATGTTGTATTCTGTTTTTGCTCAATTTGGATTTGTCTGCATGTAATTAATCTAGAAATTCTGAAAATATAAAAAAAATAGTGCCCACATTGTTTTCTATGAAACACTGTCATCGTTCTTGCTTGCTGTTTTGATGTAATGGATTTATTTTGTGTGTATGCGTAAACTTTGGGAGATAATTTTTGCATCAACTGTTGAACAATTACTGTTGTTATAACTGTGAAGGATTTATACATTCAGAGAAACAAGAGAGCACCTAGTCCAGTAGCAGCAGAAAGTTTCACAGCAGACGTTAGAATTCTTGCCCAGTCTGCACCAGCGCAGCAGTCAACACCAGCGCAGCAGACGACACCAGTGAAGCAGACGCCAAGTCCAACTCAGGATATGAGTGCACCACAGGATGTCACACTGACAGAAGAGAGGTCCACCATCTCTGTGAGGAAATCCCCTGCAAGTACAACCCCTAAACCAGGTATACACTTTTGTACAGCAGCATTTTTACACATTTCTGCACCCAGAAGAAAACATACATCAAAGTTTTGTGATATATTTACTTATGCAAAAAGATGAAATATATTTTAAAGATTATAGGTGAGGTCATGTAATAGATAGTTAAAAAACTCCAAAAGAAGATATAATTTGGATTACCATTTGTGAAAAATTACTTACATAAATGAAAGTTCATGGTTGGGTGCAATATGAAACACATTTTTAAAGTGATTTATGATTTGTTTACTTCTCTGTGCTTGTTTATAAGCTTGGTTTTAATCAGATTTACTTCAGTTTGTTTAGATTCTGAAAATTACATTACAGTTTTTCTTTCTTTGATGTTACGATAATGCATTCTTCCTTTGATGTTACTGTAACCTTGACAGATTAACAAATTGAGATTTACTTTATTTGTAAAAGTAAGAAATTGTTACCATAAAAAGTTTCTATAAAAATTCATAATTATTATGTCTCCCACCACACAGTGGTGTGGGAGACATATTGATTTACTCCAGTCTGTCTGTCTGTCTGTCTGTCTGTCACAAAGCTTGTCCGCACTCTAAGTCGAACATTTCTCATCGGATTTTCACCAGACTTGAACAAAATGTGTTTGACCATAAGACCCCGGCCAAGTTCGATAACTAGCCAAATCCGCTTAGGCACTTTTGAATTATGGCCCTTGAATTACTGATTGGATCCATTTGTCTAGACCATCCAGGGAAACTAGTCATTTTTCATTGGGCAACACTGTCACAAAGCTTGTCCGCACTCTAAGTCGAACATTTCTCATTGGATCTTCACCAAACTTGATCAACATGTGTTTGACCATAAGACCTCGGCCAGGTGCAATAACTAGCCAAATCCGCTCAGGCACTATTGAATTTTGGCCCTTGAATTACTGATTGGATACATTCGTCTAGACCATCCAGAGAAACTAGTCATTTTTCATTGGACAGTTGTGGGAGACATGCGCTTTTCTCAAAAGCATATCTAGTTTTCTTCTGCTTTTTGTAGATGAGCCACCTGTTCAGATGCAATATTCAAGAACCCCTGTGAAACAAGACTCACCCCCACCTCCAACACCACCTAAAACAGAACTTCCACCGTTAGCCAAGTATACAGAAAGCCCAGGGGTGACCACTAGCGATGACTCCTCAGGATTTGGTCCACCAGCTGCTCTGTTGAGATGGCAACGCCCACGTGCTAAATCAGAGTACCAGAACCCATTTTCAATGTCGGCAGCGGAGAACCAGCCATCAGACAGAACAAAACGATTGAGTGCTACCTTACCTTTTAAATCGGATAACACATTTTCATTGGACAAAGATTATAGTAAGGATGATTCCATGATGGACAAAGTGTCTAGAGACTTTGTAGAGTCGGTGTCTGTGTCAAAACCAGTGGAATCAAAGCCAAATGCTTATCAGTTCAATGATGCCACACGTATTGAAGATTGGCAGAAGAAGCAGGACCTGCAGAGACTGGTAGGTGAAATCTGATTGGCTTAAAATTCAGTAGAATGCTACATATGAGTGGAAGTCATGCTTTTCCAACAAATCAAATACAGCTGCATTTCAGGTGTAATGATCTATACCTGTCCATGAAATATTTACATAATAATCATTCAGGTATCATTACACGGACATTCCTATTTCAGATTTTAAACAGTTCTTGGGAATTGTAATATGTATTATCTACACATGGCTGTATGTTATATATGCATAAGTAGTTTGCACAAAGATATTTTTGCATGAAGGAAATGTGTTTCTTGCTCTGATACCTTTTTCCCATGGAGAATTGACAGTTCACATGGTGTAACAGTACTAGACATATAATAGACACTGACAATCAATGTGTGATGCATGAGACATTGCATGGATATTCATGAGTTTGACAAATCCTCCAAAATAAGTATTGGTGTACAGGTAAGAATTTGACCAAAAATGCCATTGGATACACCAGTGTCTATTTTATGCCCACCCACTTAACACAATAGAGATCTGGATCACGGGGTTGTGTGTTCTATCCCCTGGTGGAGCATATGTTCTCCATGATGATTTGATAAAAGACATTGTACCCTCCACCTCTGATTCATATGGGGAAGTTGGCAGTTACTTGCGGAGGACAGGTTTGTACTGGTATAGTATCCGAAACACTGGATAGGATAACTGCCTGTCATTAAATAACTGAATTACTGTTGAAGAAGACATTAAACCCAAAAACAAACAAACAGAACCAGTGTTTTAACTTCATATTTATTTTTCTGATGATTGTCAGTGCTTAATAACACTACACATAACAAAATATTTCCAGTGTAGCAAACAACCACATAAATGTTGAACACATGCATGTATTGAATGATGTTGAATTTACTATGTTTTTGCATCTTTTCCTGTACTAGCCTGACCAGCATTCCAGTACCCCACCCATTGAACTTAACATACACCGAGAGGAGAATTTAACAGCACAGGTAAACAGCTTAATCAATTGCTTATATATTTATGTTGCTTGCAGTTTTCCTTTTAACTTTGCTTGTGAACATTTCTTGGTTTGCTTGTGATTTGCTTGCAGGTTATGGTGAGAAGAGTAGAATAGAGTAAACCAACCAACTTTTCATGTCTCCTTTGTGAAGAGCTGTTTGGGATATATTTTAATTACAGTATAGTATGTCTGTCTGGCCATGTTTGATAAACTCAAATTAAGATCCAAATTTGGTTGTGAGTTTCATCTCATGTTGGACTATTGACCTTATGCTGTTGCAAAAGCCAACATGTATAAGGTTGTGTCATGCCCACTTATACATGGATAGAAAAATTCTTGACATAAATGTATGACAAGTTGGTTGGTTTATAGGGATAAAAGTGTGATTCTGCAGATCTAGAAAAACTAACACATTTTACTTTGATTAACAGAATTCTGCTATGAGCAAGTATAACTCCAGTTTCCTTCTCATCACTTTTATGATGGTGCTATTTTATCAATATATTGTCAACGATAAGTGTAATTTTAATTGCATGGCAGCAAAAATGGTATAATTGTACAATTACAAATTCTTTTGTAATTTAAGTGATAGATACATATTTTTGCATAATGTGATAAAGAACATAACCACAAAAGTGATACATCCAGACCTTATGCTATTTTGTTCTTCTTAACTTCATTAATCTCATGGTAATTACACTAATAATGAAAATAGTAATGTAAAATTTTTATAGTTAATTATTTACAATTAACAGTTTTCTTTTGTAATAAATCAGCATCCGTGGTTAAGGTTACTTGCCCCTATCTGCTCTAGGCTCGAAACCTAGCCGGGGTTGTAGAATTATTGCTTATGAGGATGACAGACAACTGACTTATGGAAAGTTAGTGGTTTTAACATGGTGCCTGCTCATTCGCTATGCACCTAGGGTTTTTCTCCACCATCAAAAGCTGAAAAACTCCATAATTATGATCTAAACTGTGTTGGTGTGACTCTAAACTGAAATAAATAATAAAATATCTATTCTGATAACCCTTATCATGCTGGACATGACTGATTCTGCCTTTGCGACCAGTGTAGATCATGATCAGCCTGCACATCCATGCAGTCTGATCATGATCTGCACGGTTCGCTATTCAGACAGTATCTTTCAGGTAAGCACCTCTTTTAACAGTTAATGGTACTGTCCAAATTGAAAGATGAACTAGTTCATTATAGAAATTTAGCAGGATAAGGGTTAATGAATATATTTACCTTAATCTGATGAGCAAATGTCGGCATTAATTTTATTGTAATGAAACCAAACTCAGTTGATTCACTTATTCAGAAAATTTAAAAAGTGTAAATAAACAACATAGCTTCTATGGAGGATATTTGTAGGCATCAGTCAAGACAGTACACTTTTTTTCTGTTCTTTGCTGCAGCATTTCAGTTCTTTTATATTATTTTCCTGTTTTTAATTTTCTTTATTATCATGCCTCCCTTCAGCAGGTGGTATATTGTTTTGCTCATTGCCTGTTGGTCTGTCCATCTGTCTGTAGACTGTTTGGCTAGAGACCACTGGGGCCTACGGAGGTCAGACGTCATAGAATGATTGTCTTTGTTCAGTAAATGACCTCTGTTTTTGATGAGGGTTATAGGTCAAATGAGATTGAAACTGAAGACTGTTTCTCTTCATTAACTAAAGAACACTTTCCTACATTCATCAACTCTATAGCATGATTGCATGTGGTCAGTAGATGACCCCAGTCCTTTTGAGGATCAGTAGGTGAAAGGTCAAGGTCTCATAATCTGCCTATTAACTAAAGAGTCTGTGTTTACTGCTCTTTAACTTTATAAAATGATTGCCTGTGGTCAGCAGAAAACATATATTGTTTTAAGGTTCAAAGGTCAAGGTCATAGATATGTTAAAACTGAAAATGATTTCTGTTCAATATCTGGAGCACTTGTGCATATGGCTTTCAAATATAACTTAGAGAATAATTACCTGCATTGAGGAGATAACCCTATTCTTTTTGAGTTCAGTACCTCAAAGAACAGGCTCCCATTGAGATTGTAAATAGTTTCCATAGTTACTGTAGAATGCTTAGGTCTGTGGCCTTCAAACTTCATAGGATATTTGCCTGTAGTCAGAAGATGATCACTGTTGTTTTTGAGGGCATTAAGTCAAAGGTCAAAGTAACATTATACAAAATTACATATCTGGTTTCTCAAAGAGGCCATCATGGGGGCATATGTGTTGAACAAACAGCTCTTGTTTCAGGATAATTTTCATTTAGACATGTAGTGTCTGATTTTAGTTATAGAAAATTGATTGCAAATGTGGATGAAAAGACCACAATAGTGTTGTTTTAGTTTATGGGGAGCCACTCTGGTTTTGGAGGTATTGATGGACTTAACTGCAGGCTGTACTTGTCAAGATTTATATTATATGAGGAAGTATTAAAGTGTGAAAATTTAAGAAGAACAATAAAAACAGCACATTAACTTTTAGTCATTAACTTAGAAATACCTCCAGAATGAAGTGGTTGTTCCCCTGAGTTTTGCATGTTGTTGGCCTATACCTGTCTTGCTTCACCGTGTGGTGTGTCCCCTTTGCTTGCTGTGTGCATGTGATCACATACTTGTCTGTTCTTGTAGTCTGCCGCCCCTGCTCGGAAACAAGCGCAGGTTGATGCGCCTAACTTGATGGAAATAAATATACCCAATTACAGCGACCCGCCGCCGCTGTCACCACAGGTAAACTATGATAAGGTAGTATAAAGAATGTTTGTAGAAAACAAAATTGCTTATACTGTAGATATTGTTGTTTTGGGTTGCTTGTGTTTTATAAGTGGTCATGGTTCATTTACTTTGATTCTATAATTTTGAATATGTAAAATTAAGAAAATAATTATATTAATGTAAATACTGTTTTGTTTAGTTGTCCACATAGTTCTGGAAATAAAGCAGCAACAATATTAAAAGATTCATAATCTTGAAAAAATCAAACAAGACTGAGCAGAAAGTTTTTGTAGCTTGCCTATATTTGCATGCCTGTAATGTATACTCCTTCAGAAAGTATAGTTGCATAAAAAAACAATAAATAAACCAGTTATAACAACTTCTGTTTTTTTAAACATGAATGACAAACTGTATTTCTCTTGTGTATATAGGCAGCACTGTTTTAGAGAGTAATTTTGATTGTTGTTATTGTATAGGAAAAGTTTGAGCGGGATCAGCAGAGAATTCGTCAGCAATATGAGGAGGAAAAGAGAAGAGCCCGTGAAGCTGAAAAGCAGAAACAAGAGCAGGTAATATGGGCTAATCTCTGATTTATTGTGAAAACACTAAGTTTGCTGCCATCAGTTATATCTTTAATTGTGAAATAATTTTCCATGGAATGTTCAAACTTACAGCTTGTTTGTTTACATGGCAGTTTACTTTTTCCTATGTTCATTGTCTTAAGACAAACTTCATTCAGAAGTTAAAAGTAAGAATGTACTGAACTAAGTAAAAAACATATCTCTTGATTTGTTGGGCATTTAGATTAAATTGAATGTTTGATTTCTAAAAGGACAAATTTATATTTCAACAAGCAGGATGTATTCTTCATAATTATTTCTCATGTCCTAACAAAATAAGTAATCTTGTAGCTTTTACAGGATCACTAAGCTTTACTGATTAAAGTGGGTCAGAGTGTGGCTGTGTTCACTTACTTGGTCACATCTTTGTCTCAGTTGACAGCATGCAGCATATATTGTTCAAAGTTTTGTCTCTTAAATTTTATGTGTGTTATCAAATGACTTGTAGGAACAGCAAACATTGAATTCAGACAAGTTTCTTAGGGATATGGAGTCACAGATACTTCAGACAAAACATGAAGCAGCCAGTCAGAACCTGATTGACAATGAACCAATCAGAGCCACTGGCACACAGTCAGGTTACAACTCTCAGCCAATGACAATAAGGCTTCCAGCAAATTCTCAGGGAAGGCAACTTGTCATTGATCCAAGAAATCAAGAAGGCAAAAGGTAAAAAGTAAAAATCAGTATCAGATTTGAGCCGCACCATGAGAAAACCAACAAAGTGCACTTGCGACCAGCTTGGATCCAGACCAGCCTGCACATCAGGATCCATACTGTTCGCTTTCAAACCCTATTGCAATTAGAGAAACCGTTAGGGACCAGTATGGATCCTGACAAGACTGTGCAGATGCGCAGGCTGGTCTGGATCCATGCTGGTCGCAAATGCACTATGTTGGTTTTCTCATGGTGTGGCTCAATTTTGTTGTTATAATGCATATTGTGATATTTTCCACAGTCTTGCTTTTACATGAAGACAAATAGTTCTTCAGAACCATCTACATTCCTAGGATTCAAAAGAGGCAGTTCTTTATTTTGTTGTTACATGTATTTTGATTGTAGTCTACTTGATTGATGTATGTCATTTTCTGTCCTTGGAATGGCATGAATCTCATATCAAGGTGTTGAGGATCCCCAATTCAAATTACCCAAATGGTTGATATGAAACGAAATTACATTTGTAACCTGGTATCAGTAGGTAACTCCAGCCTGTTTTATTCTCAAATTACAAATCAATGAGTTATAATGCATATATATAGATCTGTTATCTTATATCAAGTGCATACCAAAGTTGTTGATTTTGAATTTGGGGTAAATTGAGATGGACTGTGATATATAGGCTAGAAGGTTGAATTTCCTTGATTTTATAATCATTACTTCAGATCTGCTCATGTACTAGTATTCCACAGATAATTCCAGTTAATCTCCTGCTTGAGATTGAATTGAGCTGTTGATTTGAGTTCTTGTTATAATCTCGATAAAATTTTTCATAGTCTGGAGAAAGTACCAGACCAAGAACTGAAAAGTTGTAAAAACAGTTACAGTTCTGATGTAACATTATATAATTTTTATGTTTTGTTACAGTGATAATATGTTACCAGAGTATAGTTTTAGAGTGGACCTTCCTAGGACAGATTCTGCTCCGCCACTACGCACTTTCAATCAGCCAGGTAAGACTAGTACACTTAGTTGGTAGGAAGATATACATGTGTATCTCATCTAAAATGATCAAGTTTGAAACACTTCTGCAAGGTGTGCTTTGGACTGTTAATCCAAACTTCTAATCATATTTCAATTGAAGATTCCAATTTTATTAATCTTTGTGCATTAATATTTTTAATTGAACATTTTTAATTGTTTGTGAAATTAGATGTTTCAGCTGAATATTTAATGTTTTAATAACCATAATCATAAAGCCAGCTTTTTAATGTTTGTTAATTCTGTAAGTCATTGGTCTACATCTATTCTACAGTACAGTATGATTAACATCAAAATATGTCTGAAACCTTTACAGAACTGAATCCTGAGGAGATACTGGCTAAGGAGAGAGAGAAAATCCGAGAGGAGGAGAAACGAAAGTTTGAGCAGGAACAACAAAGATGGAAGGAAGAAAAAGAAAGAGAACTGAGAGAGCAACAGGTAATCTTGTCCCAAGTTTACAACAACATGCAGCAGCATGGTCTTATCCTGTTGATTGCTTTGAATCATTTATGTGAAGTGTATTAAAGGAATACTCAGGTATTTTTAAAAGAAATAGATCTATGATGTTTTTATTCTGTTTTGATTGATAAATCCAAGAAAAAAGAGATTGTTTAGTCAAATTAAATCTTTCTGTAACAGTGCCTAAATGATTGTTAAATTGTGAAAACGTGCGAGAAATCATCCAGTCAAGAATCAGAACATCACACTAATTATGCTGTCCATGGTAAGAATAGTGGAAACTTACTTTTTCTAGTAATTCTCACAGGCATTTTTAGGCCATGTTAGTAAAACATGAAAACTGTGCACCAGCAGTGCCAAAGTAAGAAAAAGTAACTATTTTAACAAAGCATGTCAGTAAAATGTATGAAGTATAGTTTCCTGAATGATTTCAAGATTTACATTTTTCATTAGCAATTTTACCTGTGTATCCCTTTAACTGTTAACAGCTTTCTGTAACTATTTCAATGTAAGGATGATTCATTAATAAACATTTTTCAGCAGGTAGGGGACATTGTTCATGATGCATGTCTGTGTACTACTTTTTGGGTTCAGAAAGAAGAGTTTGTGTCTGTTGTTTTATTTTTTGCTGTAGAACATGCATGATGTCAAAACATTGTGCAATAGAATGTGACACAAGTAACAGTTAAGGGGCCAGGTCTGATTGTAGATATTTTACCTGATAAGAATTGGTTTTAGTTTACTTTACATAATGGTAATGCTGAAGTGGTTGAACAAGTTTAAAAGCTGTTCTATATATTGTTAGATTGATCACTTAGCATATATAACAGATTTAAAATGGATATTGAAATATTTCAGGAATTGATTGAACGAGAAAGAGAACAATTACAACGTGAACAAGAGAGAGTGGAGAGAGAGAAGGCCATGTTGGAACAGAAAGTGAGACAGGAGGAGAGCTATTCCTCACGCTATCAGCCGGTCAATAGTCACTTGCGAAGTTCAGCTGGAAGTTCAGGATCATCATTATCACAGTCTCCTAGATCTCCGCCCCCTGCTCTCGACCCAAAATATCGAGAAACACAGTCAAAAAAGGCTCCACCTCCAACTGCTCCAAAGCCTGATCGAGCATCCACAAAGGCTCGGCTGACACGAGAGGATTTGTTAGCAATGAATCGCAAAGCGACACCTTTAACTCGTCCAGATCCATCAGTGGAGACAACAGTTTCTGGTGATTCACACGATAACAGTTTATCTCCGGCCACACGGGAAGCTCCGTCAAAAGGAGAGTTGCATTCATTAAATGCTGTGCCAAAACCGAAATTCCACAGTTCAGCTGCTTGGATTAAGGATAGGGATGCTGAAAATAATACGCAAAGTGAAAAACCATTTGTGATAGGTAAAAGATCAGATCTTATTCATCAAAGAGACTATTCAAATCCATCTGACCACTGGTTGGTTCGTGAGGCTGAGAAACGTAGACTTGCAGAAAAGTCAGATTACGCAAATATAGAAAGTGTAACTGCTCATGCAGGACCAACCAAACCCAGTCAAAGTTCTCTAGTTAGTCGATTCAGGGGAGATATTGAACCCCCACCGAGAAGTAACAGATATTCATACCCATCTTCCTATAATTCTGATTCACGTCTTTCACCGACATCTAGACCGCTGTCAGCTACTGGATCTAGTTTAAACCAGTATAACCGCAGTCCAGAACAAACAGTTACACAATTCAGTGCAAAGACTTCACCTAGTACTTTTGCCAGTAACCCATCATTAACACAAACTTTACCACCAAACTTTAGTTTTAATGCAAATGTTCGGAATCAAGACAGCATGCCAACAAAGCCGCCAAGATCTTTGACCGATGACTCTGGTCCGGTGATAGCTGTCAGTGGTAAACAGAAGTGTTCTCACTGTGGAGAGGAACTAGGTACGTATTTACTGAATTAGGTTTATTATTACAATACAGATCTTTGTTGACATGACATGTTTTGAATTAGTTTAAGATAAGTACTGCCTTTAAGAACAAAATCAGTTAATGCTTGAATTTGTATGTAAATGTTTTTAACAGTTTAAAAATTTATGCTGTTGATTTATGATTAATAATTGAATACATTATATTATGGTGGTTTCTTTGTGCTAGTTGAAGCGTGACAATTGTCAGCAGTGCATGATAAACTCCTGCTATAATTCATGTTATACAGAAGTCATTCACACGTTTTCGGAAATGAAACCTGTTATTTTACATATAAATCAATGTTAGCTCACCAATAGCTGTTGTTACAATTTTGCCAAACTTTTAAATGAACCATTATTGACTTTTATTTCTCCGAAGTTGTACTGTTTATAGAAATATGCTTGATATTCTGATAAAGATTATATTGTATGAATTAAAATGGATTCATATTGTTATGGTTGCACTTGGTTACTTATGTCTAATGTCATAATTTCCGAGCTTTTATACTTTGATTTTCACAGTTGAAAACTTAAATCATCTTCAGTGTGATTTTCTAGAAGGTAGTTGATGTGTTACGTTGGTTTCCGTGTTATGTACCTTGTGTAAATACATATTTATACATACAGGTAGCGTTTATAAACACCCATAACTGAAATATAATGGTATTTATATATTATTGATAACACATGACAAAATCTGGATAGTTATGTAGTGTTCAGTCTTCAAAGCATAATATAAAACCAAAATATGATATTTTAGAGGGGAATTAACCCTTACCATGCTAAACAAGACTGATTCTGCCTTTGTGACCACTGGTGTAGATCATGATCAGCCTGCACATCTGTGCAGTTTGATTATGATCTGCACTGTTTGCCATTCAGTCAGTATTTTTTGGTATGCACACCTTTTAACAGTAAATGGTACTGTCCAAATTGAAAGATAGACAGTTCATTATTATAGAAATTTAGCAGGGTAAGGGTTAAAAGTGATTGTACAGAATTATTGAATGTTCTGTTAAGTAAATATAAGAATATGTATATATAAGTTCTGGATTCTACAAAACTGTCCTGAAATTGTTTGTACCTATATATCCAAAGAGCTAGGTAAACTTGCAGCAGTATTGTTGCGTTTCAAGAACAATACCTCATACAGGAGTGACATCTGTTTCAGCTACTGTAAGAGTTGTGAAACAGATAAACTCATTAATATTTAACATGTCAGCTACCAGCTTTATTGCATTATGAAGGCTGCTAGCTTTGTATATATAGTTGAGCTAACTTCGCTTTTCATTTATTGACAGGCTTTGGGAAATTACCATAGAGGCATACTATATTATGCTAGACTGTGTTATGTATCTGGTACCTTTTCGAGCCATCACTTGAAAGTCTTGTTCGAGTTTTTGCATAAATTTATGTTTATGCCCATAATTGGCTGTAAAACTCTGACAACTAAATTAATAAAAGAAACACATAAGTTCTAACAAGGATGATTACCTTTGTGATGGATATTTTTAGATTTAAAGGACTTTACGATAGCTCGAAATTTACCTTTTACGTAGCAAGGTCACAGTTATTATTGAATATAGCATGAGTTATTGCTAACAAAGCTATGATTCTGTTTGACAGGCTTCGGTGCGGCTATGGTGATTGAGTCCCTCAGTTTGTACTATCATGTACAGTGTTTCCGTTGCTGTGTATGCCGTATGCCGCTAGGTAACGGGTCCGAGGGCACGGACGTTAGAGTACGAGTCAACAAGTTACATTGTAGAAATTGTTACAGTAATGATGAAGGTAGTGTTATAGAATACTGGGGAGTATTCTGACAAGGGAGATAATTCAAGCCATGCCACTTGTTTCCAATGTATAGGTAACCAGTCAGAAATATAGAATGGTTTGATTAGCATGGTTTTCAAATTTTCAGTAAAATTATTTTAATTCATACTCCAAAAATGATATAATGCGGAGATGGTTTTATTATAAAAGTAGCATAAATTATGGTGTAGAAGGTAGTTTTTAGCATTTTTCAAAACATATATTTATAAATCCATATATAAATGATAGATTTTTTTTCAGTTTAGATCAATCTTTACTGAATCATTTTTGCATGGGCACTATTACTAATTAAAATTTTATATATAAAATGTCTGATAATATATCTATATACATGAAAGAATGATTGTTTGAAGGTTTGCATGGTGTATGCTGTGTGGCAGTAACAAGATGCAAAACCAGCTCATGTTTGAAATATGCTTTAGAACCCAGGATCAAAGGTTGTATTGAAATAGGAGTTTAGACAACATCATAAATAATAAATTATTTTTGAAATTGACTAATGGCAAAGGTTTAATTATTACAATGGTCTCTAAATTCAAGTTTGTATCATTGGAACCATGGTCCTAGATTGTAAAACTTGAGTCTTGAAACTAGTCTTCTAATGGAACTTTGCCATTGGTCAATTTCAAATTAAGATAGATAGAATCAGCCAGTCAGATGCTGGATTGAGATAGAATCGACCAATCAGATGCTGGAATTCCAAACTGGTTTCCAAACTCAGTTTTGGACCCAGCTTTAATTACAAAATCCCATTATTGAGAATTTCTAAATGATAAACACCAGAAAGTTTGAATTGAGCTTTTTACTAAGTTTACCTAACTTTTTTTGTGATTCTTTGTTATTTTTCAGGAAGTCGCTTTACTTGAATATTTTTGAAAGATCTTACCAACAAATTTTTACTATGCTATTTAACCGTATCCGGCATTTCTGACAAGTGATTTGCCATATTGTGCCTTAGTAAGAGGTTTAAAAGTAGTAAGAGTTGTCTGCCCATTTCCAAGCATAAGTTCAAAGTTTTCGAAGTAATTAGTACAAAGGTTAATACAGAACTGTCACAGGTCAAACAATTGATTTACCATTCTTTTCCTCAGTGAAAATGTCTGCAAATTTAATAACACCAGCATAAAAGGTACACCATACATGTTTTTATGATTCTGCCTTTACGAACAGTGTAGGTCGTGATCAGCCTGCACACATCAATGCAGTCTGATCAAGGTCTGCATTCATCGCCATTAGTCAGTATCTTTTTGGTAAGTACACCCTTTTGACAGTTAATGGTACTGTCCAAGATGGACAAGTTCATTATAGAAATAAGTAAAATTTAATAATTTCCTGTGATATGTATAATTATTAGGCTATATAGGCTATTACATTCTGTGGTTTTTGTACACTTTTTCTGAACTTACTCCACATTGTCTGGAACTTTTGGTACTTCGTTCTGAACTTTCCATACATTGTTCTGAAAATTCCGTACATTGTTCTGACATTTCAGTACATTGTTCTGAACTTTCCATACATTGTTCTGAACTATCTATTGTCTGGAAGTTTACATACATTGTTCTGAAATTTCTGTACATTGTTCTGAACTGTCCGTACATTGTTCTGAAAATTCCTTACATTGTTCTGAAACTTCAGTACATTGTTCTGAACTTTCCATACATTGTTCTGAACTTTCTGTACATTGTTCTGAACTTTCCATACATTGTTCTGAAATTTCTGTATATTGTTCTGACATTACCTGGAAAGTGTAGAGGCTTGTCAAGAGCTGAACACAAGACTGGAGAAAGTTTCTATCCTGCTAAGTTTGTATGACCTAGTGTGTTGGATTTAAGTTTGGTTTACCTTGCATTAGAAACTGATGGCATGGATTGAGTTTTATTTTCATCTGTAAAGTTCTGTTTGATTTGGATGATATTTTAGTATTGAGAATATATATTTATCATAATATAATTTATTGGTGTTTGGGTGCTGTATATTGCTAGCAGTGTTATAATATTACATTAACTAATCTTACATAACCAAAGATATTATAATCAAAAATATTTAATAAAATAGTAATAGCTAAATAAAAATTTATATCCAAATTTGTTTTTCGAAATAAGTAAATAGTTTTTACAGTATATTTTCTGTAGACTAAAAATTACACGAATATATATATTTCCTTGAATTTTAAAAGCAGGCCAAGGCCTTTACAGGTAATGATGACTTTTATTTAAGATTTTGAAATAAAGCTATATATTGTTATTTAATGATTTGTTTGTCTTTTTTCAGCTGGTTTAAAGTTCAGCAAAGTGTGATAATAAATTCCATAGCAGAAATAGATACCAGACTGTGTTTTAAATGCCAGACTTGTTTTTCTACATTACCCGGAACTATCCAAATTGTTGCATGATCCAAGTGCCACAAAAGACAATTTATATGTACATGAGGCATGTGGAAAAAAAAAAGAGAACATTTAGAGAAATACCTTTAACGTTGATTAGACAATATTACATATCAAAATAGCATTGGATATATTCATATAGCAATAACAGTGTTACTGTAGTAAGGAAATGTTAACATTATATTCATTCATGCATGTATGTTATAGACGACCGCTTTCCCATAATGTTCATTTATTGAATATATATTCTTTTAGGTAAAAAATGTTACAATGCAACTACTGTATAGATAATTGCAAGGTTAGTGAATTGTTGTATAATTTGTTACAAAGTTGATGATGAATGTTTACACATCCGAATATATCTTCACATTATTAACCACATTAACATTTAAAGCAATAATAAATCATGTTGATTTTTTTTTTCATGTGTCTTTTCTGCATTATTATTCAAGTAGACTTCTACATTATTTATGTATTTGCATCTGCAGAACAGAGGTTGATTTGAATCAATATTTAAGTAATTGAAAGAAGATATTCTCATTACTGTTTGATTAACAAATAGCAAATAGTTCGTTGTCTGAACTGGCACATGGTTACACTAGTTTTCCCTATTAAGGAGCACATTGAAAGAAATAAGCTAGTTGTTAACTCAATAACAGTTGAATTTTTCTGATGTTAAGAAAAAAATACATCATGTTGACTGTTTTTTTTCTTAAATATTGAACCTGTATAACATTGGTTTTAGTAGACTAGTGTACTACATGAGAACTAGTGTACTACACCTGAACTAGTGTACTACATTAGAACATTGTACTACACCTGATCTATGTACTATACTGATCTAGTGTACTACATGAGAACTAGGGTACTACACCTGATCTGTGTACTATACTGATCTAGTGTACTACATGAGAACTAGTGTACTGCACCTGATCTGTGTTCTATACTGATCTAGTGCACTACATGAGAACTAGTGTACTACACCTGAACTAGTGTACTACACCTGATCTGTGTACTATACTGATCTAGTGCACTACATGAGAACGAGTGTACTACACCTGATCTGTGTACTATACTGATCTAGTGTACTACATGAGAACAAGTGTACTACACCTGATCTATGTGCTATACTGATCTAGTGTACTACATGAGAACTAGTGTACTGCACCGGATCCAGTCTACAACACCAAAACTAGTGTACTACATCTGAACTAGTGTACTACATGCATCATATTTTGCAAAACATTGACTTGTTGTTGTTGTTCTCGACATTCCAGCATGACATTTATGGTTGTTACATTTTATGTATAAAATTCATCAAGTTGTAGACTTTAGTGCAATGAAGTATATGTGACAGAGAAAGTAAATATATTATACATATTGTTTTTATATACACAAATTATTTGTCATCAAATATGATTTGTAAACTTCTTGTATTTAAGTCAGCTTAAAATTGCTTCAGTGCTTTAATATGTTGCATATATGTAAAATGTTTTTGTTACTGCAGCTTGCATTTTTAGTGGCATTCTTTTGAGAGACCCTTTACAAAAAGTATACCAGTTCTTGTGGAATATATATTAAGCAATATTAAGTCAGCAAAAAGATTTTTCTGTACATATTCATACAGTTATTAGGCAAGATGTTTACCAATGAATACTCCAGATATCTGGACCTGCATTCGTTAAATCCAGTCTCCAAGTTACATTTTAAATTTCAGTCAAATATACCTTGTTATCATATTTTAGTAAAACAGCACAGATTACATGAAACTTTGCATATTACTGATACTTACAAGTTCAGGTTCTGCAAAGTTTCAGCAAAATAGACAAAACTAAAGTGAACTTTATCATTTGACTTTCTTCTGTCAATAATACCCTGATTTTATTTTATTTGTACTTGACTAAAAAGACGTCTTAAGTAAGCAGATTGCTTGGAAACAAGACTCTCAAGGACAACATGGTTCTCAGTGAATAACATATGGCTACTTTATTTAGCTGGCACTAAATAGTATGCTGAATATATTGTACTTTATAAAAGGTGAAATGACTACACTATATTATTATATACACTTGTAACCATGGATACAGAGTAGCTGTATAAAGATATGTATTCTATATGTTAAAAAGGCTCTATAAAGTGTATTGTGATATATCACCCACCCAGCCCCTAACTTTCGCCTCCCATTTGACATTGCTGTCTCTGTTTTTTTATTTGTGTGTCCCATGTTGAATGACGTGTTTTGTATATCTTTCAGTTTATACGTGTATGTATACAGTGTTTTTTTATTCCTATGTCCCATGATGAATGGTGTGTTTTGTATAACTTTCAGTTTATACATGTATGTATATGGTAGTTTTATGATATGTTTGAAATATGTTTGTTCATTTATTATATGATATGAAGTGATCACTGAGGCAATGTGCAATGTGTTTTGAGTAAAGAAAACATAAAGCTCTTACCTCGAAGGTGACAGTTTGATATAGAGGCTTGTATAGCTTCTTGCTTGCTTGCTTGCTTGCTTATAAATTGTTCAGTCACTTTGATCTACATTACAGGTTAACAAATGCATAAATCCTTTCAAGGAAATGAAACGTTCTATTGTTAAGATAGACTGAAATGTCATAGATTTAAAGTTAGTAACATAAAATTTTGAAAAAGAAGGTTGCATTTTACTTTTTTGCAGTTTTTTTTTTCCATTTAACAAGAACAAATTCTGTTTCCAAGAATTTATAATAATCAAACAGTAAAATGAGACAGCTGATATTTTATATTTCACATGTTTGATTGATTCTCCGAGTTTGTCTTGTAGGTTGTAAATGTGTTGCATCCTCATCTTATATCTGTGTATTAAGATGTTCTGGGAGTTCTTGAGTTATATCAGTACTTGACTTCTAAGTGAACTGATAAAAATGAAAGATATTTGAAATTACCAGATATATTTCACTGTGTCCGGAAAAATCATATACAGGTAGTATGATCTGTAATAATTGTGCCCAGACATTTTTGTCAACTCTTTTGTAAAATTTAATAGTAATTTACATATAAAGATATTGAATCATTTCATATACATTTCTATACTTGAGTAGTACAGAAGTAAAGGCAAGTCTGTATGTAATATTTCAGTACTTTTTTACTGTAGTAAAATCATTTCTAAAATTGACTGTTCCATCATTCAGTTTGGGCGGTACCAGTTATTTTTCGAAGGGGTGCTCACTGAAAAATTACTAACTGAATAGCGAACAGTGCAGACCATGATCAGCCTGCACAGACACAGACATCTTGGTCTGCACTGGTCGCAAAGGCAGAATCACTTGCCGCCAGCAGGCTGATCTTGGTCTGCACTGGTCGCAAAGGCAGAATCACTTGCCGCCAGCAGGCTGACCTTGGTCTGCACTGGTCGCAAAGGCAGAATCACTTGCCGCCAGCAGGCTGATCTTGGTCTGCACTGGTCACAAAGGCAGAATCACTTGCCGCCAGCAGGTTAAAGGTTCATCGAGTTGGCATAATGTTTCTGTGGTTTTGTCACGATTTCCAGGAATTAACAAACCCACAAATCCCACAAAAACTTTGAGCTCAGCAATGATTACACATTGTATTTTGAATGAATGGAGATTGTGTATAACATGTTTATATTTGGGCAAACACAAGATACAGGTCTCTGACATGATGTACCGTATTACATGTTTATAGAATGTTATATTGTTGACTGATTAATGCATGTTTTAATAGCAATATATTATGTCTTCGTTTTTGTAAAATACATGTATATAATAATGCAGAATATTTATGTTATAAACAGATAAAACATTCTATTTAAATAATAATAAAGCTTGCTATTATAATAAATACTGTTTACTTGTGTTTTATATATCTTAAGTTTCAGAAATCTGTTCAAGCCAGCTAATTTAATGATATTTAAGGTATTGGGCCCGTAATAGAGTACCTCCTTTTTGAAGAGTATTCAATTCCTACCTTAAACCTACTTTGACTGCAATTTTCAGGGAGGGGGGGGGGGGGGGCGTAGGTTCAAGCCCCACTGGGACCAAATTTTATGCCCCCAGCATCTACTGATGTGGGAGGCATATAGTGATTGTCCTGTCCGTCCGTCCGTTCGTATGAGGTTAACCAAATGGGACCATTTCGTCTAGCGTCAATACCCCTAACTAGAATGACTTGATTCTAATGCAGATGTAACCTGTGACCATTCCTCATCTTCAAACATCACCTGACCTCAGTTTGACCTTGACCTTGAACTTGACCTCGTTTTGGACTTAGGTTGCTTTGTATCGACATGGATGCCAACAGGGGCATATATGGAAGGGGATATCCGCCATTTCACACATTATTGTAATTGGTATTTCAATATGCCAATTCCTTTCCAATGCTGGCAATTCATTTCCCATGTCACTTTTTAATAGTGCATTATCCATATTTGTATGTAAATTGTGATATTGTAATGATAACACGACCTTTATGTTGCAACCATTGAAAACTTATAACTTTTTTTATAATTCAGTCATAAGAATTAATATGTAGATATTTTAATAAAGATGAAGCATTTGATTTGCTTACTATGCCAATAATACGAAAACCATTGAGTTATAATTTATTCACTGGACTTTGTATGCAAATATTAAAATTATAATTAAGAAGTAATTTTGGTAACTTTCTCAGACATCATAAAACAAGGACCTGCTATATAAAATCCTTGATGAAATATTTGATTGGTCCTCATAAGAATGATTGCAAGTTAATACTATTGTTCTGCAAATATTTGTTAATCGGCTAAAACAAGATCAGATAGGGAATTTATGTTGCAATTTTGCCAAAAAAAATGAAGTTTTTCAAATCCTCATTTTTTCAGTCCATGTCATGGTCTAATATACCAGGGACCAAACACCAAAACCTTTTTGACTAGGGCTGTCTGCTATAAAATTTACACGGCAGCAATTATATGAGGGTAGCAGAGTCACGGACACTACAAACACTAGGCATAACAATGTGTAATTTATGGAAAACACTGAAGTAAAGATTCATTTTGACTGTAACTTGCTTAAACAACTACAATTTAGTAAGTTTCACTCGAAAACCACTCGATAGAAGACATCATTGTGTTAATATTTGCATAAGAAGTATGATTATAATAACACAAATTGTTTATTAAACTTTTCAAATTCTTTTATTTTAACAGAACAGCTGACAATGATAGGAAAACTACTTCAGTTCACTAACAGATGCTCAGGACTAAAAGTTTATGAGTTTTGAAAATAAATTGGTTCATTAAGACGTTTTAAAATGTCTACGGACACTACAAAACATGTTACATGATTTGATGATGATTCCAACAATGCTGTTGTAATATACAGAGAAAGTTCTGTAATGACTAACTAAAGTAAGGTTTACACAATCATAAAAATACAACTGATGTGAATGTTTCTTTTTTTATGGCTACATATTTCCAAAACCTGAGTCAAATTTTTTTTTCTCATGGTGTTTCTTAAGTAGAAAATGTATATCTAACCTCTATCCTGGCATAAAATGTATAAAGATTTTGCATAAAAAGCACAATCTTGTAGCCACAAACAAATGCTTAACATTTTAAACATTTTAAATATCATTAACTTGTCTTAAAGAATCACTGTTATAACATCTACGGACACTACAGAAATTCATACTGTGTCTAAACCTTAGTTTCACCATCATTTTAACCTTTTTGTTACAATTTAGTTTAGAAAATTGACTTTCAAACAGCCATACTCGAAAATAACAGTAGAAAAGTATTGAATTATTCACGGCAGCTGCCAATGTTCTTTTGTAATATTTCGATTCCAAGAAATCTTTCAAAGGGAATAGGACACGCACAAGCTCTTAAGTGTTGAATTAAAGAAATAAAACAAAACAATACAAATAATTAAACATGTTAATAATCAAAGTCAGAACAGACATTTAACGACAACAAGGCTAAGCGGTATGTGCGACATTCCACGTATAAACATCTAAGTAAATATCAATCAATCATGTTACAGATACATCTTAGCAAGGGTATGGCTACAAGAGCGAATATTGCTTCATCATTTGTCTCAATAGCTGGAAGCCCCACAGTAGATGATTGTTCTTTAACTGAAATTGAATAAAGTCGACTAAACCCATAATATCATAAACCATAGATATCAGAAATTTTCATTGCATTTACAAAACTAACGTGCATGGTCAATTTCGCTTTCATGTATAAATTACGTATCTGAAACACCGTACAATACAAGGGAGACAACTCCGAAAGTGTTTGCGTTTTTCCAAAGAAAACATGGTTTATCTACCGTTACTTGTTAGGGTGTTTGTTTTTAAGATAAACGCTAGTCATTTTCTAAGAATACTGTCCAGGAAATAGTCCGCTCGCGATATAGTCATGTAGGACATATACTTTTGGAGAATCCTATAAACATCCGGAATAAATCCAGTATACTGTTCATCATGGTTCATAAAGGACATTAATTACTGACAAACACCTTCTTCGCTACGCAGGTCGGTGAGAGTCGACACAGCTGGTCCAAAAATTGTAGCTTCTTTAACTCAACGATATTTTCAATGGATCCCATGTTTAACGCACACAATGTAAAGTCTGTGTTTGTGTTACTTTAATGATTGGACGTGTCTTATTTACAAAATCTGTGAGCTATTTCCAAATGATCAAACTAAGAATAGTTTTTCCACACGTACTTGATACCCGAGTAAAGGCAAAGAAGTGTTTTGTCCCGACATTGGCGGAAAGCATTTCCTCCGCGTTGCAAAAATCAACGCCTCCAATCACCCTGACAGACATATTCTGTTAGGCCTTCACCAACCGGGACTTTTCTACCGGGGGACGTTCCCTGTTAGAGTTCTGCATATGCCTGGGCGGTGCCAGTACGGTCGCCGGAGGGTTCGGAACAGAATCTATACTGTCACCGCCCAAGAGCCATCCGGGTCCCTTCCGGTAGTCAAACGATGTTCTGGTCATAAGCAACTATCCGGTCGCAGTTGAATTATATCATTCATAGAGTTCTTCCCTAAACTCTTCCCAGGTGTCACGGTATAGGACTTGAATATCAAAACGGGGAGAAAATATGTAGGCGGCCGTGTAGCTCATTCGGTAGAGCATCGGAGCAGTCCCGGTCTGGCTGCACATTTTTCTCACCGTGTAATATTTCGCACCCAACGTGGGAATGTGACGGCATTAGCCTACACTGGTTAGTCTCCGACGCCAATAATTGCTTTTATTACATGACTGTATTCTATTGTTTCTCTGATTGGCTGAAAACGGTTTGAAAAGTAATGAGTACATATCATATCAACTTATCTTGGGTTATAAATAGTACGAAAATAAAAATAGATCGAAGCAGGTGCTTGGAAAACCAATATCAACCTGATTTGGTCTAAATTTATTCCTTATTTCTTTATTAAAGTTACAGTTGTAATAACAAGACTAACTTTACATTTATTCATGTAATAAAACAATTATTGACTTTTTCATAGGTTGATATCAAGATTTATCAACCCTCAAAAAGTTATAGTTACCTCGCCTTCGGCTCGGTGAATATAACTCTTTTCGGGTTGATAAATCCTGATATCAACCTATGAAAAAGTCGATAATTGTATAATATATCATGTACTCGCTGAAATTCGAGGACGAATTTCAAAATTGTGGGGGAATATGTCACGGTATATAACTTGAATATTAAAAGTGGGAGAAAATGTGTAGGCGGCCGGGTAACTCAATTAATAAAGCATCGGTACCGAGGTCCCGGGTTCGGCAGTCCGCCATTTGCGACTGTGGTTTAACATAGCTTGATTACATAACAATGCACTATATGGACAAGATTACTTGCAGAGCGGACGCAGTGGCAAATGGTAACACTGTCTGACTACGAAACCTGGGGTCTAGAGTTCAAGCTCCACTCCTCCAACTACAAATTTCTAGCCAGTGATTGGGATAAGAGTCACGTGTGCTTTACATCTGACACGCTAAAGAACCAGGGAAGCTTCTGGAATTGGAGCGTCTTCTGTATCTTTCACTATCCTCCCACGTCTTCTGGAGGAATCGCCCATACGGGTTATCGGTGGCGACTATAAATAAGCTTACTTACGAACAAACAAGATTACTTAGAATGTACCGACCTAAGACAACTGCGGCGTTCCATAGTGTGAAATTATACATTGTCCATCGTCTTGCCATACCTATGAAGGTATGATTGACAAGGAAATATTTTCAACCCGTGTAATCGAAAATTGTGTTCAACATCTGTATTTTGTGACCCTTCATGCGCGGATCCAGCCAGTTTTCTCAGAGGGGGTCCGATCGATCGACCCATACTATGACAAACATGTCACCGCCGCACCCGTCCGCGCCGACCTGTCTTAACAAATCGATTATTTGTTAGCCGCTTACAGTACATGGTTGTCAATAATATTTTTTTTAACAGGCTACAATAGAAAAGAAGCTGACCAGGAAGGGGGGTCAGCGCTTCATTTCCTGCATTCTGGAGCATTTTAGGAGCATTAAGAACACTTTTTTTCCCACTGCAATTCTACATTAAATATACCCCTTATGTTCCCATTTTTATGAGCTCACCTGTTAAATTTGGAAAAAATGATAAAATTAGGTTTCCTTTAAGGTAAAATTCTTTGTGTCTTTGAGATTGTATGAAGCAGCAGCCACATACACTTTGAATGCGGTCCTAATGATGCCTTTTGAAAAAAAACATCATTTTCTTTCCCTTCTTCTCTCTCTTTCCTATTTTTAGGACCCCCCCCCCCCCCCCCCCCCCCCCCCCCCCCCCACGTCTATATCCGCGCATGCCCTTTAAAATGTAAAAGATTTTTATGACCACATGTTTCGATTTCACATCGTTCTTAATTTATTTTCATAAACAAATACATTGATTCAGTAATTGTTGCCTAAGTAGGTGTGTATGTTAAATTATGTGTAAGGTGTGTAACAATAACCGGTTATGCCACCTTACTTTGACATATTCATTGGGTGCATTGTAATAAAGGATTAATGGCTATTGTTGCAATGTATACATTCTTCCAACACCCGTAAATTGCGTGCAAAATGTCGTATTCACCTACATGTATCTGTTCCGCGAATTATGTTTGATCCGCGTGTCTACACTCTACGAACATCTGCATTACCCTGCTTCTTCTTGCACTATTTTTGCATTTAAGTAAGATTTAGAACATTTGAGCCGCACAATGAGAGATCTGCGACCAGCATGGTCGCTGACGGTTTCTCTAATTGAAAGCGAACAGCATCTGGATCCGTGCTGGTCGCAAATGAAGTATGTTGGTTTTCTCATGATGCGGCTCATTTATGCTTTAATCAGGAGTTCATTTTCCTTGACTTACCAATATAGTTTCGCAAGCTCTTTTATGCAAAGTTCAACAGACATCGTATTTTCCCTGTATCATATTATATTCAATCTGTTCCTGAGCAAACAATTTTGACTGTTAACTGGCACGTAAATACAATGTGTTTGTTTATCTATTCGTTTTTTTTTTTCACGCTAACTTGTATATATTGACAATCTTCTAGTACTTTCTGGGAAGAAGATACACTTTATATCATAGTTCAAGGTACTTTGATCTATGAAAATAATCTGCAACTGTAAAGACCCTCATTTAAAAAAAAAAAACTGCGATAGAAGTCTGACGATTGGGTGCGCACAACAATAAAGTAAATGCCGATAATGGAAATATAGAATGTCAAAAATGAAATGCCATGCCTTGGCGCGAAAAAAATAATGGCGGATTCAAGTAGTGACAGTCCTCTGTTGTTGTTTTTGTTTTTCTCTGTAGAGCTATTTTTTCCTTATTTTCTTTGCAATGTTCTACATAAATCACTTGACGGATCTACGAATAACTTGTAGGTAGCATTTTTATAATGAAATAATTACATGACAGAATTTGTCATGGAAACTTAGACCATACAACAACACTACATATTGGGTCTCATTTTTAGCTGATTTTGCAGTTTGTTAGACTGAAAATATTTTTCTTGCATCGAACATGACACCCACTTTCTTTTTGATTTTTATTCAGCACTGACAATATTCTTAAAGAAAATATAAGTTACAGACATTTAAAAATGGGTCCTCCTGTGTGCTGCAGCTGTTGGAACTGAAGGATGTGATCTGCGCTGCGCTGCGAGCCAAGAGAATCAAAATCCATGACATCAACGACGGAGGACAAGATACATATAATACGTCAGTTAAGGTGTCTCTATAAAATTTAAACTTGACACTGCATAGGAAGAGTGATTGCTTTTTAGCTCATCTGACTTTTTGAAAAAAAAATGATGAGTTATTGTCATCACTTGATCGGCGTCGGCGTCGGTGTCGGCGTTGCCTTGTTAAGTTTTATGTTTAGGTCAGCTTTGCTCCTAAACTATCAAAGCTATTGCTTTGAGACTTGCAACACTTGTTCACCATCATAAGCTGACCCTGTACAGCAAGAAACAACTCCATCCTGCTTTTTGCAAAAATTATTGCCCCTTTTGGACTTAGAAAATCCGTTTTCTTGGTTGAGTATTATGTTTTAGTCAGCTTTTCTACTAAACTATCAAAGCTATTGCTTTAAAACTTGCAACAGTTTTTCACCATCATAAGCGGACGCTGTACATCAAAAACATAATTCTATCCTTCTTTTTGCAAGAATGATGGACATTTTTAGACTTAGAAAATCATGGGTAGGACAATATTTCTATTATACAAAAAAATCAGATGAGCGTCAGCACCCGCAAGGCGGTGCTCTTGTTATTGATGCAACAAAAAGACCCGTGGTCAAACACTGGTCAGCATCCAGGGTGCAGCCTGTAGATGTTATTTTTACTATGCGTTTTTTTTCTAATTCAACACTAAGACTGTTATTTTTTAGATGTTACCGACAGGCAAACCATAGCCAAGACCATATATGTTTATTCAAACATTCAGAGGCAGACTATTCTCTGAGGTCTTAAAAGTTTACCAAATAATTCCACGGCCTAACCTGATGAAATTTGTATTAGCGGCATACATAACTCACCTTAAAGTCTTAACAAATAGTTGGGCCTGAACTGGTATAAGTGAGAAAATCAAGTGTTCAATAAAACAAACGAGACCAAAACCACCTCACTAGGGACAAAAACGATCTAAAACAAACTTAGGAAACTGAATAAAACAAATGACATGGAAACATGATGTCATTTGTTTTATTCAGTTTCTTAAGTTGTCATGTCATATCTGGTCTGCGTTACGGTTAAAGTGTTATCATTGCGTAGCAGGTGGTGTCTAGTGAATTCATAAGATATATGCAGTGTAGCGCAAGGTGTTGATCACGTGACCTTTTCTATTGGTGAACTCGTGTTCATTCAGCAAGTAGCTGCAGAAAAGACGAAGGTGTGTCAATTTTTTAGCCATTGCAGGTACAAGGTCGAAGACAAAACGAAGAAAAGGAAAGGTAAATAAGTGAAATATGGCTAGGTCAATTAAGCAAAGCTTCAGTTTAACGGTGTTTAATGTTTAGAGTTTCTACTTTGTAAATTTGATGAGGTTTTTCAGGTAAATTTCATTTGCTCATCTCTTCCTGACAAAATGCCCGCCTTTGTTGTCAACCTAAGAAGTCTTATTGGTTTGCTAGACTTGGAACCAGTTTCCGGTATAATCCATTGTCATTTGCTAAGTCTGAATCAGGTAGTGCCAGACATTGTCCCAACCCGTGACCTGTCCACCCCAGTGTGGTATGGTTACCAGGCTGGTAACATTGACCGATCGGGCTTATGACACAAAAAGTAATATTTCTTGAAAAATATTAAGCATAACAAATGATACAAATTAGAATAAAAATAACTTGGTTGCCTTCTGTTTTGGTAGAATTATTTCCCCTTTTCAGATTTTTATGACGCATAATCTTTGAAGTCCAAAAAAACAATGTTCTAATGCTAAGTTTAAAACAAAAAAGTGTTAAATGGCTTTCTAATGCTCTAAATTATTGCGCTAGTACATGAATGTAAGCATTTTACTCTGCTTTCACTTACAACATTATAGAGAAATGTTAGTCCTAAAAAAATTGCTCATACATCTGCACTAGAAACAAAGTATTTACCCTAAATATATAGAATAAAGGTATTGGCGCACAAGTTTGGAGCACTAGAAAGCCATTGAACCCTTTACTGTTTTAAACATTGCATTAAAAAACATAATATTTTTGGACTTCAAAAATTATGCATCATAAAAATCTGAAAAAGGGAAGTAATTCTAACTAAACTGAAGGCAACAAAGTTATTTCTATCTTGATAATCATTATATGTAATGCTTAATAAATGGACCAAGTTTGAAAGAAATATCTCCATTAATTGTTGAGAAATATTACTTTTTGTGTCATAAGCCCGATCGGGCAATGTTACCAGCCTGGTTACCACTCATTGCAGAGCTTGTCCCAGTCGTTATTTTGATATGCATGGAATTATGCCTGTTTTAACTGTATTTTTCAAAGAATTAGTACTATTGTCCAAAGCCTCCTGTAAGCTGGTATCTCAGTTCCTACTAATTGGAATGGATTGAAACTTCACACACTTCCCAACTGTGATGATCTGACATGTATTATGTTAAATTTCCATAACTATACTCTGCATTTTTACAAAATTATTCTGCTGTTCAACTTTGCAAATTTTAATCGAGTTAGGTTTTGTATGTAAGCTGCTATATTTCATAACCCCAAGAATGGGAGTTGATTGAAATTTCTCATATCCTTTGCACAAGTTCAATAACTTTTCCATTGCATTTTTACAAATTATGCCCCTTGTTTGACAATGCAATATTTGGCTTAAATGAAAGCTAATATCTTGGTACCAACTGATGGGAATGAAGTGAAACTTCACACACTTGTCAACTATGATGATCTGACATGCTTTGCACAGGTTTCTATTGACTCTACTTTCCATTTTTAAAAGATATGCACCTTTTTAACACAGGCACAGGTCCAGTGATTTTTTGTTTCATATAAAATAATCCCTTTTTCACACAAATATAAGATCTACATTTTACATGTTAGTCAAATGAAAAAAAAAATTGCTGACAAGAAAACCAGTCACAGTATCATATACATTGACTGATACTGTGACCGGATTTTTTGTCGTCATTTCTTGTTGTACCCCCCGACAACAAAGTTGTAAGGGGGGTATACTGGTTTCAGGTTGTCTGTCTGTCTGTCTGTCTGTCTGTCCGTCTGGTCTTCTGTCCGTAGATACAATCTTGTGCGCACCATCTCTCCTTATCCCCTTGACAGAATTTAATGAAACTTCACACAAGTGTTCAGTACCAACAGTAGTTGTGCATGGGGCATGTTTGGTTCTTTTAGAAAAACAATTTGCAGAGTTATGGGACTTTGTTTTTTTGTTACTATACTATATACATAGACACAATCTTGTGCGCACCATCTCTCCTCATCCCCTTGACACAATTTAATGAAACTTCACACAAGTGATCAGTACCAACAGTAGTTGTGCATGGGGCATGTTAGGTTCTTTTAGAAAAAAAATTTGCAGAGTTATGGGACTTTGTTTTTTTTGTTACTATACTATATACATAGACACAATCTTGTGCACACCATCTCTCCTCATCCCCTTGACACAATTTAATGAAACTTCACACAAGTGATCAGTAACAACAGTGGTTGTGCATGGGGCATGTTAGGTTCTTTCAGAAAAAAAATTGGCAGAGTTATGGGACTTTGTTTTTTTGTTACTATACTATATATATAGACACAATCTTGTGCGCACCATCTCTCCTCATCCCCTTGACACAATTTAATGAAACTTCACACAAGTGATCAGTAACAACAGTGGTTGTGCATGGGGCATGTTAGGTTCTTTCAGCGACAAAAATTGCAGAATTATGGGACTTTGTTTCTTGTTAACATACTATGTACATACAGTCTGCATATGCAATCTTGTGCGTGCCTAATCTACCAAACCCTTGCACACAATTTAATGAAACTTCACACAAGTGATCAGTACCAACCCTAGTTGTGCATGGTGCATGTTACATTCTTTTAGATAAATATTCTGCATAGTTATGGGACTTTGTTTTTTGTTACTATACTGTTTACATACAGTCTATATACACACAGTCCACATAATTATGCAGTCTTTTGTGTGTCAAATTGCAAAGTACTTTGTCAGTGCATGAGGGGGGTACATTCATCACCTTTAGTGATAGCTCTAGTTTTTATTTGACCAACAAATAAAAAGTATATTTGTGTGAAAAAGGGATTTTTTTTATATAAAACAAAAAATCACTGGACCAGTGCCTTTTTTATATGCCCGAAGGGACGTATTATGTTATGACGCTGGTGTGCGTCTGTCCGTTAGCAATTTCGTGTCCGCTCTGTAACTCTTGAACCCCTTGAAGGATTTCAAGGAAACTTTACACAATTGTTCACCACACCGAGACGATGTGCAGAGCGCATGTTCCGGATGACTTGCTTCAAGGTCAAGGTCACACTTAGGAGTCAAAGGTCATATCAGTTTGTTTCGTGTCCGCTCTGTAACTCTTGAACCCCTTGAAGGATTTCAAAGAAACTTGACACAAATGTTCACCACACCAAGACGATGTGCAGAGCGCATGTTCCGGATGACTTGCTTCAAGGTCAAGGTCACACTTAGGGGTCAAAAGTCATATCAGTTTGTTTCGTGTCCGCTATGTAACTCTTGAACTGCTGGAAGGATTTCAAAGAAACTTGGCAGAAATGTTCGCCACATTGTAACGATGTGCAGAGCACATGTTCCGGATGACTCGCTTCAAGGTCAAGGTCACACTTAAGGGTCAAAGGTCATATATGACTTTGCTTTGTGTATATTGCTCTGCATTGCAGTGGTCTTGTTTTTATTTGGCAGATCTCTTTTTTGTACTTACAGTAATTTTTTTTTTTGGAATTACTTCCCTTTTATGTTACTATAAATAGCTTATTTTGAAACTTTTTTATTATTGGCCGTAGGAAAAAACCGAGACCACTTTTCTGTGGTACAACATGGATGGTACCTCCAATTTTAAGGTGTATTTTTACATACCTATACCTGATAAGGATTTTTTTGTAGACTTTGATTATTTTTTTTTTGTGGACTTAGATTTGTTTTTTGAAGTTTTCCTTTTGTTGTTCCAGTCCTTTGGGGCTACAACAGTCAATTTCATAAAACTTTACTCCAATCCTATGATGTAAGCCTTCGGGCGTATATTGCCCCGCATGGCGGCGCTCTTGTTTTTAAGAGTTAGCAATTTGAGGTTTTTGCATGTAAACTGTTATTTCAATACCAAGTAATGGGAATCACCGTCTCCTGTACCCTGTAATGATCTGACATGCTTCACACAGGTTCCATAACTCTACTTTGCATTTTTACAAAATTTGCACCTTTTTGGAGTTAGCAATTTGAGGTCAAGTTCTTGTATGTACCTGGTAAACTGTTATCTCAATACCAAGTAATGGGAATCCCTGTCTCCTGTCCATTGTAATGAACTGACGTGCTTCGCACAGGTTCCATAATTCCACTTTGCATTTTGTGATCACCATGTGTCCGTCATCGTCCCTCCGTCGGCGTCAACAATTTGACAGTTAACACTCTTAGAGGTCACAATTTTATTGAAACTTGGTCAGAATGTAACTCTTAATAAAATCTTGGACGAGTTCGATATTGGTTCATCTAGAGTCAAAAACTAGGTCACCAGGTCAAATCAAAGGAAAAGCTTGATAACACTCTAGAGATCACAATTTTGGCTCAATCTTAATGAAACTTGGTCAGAATGTTACTCTTAATAAAATCTTGGACAAGATCAATATTGGGTCATCTAGGATCGAAAACTAGGTCACCCGGTCAAATCTAAGGAAAAAGTTGTTAACACTCTAAAGGCCACTTTTATAACTGTATCTTCATGAAACTTGGTCAGAATGTTGATCTTGATGATTTTTAGCTCATCTGATTTTTTGAAAAAAAATTATGAGTTGTTGTCATCACTTGAGCGGTTGTCGGCGTCGGCGTCAGCGTTGCCTGGTTAAGTTTTATGTTTAGGTCAACTTTTCTCCTAAACTATCAAAGCTATTGCTTTGAAACTTGGAATACTTGTTCACCATCATAAGCTGACCCTGTATAGCAAGAAACATAACTCCATCCTGCTTTTTGCAAGATTTATGGCCCCTTTTGGACTTAGAAAATATCAGATTTCTTGGTTAAGTTTTATGTTTAGGTCAACTTTTCTCCTAAACTATCAAAGCTATTGCTTTGAAACTTGGAATACTTGTTCACCATCATAAGCAGACCCTGTACATCAAGAAACATAATTCCATCCTGCTTTTTGCAAGAAGTATTGCCCCTTTTGGACTTAGAAAATCAGTTTTCTTGGTTAAGTTTTATGTTTAGGTCAGCTTTTCTCCTAAACTATCAAAGCTATTGCTTTAAAACTTGCAACAGTTTTTCACCATCATAAGCTGACCCTGTACAGCAAGAAACATAACTCCATCCTGCTTTTTGCAAGATTTATGGCCCCTTTTGGACTTAGAAAATATCAGATTTCTTGGTTAAGCTTTATGTTTAGGTCATTTTTTTCTCTTAAACTATCAAAGCTATTGCTTTGAAACTTGCAACACTTGTTCACCATCATAAGCTGACCCTGTACAGCAAGCAACATAACTCCATCCTGCTTTTTGCAATAATTATTGCCCCTTTTGGACTTAGAAAATCATTTTCTTGGTTGAGTATTATGTTTAAGTCAACTTTTCTCATAAACTATCAAAGCTATTGCTTTAAAACTTGCAACAGTTTTTCACCATCATAAGCTGACACTATAAATCAAGAAACATAACTCCATCCTGCTTTTTGCAAGAATGATGGCCCTTTTTAGACTTAGAAAATCATGGATAGGACAATATTTCTATTATACAAAAAAAATCAGATGAGCGTCAGCACCCGCAAGGCGGTGCTCTTGTTAGGTCAAGTTTTAATCTGGGTCATGTGGATTAAAATACTAGGTCACCAGGTCAAATCAAATGGAAAAATTGTAAACACTAGACGCCACATTTGTGACTGTATCTTCATGAAACTTGGTTAGAATGTTAATCTTGATGATCTTTAGGTAAAGTTTAAATCTGGGTCAGGTGGGGTCAAAAACTAGGTCACCTAGTCAAATCAAAGGAAAAGCTACTGAACACTCTAAAGGCCACATTCATGGCCATATCTTAATGAAACTTGGTCAGTATGTTAATCTTAATTATTTTTTGGTCAAGTTCAAATCTAGGTCAAGTGGAGTCAGAAATAGGTCACCAGGTCAGATCAAAGGTAAAGCTTGTTAACACTCTAGAGGCCACATTTATGACTATATCTTAATGAAACTTAGAATGTTAACCTTGATGATCTTTAGGTCAAGTTGGAATCTGGGTTATGTGTGGTTAAAAACTAGGTCACCAGGTCAGATCAAAGGAAAAGCTAGTTAACAGTCTAGAGGCCACATTTATGACCATATCTTAATGAAACTTGGTCAGAATGTTAATCTTGAAGATCTTTAGTTAAGTTTCAATCCGGGTCAGGAAGGGTCAAAACTAGGTCACCAGGTCAAATCAGAGGTAAAGCTTTAACACTCTAGAGATCTAATTTTAAGTTTGAAACTCACGGGAATTTATCAGAATGTTTGTCTTGATGACCTCTAGGTCAGGTTCCAATCTGGGTTATGTTGGGTCAAAAACTAGGTCAAAGGTAAAGCTTGTTAACAAACTAGATATATTCTACTCACCCTAGCGTTGGTGTTGGTGTCACACCTTGGTTAAGTTTCTGCATGCAAGTACATACAGCAATCATTTAAAGGCATATAACTTTGAAACTTATTTTTTCTTTTTCTAGGTCAATTACCAACCTCATTGGGTCAAGTTCCATCACTCTGACATGTATTTTGAGCAAATTATGCCCCTTTTGGACTTAGAAAATTCTGGTTAAAGTTTTACATGCAAGTCACTATCTCCAAAACTAATGAAGATATTGAATTGAAACTTCACATGTGTCTTCGGGGTTATAAAACTAGTTGATAGCAGCAAGTCCCATAACTCTGACCTGCATTTTAGCCAAATTATGCCCCCTTGGACTTAGAAAATCCTGGTTAAAGTTTTGCGTGCAAGTACTTACAGCTAGAACTTAAAGGCATACAGATTTGAAACTTATTTTTTTCATTTTCTAGGTCAATTACCAACCTCACTGGGTCAAGTCCCATAACTCTGGCATGTATTTTGGGCAAATTATGCCCCCTTTTGGACTTAGAAAATCCTGGTTAAAGTTTTACATGCAAGTTACTATCTCCAAAACTAATGCAGATATTGAATTGAAACTTCACATGTGTCTTCGGGGTTATAAAACTAGTTGATAGCACCAAGTCCCATAACTCTGACCTTCATTTTGGCCAAATTATGTCCCCTTTTGGACTTAGAAAATTCTGGTTAAAGTTTTGCGTGCAAGTACATACAGCTATTACTAAAAGGCATATAGATTTGAAACTTATTTTTTCTTTTTCTAGATGAATTACCTACCTCACTGGGTCAAGTCCCATAACTCTGGCATGTATTTTGGGCAAATTATGCCCCCTTTTGGACTTAGAAAATCCTGGTTAAAGTTTTACATGCAAGTAACTATCTCCAAAACTACTACAGATATTAAATTGAAACTTCACATGTGTCTTTGGGGTTATAAAACTAGTTGATAGCACCAAGTCCCATAACTCTGACATGTATTTTGGGCAAATTAATTATCTCAAGATGTTATTCAGTATGTACTCATCAGGCGGTTCAATGTCCCTAAAATTCCTACTTTTTCCTACTTTTTTTTTTCAATTTGGCTAAACTTCCTAGAAAAAAAAATGAAAAATTAAAAGGAATTCATGAATATGACCTACTTTTTTCCCCTAATTTCCTAGACTGGAGTTGTGGAAGTACTTCATGCTAATTATGTTTTAATGTAGTATTATAGGTCTTCTTACTTACTGTGAGCAGTTTTATCCAGCTTATAGACAACTGACCAGTGGCTGTGACTGGATGACAGAGATGTTAATTCTGAAGGTCTCTATTTTAGTAAAAAATAATAATTTCAGCCTGAGAATATCTAAGAAATTGTTACAAATTCCTTATTTAAGCCCCAATTTTTGTTTAAAATCGTCCTAAAATTTGCGCTAAATTTTTGTCTGAAGTAACTGGTCTCTAGTTTCAGCAGCTCACAAATAATACATTGCTGAATCTCCTGAAGTTACAATGTCTTAGCAGTCAGCGATAAGGGAATGTCGTAAATTTATATTAACAGTGCAACTTATTGAAGGTAAAATGTGAGGCTCTTATGAGCATTATATAGTTTTTATTCAAACAGTTTAATAAATTATTGGAAAGACGCAGATGTAAGTTTCTTGTTATCTATGTGGAAACCTAGAAATTTCTTCCTTTTTTACCTAGTCTTTACTGGAAATGACATAAATGTCAAACTGTTGTTACACCAAATGTAATATTTAAAATATGACAGAATTTAATTTCGCTCCAGCAGTTTCAAATGTGTGATAAAATGATTTATTTTGTCTCGTATGTAAGGAGATTATTGATTTTGTCTTGTCTGTCTGTCCTGTCACAAATTTTTTCTGCACTTCTCCTCTGAAACTACTGGCAGAATTTCAAATAAACTTTGTATGGATGTAGCATTTCCATGTTGAAAAAAAAGATTGAGTTGTAAAAAGTCAGGGTGACAGCATACTAAATATTTTAATATGTAAGTATCCTGTGGTCATGTGGAGCATGTTTTACAAACAGCTCTTGTTTAATTTATGTTGATTAGTTATGGTTGCGTATCAATTTCTTATACAATTCTGGTCATTTCCCTTTCTGTATTCCATAAACTTGTATCACAAAATGTCTTCGCATATCAGTTCATATTTCTGTTTACAGGAAGTGGTATGGGGAGACATGACTGTGCTTTTTACATAAAGCAATCTCTAGCTATCTCACCAGTTTGTCTTCTATATGAGCCGCACTATGGGAAAACCAACATAGTGGGTTGGTGACCAGCATGGATCCAGACCAGCCTGCGCATCCGCGCAGTCTGGTCAGGATCCATGCTGTTCGCTAACATTTTTTCTAATTGCTATAGGCTCTGAAAGTGAACAGCATGGATCCTGACCAGACTGTGCGGATGCGCAGGCTGGTCTGGATCCATGCTGGTCGCAAAGCCACTATGTTGGTTTTCTCATGGCACAGCTCAATTATTGCTGCCTCAGTGTTAAGCTGTTATATTTTGTCTTTGTACTAGAAACGGTTATTGGCTATTCAGTAGCTATCATAATTAAAAGGAATAAACATGAAAAGTGTTATCTTATTTTATAACTACCATGCCTAGTTGGTTTATTTTTATGCCCCCGAAAGGAGGCATATAGTTTTTGAACCGTCTGTCAGTCTGTCGGTCTGTCAGTATGTCCGCAATTTTCGTGTCCGGTCCATATCTTTGTCATAGATGGATGGATTTTCAAATAACTTTGCATGAATGTGTACCACAGTAAGACGACCTGTTGCGCGCAAGACCCAGGTCCGTAGCGCAAAGGTCAAGGTCACACTTAGACATTAAAGGTCATTTTTCATGATAGTGCATTCGTGTCCGGTCCATATCTTTGTCATCCATGGATGGATTTTCAAATAACTTGGCATGAATGTGAACCACAGTAAGACGACGTGTCGCGCGCAAGACCCAGGTCCGAAGCTCAAAGGTCAAGGTCACACTTAGACGTTAAAGGTCATTTTTCATGATAGTGCATTCGTGTCTGGTCCATATCTTTGTCATCCATGGATGGATTTTCAAATAACTTGGCATGAATGTGTACCACAGTAAGATGACGTGTCGCACGCAAGACCCAGGTCCGTAGCTCAAAGGTCAAGGTCACACTTAGACGTTAAAGGTCGATTTTCATTATAGTGCATTCGTGTCTGGTCCATATCTTTGTCATCCATGGATGGATTTTCAAATAACTTGGCATGAATGTGTACCACAGTAAGACGACGTGTCGCGCGCAAGACCCAGGTCCGTAGCTCAAAGGTCAAGGTCACACTTAGACGTTAAAGGTCATTTTTCATGATAGTGCATTCGTGTCTGGTCCATATCTTTGTCATCCATGGATGGATTTTCAAATAACTTGGCATGAATGTGTACCACAGTAAGACGACGTGTCGCACACAAGACCCAGGTCCGTAGCTCAAAGGTCAAGGTCACACTTAGACGTTAAAGGTCATATTTCATGATAGTGCATTGATGGGCGTGTCCGGTCCATATCTTTGTCATTCATGCATGGATTTTAAAATTATTGGGCATGAATGTGTACCACAGTAAGACGATGTGTCGTGCGCAAGACCCATGTCCGTAGGTCAAAGGTCCTAAACTCTAACATCGGCCATAACTATTCATTCAAAGTGCCATCGGGCCATGTGTCATCCTTTGGAGACAGCTCTTGTTTTATTTTATTTTTTGTTGTTGATTTAAAGGGAATTCCTATAGTTTTTTAGCTCACCTGTCACAAAGTGACAAGGTGAGCTTTTGTGATCGCGCGGTGTCCGTCGTCCGTCCGTGCGTGCGTCCGTAAACTTTTGCTTGTGACCACTCTAGAGATCACATTTTTCATGGGATCTTTATGAAAGTTGGTCAGAATGTTCATCTTGATGATATCTAGGTCAAGTTCGAAACTGGGTCACGTGCCATCAAAAACTAGGTCAGTAGGTCTAAAAATAGAAAAACCTTGTGACCTCTCTAGAGGCCATATATTTCACAAGATCTTCATGAAAATTGGTCAGAATGTTCACCTTGATGATATGTAGGTCAAGTTCGAAACTGGGTCACGTGCCATCAAAAACTAGGTCAGTAGGTCTAAAAATAGAAAAACCTTGTGACCTCTCTAGAGGCCCTATATTTCACAAGATCTTCATGAAAATTGGTCAGAACATTCACCTTGATGATATCTAGGTCAAGTTCGAAATTGGGTCACGTGCCGTCAAAAACTAGGTCAGTAGGTCTAAAAATAGAAGAACCTTGTGACCTCTATAGAGGCCATATATTTCACAAGATCTTTATGAAACTTGGTCAGAACATTCACCTTGATGATATCTAGGTCAAGTTCGAAACTGGGTCACGTGCCATCAAAAACTAGGTCAGTAGGTCAAATAATAGAAAAACCTTGTGACCTCTCTAAAGGCCATATTTTTCATGGGATCTGTATGAAAGTTGGTCTGAATGTTCATCTTGATGATATCTAGGTCAAGTTCGAAACTGGGTCACGTGCGGTAAAAAACTAGGTCAGTAGGTCTAAAAATAGATAAACTTTGTGACCTCTCTAGAGGCCATATATTTCATGAGATCTTCATGAAAATTGGTCAGAATGTTCACCTTGATGATATCTAGGTCAGGTTCGAAAGTGGGTCACGTGCCTTCAAAAACTAGGTTAGTAGGTCAAATAATAGAAAAACTTTGTGACCTCTCTAGAGGCCATATTTTTCATGGGATCTGTATGAAAGTTGGTCTGAATGTTCGTCTTGATGATATCTAGGTTAAGTTCGAAAGTGAATCACGTGCCGTCAAAAACTAGGTCAGTAGGTCAAATAATGGAAAAACCTTGTGACCTCTCTAAAGGCCATATTTTTCATGGGATCTGTATGAAAATTGGTTGGAATGTTCATCTTGATGATATCTAGGTCAAGTTGGAAACAGGGTCATGTGCGGTCAAAAACTAGGTCAGTAGGTCTAAAAATAGAAAAACCTTGTGACCTCTCTAGAGGCCATACTTGTGAATGGATCTCCATAAAAATTGGTCAGAATGTTCACCTTGATGATATCTAGGTCAAGTTTGAAACTGGGTCACGTGCCTTAAAAAACTAGGTCAGTAGGTCAAATAATAAAAAAACCTTGTGACCTCTCTAGAGGCCATTCTTTCCATGGGAGCTGTATGAAAGTTGGTCTGAATTTTCATCTTGATGATATCTAGGTCAAGTTTGAAACTGGGTCAGCTGCAGTCAAAAACTAGGTCAGTAGGTCTAAAATTATTAAAATCTTTTGACCTCTCTAGAGGCCATATTTTTCAATGGATCTACATGAAAATTGATCTGAATGTTCACCTTGATGATATCTAGGTCAGTTTTAAAACTGGGTCACGTGCGGTCAAAAACTAGGCCGGTAGGTATAAAAATAGAAAAACTTTGTGACCTCTCTAGAGGCCATATTTTTCATGAGATCTTCATGAAAATTAGTGAGAATGTTCACCTTGATGATATCTAGGTAAAGGTCAAAACAGGGTCACGTACCTTCGAAAACTAGGTCAAGAGGTCAAATAATAGAAAAACCTTGTGACCTCTCTAGAGACCATCTTTTTCAATGGATCTTCATGAAAATTGGTCAGAATTTTTATCTTGATAATATCTAGGTCAAGTTCAAAACTGGGTCACATGAGCTGAAAAACTAGGTCACTATGTCAAATAATAGAAAAAACGACGTCATACTCAAAACTGGGTCATGTGGGAAGAGGTGAGCGATTCAGGACCATCATGGTCCTCTTGTTATGCGTATCTTTTTGCGCAGCCGACACTTTCTATGGAAAACTGAAATGAAGTCAACATTTGTTGAAACATGTGACAGACGATCTTAAATATAAGGAATCTTGAATAAAATAACATTTTTTTGTAAGTTTTATCAGTAATCAAATGTTGATACTTTTTTATGTCATATTGACAAGTATCATGCCTGACAGGTATCTTGCCATTTTTGTGGTTGTGTTTTAGCATCGCATTTTAGTACAAAGACAGTGTTGTTCATATAATGTAAGACAATTGACTTAGTACTGATAAGACAATATCACATTTCAGATTATTTAGTATTCAGTTATAGAAAAAATAAGGAATTTTTAAAACTTTTTTTTAACTTCTAGCAGATAAACATGTAATCAATTTGGTCAGGTTCGCGCCATTTTTCGTCCGAACAGGTGTTGTCTTCAAGCGGTCTTAACATAAAATTTAGCCTGGTGACCCATACATTTTTAGCCATTTTTATGCTCACAATACAATTACTTATACACAAGGAAAAAAATCTATGAAACAGTTTTTTCAAAATTTAAAAAAATATTCTTCACTATGGGTATTCTTCATTGAAAAAAAGTCCACAAAAGTGAATATGAAACTTTTTTTTCTTCATTTGTACCCATTATTGTAAGGATATAGTATTACAAATATGACTATGATATCAAATAAGTATATAATAAAATCTGTAAAAAGAATAAACTTTATTGTGCTGTCTTGATGTATATTTTGCTTGGTATTTATAAAAAAGCAGAAAATTATGAAAATGTTGAAAAATCGCTGGCAGTTTCAGCAACAGTGGGTGTGTTCAGAACAATTTTTCACAAAAATAAGCCTGGTGACCCATTGTTAGCTCACCTGAGCCAAAGGCTCATGGTGAGCTTTTGTGACTGCTCAATGTCCGTCGTCCGTCCGTCAACATTTTCTAAAAAAATCTTCTTCTTGAAAACCACTGGGCAGAATTACACTAAACTTCACAGGAATGATCCTTATGTGACCCCCTTTCAAAATTGTTCAAAGAATTGAATTCCATGCAGAACTCTGGTTGCCATGGCAACCGAAAGGAAAAACTTTAAAAATCTTCTTGTCCAAAACCACAGGGCCTACGGCTTTGATACCTGGTTTGTAGCATCATTTAGTGGTCCTCTACCAAAATTGTTCAAATTATCCCCATAGGGTCAAATTTGGCCCCACCCCGGGGGTCACATGGTTTATATAGACTTATATAGGGAAAACTGAAAATCTTCTTGTACAAAACCACATGGCCTAGGGCTTTGATATTTGGTGTGTAGCATTATCCAGTGGTCCTCTACCAAGATTGTTCAAATTAACCCCCTAGGGTCAAATATGGCCCAACCCCGGGGGTCACATGGTTTATATAGACTTATATAGGGAAAACATTGAAAATCTTCTTGTACAAAACCACATGGTCTAGGGCTTTGATATTTGGTATGTAGCATCATCTAGTGGTCCTCTACCAAGATTGTTCAAATGATTCCATTAGGGTCAAATATGGCCCCGCCAGGGGTATCCCAAGTTTTACATAGACTTATATAGGAAAAAAGTTTAAAAATCTTCTTGTCTGAAACGACAACACTTAGACCTTTGATATTTGGTTTGTAGCATTGTCTTATGGTCCTTAACCAAAATTGTTCAAATTGTACCCCTTGGCTGAAAAGAGGCCCTGCCCTGGGGGTCCAAAGTTTTATATAGACTTATATAGGAAAAAACTTTAAAAATCTTGCCTGAAACCATTATCTAGGCTTTTGATATTTGGTATGATGCATTGTCTAGTAGTCCTCTACCAAAATTGTTCAAATTATGCCCCTGGGGTTAAAAGAGGCCCCGCCCTGGGGTCACTTAGTTATTATGTGAGTTATATAGGAAAAATACTTAAAACACATCTGATCCTATTTCCAAGACTGTTTAATTATAATTACCTGATGACCCCAAGTAATATGATGTCACTTGACTGTGACCTTGACCTACTGACCTACTTTCTTGTTTTTTTTAAGATACAGCCTTGAAATTTTGATGACATACACAGTTTTGCACACAAATCGTAAAACTGAATTTCATTGACCATGAATGTGACCTACTGACTTTCTTAATATTTTATCATCAGTTTGACATTTGAAACATGTAGCTCATATTACTCAGGTGAGCGATCCAGGGTCATCATGACCCTCTTGTTTTTATTTGTTCATTGTTTTCAGCACAAATTTTCCTATCATATAACCTTAGGACGGCCAGTACATATTTATGCAATCTCGCCAGGCACATGTATGTTTTTGACAACACAGAAAATGACGTCACTCGACCTTCAGCTATTTCCGAAGTAAATAAAATGAAAGTAGAAATGCTAAACTTGAAAACGAAAGCCGCATTTTGATTCGTAGATAGTCAGGGGTCACGCGCAGGGGTCACCCCGTCTAAATGTATGCGCGTGGACTTCTTTTTTTTTTTTTTGCTATTGGGGAGCCAATTTTCAGCACTTTATTACGAATTGAAATTACCTGGGCTTTAGTACAGCATGTCAGCTTTTAATCTATGAAAAAATATTTGAGCTCTGGATAAACAGAAATCCCACAGGGGTCCGTAATGGACCAAGGGTACATCGATAATTTTGGAACTTCATCAAATCGCTCAAAATGTCATTTTTGATGTTGTCTGAGAGTGTCAGTATATGCCTCAGATGTAAGATATAACCGTATTTGAGAGCTGCAGACCTAGACATTTTAGAAATATTTTCAAAATAAGTTTCGTGTAATAAATGTTGTTTCTACAGAAGCGTGAAAGGGCCATCAAACGCTAATACGTTTTAGTACGTTAAGGCTGCGGAAAGGATATACAGATTTCCTAAAATGCATTTTAGTTTAGCCATTTTTGTCTCAAACATCAGTTTTCGTACAGACGTGTTAAAAAATGTCGAAAAAGCACTGATTTTTAGATAAAAAATGATTTCTCTAATAACCTTAGGACGGCCAGCACATATTTATGCAATCTCGCCAGGCACATGTATGTTTTTGACAACACAGAAAATGACGTCACTCGACCTTCAGCTATTTCCGGAAGTAAATAAAATGAAAGTAGAAATGCTAAACTTGAAAACGAAAGCCGCATTTTGATTCGTAGATAGTCAGGGGTCACGCGCAGGGGTCACCCCGTCTAAATGTATGCGCGTGGACTTCTTTTTTTTTTTTTTTTTTTTTGCTATTGGGGAGCCAATTTTCAGCACTTTATTACGAATTGAAATTACCTGGGCTTTAGTACAGCATGTCAGCTTTTAATCTATGAAAAAATATTTGAGCTCTGGATAAACAGAAATCCCACAGGGGTCCGTAATGGACCAAGGGTACATCGATAATTTTGGAACTTCATCAAATCGCTCAAAAAATCAGTTTTGATGTTGTCTGAGAGTGTCAGTATATGCCTCAGATGTAAGATATAACCGTATTTGAGAGCTGCAGACCTAGACATTTTAGAAATATTTTCAAAATAAGTTACGTGTAATAAATGTTGTTTCTACGGAAGCGTGAAAGGGCCATCAAACTCTAATACGTTTTAGTACGTTAAGGCTGCGGAAAGGATATACAGATTTCCTAAAATGCATTTTAGTTTAGCCATTTTTGTCTCAAACATCAGTTTTCGTACAGACGTGTTAAAAAATGTCGAAAAAGCACTGATTTTTAGATAAAAAATGATTTCTCTAATAACCTTAGGACGGCCAGCACATATTTATGCAATCTCGCCAGGCACATGTATGTTTTTGACAACACAGAAAATGACGTCACTCGACCTTCAGCTATTTCCGGAAGTAAATAAAATGAAAGTAGAAATGCTAAACTTGAAAACGAAAGCCGCATTTTGATTCGTAGATAGTCAGGGGTCACACGCAGGGGTCACCCAGTCTAAATGTATGCGCGTGGACTTCTTCTTTTTTTTTTTTTTTTTTTTTTTTGCTATTGGGGAGCCAATTTTCAACACTTTATTCACTTTATTACGAATTGAAATTACCTGGGCTTTAGTACAGCATGTCAGCTTTTAATCTACGAAAAAATATTTGAGCTCTGGATAAACAGAAATCCCACAGGGGTCCGTAACGGACCAAGGGTACATCGATAATTTTGGAACTTCATCAAATCGCTCAAAATGTCATTTTTGATGTTGTCTGAGAGTGTCAGTATATGCCTCAGATGTAAGATATAACCGTATTTGAGAGCTGCAGACCTAGACATTTCAGAAATATTTTCAAAATAAGTTTCGTGTAATAAATGTTGTTTCTCCGAAGCGTGAAAGGGCCATCAGACGCTAGTACGTTTTAGTACGTTAAGGCTGCAGAAAGGATATGTGAATTTGAAAAAATTCTATGAAAGGAAAAAACTATAGGAATTCTCTTTAAAGAACCCTTTGGTCAGCAATTGTTGATTGCCTGTGGTCAGTAGATTTACTCCACTGGTTCAGGGTTTTGTAGGTCAAAGGTCAAGGTCGGATTGATCTCGACTGTGATGACACTAAAGTGGTTTTTGCTGAGTAAGTAAAGAACGCTTTGGCCTACAGCTTTTATTTTTTAGTTCACCTGAGTCAAAGGCTCAGGGTAAGTTATTGTGATCACTCACCGTCCGGCTTCCGGCCATAAACTTTTACTTTAAACGACATCTCCTCATAAACCGCTAGGCCAATTTCATCCAAACTTCACAGGAATGTCTTGGGTGAAGCTCTACAAAAAATGTTCAAAGAATTGAATTCCATGCAGAACTTGCAACCGAAAGGAAAAACTTTAAAAATATTCTTCTCAAAAACCAGAAGCCCTAGAGCTTAGATATTTGGTGTGAAGCATTCCCTAGTGGACCTCTACCAAGTTTGTTCAAATCATGACCCAGGGTCAAAACTGACCCAGCCCGAGGGGTCATACGATTTTACATAGGAAAATCTTAAAAAACCTTCTTCTCAAAACCAGAAACCTAGAGCTTTGATATTTGACATGTAGCATTGCCTAGTGGACCTCTACAAAATTTGTTCAAATCTTGACCCCCAAGGTCAAATTGATCCAGTCCCAGGGGTTACTTGATTGTACATAGGGAAATCTTCATAAATTTGCTAAAAATAAACCAGGAGGCCTAGATCTTAGATATTTGATATGTAACATTGTTAGTAGACTTCTACAAACTTTGTTCAAACCATGACCCCCAGAGTAAAATTGACCCCGCCCCAGCGATAACTTAATTGCACATCGGAAAATCTTCAAAAAATGTCTAAAAATAAACCAGAAGGCCTAGAGCTTAGATATTTGACAGGTAGCATTGCCTAGAGGACCTCTACAAAATTTATTCAAATCATGACCCCCGACCTTAAATTGGCTCCGCCCCAGGGGTTACTTGATTGTACATAGGAAATTCTTCCAAAAAATGTCTAGAAATAAACTAGAAGGCCTAGAGCTTAGATATTTGGTGTGTAGCATTGCCTAGTGGATCTCTACCAAGTTTGTTCAAATCATGACCCCGGGGTCAAGCTTAAATGCAAATCTTCATAGCAACCATTTAACCAGGTGAGCGATATAGGGCCATCATGGCTCTCTTGTTAAATATCATAGGAGAATTGCCTGCGGTCAGTAGATGAATCATACTGCTTTGTGGGGTCGGTATGTCAAAGATGAAAGTCATAGTGAGACTGAGAGATTTTTTCTGTCCATTTACCTTTAGAACCATTGAGCCTGCTGCTTTCAAACTTGTTATGATTGCCTTTGGTCAGTAAATTACCCCTGTTTGTATGGGAGTCAACATGTTAAAGGGTAAGGTCATGATGACCTCGTGACTTAAGATGGACAGGCTATGGTTTAACAAATAGCCCTTGTTCTGTCAAGCGTTTTAGGAGGCATGTGTCATACAGCATGGACATATTCTTGTTTTCTTAATGTAAAATGATACCACTTCCATTTCGTGAGAAGGACATGAGAACAAAATTAATTTGAACTATTGATATTGAGTTTTTTTGTTGTTTTTTTTTTTTGGAGGCCCCAGCTGGATAACCCTCGTTTATTTTCCTTTGCATAACACACATATGACATACAATTTCATATACAATGTCAATGCTATATATAGTCAAAAAACATGAACTTAACATGTTTCGAATCAAAATCACGTCAGATTCAATACGAATATTATACAAAGAGTTTGGGAAGGTAAGAAAAAAGGAAGGAGAAGGAAGTAGAGAAAAAAGAAAAGAGCTATGTCGCTTGGGAGTTCTAACTTTTATTAATGAAAAAAGTAGATTAAAAATGAGGAATAAGGGATGATCCGACGTTTCCTGGTTTCAGTAGTAAGTACTCAATGCTAGTATACGAGGGGCGTTCAATATGTAATGCCACTCTGCATGCAGTTCCTCTACCGCTGGCCACGTTTAGATGCGGCCCTCGGCACAATATAGAGCAACTTATATTGTGGTGTTGAGTTCTTAACCCTTACCCTGCTAAATTTCTGTACTGAACTTGTCCGTCTTCCAATTTGGACAATACCATTAACAGTTAAAAGGCATGCGTTCCAAAAAGATACTGACTGAATGGCGAACAGTGCAGTTCGTGATAAGACTGCACGCATGTGCAGGCTGATCATGATCTATACTGGTTGCAAAGGCAAAATCAATCATGTCCAGCATGATAAGGGTTAAAAGCCCGGGACCCATAATCGCCATATTCTACTTTTAGATATTTTTCGGCCGTCGAGCAAGTGAGAATCAGATACTAAAAATTATTAATAAATGGATATTTCTATTGCCATTATGGGTTCGGAATTCCGATATATTGTGTAATCCGTCTATAAGATTTTCCCCCTATTTTTAGAGCAATATGGAACGCAACCAAGCAAAATATGAACAAAGTCAGTTTGGCAGTCTGTTCGTGAAAGATAATGAAATGTGCACCACGCCTCCATTTAGTCGGTTTCATTTTCATATATAATTTTATTACATATTATTGCTTCAGAAATAAGACAGTACGTTCTGCATAATACCTAAATGGATAAACCGAATAAACACGTGTATTGATAAAGTAGCTATCAAAAGCAAAATTGTCAAATATAGTAAAGGCCATTTATGAAAAAAGGGGAAAAAACTTGCAAAGAATTGATTTTGGTGAAAGCATTAAACAATATGTATGTAAAGCATACTAAAGTATAGAATGTTATCATGGTGCAAAATGCATTTTTTTGGGGTAAAAAGTTTAAAAATATAATTGAAACTGGGGAAATTTCTGGAATGGCCATAATGATGTCAATATTTTTATTAAGAAAGCGAATTTTGCTGGTAGTAGACAATTATAACACAAAAAAATTAAGCTTATGATTATTTTTAAAAAATCCAATATGACCGCCAAAATCCAAGATGGTCTCCTTTAAATTCTCATTCACAGAAAACCGTTTAAGTATTCACAAATAAGTTAAAATAGTGTAAAAATGAACCAGCATCATAGAAGATACAACATTTTATTCAAAACACACAGACTTCAGTTTTAAAAACAAATTCAAGATGGCTTCTCAATTCCAAGATGGCCGCCACGGGGTCATTTAAAACAATACAGACCCCGAATAAGAAAATGCCCCTAAAAATGGTTTGACTGAAAATATTTTCTTGCATAAAACATGACCCCCTTTTTCTGATTTTTATTCAGCATTGACAATATTCATCAAGAGAATGTAAGATAAAAGACATTTTAAAGTAGGTCCTGATGTGTGCTACAGCCATTGGAACAATTTTATATAGAATAACTAAGAACAGCTATTTAGTGTGCTGTAACATACAAGGGTACATTGGTAAAAATTGAAATCTGGCCAGATGAGGATGGAAAAGGTTACTTTAACTAAATTTGATAGAAGATGGTAAATTTATTGCAATTTTGCTTTAAATATTGATAAACACAAAAAGACCACATTTTAAATGTATTGTGTGTATGCACAGTACTTCTTCTCAAAACTGCATTTTGGTATCCTAAAAACGATTGCTAATTCAGTAGTCAGAGGTTACAGTTGAACATATTTTACATTTTAAATGTGTAATTTGCCTGACAGGTAGGAATCACAGAAAGAAAATGACAAAACAGGGCAAAAGTAGGCTACAGAATGAAAACTGATTGAAATTATGTTGTGACAGCTATTTTTCCCAAAAATTTGACGAGTTCTCCACGTTACTGAAATTGCCATAAACCTTAGAAATTGTTGGTATAAACTAAAACCTTGTATTTAGGTTCTATGTACATTTCAAATGAAACTGGCACAATCTTAGAGAAAAAAGTTTATTTATAGGCATACAGGCACTTAATAGGAAAATGGTCAAAAATCGTAGTCGCGTAAGGCGATTCACATAGTCCTCATTTTTTGCTCTTAGAGCTATTTTCCTTATTTCTTGCAATATTTGCCGATCTATGCCTGACATGTAGGTAGCATTTTCATATAAAATAATAACACTACAGAATGTGTCATGTTGACGTACATCATACACTACCACTAGAGGATCTCATTGTTTGCTTATTTTGCAGTTTGTGTGTTTGACTGAAATATTTTTCTGCATCAAGCATGACCCTGCTTCCTTTTTCATTTTTATTCAGTATTGACAATATAATTGCAAGAAAATATAAGTTACAGACATTTAAAATAGGTCCTAATTGTGCGCTGCGTCATTGGGAATATGTGAAATTTATAAAGAATAAAAAAAAGAACAGCTATTAAGTGTGTCAAACCTTTAACAAAAACATTAATTGAATACATTTAACTAAAGTACGATTCGCATAGCATAGAAATCTAAATCATAACAACATTCCACATAGCATATGTAAATATCAGGATACGAGTTATATGACACAGGAAAATGCTTACGCCTTTAGTATCTAGAACAATGTAATGGGTCCAATCGCTACGGTGACTGTCCTATGTTAAAAACGTAGACTGGTGAGACCATATCCCGTACCTTATAAATATTTTTTCATGGCTACCTCGCCTAAATGATTCATGACTGTAATGATTTCAGGGATCAGGCGAATCACTCAATGTTTCAAACTAACAACCTTCAACTAATGATAATCAGCTCAAACGCCTATAGGCTGGGAATACTGTGTTGACTGTTTTTAAGTTCCTGTCAGCAATGTCTTTGAATCGGCAACAAAACAAGTGTCCTTTCACATAGATGTTCGGCCGGTGTCTCTTTCACGAAGCTGCAACTCAATATGATTGCCCTAACTCCTGGATGCTCAGCGCTTATGCTAAAAATACAGCATTAAAATGACCCCCAATGCATTGGATGTACTTCGCCGATAAAAGTTGAACCTCGTTCTCTTCCTGATTCAGAAAATTACTGGTGTCTCTTACATGAAGCTGCAACTCAATATGATTGCCAACTCTGGATGCTCAGCGCTTATAAGCTATAAAATACAGCATTAAAATGACCCTAATGCCTTGGCTGTACTCCGCCGATAACGTTGAACCTCGTTCTCTTACTGATTCAGAAGATACCAAACCAAACGTCTCTGTCTCAGATTTCTGATGATCAGCCTGTATTTGCTATTGTCTATCCCCTAAAGGTTTAATTTCTATGCGTGGTCTTTACACTTGAAACCTAATTACAATACTTCAAAATCTTCTTTAGTCTCAAACGTCTCTTTTATATAATTTATCTGCCCTAACCCGTGTAGCTGAACAGCTCTTTTTTCAAGGTACTAGATAAATTATAAGTTAAATCCTTGATGTGTGGATACAGAATGACTTCAATGACATTGTAATTCATCTACTTATCTTTTACCCTAGCAGAGGTGTGCTTTGACTGGTGCTATTTAAAGGAACTTGTTTTCGATTGGTCCAAATTTGAACATATTTACATTGAATACACGAGTACTTGATCTAACAAATAGTTGGTTTCTTTTACTATACGATTGTATTAACAATTGTGTGATGCTGAGATCCAGCTATGACTGTTATTAACCCAAGCCGTTCATAAGGTTATAACACATTAAATAGCTGTTCATCTTTATACTATATACAATTGACATATTTCCCAAAGGCTGTAGCACACATCAGGACCAATTTAGAATGTCTTTAACTTACATTTTCTTGAAGAATATTATCAGTGCTGAATAAAAATCAAAAGAAAAGCAGGGGGTTTTGTTTGATTGCAGAAAAATATTTTCAGTCAAACACACAATTTTCAAATCAGCTGAAAATGAACCCCAGGTTGTAGTGGTGGGGTATATGTTCCATGACAAATTCTGTCATGTTATTATTTCATTGTGAAAAAACCCACCTACATGTCAAGCATAGTAATTTATGTCATTTCAGAAAAATAGTTAAAATATAAGGAAAATAGCTCTACAGAACAAAAAAAAGGAAGAAAAAGGTGAGGACTATTTGAATCTACCATATTTTCGTGCCATTTTCCTATTTAATAAAAAAGAAAATTATCTGAAAACACCTTTTAATGTATTTTGCCTCAAAACTATGATTATCATATGGGAAATGATATTACTGAGAAAGAAAGTACCCATACTCAATATTTTGTTAATAAAAAGGAAGTTATCGCTGCCTTTTTACCCACAATTTCTCTGCCGAATGACTTGGCAATTTTATCTGTATTTTTCACTATTGCCCCGTTTGAATTCTGCTGGCAGTATTTTTCCATTTAGGTAAACTACATACTGTACTAACAATAACCGCTTATTTTATGTAAAGCAATGATATGAGAGAATTGAATAAAATCGACGACAGTTCTGGTTAAATGTCGTTTTTATGGCGCCATATTTGGGTTTAGGACGCCATTTTGTTTTTCTTCTAAATTCTAATTTTGTTTACATTTTTGCACAATATAGTAATCTAATTAGGTGCCAAAGTTTGGACCTCGTAAGATGCATAAATCAGTTTTATAAGCCGATTCCAGAAATTTCCCGGGTTTCCCTTAATTTTTTAAAAAATTTTAAAACCCCAAAAAAAGACATTTTGCATCATGATACTTTTTATACTTTTATATGTTTTTGCATACATCTTGTATAATACTTACACAGAAAATCAATTCTTTGCGAGTTTTTTCCTTTATTTGGCATTTTGGCCATAAATGGCCTTTACTAGTAAAGGCCATTTATGAAAAAAGGGGAAAAAACTTGCAAAGAATTGATTTTTGGTGAAAGCATTAAACAATATGTATGTAACAGCATACTAAAAGTATAGAATGTTATCATGGTGCAAAATGCATTTTTTTGGGGTAAAAAGTTTAAAAATATAATTGAAACTGTGAATTTCTGGAATCGGCCCATAATGATGTCAATATTTTTATTAAGAAAGCGAAATTTTGCATGGTAGTAGACAATTATAACACAAAAAAATTAAGCTTATGATTATTTTTAAAAAAATCCAATATGACCGCCAAAATCCAAGATGGTCTCCATTAAATTCTCATTTCACAGGAAAACCGTTTAAGTATGTCACAACATAAGTTCAAATAGTGTATAAAATGACCAGCATCATAGAAGATACACACATTTTATTTCAAAACACACAGACTTCAGTCTTAAACAAATTCAAGATGGCTTCTCAATTCCAAGATGGCCGCCACGGGGTCATTTAGACAATACAGACCCCGAATAAGAAAATGCCCCTAAAAATGGTTTGACTGAAAATATTTTTCTTGCATCAAACATGACCCCCATTTTTTCTGATTTTTATTCAGCATTGACAATATTCATCAAGAGAATGTAAGATAAAGACATTTAAAGTAGGTCCTGATGTGTGCTACAGCCATTGGAACAATTTTATATAGAATAACTAAGAACAGCTATTTAGTGTGCTGTAACATACAAGGGTACATTGGTAAAAATTGAAATCTGGCCAGATGAGGATGGAAAAGGTCTACTTTAACTAGAATTTGATAGAAGATGGTAAATTTATTGCAATTTTGCTTTAAATATTGATAAACACAAAAAGACCACATTTTAAATGTATTTGTGTGTATGCACAGTACTTCTTCTCAAAACTGCATTTTGGTATCCTAAAACGATTGCTAATTTCTAGTAGTCAGAGGTACAGTTGAACATATTTTACAGTTTAAATGTGTAATTTGCCCTGACAGTGTAGCAGATCACAGTAGAAAATGACAAAACAGGGCAAAAGTAGGCTACAGATATGATAACTGATTGAAAATTATGTTGTGACAGCTATTTTTGCCAAAATTTGACGAGTTCTCCACGTTACTGAAATTGCCATAAATCCTTAGAAATTGTTGGTATAAACTAAAACCTTGTATTTAGGTTCTATGTACATTTCAAATGAAACGGGCACATCTTAGAGAAAAAAGTTTTCTTATAGGCATACAGGCACTTAATAGGAAAATGGTCAAAATCGTAGTCGCGTAATGGCGGATTCACATAGTCCTCATTTTTTGCTCTTTAGAGCTATTTTCCTTATTTTCTTTGCAATATTTGCCGATCTATGCCTGACATGTAGGTAGCATTTTCATAATAAAATAATAACACTACAGAATGTGTCATGTTGACGTACATCATACACTACCACTAGAGGGATCTCATTGTTTAGCTAATTTTGCAGTTTGTGTGTTTGACTGAAAATATTTTTTCTGCATCAAGCATGACCCCTGCTTTCCTTTTTCATTTTATTCAGTATTGACAATAGAATTGCAAGAAAATATAAGCTACTGACATTTAAAATAGGTCCTAATGTGCGCTGCAGTCATTGGGAATATGTGAATTTTATAAAGAATAAAAAAAAGAACAGCTATTAAGTGTGTCATAACCTTTAACAAAAACATTAATTGAATACATTTTACTAAAGTACGATTCGCAATAGCATAGAAATCTATATCATAACAACACTTCCACATAGCATATGTAAATATCAGGATACGAGTTATATGACACAGGAAAATGCTTACGCCTTTAGTATCTAGAACAATGTAATGGGTCCAATCGCTACGGTGACTGTCCTATGTTAAAACGTAGAGCTGGTGAGACCATATACAGTACCTTATAAATATTTTTTCTCTGGCTACCTCGCCTAAATGATTCATGACTGTAATGATTTCAGGGATCAGGCGAATCACTCAATGTTTCAAACTAACAACCTTCAACTAATGATAATCAGCTCAAACGCCTATAGGCTGGGAATACTGTGTTTGACTGTTTTGAAGTTCCTGTCAGCCAATGTCTTTGAATCGGCAACATACAAGTGTCCTTTCACATAGATGTTCAGCCGGTGTTCTCTTACACGAAGCTGCAACTCAATATGATTGCCCTAACTCCTGGATGCTCAGCGCTTATATGCTATAAAATACAGCATTAAAATGACCCCCAATGCATTGGATGTACTTCGCCGATAACGTTGAACCTCGTTCTCTTCCTGATTCAGAAGATTACTGGTGTTCTCTTACATGAAGCTGCAACTCAATATGATTGCCCTAACTCCTGGATGCTCAGCGCTTATATGCTATAAAATACAGCATTAAAATGACCCTAATGCCTTGGCTGTACTCCGCCGATAACGTTGAACCTCGTTCTCTTACTGATTCAGAAGATACCAAACCAAACGTCTCTGTCTCAGATTTCTGATGATCAGCCTGTATTTGCTATTGTCTATCCCGTAAAGGTTTAATTTCTATGCGCTGGTCTTTACACTTGAAACCTAATTACAATACTTCAACTCTTCTTTAGTCTCAAACGTCTCTTTTATATAATTTATCTGCCCTAACAGTGTAGCTGCAACAGCTCTTTTTTCAAGGTACTAGGATAAATTATAAGTTAAATCCTTGATGTGTGGATACAGAATGACTTCAATGACATTGTAATTCATCTACTTATCTATACCCTAGCAGAGGTGTGCTTTGACTGGTGCTATTAATGGAACTTGTTTCTGATTGGTCCAAATTCGAACATATTTTACATTGAATACACGAGTACTTGATCTAACAAATAGTTGGTTCTCTTTTACTATACGATTGTATTTAACATATTGTGTGATGCTGAGATCCAGCTATGACTGTTATTAACCCAAGCCGTTCATAAGGTTATAACACATTAAATAGCTGTTCATCTTTATACTATATACAATTGACATATTTCCAATGGCTGTAGCACACATCAGGACCAATTTAGAATGTCTATAACTTACATTTTCTTGAAGAATATTATCAGTGCTGAATAAAAATCAAAAGAAAAGCAGGGGTTATGTTTGATGCAAGAAAAATTTTTCAGTCAAACACACAAATTGCAAAATCAGCTGAAAATGAGACCCCAGGTTGTAGTGGTGGAGTATATGTTTCCATGACAATTCTGTCATGTTATTATTTCATTGTGAAAACGCTACCTACAGTCAAGCATAGTAATTTATGTCATTTCAGAAAAATAGTTAAAATATAAGGAAAATAGCTCTACAGAACAAAAAAAAGGAAGAAAAAGGCTGAGGACTATTTGAATCTACCATATTTTCGTGCCATTTTCCTATTTAATAAAAAGAAAATTATCTGAAAACACCTTTTAATGTAATTTTGCCTCAAAACTATGATTATCATATGGGAAATGATATTACTGAGAAAGAAAAGTACCCATACTCATATATATTTGTTAATAAATAAGGAAGTTATCGCTGCTTTACGACAATTTCTACTGCCGAATGACTTGGCAATTTTATCTGTATACTTCACTATTGCCTCGTATTGAATCTGCTGGCAGTATGTTTTCCATCTTAGGTAAACTACATACTGTTACTAACAATAAACCAGCTTATTATATGTAAAAGCATGATATGAGAGAATTTGACATAAAATCGACGACAGTTCTGGTTTAAAATGTCGTTTTATGGCGGCCATATTGGATTTAGGACGCCATTTTGTTTTCTTCTAAATTTCTAATTAGTTTACATTTTGCACAATATAGTAATCTAATGTAGTGCCAAAGTTGGACCTCGTAAGATGCATAAATCAGTTTTTATAAGCCGATTCCAGAAATCCGAGTTCCATTAATATTTTAAACATTTTAACCCCAAAAATAGACATTTTGCATCATGATACTTTTCTATACTTTTTATATGTTGTTGCATACATCTTGTATAATACTTACACAGAAAATCAATTCTTTGCGAGTTTTTTCCTTTATTTGGCATTTTGGCCATAAATGGCCTTTACTAATAGGCCACAAGTTTATACAGACATTCGCAGATGCCTACGTGATCATTTGTTTGCAGAACCAGGTGGCATTTTTGTTTCAGCTCTACAAACAAGGCATGGCAATATTACAGAGCACGAAAGGTTGCGGGATTACTCGGTTTTTTTTCGATATCCGCTACATTTTAGAGGTTAGCCCAACCTGGAACAATTGATACGTATAAGACCTTCCTGGCCCAACCAACCCGTGTTCAGTGTGTGCTGCCTACTGCATTTCTCAGTCGGGTACCGGTAGGTTATCATTTGTTAAAATTGCATTCCATTTAAAATTTATCGTCTGCATGTTGTGATATTTTCTGGAGCAGAGACATCTCCGGGACACCATCATGACAAGAACCAAGAACAGTTGCTTCACTTGCAGGCTGTTCCAGAAATATTAACCGCACCTGTGAAAAGCTAACTCAACACACGGACATAAATAGATATACATTATTTCTAATATCAACAGCAAGGTCTTTGGAAAATGGATATGTTACGCGCATATAGCCAATCTGCGCATTTGGTAAATCGCGCAGCGCAAATAACCAATTTGTTATCTGCGCAACGATTTGTAAATCGATCAACCTTATATATTTCTTATATGCGCAGGGTAACTGTCTTGCGCGTTTGGTAAATGAGTCTGCGCTTTTAACATATGGATGATATCTCCCGATAAAATTGAATATCATTAGAGGGTTAGACTTGTAGGCCTACATAAAACTGTTTAATTTTAAAAACTGACGGTGATCAGGCACGCGTAAAGGTGTGAATTGACTGTGCTTAATTTGTAAAGAACAAGAAAAACATTTTTTTTAAAGTAAATGAGCGTATTTATGCGGTAATTTCAATGAGATGCTCACGTCCCTGGTAGTTCATGGACTAAAAATTTCTGTTGACGACGGTATTAAGAGTCATTTGTCATAGGTGTTAAAAAAACTTTAAAATGATACAAAATATCCAAAGTATATTTAATAACACAAGTTTTTTTATTTATTATTTTTTTATTTTTTTAACTTTTAAACGCCGTAGCCTGTGCGTGATGTCGACCCAGCGCTAATATCAGATCCTGAAATGACACCGATATTTCAAATATATATTGATCATTTCTTACAGATTGTATTGATACTTTGTTATACCCAAGTGGAAACTGGCAGTACTCGAAAATGCAGCTCTCTGATTGGTCAGTTACAACCACTAATGTACTGTGACGTCATGATAAAGTTATAAATAGGCGTAGCCAGAACTTTGAAATACTTAAGAACACTCTAAACACGGCTATAGATACACACAACAAGCAGTCCCCTCCCGGTGACCGGACCGAACTTGCCCAATTTGTAGATGATGGAGCCACATGGGTAACATCACCAAACCCCCATAGTACATTACTAAAAGGTCAAAAAGTCCTTGAGGTAATAGAAAAATGGAGTAATGAATGGGGATTTACCATCAACCGCCTAATAAAACACAAGTGCTAATGGTGTGCCGGTGTAATGAAGTATTCCGACCCCCATAGAATAACGACCCCCCGGTCATTATTCTATAGAAAATGTGACTCCTTTCCTATAAAATATTGACTCCCCTTATAAAAAACTGACTCCCTTTGAAAACTCTATAGAATAAAGACCCCCGGTCATTATTCTATAGAAAAACTGACCCCTCCACGTAAAGATGACTCCCTTCGAATCTCATAGAATAACGACCCCGGTTATTATTCTATAGAAAAATTGACTCCTTCCATGTAAAATACTCACTGCCGAAATTACTACATTCGATACAATATCGATTCCCGGACATTATTCTATTTAAAAAAGTTACTCTTTCCGTGTAAAACACCGGCTCCTAAAAAGACTTTCGACGATAATATCTATTAAAAAGTGATCCCCACCAAACCTAACGGACAATTTTACTAGATCTACAACTCTAATACCCTCCATTGCCAATAGTTAACATTTTGATTGTACTACTACTACTGGTGCCGCTACTTCTATTGCTTTTACTTGGTTTCTGTTGTTTTTTCTATTGTATCATCTTTAGACCTATGCTGTTGTTTTCTGTTGTTTTTCAGATTGCGGTTTTCGGTATGTTTCGTTAGGTAAGTAACATCTTTAAAACTAATGCTTTTGTTTTCTGTTCTTTTTCAGATTTATCATCTTTAAAAGTAATGCTGTTGTTTTCTGTTGTTTTTTAGATTCATCATCTTTAAAAGTAAAGCTGTTGTTTTCTGTTGTTTTTCAGATTGTATCATCTCTAAAACTAATACTGTTGTTTTTCCTATTGTATCATCTCTAAAACCAAGACTGTTGTTTTCTGTTGTTTTTCCTATTGCATCATCTTTAGTCCTATGCTTTTATTTTCTGTTGTTTTTTTGCTATTGCATCATCTTTAGTCCTATGCTTTTATTTTCTGTTGTTCTTCCTATTGTATCATCTTTAGACTTATGCTGTTGTTTTCTGATCGCGTTTTTCAGTATGAATCGTTAGGTAAGTATCATCTTTAAAACTAATGCTGTTGTTTTCTGTTGTTTTTCAGATGGCAGTTAGGTAAGTATTATGTTTAAAAGTAATGATGTTGTTTTCTGTTGTTTCTCAGATTCATCATCTTTAAAAGTAAAGCTGTTGTTTTCTGTTGTTTTTCCTATTGTATCATCTCTAAAACTAACACTGTTGTTTCCTGTTGTTTTTCCTATTGTATCATCTCTAAAACCAATACTGTTGTTTTCTGTTGTTTTCTTATTGCATCATCTTTAGCCCTATGCTTTTGTTTTCTGTTGTTTTTCCTACTGTATCATCTTTAGACCTATGCTGTTGTTTGCTGTTGTTTTTCAGATGGCAGTTAGGTAAGTATTATGTTTAAAAGTAATGATGTTGTTTTCTGTTGTTTTTCAGATTAATCATCTTTAAAAGTAATGCTGTTGTTTTCTGTTGTTTTTCAGATTGTATCATCTCTAAAACTAATACTGTTGTTTTCTGTTGTTTTTCCTATTGTATCATCTCTAAAACCAATACTGTTGTTTTTTGTTGTTTTTCTTATTTTATCATCTTTAGACCTATGCTGTTGTTTTCTGTTGTTTTTTCAGATCGCGGTTTTCGGTATGTTTCGTTAGGTAAGTATCATCTGTAAAACTAATGCTGTTGTTTTCTGTTGTTTTGCAGATGGCAGTTAGGTAAGTATCATCTTTAAAACTAATGCTGTTGTTTTGTGTTGTTTTTCAGATTCATCAACTTTAAAAGTAAAGCTGTTGTTGTCTGTTTTTTTTTTCAGATCGTATCATCTCTAAAACTAATACTGTTGTTTTTCCTACTGTATCATCTCTAAAACCAAGACTGTTGTTTTCTGTTGTTTTTCCTATTGCATCATTTTTAGTCCTATGCTTTTATTTTCTGTTTTTTTTTGCTATTGCATCATCTTTAGTCCTATGCTTTTATTTTCGGTTGTTTTTCCTATTGTATCATTTTTAGACCTATGCTGTTATTTTCTGATCGCGTTTTTCAGTATGTATCGTTAGGTAAGTATCATCTTTAAAACTAATGCTGTTGTTTTCTGTTGTTTTTCAGATGGCAGTTAGGTAAGTATTATGTTTAAAAGTAATGATGTTGTTTTCTGTTGTTTTTCAGATTCATCATCTTCAAAAGTAGAGCTGTTGTTTCTGTTGTTTTTCAGATTGTATCATCTCTAAAACTTACACTGTTGTTTTCTGTTGTTTTTCCTATTGTATCATCTCTAAAACCAGTACTGTTGTTTTCTGTTGTTTTTCTTATTGCATCATCTTTAGCCCTATGCTTTTGTTTTCTGTTGTTTTTCCTACTGTATCATCTTTAGACCTATGCTGTTGTTTTCTGTTGTTTTTCAGATCGCAGTTAGGTAAGTATCATCTTTAAAACTAATGCTGTTGTTTTCTGTTGTTTTTCAAATCGCAGTTATCGATATTTTTTGTTAGGTTATTATCATCTTCAAAACTAATGCTGTTGTTTTCTGTTGTTTTTCAGGTTTTACCGTTTATCATCTTTAAAAGTAATGTTGTTTTCTATTGCTTTTCAGATTGTATCATCTTTAAAATGAATCCTGTTGTTTTCTGTTGTTTTTCAAATTGTATCATTTCTAAAACTAATACTGCTGTTTTCTGTTGTTTTTCCTATTGTATCATCTCTAAAACTAATACTGTGGTTTTCTTTTGTTTTCCTTATTGTATCTTCTTTAGACCTATGCTGTAGTTTTTCAGATTGCGGTTTTCAGTATTTTTGTTAGGTAAGTATCATCTTTAAAACTAATACTGTTGTTTTTTGTTGTTTTTCAGGTTTATCGTCTTTAAAAGTAATGCTGTTGTTTTCTATTGTTTTTCAGATTGTATCATCTTTAAAACTAATACTGTTGTTTTCTGTTGATTTTCAGATCGCTGTTATCGATATTTTTCAATAGGTAAGTATCATTTTTAAAATCAATCCTGTTGTTTTTCAGATTGTATCATTTCTAAAACTAATACTGTTGTTTTCTGTTGTTTTTCAGATTATTGTTATTGATATTTTTTTTTTGATAGGTAAGTATCATCTATAAAACTAATCCTGTTGTTTTCTGTTGTTTTTCAGATCGCGGTTATCAATATTTATCCTCAGGTAAGTATCATCTTTAAAATCCTCGGGTAAGTATCATCTTTAAAACTAATTTTGTTGTTTTTCAGATTGTATCATCTTTAAAACTAATATGTTGTTTTCTGTTTTTCAGATCGCAGTTTTCATTATTTTCTGTTAGTTACATATCATCTTTAAAACTAATCCTGTTGTTTTCTGTTGTTTTTCATATTGAGGTTATCGATATTTTTTTGTTAGGTAAGTGTCATCTTTAAAATCAATCCTGTTGTTTTCTGTTGTTTTTCAGATCGTCGTTATTGATATTTTTCATTAGGTAAGACTTAGTATCATCTTTAAAAGTAATGCTGTTGTTTTCTGTTGTTTTTCAGATTGTATCATCTCTAAACGTATGAGGTTGTTTTCCATTGTTTTTCCTATTGTATCATCTCTAAAACTAATAGTATTGTTTTCCATTGGCTTTCCTATTGTATCATCTCTAAAACTAATACTGTTGTTTTCTGTTGTTTTTCCTATTGTATTATCTTTAAAACTAATGCTGCTGTTTTCTGTTGTATTTCAGATTGTATCATCTTTAAAATGCTGTTGTTTTCTGTAGATTTTCAGACTGTATCATCTTTAAAATTAATGCTGTTGTTTTCTGTGTTTTTTCGTCAGATTGTATCATCTTTAAAACTAGTGTTGTTATTTTCTTGTTTTTCAGATTGTATCATCTTTAAAACTAATCCCGTTGTTTTCTGTTGTTTTTCAAATCGCATTTTTTTATTTTTCGTTAGTTCAGTATGAGCTTTAAAACTAATGCTGTTGTTTTCTGTTGGTTTTCAGATTGCTGTTTTCGGTATTTTTCGTTAGGTAAGTATTATCTTTAAATCTAATGCTGTTGTTTGCTCTTGTTTTTCAGATTGTGTCATCTTTAAAACTAATGCTGTTGTTTTTCAGATCTCGGATTTTGGTATTTTTCGTTAGGTAAGCATCATCTTTAAAAGTAATGCTGTTGTTTTTCAGATTGCGGTTTTCGATATTTTTCGTTAAGTATGTAAGTATCTACGTGTTCATCTTTAAAACTAATGTTGTTGTTTTCTGTTGTTCTTCAGACCACAGTTTTCGATATTTTTCGTTAGGTAAATATCAACTTTAAAACAAATACTGTTGTTTATATATTTCCTTTTTCAATAAAACAACTTTCGAGACTCTACATAATTAATTATGTTATTTATAAGATAACACAATTTCTGTCATCTGCTTAATATTATCATTTCTAAGCCGTTGTGCGTTATTTTCAATTTTCACATTGATATCTGCATTTAGCAAAATTTATAGATTAAGATTTTAATCTAATTTTATTCGTCTACAAATATAAGTTTAATTTAACTTTCATTTTGAAGGGGTTTAGTATATTCCTACAATTGATAAAACTACTATAAAATTATAATACAAGCCGTAATACCAGTAATAACATAATGTACGTAAATTCTAATTTACATTTTATTTTCCATGCGTTATTTTCCACCTTTACTTTCATGTCAGCAAGTTTGCTAATTTAAACATCCCCAACAAATCAGACAGCTCCCTTTCCAGACAAGAAACATTTTATAGGACTCTTGACAGGAAAATCAGTTTTAACTTATCCATTGTCAGACTTCCTTGAATAAATATGAAAGACATAACATAACATAATAAACAAGTGAATGAAGTATTGCCATGCAATACAAAGTCCCCTACTGGAAGGCACCTAATTTTTTCTACTGCAGTATAACATAATGAACTGATATCTGTCAATGATGTATAAACAATATTGTACTACATATACAATATGTTATAACATTATAACAACACACTTGGATTAAAATGTGCATATATAAAAACCCACAGTTGTTTTCATATTGAATTTTTTTGGCTGATTATAAAAATGTTATCATGTAAGTTATTTATAGTAACAACAAAGGGAAATAAATCTTTAAAAAAAAAAAAAAAAAAAAAAAAAAAAAATTAATAATATAAGTCCACAAGAAACTCTTTACCAGGTAGAGATAGGTCAAAATACACCTAAAAATTGGATGTAACATGCATGCTGTACCACAGAAAAGTGGTCTCGATTTTTCTCTACTGCCAGTAATAAAAAAGTTACAATAAAATCTATTTATAGTAACAACAAAGGGATGTAATTCTAAAAACAAGGGTGCCTCATGGTGGTGAACATTTGGTCCAAGTTACATCAAAATCCCTCCATGCATGAAGAAGAAATATTCCATACAAAGTCATTCTTGAATTTGACCTTTGACTTCTAAATATGACCTTGACCTTAGACCTAGGGACCTGGTTCTTGCGCATGACATGTTGTCTCATCCAGGGGAATATTTGTGCCAACTGATATCTAAATCCTGCTTTGCATGACAAAGTTATAGACCGGACAGGAAAAAAATCATCTTGACCTTTGATCTCAAAGTGTGACCTTGACCTTTAAGCTAGGGTACTGGGTGTTGCGCATGACATGTCGTCTCATCATGGGAAACATTTGTGCCAAGTAATATTAAAATCCCTTCATGGATGGCAGAGTTATGGACGGGACAGGAAAAAAACTCTGTTGACCTTTGACCCCCAATTGTGACCTTGACCTTTGAGCTAGGGGTCCGGGATTTGCGCATGACACGTCGTCTCATCATGGGGAACACTTGTGCTAAGTAATATTAAAATCCCTTAATGAATGTCAGAGTTATGGACCGGACACGAAACAGACCCTGTTCATGCTATGTTAACATTTGACTGCTAAGTGTGACCTTGACCTTTGAGCTAGGGTCTGAAAGTTGTGCATGACATATCGTCTTATTATGAGGTACATTTGTGCCAAGTAATATTAAAATCCCTTCATAGATGGGAGAGTTATGGACCGGACAGGAAAAAAACATTGTTGACCTTTGACCTCCAATTGTGACCTTGACCTTTAAGCTAGGGGTCCAGGTTTTGCGCATGACACGTCGTCTCCTCATGGGGAACATTTGTGCCAAGTAATATTAAAATCTCTTCATGGATGGGAGAGTTATGGACCGGACAGGAAAAAAGCCCTGTTGACCTTTGACCTCCAATTGTGACCTTGACCTTTGAGCTAGGGGTCCGGGATTTGCGCACGACACATCATCTCATCATGGGGAACATTTGTGCCAAGTAATACTAAAATCCCTTCAAGGATGGGAGAGTTGTGGACCGGACAGGAAAAAAGCCCTGTTGACCTTTGACCTCCTATTGTGGCCTTGACCTTTGAGCTAGGGGTCTGGGTTTTGCGCATGACACGTCGTCTCATCATGGGGAACATTTGTGCCAAGTAATATTAAAATCCCTTCATGGATGACAGAGATATGGACCGGACACGAAATTGCGGACGGACGGAATGACGGAAAGACGGAATGACGGAAAAGAGCATTCCTATAGTCCCCAAAACTGGTTTTCAACCAGTAGGGGACTAATAATGAGAAAGCATTAAAATTCACTCTCGAATATTTATCTTTATGCTCCTGATTTAATGTCTGATTAATAAACGCTTACGTTTTATCCTTGAAATAAAGTTAATATGCCACGCACTGTCCAGATCTTATCTATATGTTTGAATAATGATGTTGGTATTCTATGTAAAATTAATTTACATGTATATGTTTTGACTTTATTAATGACTCGTTCAATGTGCGCTCTACGTTTAATATTTTTTCTGTGTAACAAGATTGGTCGCTTAATTCAACATTTTTATATAGTATAGTTTATATAATATACAATCAAATGCGAAAATACACATCATACTTTTAATTGCGAGAATATATTGCTGAAGAAGGTTAGCTGTTACTTTTATATGAAATAAGATATAAATGACTTATATATTTAATGTCTTGAACTGAATAATTCTGCGATCGGCCTAAATTAAAATAAAGTGAGCAAATTCATATTGAAATTCCGATCACAGACAAAGGAGTAAAGAGAGACAGACGATTCATGATGTATTATGTATGTTATTATATTGTACCATGCACATTAGTCACACACACACACACACACACACACACACACACACACACACACACACAGAGCAGTTTCAATATAAAGTTTATTAGAATTACATCTGAGCAGATTGCTTATTGATCCGTTCAACGCTTACATTTTTCTAAATCGGCCTTTGGTTTATGGAAAGATAAATCTTCCCCCTTCTAGCCTTTGCGGTTACTGTTCGTCAGCATTACATATTCCTAACGCACACCTCAACACCACTTCCTTCGAAAAATAAATGCATCAAACTTAAAAGAATAAGTCCGTAATGGTTTCTAAGTGAAAGCTTGTGGGAAGCAATGGCTGGTTAGCAACAAGGTAAGTGCACTGAATAATTCGCGTTATCTTATTGGTCAATATCATAGATAACAATTAGTTTGATTGACAGCCCGCTCTATCCATTCTGTTGATCGATATTTTCATTAAGCATTTATATATTGAACTATACAGGCGGTATTTACGAATTCAGGTCTTTACACCTCTGGGACAATACACCCTAGGACTTTACACCTCCCAAACCTGAGACATTACTCCTCCCAAAAGGGAGATGTAAAGTCCAAGGTTTTATTTAGTTTTTTTTACAATTTTTTTCATATCCTTAATTATTTTATTCAAAAATTGTGAGTCTAAAACATTGTTGATTGTTGCATTTATAATCCAACTTTATAGCTGCAATATAAATTATTATACAGAAGTGATAATGGTTTGTGTCACACTTTTCTAAGTTCAAGATTAAAGTAAACATGATATTAACACCTGCTCTTAAAAGTAATCTTTGATATTTTAATGACAGTTGATTGATAATGTTTAAAGAAACATATTGAAGTTATAATATATATACACTACACAGAATCAATCTGGCGCTTTTCTTCAACAGTTTCCATTATCTAAATGTTGAAAGAAACAATCAGAAAAACTGTTATTTTATGATATATTATACTATATACAGAACTAAGCCAATGTTAAAGCCGAACTTGCTTGACCTTTGACCTAAAAATCATTATCAGCAGGTCATCTGCTGGTCATGATCAACCTCCCTATTAAGTTTCATGATCCTCGGCCCAAGCGTTCTCAAGTTACTGTCCGGAAAAGGTTTAAATGTTCTGGGTCACTCTGACCTTTGACCTTTGGACCTCAAAATTAATAGGGGTCATCTGCTGGTCATGACCAATCTCACTATGAAGTTTCGTGATCCTAGTCCAAAGTATTCTGAAGTTATTGTCCGAAAACCATTTAAAATGTTCCAGGTCACTGTGATCTACTGACCTCAAAATCCTAAGAGGTTATCTGCTGGTCACAACCAAACTCCCTATCAATTTTCATGATCCTAAGCCTAAGCGTTCTCAAGTTATCATCTGGAAACTTTTAACTGTTTCATGTCATTGTGACCTTGACCTTTGACCTACTAACTTAAAACTTGACTTGTATTTTATCATGTTACACCCATGTACAAAAAATTATTATCCTAGACCCAAGAGTTCTCAAGTTATCAACCAGAAACCGTATAACTGTTACGAGTCACTGTGACCTTGACCTTTGACCTACTGACCTCAAAGTCTAACATGACCTTTGTTTCATGAGGTTACACCTGTGTACAAAAATTTATGATCCTAGGTCCAAGCGTTCTCAAGTTATCATCCGGCAACCGTTTTATTGTTCAGGGTCACTGTGACCTCGACCTTTGACCTACTGACCCCAAAGTCGAACTTGATCTGTATTTATTATTAATTATGATCCTAGACCCAAGCATTCTCAAGTTATCATCCGGAATCTGTTTGATTGTTCCGAGTCACTGTGACTTTGACCTACTGACCCCAAAGTCGAACTTGACCTGTATTTTCTGATGTTACACATATGTACCAAAAATTATTTAAATCGGTCGAGCCTTTCTTGAGTTACTGTCCGGAAACAATGAAAAACCAACAGACCGACAGACCGACCGACAAGGTCACGCCGTTATGTTTTGATTTATACTACCCTTGAAAAAGGCTTTTTTAAAAAGCCGAAAGCGCTCGGGTTTATAATTAAACTTTTAACACTGTCTGAACATATATTCTCTCTCTCTCTATATATATTTTCATTGATTATTTCGAAATGTCAATATAAATGGACAAGAAGGTCCTCAGAAAAAATATCTAAGTCGAAAGGACAGGAACAACAAAGGGAAGAAATTTAACCAAAAAGAAAAAAAATCTTACAAGGTATAGATATGTCAAAATACACCTAAAAATTGGAGGTACCATCCATGTTGTACCACAGAAAAATGGTCTCGGTTTTTCCCTACGGCCAATAATAAAAAGGTACTAAAATAAGCTATTTATAGTTACATAAAAGGGAAGTAATTAAAAAAAATATTGTAAGTGAACAAAAGAAGGATCTGCCAAATAAATCTGTTGACATAAATGAAATTTCAGATCAGTATCTTCATTAGTTATTGAGATATACCCATTTTAATTTGAAATAAAGGGAGGTAATTTGACATAAAATCAGTCCATAGTTATCTACCCTGATTGTCTCAGTCCAACTAATAACAATAATAAAATTTCAAATAAGTCCTATAAGTACTTACTGATATAAATCCATTTTGATTACAATCAGGGGAGGTAATCAGATATAAAATAACTCTGGAACCTACGATTGGATCTGATTTGTCATGGAATCCAAGATTTATTGTTGTTGAAGATATTTTAGAAGTTTGTATCAAATTAAAACCATAAATGAAGTCTATATATGGCTGCAAAAGCCAAAATAGCCAAGTTTGGACCTTTAAGGGGGCATAACTCTGGAACCCATAATGGAATCTCGCCAGTTCAAGAAAGGAAGCAAGATCTTGTGGTGATACAAGTTGTGTGCAAGTTTGGTTAAAATCAAATCATAAATGAAGCTGCTATTGTGCAGACAAGGTCAAAATAGCTGATTTTGGACCTTTAAGGGGCCATAACTCTGGAACCCATAATGGAATCTCGCCAGTTCAAGAAAGAAAGCAAGATCTTGTGGTGACTCAAGTTGTGTGCAAGTTTGGTTAAAATTAAATCATAAATGAAGCTGCTATTGTGCAGACAAGGTCAAAATAGCTAATTTTGGCCCTTTCAGGGGCCATAACTCTGGATTCCATTATGGGATCTGGCCGCTTCAAGAAAGGAACCGAGATCTTATGGTGACACAAGTTTTGTGCAAGTTTGATTAATTCAAATCATAAATGAAGCTGCTATTGTGCAGACAAGGTCAAAATAGCTAATTCTGGCCCTTTCAGGGGCCATAACTCTGGAACCCATAATGGAATATCGCCAGTTCAAGAAAGGAACCAAGATCTTATGGTGATACAAGTTGTGTGCAAGTTTGGTTAAAATAAAATCATAAATGAAGTTGCTATAGTGCAGACAAGGTCAAAATAGCTAATTCTGGCCCTTTCAGGGGCCATAACTCTTAAACCCATAATGGAATCTGGTCAGTTCAAAAAAGGAACCAAGATCTTATGGTGATACAAGTTGTGTGCAAGTTTGGTTAAAACCAAATCATAAATAAAGCTGCTACTTTGCAGACAAGGTTAAAATAGCTAATTTTGGCCCTTTAAGGGGCCATAACTCTGGAACCCATAATGGGATCTGGCCAGTTCAAGAAAGGAACCGAGATCTTATGGTGATACAAGTTGTATGCAAGTTTGGTTAAAATAAAATCATAAACGAAACCACTATCGTGCAGACACGAAATTGTTGACGCACGCACGCACGGACTGACGACGGACGACGGACGAAGGGTGATCACAAAAGCTCACCTTGTCACTATGTGACAGGTGAGCTAAAAAGTGTATTCTGTGATATAGAAAGAGTACCATTTTCATGGTAAGCCCATTTAAAATAACACTTTCAGACAGGAAAACAACACTGCAACAGATTGTGACCAATGAAGTAAAAGCAGTAATCATACTGATGCAGTTAAAAGAATGTACATGTAGTTGCAAAGTTTAAATGCATGTTAAGGTTTCAATGCTCATTTGGCTGAGGTTTTCTCAGTTTCCTCCTAAAGATGGGTGAAATTAGTATCCAACTGACATTCATGTGAAGATGTATTATCAGCTGATGGTGCCTGCATGTTCTGCTTCAGGGCTATTCAAATATTCATCTAGATGGCCATCAGGCATATTCTCGGAGGATGAATGTATACTACCTGATGGTACTGGCATCATTGTTGCATCTGAAAAATGAAATATATTGATCTGAATCATATTTCCCAGAAATTCCCTTTATTTCCCACTTTAATGTTAACCATGCAATATTGTGTTTTAAACTGAACTCTCACTAGCATGTTCTTTCACCATTTCATCTGTGGAAAAGGGAATCCCTCAACCTTACAGTCAAACTTGGCTTTACCTCTCTCCGTGGCAATTACATCTGTCCTACGACTCAGGAAATGAAGACATTTTCCTGCTGTAAAACATATGAAATTTTTGTTACATTTACATGAACTTTATTTCATAAAACAAAACAAACAAAACACAGGTTTCCCCCATGCAAACTGCCTTTTGAGTTAATATTCTTATTATGAAAAAATCATTGAAGGACAGAACTTTTAAACTCCACAAAATCATCAAACCAAAACATGTTTATGATATGCACAACTAAGCTTAATACCAACTTCTCATGCGAAGTCTCTATAATCAAGATAGTGATCATGGAGATGGAGTCCACACAAGAACATTAATGTATAATTCAAAGGGCCATAATACTCAGTCTGACTAAAGTACTTGATCTTCTAACTGAAGATCTGAGAATGACCCATTCACATTCGTTTTCTGTATATTTTGGATTTCCGATAATGCTTTTTTCATTTTCGCAAATCTGGTTTTATTTGAACAATTCAGACGACTTGTTTCAACAAGATTTAGCTGAACCATCAAAATAGCGTCAAATGTCATAGGGTGAGAAAAATGAGCAGTCAGTCTTTGGCTCAAACACAGGACCCACCCCCATTTACAGGGCGAGTGCCCTACCGACTGAGCTAAACGACTGTCTGACACCTTACATGACCAAGTCCGTGATATGACTTATGATTTTTCTATAAACAGGATGTGGCCGTCATATGAATTGTAAATATGAAAAACCCAGGCTAAATATAGATTTTTAAACTTCTACTTTCACATACAAAATGTTGTAAGTAAGGCTTTGACTGGCTAGCAAAAGCGTCATCAGAACGAGGCTATCATTAGCACGTCTTCAGATCCGATGTGTGTAGCATTAATAAGAGATGTACTTTAGACAGATTGCCATAATTCTCTGAATAATAATGAAACTGTAAACCACATAATATACAGAATACATTTTTGTACTTACTGCTAGATGGAGCCTGTTTCATGTTTTCCGCAGCAGGTGGGTCATCAAGACAAATCACTGTTTCTGTCATTGGTCTGTTACATCTAAATTTTGTTCTGTAAAAAAGTTGATGCAAAGCTATTCCTTTATTGTCATTTCAAAAAAATATTGTGCCCACCTCTGGCTACATTTACAAACATCAACAACTTAAATTGTGAAATGCAGGAATTTGTGTATTCCCGTAGTTTTTTATGCGCATCTTTCTGCGCAGCTGACACTTTCCATTGAAAACGGCGAAGTCAACATTTTTTGAAACATGTGACAGACAATCTTAAATATGAGGAATCGTGAATGAAATAACATTTTTGATGAGTTTTATCAGTAATCACATGTTGATACTGGTTTATGTTGTATTGACTAGTATCATGCCTGACAGGTATCTTGCCATTTTTTGTGGTTGTGTTTTCACATAGCATTTTAGTACAAAGACAGTGTTGTTCAAATAATGTAAGTCAATTGACTTAGTACTGATAAGACAGTATCACTTTTCAGATTATTTAGTATTCAATTATAGAAAGAATTAAGTATTTTTATTTTTTTAACTTCTAGCATATACATGTAATCAATTTGGTCAGGTTCGTGCCATTTTTCGTCCGAACAGGTGTTGTATTCTAGCGGTCTTAACATAAAATTTAGCCTGGTGACCCATGCATTTTTAGCCATTTTTATGCTCACAATACAACTATCCATACACAAGAAAAAAAGGAAAAAATTCTATGAAACAGTTTTTTCAAAATTTAAAAAAAAATATTCTTCACTATGTGTAGTTTTTCATTGAAAAAAGTTCACAAAAGTGAATATGGAACAAATTCTTTTTTCATTTGTTTTGTTTGTTTGTTTTGGGTTTAACGCCGTTTTTCAACAGTATTTCAGTCATGTAACGGCGGGCAGTTAACCTAACCAGTGTTCCTGGATTCTGTACCAGTACAAACCTGTTCTCCGCAAGTAACTGCCAACTTCCCCACATGAATCAGAGGTTTTTCATTTGTACCCATTATTGTAAGGATATAGTATTACAAATATGACTACGATATCGAATAAGTATATAATAAAATCTGTAAAAAGAATAAACCTTATTGTGCTGTCTTGATGTATATTTTGGTTGGTATTTATAAAAAAGCAAAAAATTATGAAAATGGTGAAAAATCGCTGGCAGTTTCAACAACAGTGGGTGTGTTCAAAACAATTTTTCACAAAAAAAAAAGTCTGGTGACCCATTGTTTTTATTTGTTCATTGTTTTCAGCACAAATTTTCCTATCATATAATTATGTGAATCTGAAAAAATTCCATGAAAGGAAAAAAACTATAGGAGTTCTCTTTAACGTCGCACCGACACATGATGATAGGTCATATGGCGACTTTCCAGCTTTGATGGTGGAGGAAGACCCCAGGTGCCCTTCCGTGCATTATTTCATCACGAGCGGGTACCTAGGTAGAACCACCAACCTTCCGTAAGCCAGCTGGATGGCTTCCTCACATGAAGAATTCAATGCCTCGAGTGAGGTTCGAACCCACATAGATGAGGGGCAAGTGATTTGAAGTCAGCGACCTTAACCACTCGGCTACGGAAGCCCCTGCCTAGTTGGTTTAGGAAACCAGATGTCTCAAAAAAAGTTAGTGTTTGATATATCTGGATATATGAAAATCTTGTGCAGATTATATTCCCAACTTTTATTTCAACCATTGTCAGAAATGGTTTAAATATTTGTGACAAGTATGTAAAGAAATGTCTAAGTTTAGCAGCATATCATCATAACACAGAAATATTTGGTTAATGAATATCTACCTGTCCAACATGTTTTATCATATTGCTGCATATGACTGGATACTTGAAATAGTCTCAAAAAGTTGCCCCCCTTGAAAGATGAATGCAATTTTGTTAGGAAATAAATGTACGGTAAATGATTCTTGAAAATTACTCCTAGTTACGTGAAATTTCAGCACTGGGACATTTTTGCAAATGCATCAAAGGAAGACATGTAACCGTTCTTTGAAAATGGCGAGTTTTTAAAGGAGCTGAACTGTCCAGAAGTGCGGCCCCTTTATGTATTGGATGTGTATACCAGTAAATTGACAATCGTTTGTAGAGTTATATACACATTTAAGTTCGCATTATAAATCATTATGGGCAGAAAGAATTTATACAACCAAATCACCACCACAATATACCAGAACAATTGCAGCAAGGTGCCTAGCAGCTAGACAATAAGTCCGCTAACCCCAAAAATGATAAGTTTCAATTCTATTTTATATATACACCCAAATTGCACTACTATTCTATCTCGGGCAGCCTCTGTGTGTGCATTACAGCTGAAACATTTGAACAAAGGAGTTCAGCTTTACTCAGAAATGGTTTTAAAACTTAGTTTCTAAATAAGGCAAATTCCTTCAAGTTTTCATCAAGAACTATTGTCTTATGAAACTGCATGTTATAGTTTTATCATTTATTCATTACTGATGAAAGTAACTTAATTAATAGTAAATTTTTAGCAGAACAGGTACAGGAAACCTTCAATTTTCAACTGAATCTGAAAATTTCAATGTGGGCACAGCTGTCTACCACAACCAAAAATTCACCATAAATTATGTGAAAGAAGCTGGACCTATCTAAAATTATTACTGTAGTCCTTAAAACATTTCAATACAATCTAATATCTTAAAAAATCTGCCTTTCAGTTCTATTTATTATAATTTATCTGTAAAACTAATTTTATTGTAGATTTTCTGATTGGTTTAGAGTCACATTGACACAATTTAGATCTAATGACAACTGTTCCAACTTTTGATTGCATTATTTCTCACGGGAGTTTCATCACAGGAGGGCACCTTGGGGGAAACACCAACCTTCATCACATTAAAAATTTTAATTTCGAACCAACAATAGCAAGGTGTAGGTGATTCAAAGTCGGCAACCTTACTTACTCAGCCATAGAGGTCTCTTAATTCATTATACAACATAAACATTCTGGTAGCAAACACTTTATTTTCAGTCCTTACAATCTGAGCCATATAAGGCTTAAATTAATGAAGATACCGAGTTTGGGGAAGATCCATGGAGTGGTTCATATGGCAATATTGTTAAGCTTAAGGTATTGGACCCCTAAAAGTAATGTATAAAAAATAGCATTTGCTTGGTATATTTTCAAAGTTAACCATGTTTCGCATTGTGTTGCAAATTCTAAACAACTTTTACCGTGCAGTTTTTTTGTAAATTTTGTATAATTTAAGGTATTTCCTCAAGCTCAAGAGACAAATTTCAAGGTGATGGCCACTATCTAAAATGTTTGCAGAGAATTCATAACACCATTAATTTTGATAAAAGAAACATCAAACTATTGTTAAACAATTACAAAACACAAAATAAAACTGTAAATATCTTTTTTTTTCTAGGGTGCCTCAAATAAACAGATTTAATGAGACAGAATTCTAACTCCAACATTGAAAAATTAAGGTCAAATCCCGTTTATCTGTTTTGAATAGTGTTAATGTTTCATCTAGTTCTTACTAAAACGAAATATTGTCAAATGTTGCATGTTCCCATTTAAGATTATACTGACATTCCTTCATAAAGATAAGGTAGGAAATATGGCCTCTTTCTTTTTTAACAAGGTTTTTCTTTCATCTCACCTAGTATTTGACCCCAGACGATAGCGTTTCTAATTTCACCTAGATTTCAAATAGACATTCATACCAGATGCCATGTAGATCAAGTATAAATTAGGTAAGAAGAAAGTTGAGGTTTTTCTATGATTTGAATTAGATCGAGATCCCAGACTGCCCTTTTTTGAACTTGACCTGGATTTCGTTAAAACAAACATTCTGACCAGGTTGCAGACACTGTGATTTCTGCAGTGTTAACAAGGTTTTTCTATGATTGCAAAGTTACTGAGAAATACTCTGAAAAAAAAAACGTTACCGCAAAACTTGGGTATAACTACATAAAATATAATTTCTATCTTCTGTGGTATACTGATCACTGTTGTAGTTTTATCACAGAGAATGAACAGATGTAGCCATGTTCTATATATCACTACTGACAACACATGAGCAACAAAACTTCTCCAACAACTTGAATTGTGTCCATAGGACATGGATGCCCCCACATACTGCACCATACTCTAAATAGCAAAGTTTTTAGTACAGACCATCTTCACATGAAAGATGTTTGACTAAAAGTTTAAAGCAAATTGTATTTAGATAAGATTGTGTATCTGAGCAACATTGAATCCATTCCTTCATAAAGTGTATTAAGAGATGAACACACCAAATTTCTTCACTATGGCCTATTTTGTGAAATTAAGCAAGGGCCATAATTCTAGCAAAAATAACCACAGACAAGAGGGCCATGATGGCCCTATATCGCTCACCTGTTATCATTGCACTTAAGGACAAGTCTTCAAGGTCAAAAGATCATAACAGAAATCAATCAAAAGAATTATGAGAAAATATAGTTGAAATTTTCTTTTAAGTAACTTTAAAAACAAGATTTGAAAACTTTTTGTAGAGGTCCACTAGGCAATGTTTCATTTTCAAATATCTAAGTCTTCTGGTTATTTAAAATTGAGATTTTTCTATGTACAATCAAGTAAAACCTAGGTTGAGTCAATTTTACCGGTACAAGGTTTAAACAAATTAATTTGTAGAGGTCCACTAGGCAATGCTACATGTCAAATATCTAGTCTAGGCCTTCTGGGTTTATTTTTAGAAAAATTATGTAAAATCAAGTACCCCTGGGGCGGGTCAATTTTGACCCAGGGGGTCATGATATGAACAAATTTTGTAGAGGTCCACTAGGTAATGCTACATGTGCAAATATCTAGCTCTAGGCCTTCTGTTTATTTTTAGAAAACTTTTGAAGATTTTCCTATGTAAAGTCAAGTGACCCCTAGGGCGGGGTCAATTTTGACCCCCGGGTCATAATTTGAACAACTTTAGTAGAGGTCCACTAGGCAATGCTACATGTCAAATATCTAAGCTCTAGGGCTTCTGGTTTTTGAGAAGAAGATTTTTTAAATATTTTCCTATGTAAAATCAAGTGAACCCTGGGGCGGGGTCAATTTTGACCCCGGGGGCCATGATTTGAACAAATTTTGTAGAGGTCCACTAGGCAATGCTACATGTGAAATATCTAAGCTCTAGGCCTTCTGGTTTATTTTTAGAATTTTTTTGAAGATTTTCCTATGTAAAATCAAGTGACCCCTGGGGCGGGGTCAATTTTGACCCTGGGGTCATGATTTGAACAATTTTAGTAGAAGTCCACTAGGCAATGCTACATGTCAAATATCTAAGCTCTAAGGCTTCTGGTTTTTGAGAAGAAGATTTTTTAAGATTTTCTTATGTAAAATCAAGTGACCCCTGGGGCGGGGTCAATTTTGACCCCGGGGTCATGATTTGAACAAAATTGGTAGAGGTCCACTAGGCAATGCTTCACACCAAATATCTAAGCTCTAGGGCTTCTGGTTTTTGAGAAGAAGATTTTTAAAGTTTTTCCTTTCGGTTGCCATGGCAACCAGTGTTCTGCATGGAATTCAATTCTTTGAACAAGTTTGAAAGGGGGCCATCCAAGGAACATCCCTGTGAAGTTTCATCAAAATTGGCCTGTTGGTTTAGGAGGAGATGTTGTTTAAAGGAAAGTGTGGACGGACGGACGGACGGACGGACGCCGGACGGTGAGCGATCACAATACCTCACCCTGAGCACTTTGTGCTCAGGTGAGCTAAAAAAGTTCATTACTTATGGTCATCTTCACATCCATGTCATTTTAATAGTGTTTGAGGAGTTGGACACACAAGACATTATCACTGTGGCTATATGGCTATAACTGTGGTAAAAATTATCACAGCAAAAGTTCCTTTCTTTATGGTCATCTGTACATCAAGCTTGTTCTTCTGTGAAAGTTTGAAGCAAACTAGGCTAATAGTGAATGAGGTGTTGGACACACAATTATTTCGGGACATACAAACTGACAAACATATGGACAGCAGCAACGCTATATGCCCCCAACATAAATGTGGGGTATAACAATGTTATAAAAATTGATTTCAAGTTAAAGACAACTACAACCAAATAAAAAACATCAACTAAACCACATCTACTTGGTTTATAGAACAAATTTCTGGTTATATAGTACAGGTATGTAACCCATTTCCCTATAGGACTAACTTAGTTTGTTCCAACATGTAAGTCAGAAGAAACTATTATGGAAATAAAGGGATATAAAGGGTTTACACAAAGACTATTTTTATAAAAATTATTATGCTGATTAAGGGAAGATAAAAGAACTACAGAAATCTTGGGCTGAGCGCGAAACTATTGTAACTGTATATAAATAAAGAACAAGATACAATAGTTTCGCGCTCAGCCCTAGAAATAGTTTGCTACAAATCAACTGCAACAAAAATGGTAGATAATTTACAGGAACCTGTTGATTCTATCGAGAATAGAGTGGTCCTGCAAATACCTACAGCCTACTTCCAATCTGACTAAAGTACATATCCTATTACGCTACGCATAGGATCTGAAAACGACCTATTCATGGCCTCGTTCTGACGATCCTTCCGCTAGCCAATCAGAGCTTGGCTTACAACATTTTGCAAATCTACCTGTAGCCTTGATTTTTGATATTTACAATTATTATGTCGTATTGTGTCAGATGGTCGGTTAGCTCAGTCGGTAGGCCACTTGCTTTGTAAGCGAGGGGTCCCGGGTTCGAGCCTTGAAATATCAGCATATTTTTCTTACTCTTTGGCATTCGAACAAGTCGTCTGATTGGTTAAAATAAAAATAGCGATACTGGAAATCCAAAATATACAGAAGACGTATGTGAATGGGTCGTTCTCAGATCTTCGTTTAGAAGATCAAGTACTTTAGTCAGATTGAGCCTACTTCATGACAAAATGGGTAGAACGCCAAATAGTCCATTATCCCAAATAATTTCAATGGCAGTATTGACTGTATGTAACACAAATAATTGCAGTGAAATAAGAAAGACTGGGCCTGAATCAACTGTACTCATTTTCACTAGGGACAATTAAATCACTAAATTGATCATGACAACAATTAAGGTGTTGTGAAATGCATGTAGCGGAACCAGATATCTAGAGAATGTTATACCTGACATTTTAACTGAAGTTGCTTAGTTTTTAGACTTTCTGTATTACAATTCTGTAATTCCCTGAATTATATTAGAATGACCAAAATTTTTCTTTTCACACAAAATCCCTTAAATCCTTAACTTTAGACAAATCCAAGTTAGGTATCTCCAGTACCATCTCAGTAAAATGCCCATTTTACTGGAAAAGTAAAACCAAAACAAAAGCTCTTTTACAAGAAAGGTAACTAAAATTTCCTTAAAAACTGAAATTAAAACCTTGTCAATTTTGATTTTTTTTCCCTATCCAAGCTCTATCTGGTATCAAAAAAACCAATTGATTTGGTATAATTTAAAGAATGCTGAACATGTATCCTGAAAAATATGTACTGAAAAATGTCACCATAAATTATTGTTACAGAAATATGACTGAAAGTTTACCATGTTCTATCGCAGCAACAACCATTTATAAACTCACAGTTTATATATACAGTAGGTAGATCTGCTTGATGGGTGTAGAACAGAACAGTCAAAGCAATGTATATACTGTTGAACTTATAATCAGCTTTTCCTCCTACGAGTTCAGCAAATCTGAAATTCCTACCTTTTTGTGTCTGTTCACCGTAAAACCCAACTCATTATACTAGTCTGGAAGTTGTAAAAGCCACACTGGAAATGGGTACACATTCACACAAATAACTTGCTATAGACTGGCAAATGCAAAATGACTCAGATGTCATGATTACCTAAACTTAAAATTAACTTAGTTTTTCATAAGCCCCTCCAGATGGTTCTAAAAGCAAAATTTCAGATCTTTTAAATAATTTTTCACAAGATATTATTACAAAAGCTTTCACTGACCTGTTCAACACCAATCACTGTATACCATGACATTATAGAACATTAACACAATGCAACAAATACATGTCTTGCCATTTTATCAGTACAAAAGAAAATGCTGACTGTAACATTTGTAATGACAACCATCTTACAAGCATTTATAGTCATAGTCCACTGTCACAATTATACATACAAACTGTAATGTTGGGTACTACCTGTGTCCAGCAGCTTTTCCCTTTTACTGTAATACATTTTCATAGAGAACACTATTTTGAAGAAATCAGGGTACAATGGTTAAATCTGGTGTCCAGACTCAGGAAGCCTGGAATTAAAACTTTTTTTTTTTGGCTGGGTTAAGTGTCACACGGTCACAATTATATGTCATATGTTGACATTCTAGCTTTTCATGATGGACAAAGTTTCTAGGTGCCCCTTTGTGCATTATTTAAGGTTAAGCAGGCTTCATGCAAACACCCTCTGTAAGCCAGCTGAACGGCTTCTTCACAGGAAAAAGTTCTACACCCAAAGAGAGATTTGAACCTACAGCAGTGAGGAACAAATAATTTAAAGTCAGCCACTTTAACCACTTGGCTATGAAGGCCCTGCATTAAAGGTCAATCCTTCAATAAAAACTTTACTACCTTATTGAACTATGGCTCTAAGTTACACTCAACTTGAAGACAACAAGACCTAATTTCTTAAACATCCAGCTTTCAAATTCTAATATTTTCCAGAACATAGGATGTAACCAAGAGGCCTGACTTTGATGAATTACAATAACAAATTTTGAACATTTTTTACAATAATTTGCTCTCCCTTAACCCTTAATTCTTATAGCAGAAATAAAGCCCAAACACCATTCTTCAAAAAGTTCTAAAAGGTAATACCCAACCTTGTCTAAAACATATATCAGTTCACACCAGTCACACCTGTACCATAGTGATTACTGTCACACTTTGAGCATTTCCTGTTCTTCAATGTACCATATTTATTCTAATAAATTCCCTCAATGTATTTTCAATGAATTCACTTTACACATGTGAAGTGCATACATTATTGGCAATGTTCAAAGACTGCAGTAACTGGGATTTTCAAGACTAAAAGCTGGTCCTCTCCTTGTTTAAAACAAAGAATTGGGCACTTTAGTTTGAGGGTTGTTATCACAATAAATAGTGTAATTGTTTTGATTCTTTTTACAATTTCAAATGTTTAAAGCCCAACATATCGAAATACAATGTAGTTTATAGTCAACTGAAATATTCACTATACAATATACTGGCTCACCTTTTATAAAGGTATTTAATTATATATTAAATAATTTTGGTCATTCATGACACATTTGCACACTGTTTTCTGAATCTAATCTTCCAAAAATTTAGCACACAAGACACTGTTCCTTTCAGTCTTTTTCTGCACTAGGATGTATGATTCTAAAATCCAAAGTGAACTCTGTTTGGCGTTATCAGAGAAATAAAGCACATTTAAAACACAGACCATCTGCTCACATTTAAAAATTCCTAGAATACAAGAAAAATTTCACACTCTTTCAATCATAGGCATTTTATCTTTCTTTTCTTCAACATCAAAGTCTAACACTAGTAGTTTTGTTTCTTCTGTGCCATTTCTACTACCAACGGCACACACAAGTTTTGTGTTACTACAGCGGACTCGCCACACCACACCTCCACTGCCACCACTATCGAGAGTCACAAGGTTACGGAGAAAATCTCCGCTTCTCAGGTCCCAAATTTTCACAGTCCCATCATCTGATGAAGTAATCACAAATTTCTTGTTGAACTGTAAACACGTGACTGCACTCTGGTGTTTGTTTGAACCTGGAAATACATGTTAATTAAATTATTACACCAGTGGCTTTTTACTGAGATGTAAAAAGAAAACCTTGATTATTAAAATACCAACACCATTCCCAAGAAACTACAGCACACTGTGGTCAGTCTAATATCAACATCATTCCCGAGAAACTACAGCTCACTGTCGTCACCACAGCTGTCTTCCTTAAGTGAAAAACTAGAATCCGAAATGTCAAGCACTGACGATGTGTTTTTTTTGTGTAACAAAGACTATCATTACTGTCAGAACATTTCATCCACCTAATTGTAATGTGTTCTTTAAGCTTCTCTATAAAGTAGAAAACACTTCTTTTTGAGTATAACCGCAGAACAATGAAAATAAAGAATTCTGAGGATGACCCCCCCCCCCTCCCCCAGTGCATCTCTAGGCATTATTTCTGGCACAGATGAGTACCAAGGTAGAACATGCCAGCTAGAGATGGCTTCCTCACAAAAAAGCCCACAGTACAGCTTGAACCTGCAGTGGCTAGGGTCAAGTGTTATGAAACCAGTGACCTTAATCATTTCATCATTATTTTATATAAATTCCACTTACTTAGAAACATAATTTCTACACTTTCTAGAATACCTGATTTTCAGAGACTTATATTCCTGTAAAGAACTATATAACCAGTACACAAAAAGAAAGTGTGGTGTTAACTTTTATTTATGAAAGTTACACTTCATTTAATACAACCCTTTGAATATACTTAGAGATGGTACCTAAGAAATTCAAATTCATCTTTACAGGGTTTTTTCAGAGTGAAATGATAGCTAAGTGCACCAATTTTCTTAATATATTTATGGTTTTCCTCTTCTCCATGTCAAAAACAGAAATATTTGATATCTAAACAAGAGCTGTCCGTAAGACAGCCAAGCTCGACTATTCAAAATATTGTCACAGAAGCAGGAAATTATTACCCAAAATGTTAAATATCAAAAGAGTTTTAAGTTCGAAAGGGGACATAATTTGACCAAAATGCATATCAGAGTTATGGGACTTGATGCTATCAACTAGTTTTATAACCACGAAGAAACATGTTAAGTTTCAATTCCATAATCTGCATTAGTTTTGGAGATAGTAACTTGCATGTAAAACTTTAACCAGAATTTTCTAAGTCCAAAAGGGGGCATAATTTGCTCAAAATACAAGTTAGAGTTATAGAACTTGACCCAGTGAGGTTGGTAATTGACCTAGAAAAAGAATAAATAAGTTTCAAAGCTATATGCCTTTTGGTAATAGCTGTATGTACTTTCACGCAAAACTTTAACCAGGATTTTCTAAGTCCAAAAGGGGGCATGATTTGCCCAAAATACATGTCAGAGTTATGGGACTTGATTCTATCAACTAGTTTTATAACCCAGAAGACACATGTGAAGTTTCAATTCAATATCTGCATTAGTTTTGGAGATAGTAACTTGCATGTAAAACTTTAACCAGGATTTTCTAAGTCCAAAAGGGGGCATAATTTGCCCAAAATACATGTCAGAGTTATGGGACTTGACCCAGTGAGGTAGGTAATTGATCTAGAAAAAGAAAAAATAAGTTTCAAATATATATGCCTTTTAGTAATAGCTGTATGTACTTGCACGCAAAACTTTAACCAGAATTTCTAAGTCCAAAAGGGGGCATAATTTGCCCAAAATACATGTCAGAGTTATGGGACTTGACCCAGTGAGGTAGGTAATTGATCTAGAAAAAGAAAAAATAAGTTTCAAATCTATATGCCTTTTAGTAAAAGCTGTATGTACTTGCACGCAAAACTTTAACCAGAATTTTCTAAGTCCAAAAGGGGGCATAATTTGGCCAAAATGAAGGTCAGAGTTATGGGACTTGGTGCTATCAACTAGTTTTATAATCCCAAAGACACATGTGAAGTTTCAATTCAATATCTGCATTAGTTTTGGAGATAGTAACTTGCATGTAAAACTTTAACCAGAATTTTCTAAGTCCAAAAGGGGGCATAATTTGCTCAAAATACATGTTAGAGTTATGGAACTTGACCCAGTGAGGTTGGTAATTGACCTTGAAAAAGAATAAATAAGTTTCAAAGCTATATGCCTTTAAATGATAGCTGTATGTACCTGCATGCAAAAACTTAACCAAGGTGTGACGCCGACGCCGACGCCAGGGTGAGTAGAATAGCTAGACTATTCTTCGAATAGTCGAGCTAAAAATGACTTTCTCAAAATATCTGAAGCAAAATGGACAACTCTTGTACTGACTGTTTTTCAAAGATTTTAGGACTTCCCCAATTAGTCTATATCAAAAGCTCCCACAGCTAAATAAATTCAATATAGTATAATGTAAGTTTACTCTACTTTCAACATTTTGAAAGAGCCTATACTGAACTTCCTTTTGTCTTTTAAATAAAGTCAATTCCAAGACTAGCCAAGAGTCTAAAATGCTTGAAAAAATTCTGAGTGAAAGAGAATGACATGCTCTTTATTATAGGCTTACCAAAACAATACCAAAAATGTACCTTAAAGAAGTTATTAAAGATTTTATATTGTAAGCAAACCCCTACACCATTTTACCATCAATATTTTCCACTCATGAATGCACTCAATTCAGGTGATAATTGTTGATATATTTGTAAATGAGAGGCCCCAACAAAAACCTTTTTCAAGTTTTGTAAACAGTATAAGTTTTAAATTAATGTTGATATCTGAAATTATCCGATTACTTTGTTTTCAACAATAAATAAAACACCTTTTAGTATGTTTAGGGTAGTTGACCTGTAACGAAAATCATCAAATAGAGTAATCTCCATATGCTTTTTCAGCATTTATTCGTTTTTCAAGCAGGGTTCTAGCCAGAATTTTCTGAAGGCATGTTGCAGAAGGATTTTTTTTTTGACGAGCAAAGGGGTGGGCACGGGAGGGGTGTCCCTTCCCTCATGGGGGGTATGGGGGTTACCCCAGAAAATTTTGTGTTACTACAACTCATTTTGGTGCATTCTTGTGCATTTCAGAGTGAAAAACATAGTGGTATTTTCAGTAATTAATAAGCATCATTCACATGTACAACAAGAAAAGATAATGGGTCATAAAAATCCTATGGAGTTTATTTGCTGAATGACAATTAAAAGTTCATCAATTTTAAGTTGTTAAAATGTTCATTTACTATTTATTGTATATAAAACAACACAATTTTAGCACTACACACAGATCTGTTTGTACTTTAAAGTTTATGTCTTCTATTCCTGTGGAGTTTATTTGCTGAAATTTATCCATTTTAAGTTTTTGAAAATGTCAACTGTTTGTTGTACATACATGTAAAACAACACAATCTGAGACTGTCATCCAGGGAAACGCTGGTTTCCATTTTGGATCAATGCCCGATTTCCTTTGGCCATTTGGCGTGGCTGGGGGGGATTCTGAAATTGTCACCGAGGCCTCCGTGGCCGAGTGGTTAAGGTCGCTAGCTTCAAAACACTTGCCCCTCATCGATGTGGGTTCGAGCCTCACTCAGGGCAATGAATTCTTCATGTGAGGAAGCCATCCAGTTGGCTTACGGAAGGTCGGTGGTTCTACCAAAGTGTCCGTTCGTGATGAAATAATGCACGGAGGGTATTTCAAACTTTTCTCTACAAGTTCTATTTTGAAAGTGACGACAGAAAACATTAATTCTTGCATAGTTTTTTCATTATTCCGCCCGAGAAAAACACGTGTGAAAAACATTAATATTACGGCGATAATTGTTCAAAAGCATTTTACCGTGTTGCACAATTTTTGACTTAATTCCTTACATTGTCTTTCCTTGATTGCGAAAAATATTCGGACGATAATTGTTGAATCATCTGTCATTATATCTAATGACATGTATAATCTTAAAACTTGCGAAGTCACTTTCATGTACACTTCACAAGATACCGCCTGTCAAAGGATTTAAAGGCGGAGCTACGATGAAATTTACATCACACGTTCCACACATAGGAAGCTGTCATTGGTTTATCGGTTATCTTAACTGGCATCGCTTTAGCTAAACTATCGGGTAAGCACGTGGAAGCTTTTCGAATACACTATCGGATTAATCGGGGTGTTTATTGGGATGATTTTATGACATGTCCCTTCGGCAATAAGGGATGACGGGGGAAATAAGGGATGTCGAATATACAACTCAAAGTCTGAAGGCATGTCACATGCGACAGGCGATAATAGCCTGGTGAGAACCCTGTCAAGGAAAGCAAATGATTGTGCTATTTCCCTCCGGAGAATGTTTAAATTGAGAATTGCTTAAAATACATTACATAGAGTCATTACCTATCAGCTACCTTAACATGTAGTAACTACAACCACTACCTTAAACCATTGTAATTAGATTTGACGACAATGGATTTTTGTGTTACCAATTTAACTTGATTTGGTTGTGACCAGCCTATAACCTCTGACAGTTCAGACATTTCATTCTTTGGTCAAGCTTTCATGAAACTATACCTTGTTCATTCCTTCAATGACAAGGTATAAAACTTGTCAAAGTTTTTTTCAATGCTAACAATGTTCTCACAAGGAAGTTTTTAGTTAGGTATACAATACCCACCCTGTAATGTCTGTAAGCACTGGCCAGTTGTAATATCCCACACTTTAACAGTAGAGTCTGCATTTCCCGAGACTAGAATGTTGTCTTTGAGCTCCAGCCCACTGGTCAATGACTGATGACCAATCAATGTGTGTAGACAGTTGCCTGTCTCAACGTCCCACACACGGATAGACGTGTCCAACGATCCACTCACTATGTGGATACCATCAAACTGAAGTATCAGAAGTATCACATGTTAATAAGGATTGCAAGCTGATGAAGTACAGTTCACTCATTTTCTTTTACATACGCAACAATCAACAATGACTCATACTGTAAGATACAAATTTTCATATAAAGGTTTTTTGAAAACTTCACACACAAATACACCACATGTCTACCCTAGAGTGGAAATGATATAAACTGACATAACCTTTGAACAACATTCTAATAACACTTTCCCACAATTAACCAACTGAAAAGCATATTGGTAACCCAATCTGACTAAAGTACTTGATCTTCTAAACGAAGATCTGAGAACGACCCATTCACATTCGTCTTCTGTATATTTTGGATTTCCAGTATTGCTATTTTTATTTTATCCAATCAGACGACTTGTTCGAATGTCAAAGAGTAAGAAAAATGTGCAGTCATTCCAGGGCTCGAACCTGGGACCCCTCGCTTACAAAGCAAGTGGCCTACCGACTGAGCTAACCAGCTATCTGATACATTATGACATAAGAATTGTAAATATCAAAAGTCAAGGCTACAGGTAGATTTGCAAGATGTTGTAAGTTAGGCTCTGATTGGCTAGCGAAAGGGTCGTCAGAACGAGGCAATGAATAGGTCGTTCTCAGATCCTATGCGTAGCGTAACAGGATATGTACTTTAGTCAGATTGATTGGTAACCTACAGTGTAACGTAAACAAACGCTTTGAAAGGTACAACACATAGGCCAGAGAACTATTTTGCTTCGCCTGAAACATACTGAATGCATGACCTTAAAAAATATGTTTTGTTAAACATAAAATGCTGACATGGCTCCTATATTTCTCTGACAGTAATTTGATTTTTTTGTTTCTGTTCAATCTAACATCTGTACCTGTAGAGAATAGACTCTGTTAGTATGTCCCTGTAGTGTATGCAAGCAGGTCTCTGACTCCGGGTCCCACACTTTCACCATATAGTCATAGGCACCACTCACAACCCTCCGACCATCATACTGTACACAGCGCACGGCAGCCACGTGCCCCATCAACACATGTAAACATGTACCAGTGTCCACATTCCATACTCTAAGTGTAGCATCTCTAGAGCCACTAACAACTCTATAACAAAACCATTCAAAGTGAATACAAGCTTTGTAGAGCACAAACCTGAATACAATTTATAAAATATAAAATGCAGCTATACCGTGAAAAATTCAAAGTAAAACTGCCAAAGGTAAAGTTACTTTGTGAAAATCTATATATACCTAAATACGTTCTCACATAGCGATTTAAAATATCTCACAAGTTCATTGAAATAAAATAAAAAATGCTTTATACATCTACATTCTAAAACACTATCATACAAAAAGATGCACTGCCATAAAATTAAACCATACATTATCAGCAAGTAATTAAGGTCTCACAATATTTCCAGTTTAAAATACACGAGTTAAAGGTGATTAATACTCCCATACGCTCCCTTGATAGAGGGAAAGTCACAGTCTTCGCCTTAATTTTTTTTCGGCACTTGTCCTTTCGGGCAAGTAAGTTAAGAAAACCACTTGCCCGAAAACATTTTTACTTGCCCGAAATAATTTTGTTTATAAATATGATGTATTTTGGTTTATGCTTAATTCAACATTCAGTTACTTAAATGGTAGTCAACTAACCTACCCACACTATCCATGGGGCAGGCTAAGCCAACGTAAGTGGATAACCATGTTGCAATATTCAAGTAACTACCAGACAGAAATTATGGGAGAAAACTGTAGAAAAAAAGTAAGACCTATACCAGTATCTAGTTATATGCCAGGTGTGGGGTTCAAATTTGCACTACCCTTCTAAAACTTACTTTTTTAGGGCCTTTAAAATATTGTGTAGTTGTTCAAAGTTAACTGCAATAATGGATCAGCCTGGTTAGGCACCCCCCTCCCCCCCCCAAAAAAAATGTTGTGTTTCTGCTGGCATGGCCAAAAAAAGTAGGGTCGGTAGGTCAGTATTTTTGTTTTTTGTTTTTTTTTTATTTTTTTGAAGCATTATTATCAAGTAAAATTTTAATGTAGCCTATTATCACAGTCCGGGGCGACGTGTCCAAAAAAAATATGGATAAAATAAACATCATCAACCCACCCGTGTTTACAGCGAAAAAAAACCAAAAACATTGTCGGTAATTATTCTGTTGATAAACAAGTAATTGGCCTTGTTTTCATCATCAATTAAAACCCCCTCAAAGAGCTAAATGAAGTGTGTCGGTATCGTGGCTTCTGAAGTGGAGATCAAAGCGGTGTAGTTGCCCGAGATTGTCATGGCATTACGTCATGTTTTCGCGCCATGTGACACATCACTGTCTGATTGTACGGCCTTGGTTCTTTAAATTGCTGAGAAGAAATCAGTAAAAAATATATCTTCTTTAATTTTTTTAAAAGCGAATATACAATATCCCGTATAAATTTGACAGGTAAATGTGTCAAACGATAGAAGTAGATATCCTACCTAGGTGACCTATTTGCCCTCAAGGAATTTACATTATTGATTGAAAAGAATATCTGACATAGCATCGAGTCAAAAAAGTACAAAGATTCATTTACTTATTAAAGTTATTAAAAACCACAGCGACATCATACTGCTTTATTTTAAAACAATCATTGTTTTTATTTACGTCCACGAGGTCATGTAACCTATTCTGCCGCACTTGCAGAAATCAGTTTGCCAAAAATCGTTTTACTTGATGTATTTAAATTGCTGCCGCTTTTTCATTATTTAAGATTTTTTAATTCTGTTTTTTGTACTTTCTTGTCAAAAGTCTGAAATTTATGACTATAGTATGTATTATTTATTTACTTTTAGAAATAAATAAATAAATAAGATCGCGCTGTTTGAAATTTTACAAATAATTGTATGAAACTTTGATCGTTTTTATAGAATTTTGCATACATTTCTGTCGATATCTTTTTAAAATTGTTATAGAATTCAAACTGTATAACTTCTCAAACGGTGTTGAAAATTTGAAGCGATTATATTAAAAAATGAATGCATTAAACGCATTTTTTGTGTACGTGTCAATAAACAAAAGTAACGGCGATACGATAGGTCGCACGTGCTCGTGGAATGGAAAATTACTGGCATGGCGTTTTGATATCTTTACGATTCGCGGGTAAATTCCAGTCAATTCAGGTAATTTTAGGGATGTAATATCTGAATTTTGTAAAGTTACTTTATATATTGCAAATGTGAAGTCATCAATTCATGCATAAATATACGAAAGCTAGTATTTAGAATGTTCGTTTCAGATTCATGAAATTCTGTAATTATTGTGAAAATTAAGGGATTTAAATTTTGGAAAAAAGCACTTGTCCGTTCGGGCAACCACCTGAAAACTTTGGCTTGCCCGAAACAGGATCTTCTTGTCCCGGACTTCGGGCAACCCAGTTACGACGAAGACTGAAGTCAACTGTTGTGACCAAGAGCTTTGACCTTCAAGTGTGACCTTGACCTTGAACCTACCGACGGGCTGTGTACACTGCATGTCAAGAACTGATGCCAGAATAATGAAAATCTATCCATGAGTTAAGATATGGCATGAACACAACCTTTGAGTATAGTGTGACCTTGACCTTAGACCTGGGTTGTCCAATCTACATGTCACTTGGATTAGGTAAATAACTTTTTTTTGCGAAAATCTTCTCAGTTGGTTAGAAAATATGGAGTGAACTTGAATTTAAGCTTTTTATCCTTGATCTCTGTGACCTTGACCTTGGACCTAGCAATCTGGGTTGTGTGTTCTGCATGTCACCTTGATGAGGTAAAAAAATTGATGCTAGTTTTATAAGAACCTTCCTAGCGATTTAGAAGATGAGTGGACACAAGGTTTAGCTATTTGAAGCGTGACCCTGACCATAACTTAGTGACCTGGGTTGTGCACTAAGCATGTAATCCTGACAAAGTTAATAATTGATGCTAGTTTTATGAAATACTTTGAAGCGGTTAAGATGATATGGAGCGGATATGAAGTTAAGCTATTTGACCTTGAAGTGTGACCTTGACCTTGGACTTTGCACCTCGTCTTGAAGAGGTTAATAAATGATGCAAGTTTCATGAAGATCTTCCAAGAAGTTTAGAAGATAAAGAGTGAACACAAACTAGGGAAGAACAAATGTACATGCGTGACTGCTATATAGGGGTCTTTGGGTATAATAAAAGTAAGTGACTTACTTGCTTCCGTACAGATGCATACATCTGACTGTGGATGTGTGACCATACAGAGTGTGCATACACTGACCCGTGTCTGCATTCCATACTTTCAATGTTCTATCTGTGGACCCACTGATAATCACATTACCTTGCATTTGTGATGACCATACCCCACCCGTATGTCCTACCAAGGTACGTAAACACTGAAATACAGAGAAAACACATAAGATAACCATACCAAACCTGTACAAAGGTATGTAATTGCTGAAATAGAGAAAACTTCTGAGATGACCATACCACACCTGTATGATGACATCTTTTCAAGGACATTTAGCAAACAGTCAAGGTGTTGTCCAGTAAATGTTTCTAGCTTCAGTTGTCATACAGTGTGCTAGCCTGTTACAATCGACAATCAAGGTACCTTGAAATGTAAGATTACTGTCTACGTCAATAATCAAACTGAGCTACCAAAGAAATCTTTAATTCATTAATCATAGCTGAAGACCTTGTAGTCAGAAAGCTTTTATAGTATTATTATTACTAACAACAGTCTTAGTGTTTTTTTTAACTTTTTGATGGATGGACTGTAACATCAGCATATGAATGTAGAATTACCTACCTTGCCTGTGAGAGCTGACCAGACTTTGAGTGTGTTATCATCAGAACCACTGACAACACGGGTACCACAGAATTCAAGACAAGTTATCACATGGTCATCATGGCCTTTCAATAACTGGAAAATATAGAAAGAAGACTGTCTTTTAAATATTGTAGATAAACGATCGCTCAAAGTTGCAAGAGAATCCAGGGCTTTCAGCAATCTAAACATAATAATATAAGAAAAGCAACTGAGGACCATACATATCACTAGTCACTGACGCTCAGCAGTGTAGTACAGAGCTTTTACAACAATTTTCTACAAAGATCTATTAATTCCAACAGTACCTGTACTCATACCTGTATTTAAATGATAAATACCTATGAGAAAATATAATTTGTTCTTGAGTAATCCAATTTTCACAAAACTATCAGTGATAACACGGTAAACATCTTCACTAACAAACAAGGCAGTCTGAAAGACAGCTAAATCCCCCGCCACTGTCATGGATAGTGAAAGGGTAAACCTTTGACCTTGAGCTGTGACCTTGACCTTGAACTGACATGGCTGAATTTTGCACATTGTCTTGATGAGGTGATCATTTGACCCAAGTTTCATGAAAATCCTTTTTAAGGGGTTTAGGAGATACAGAGTGGACACAAAATGGAAGGCTCAAACCTTTGACCCCAAGTTGTGACCTTGACCTTGAGCCTGCATGGCTGACTTTTAAGTTCTGCACATCCTCTTGATGAGGTGATCATCTGATCCAAGTTTTCTAAAATTCCTTCAAGGAGATACAGAGTGGACAAGAAATGGAAGGCTAAAACCTTAGACCTTGAGTTGTGACCTTGACCTTGAGCCAGCATTGCTGACTCATAAGTTCTGCACATTGTCTTGGATAGGTGATCATTTGACCCAGGTTTCTTATGAATCCTTCAAGAAGGAGATATAGAGCGGACACAAAATGGAAGGCTCAAACATTTGACCACCGAGTTGTGACCTTGACCTTGAGCCAACATGGCTGACTCATAAGCTCTGCAAAACGCATTGATGAGGTGATCATTTGACCCAAGTTATATGAAAATCCTTCAAGGGGTTTAGGAGATACAGAGCGAACACAAAATGGAAGGCTAAAACCTTTGACCCCAAGCTGTGACCTTGACCTTGAGCCGGCATGGCTGACTCATGGGTTCTGCACATGGTCTTGATGAGGTGATCATTTGACCCAAGTTTTATAAAATTCCTTCAAGGGGTTTATGAGATATAGAGTGGACACAAAATGGAAGTCTAAAACCTTTGATCCCCAGTTGTGACCTTGACCTTGAGCCGACAAGGCTGACTCGTTCTGCACATCGTCTTCATTTGACCCAAGTTTCATGAAAATCCTTCAAAGGGTTTAGGAGTTATGGAGCGGACACGAAAGTGTTACGGACAGACGGAAGGACAGACAGACGGATGGAGACCATTCCTATAACCCCCCACCACTCGTAGCGGGGGTTTATATCGCAGTTTTTGCAGACCAAAGTGGTCCTGTTTAACTTGGTACTTATTTTGAACTTTGAAAGTGGTCCTGTCCACCTACAGGATAGATTATGTACATTTAGACACCTGAGTATTTTGTTTGTTTTGGGTTTAACGCCGTTTTTCAACAGTATTTCAGTCATGTAACGGTGGGCAGTTAACCTAACCAGTGTTTCTTGATTCTGTACCAGTACAAACCTGTTCTCCGCAGGTAACTGCCAACTTCCCCACAAGAATAAGAGGTGGAGGGCGAATGATTTCAAACACAATGTCTTTTATCAAATCGTCATGGAGAACATAAGCTCCGCCCGAGGATCGAACTCACGACCCCGCGATCCATTGACCAATGCTCTACCTACTGAGCTAAGCAGGCTGTAGACTAGTATTTGAACTTGTGTGTAATCCTGTTAATCTACAGGATTGTCATTGTTCCTTAGAAAACCAGTGACCATATTCTTCTACAGTATAGATTTTGTTACTTCATTCCTGTTACAAAAAGAAGCTATTTGATAGCTATGGGACCATGTACCTAGAGTGATTCTGTTCATGTACCAAGTGGTGATACTGTTCATTGGGGTGATCCTGTTCAAGTACCAAGTACTGATACTGTTCATGTATATAGTTAACCATATGCATTTACCTTAAAAGTGATCCCGTTCATGTATTAGATAACCCTGTTTCCTTTGGAGATCTAAGAAGCCCTGCTGACAAGTATGACTATGTTTTAAACTTTGGAGAGCTAAGAAGCCCTGCTGACAAGTATGACTATGTTTTAAACTTTGGAGATCTAAGAAGCCCTGCTGACAAGTATGACTATGTTTTAAACTTTGGAGATCTAAGAAGCCCTGCTTACAAGTATTATCAACTTTTTACCTTTGGTGATCAAAGAGGCCCTGCTCACAAGCATGATTAAGTTTTTACCTTTGGAGATCTGAGAGGCCCTGTTCTCCAGTTTTGTTCTATCTGATGCTGTCTCATGTATAATGACTTCCAAGGACTTTTTGGTGAAGGCTGACGTCTACGTAGCCTGTTAGATCCGAACACAAGGGACTCGTCAATATTCTCCTCCTTACACTTTTCCCGCCACAATAGATTGTCCTCAGCAAGAACCCGCCAGTAACGGCAAGTTTGTGCTGCTTGTAATAGATCTTTTGGTTCGAGGAATGATAATACATATAATGCAAGCTGAAATAGACCAGAAATATAAATAGTAAACATATAGTTGGGTACACTAGGTCATTCATTGATGTTCTATATGAACTTAAATCAACTCATTCACTCTTTTTTGAAAAAGTGACAACTGCTTAAAGTTAGTAAAAAATTGCATTTTTTAAACAAGAGGGTCATGATGACCATTTATCGCTCACCTGTTAAACTTGGCCTTGGAATCAGCAAGATGAACATTCTGACCAAGTTTCATGAAGATAGGGTCATAACTGTGGCCTCTAGTGCTAACAAGCTTTTCCTTTGATTTAACTGGGTGACCTAGTTTTTGACCCTACATGACCCATTTTCAAACTTGGCCTAGGAATCATCAAGATACACATTCTGACTAAGTTTCACGAAGATAGGTCATAAATGTGGCCTCTGCAGTGTTAACAAGCTTTTCCTTTGATTTGACCTGGTGACCTAGTTTCTGAACCCACATGACCCAGTTTCAAACCTAGAGATCATCAAGATAAACATTCTATGCACGTTTGTATCAAATCAAAGCATTAATGAAACCTCTATATGGATGAAAGGGCCAAAATAGAAAATGTTGCCCCATTCAGGCATCTAGCTGGTTTTCAAAAGGAAATGAGATCTTATTGTGACTTAAGTTGTGTGTAAGTGTGGTTAAAATCGAATGTAAAATGTCACTTAATATATCGTGTTCACAAGGTAAAAATTTACAAATTTTGGCTCTTTCAGGGGTCAATCAGGGGCTGTAATTCTGGAACCTATGACTGGATCTGACGGATTCATTATGGAATACAAGATCTACTGTTGTTAAAGATATTTTGCAAGTTTGTAACAAATCGAACCATAAATGAAGTCTCTATATGCAAAAGCCAAAATAGCAAATTTTGGCCCTTTAAGGGGCCATAACTCTGGAACTCATGATGGGATCTGGCCAGTTTTTGAAAGGAACCAAGATATTATGCCAGTACAAGTTGTGTGCAAGTTTGATTAAAGTTGATTGCAAAATGTGGTCTCTATCGTGTTCACAAGCCAAAATAGCAAAGTTTGGCCCTTTAAGGGGCCATTACTCTGGAACCCATGATGGGATCTGGCCAGTTTTCAAAAGGAACCAGATATTCTGCCAATCCAAATTGTGTGCAAGTTTGATTAAAATCAGTTGCAAGATGTGGTCTCTATTGTGTTCACAAGCCAAAATAGCAAAGTTTGGCCCTTTAAGGGGCCATTACTCTGGAACCCATGATGGGATCTGGCCAGTTTTCAAAAGGAACCAAATATTATGCCATTCCAAATTGTGTGCAAGTTTGATTAAAATCAGTAGCAAAATGTGGTCTCTATTGTGTTCACAAGAAATTGTGGATGGACCGACAGCGGACAAAGGGCGATCACAAAGCTCACCTTGTCACTAGGTGACTGGTAAGCTAGAAAAAGTCTATGAATCATTGACAACTGATTTTTTTTGGGCAAAATAGCAGTAGTAAGTACCATTTTCAACATTTCTTTATTTCTGAATATCTGATACAACACATATCAAAATCAATATTAATACAGATATCATGGTGATAATGGGACATAAGTGATGCAGACATATCTGTTTGAAGTTTATACTATTTAAAACAGCAACTTTTAATTTCTATATATATCTGATGTATTGGCATGTCCTAGTTTTGAAAAGTAATGCCTCAGTCAAGGTTGATTGGGGGAGAAAATTCCTCCTATGTGGGTGTTAGGGGACCTTCACCTAGAAATGTTTTTGGAATTAACCAATAAATTGCTTAAACCTGATAAGAGTCTGATAGCATTTAGTGGACACATATTAAGCTTGTGTACAGCTGCTGAAATAGTTGATAACAGCTGCTATTGTATGTGGGGCAATGCACACTTGTGCCACAAAAAGGAATGTTTACAGTGTGTTTAAATTATCATTTTCATATTTATAAAAAGTGACATTTGGAAAATTTCATCTTCTTCAAATCATGAAAAAAACCTGAATGTGTCGAAAAACTAAATAGATTAGAATAAATTTTTTAAGTCAGTCTTTATTATACCAAGACAATTCTAGCATGATAAAGGTCTATTTCACAGATAAAACCTAAATATAATCGGTAAAACCAGACTTGTTTCTATTTTCAGTAATACGGCCGATGCGTGCGCCAACAAATAAATTTGCATGCATATTGTCATTAATGTAAAAACACTATGAAACTGTAGAATTTATTGAATAAAATACCAAAAACTTGTTGAAACAGTTGTAATTCCATCTGTGAGCATAGATAATACAGATTACAACTACAGCACCGCAATGCGGTGCAATTTACGCCAGAAGGTATGACCTTTGACCCCTAAATATGACCTTGACATTGAAGCGAGCCATCCAAAACATGTGCTCTGCACGTCGTCTCAATGTCTTGGAAATCCTTTAAGGGGTTCAAGAGTTACAGAGCGGACAAGAAATCGCTAACAGACAGATGGACAGACAGAGGCAGCATAACATAGTAAATCCCTTCTGGTGTATAATAAGCAGTGTTTATTCTTAAACTTTGAAATAGGGAAGTCTATGTGTTAACAGTTCAATAATTATCATGTAAATATTACAAGGACAGATTTGGTTCATGTCATAAACCCATGTATGAATATTGCTAAATGTTTAGCGGTCAGTGTTAGCAAACCTGAATTGTGTTTGCTCAAAGTTTAGCGTTTCTAGCAAACCTGAATATGTTTGGCAAGTCATCCTAGCAAAGTAAAGGTAGTTATACTGTGACATTCTATCCACAGCAAACAACTTTTTTTTTTAGAAAGATTCTTTTTGGGCTAATTGCTATAGATTAGCTGCTTCTCAGCATGCCAAACACTTACTGCACGGAAAGCAAGGCAAAAGAAACCTAAACAGTACTCTAAATATTTAGTCTTTTTCGTTGTTTACAAATGAAAGTCCTATGGTAATACCGAATAACTTTCTTCCTTACACAATTAAAACAAACAACTTAAAATTACTTTTGAAAACCAATTAATGTTACTATTTGGTTCAAGTATGTTATTTATACATACCTCCTTGGGAAGAAGCGATATAAAATCTCGTTGAAATTGTGGCTCTATCACTTGCATCATGTGCCGAACCTGAGTCGGCTCACACAACGTAATCAACTCATCTACAGCCATTAACCGCTCTGCATTACCCCATTCCTGAGAAATAATCATTGTACATACAGACTTTCAGAGTAACAACTACAAATCTATAATGAAATCAGCTATCTACTTAACAGGCCATCATCCATCTTGCCATAAACATATAGGAAGAAATAAAGTGATATTTATTAAAAAAAATAATATGAGCCGTGCCATGGGAAAACCAACAAAGTGGCTTTGCGACCAGCATGGATCCAGACCAGCCTGCGCATCCGCGCAGTCTGGTCAGGCTCCATGCTGTTCGCTAACAGTTTCTCCAATTCCAATAGGCTTTAAAAGCGAACAGCATGGAGCCTGACCAGACTGCGCGGATGCGCAGGCTGGTCTGGATCCATGCTGGTCGCAAAGCCACTATGTTGGTTTTCTCATGGCATGGCTCATATAGGTATTCCGATGCAGAAGATATTCAATTACAAAACAGTATAAATGAGCTGAGCTCTTTCCATAGAATGCCAATATATTTCACATAGCCTTAAAATACTGAGGTAATACAAGCCATTATTGTCAGTTGAAATAAGGCATTGCTTAGTAATTGTAAAATCTCATATTCTTTAGATGACAATATTAAATATCAAGTTTGTTATCACAGAAATATCTTTCAACATACACTGGAAAAGATATTTTTCATGAGTATTAAGGAAACAAATAAAGGAATAGATAAAATATTTAATTTTTGCCCCAAACCACAAGATTTTATGCCTATGAAGTAAAATAATTTCACAGTATAAGAAAATAAACGAATACAGGAATCAGTTGATGGGATGATCATAAACTGACAGAGATAAATGTATTGAAAATAAACAGTCTAGCTTTCCTTTTTATTAAGAAATTCATTATTCAAATGATCAAATTTCAACTCTTTTCAATTTTCAAGTATGTCAGGGTTTGTTAAGTTGGTTTATTATTTTAAGGCTTATTACGTATATATGATGTCAGCTGAAAACACTGACTTCTCCATCAGTAACATATATACTGACATATGAGCCATGCATGAGAAAACCACATAGTGGGTTTGCGACCAGCTTGGATCCAGACCACTGCCATCCGCGCAGTCGGTCAGGATCATGCGTTCGCTACAGTTTCTCCAATTCAATAGGCTTTAAAAGCGAACAGCATGGATCCTGACCAGACTGCGCGGATGCGCAGGCTGGTCTGGATCCATGCTGGTCGCAAACCCACTATGTTGGTTTTCCCATGGCACGGCTCATATGAGGAACTGAAGTATGCTGACACATAATGTGGCACCTCCACAGGCATTAATCAAAATATGCTGACAAAAAACACGGTTCTTCCACTGGCAGTTATTAAAACATGATGACAAATTATATGGTAATTGCTGGGGAAATAAATATACTGACTAGACAAACTACCTGGTACTTCCACTGGCAGTTAAACATGCTGACATATAACATGGTTCTTGCCCAGTCAAAAATTAAGATATACTGACATGTAGTGTAGTATTTTCATGGGCAGTAATTACAATATGCTAATACAGTATAAGGTGGTCCATCCCAAAGCAGTAGTTAAAATAAGCTGACCTAACTGGTTAATTTAAATTTTTAGCAGGTTTTGACCTCACAACAGTTTGCAATTCATATGTATGTAAATGGTGTACTTTTCTGTTCTATGTGTATGTATGTAAGTGAAGTTATATACCTGAAACTGTTTGAGCCATTCGGCCAGTCCAGGAGGCGGATGTTCCTTGGAGGGAATTCTCTGCCGATGTAACTGGTACACACACTTCTTCATAGGAGCCTTCAGGTTACTGTAGGTGGTTTGTGGACTGGAATAAAACAGATTTTATTTGGTGGTTTGTGGACTGGAATAAAACAGATTTTATTTGGAGAGGAGAACAAGTTGAGTTAAATGCAATAACCATACTAACATTTGTGCTGAGTTAATACTCACTTTCACTTTAGATAAAAACAAGAGGGCTAAAATGGCCCTATATCGCTCACCTGTTATCATTGCACTTAAGGACAAGAAGATCAAAAAATCATAATCAAGATCAATCAAAAGAATTATGAGAAATTATAGTTGAAATTTTCTTAAAGTTACTTCAAATAAAATTATTTTCAAATCAGGCCAGTAGTTTTATGCCCGAAGGATTACATCGAGCAAAATTTTGACTGATGAAGCCCAAAGGACAGGAACAACAAAGGTAAGAAATTAAAAATAAATTTAAGTCCTCAGAAAAAATATCGAAGTCCAAAGGACAGGAACAACAAAGAGCAAAATTTAACCAAAAAGAAATAAAAAATTCTTACAAGGTACAGATATGTCAAAATACACCTAACAATTGGAGGTACCATCCATGTTGTATCACAGAAAAGTGGTCTATGTTTTTTCCCTACGGTCAATAATAATAAAGTTACTTCATAAGCTATTTATAGTAACATAAAAGGGAAGTAGCTGAAAAAAATTATTGTAGGTCAACAAAAGAAGGATCTGTCAAATAAAAACAAGAGCACTGCAATCAACGCAAATGCAGAGCAATATACACACAAAACAAAGTCATATGACCTTTGACCCCTAAGTGTGACCTTGACCTTGAAGTGAGCCATCCAAATGCGCTCTGCACATTGTTTCGGTGAGGTAAACATTTGTGTCAGGTTTCTTTGAAATCCTTCAAGGGGTTCAACAGTTACAGAGCTAATAGCTAATTTTGGCCCTTTCAGGGGCCATAACTCTGGAATCCATAATGGGATCTGGCCGATTCAAGAAAGGAACCAAGACCTTATGCTGACGCAAGTTCTGTGCAAGTTTGATTAAATTCAAATCATAAATGAAGCTGCTATTGTGCAGATAAGGTCAAAAAAGCTAATTTTGGCCTTTTCAGGGGCCATGACTCTGGAACCCGCTAAGGGATCTGGTCAGTTCCAGAAAGAAACCAAGATCTTATGGTGACACAAGTTTTGTGCAAGTTTGATTAAAATCAAATCATAAATGAAGCTGCTATGGTGCAGACAAGGTAAAAAAAGCTAATTCTGGCACTTTCAGGGGCCATAACTCAGGAACACATAATGGGATCTGGTCAGTTCAAGAAAGGAACTGTGATCCTATGGTGACACAAGTTTTCTGCAAGTTTAATTAAATCAAATCATAAATGACGCTGCTATTGGGCAGACAAGGTCAAAATAGCTAATTTTGGCCCTTTCAGGGGCCATAACTCTGGAACTCATAATGGAATCTGGCCAGTTGAAGAAAGGAATCAAGCTCTTATGGTGACACAAGTTGTGTGCAAGTTTGGTTAAATTCAAATCATAAATGAAGCTGCTATAGTGAAGACAATGTCAAAATAGCTAATTCTGGCCCTTTCAGGGGCCATAACTCTGGAACCCATATTGGGATCTGGCCGGTTCAAGAAAGGAACCAAGATCTCATGGTGATACAAGTTGTGTGCAAGTTTGGTTAAAACAAGAGCTCACTGAACACGAAATGCCCCCCTTGATGCATTCAATAATTGCACAAGGAACAGAAATTATATGCTCACTGTAAACAAAAGTTCTACCATTCTGGTTTAATCTGACCTTGACCTTTAACCTATTAACCTAACAAGAGATTACAGAGTGATCTTGGCACCATCCACTGAGCCATTTTTGAATGTTCCAAATTCAAGACTAGCTCAAGGTCAAATTTCATTTTGGTACAAAACAATGTGTATGTGGTCCAAATTTGAAAGCTGTGGCTTGAGAAATGTGAAAGCAAGTCACTAGATCAATTTCAAGGTCAAAGTTCATTTCGGTAGACAGAACTATGCATGTGCTTCAAATTTGGAGGCTGTAGCTTGAGAAATGTGAAAGTAGGTAATAGGTAAAAATCAATGTCAAATTTCAATTCAGAACACAAAAATGTGCATGCGGTCCAAATTTGAAGCATGTAGCTTCAGAAATGTGAAAGTTGGTCACTAGGTCAATCTCAAGATCAAAGTTCATTTCGGTACACAAAACTATGCATGTAGTTCAAATTTGAAGGCTGTAGCTTGAGAAATGTGAAAGTAGGTCACTAGGTCAAAATCAAGGTCAAATTTTATTTTTGAACAAAAAACTATGCATGTGGTCCAAATTTGAAGCCTGTACCTTCAAAAATGTGAAAATAGGTCACTAGGTCAAGAACAAGGTCAAAGTTTTTTTCGGTACACAAACCTATGCAGGTGGTCTAAATTTGAAGGCTGTAGCTACAGAAATGTGAAAGTAGGTCACTAGGTCAAGATCAAGGTCAACTCATGTCAAGGTTCATCTTGCCATTCAAAACTATACATGTGGTCCAAATTTGAATGATGTAAGTTATGGACATGAAGATTCTAAGTTTTTCCCTATATAAGTCTATATGAACCATATGACCCCTGGGGTGGGGCCATATTTGACCCTAGAGGGATAATTTGAACAAACTTGGTAGAGAACCACTAAATGATGCTACATTACAAAATATCAAAACCATAGTCTTTGTGGTTTGGACAAGAAGATTTTCAAAGTTTTTCCCTATATAAGTCTATGTAAACAATGTGACCCCCAGGGCGGAGCCATATTTGACCCTTGGGGAATATTTTGAACAATCTTAGTAGAGGACCACTAGATGATGTCATATAAAAAATATCAAAGCCCTAGGCCCTGTGGTTTTGGACAAGAGGTTTTTCAAAGTTTTTTCCTATATAAGTCTATATAAACCATGTGACCCCCGGGATGGGGCCATATTTGACCCCAGGGAAATAATCTGAACAATCTTAGTAGAGGACCAAAGATTTTGCTACATACCAAATATTAAAGCCCTAGGCCCTATGGTTTTGGACAAGAAGATCAGAAACCGTTTAACTATTCCTGGTCAATGTGACCTTGACCTTTGACCTAATGACCTCAAAATCAATAGGGGTCATCTGCTGGTCATAGCCAACCTAACTATCAATTTTCCTGACATTAGACCCAAGTGTTCTTGAGTTATTGCCTGGAAACCATTTTACTGTTCCTGGTCACTGTGGCCTTGACCTTTGACATACTGACCTCAAAATCAATAGGGGTCATCTGCTGGTCATGACCAACCTCCCTATAAACTTTCGTGACCCTAGGCCTAAGAGTTCTTGAGTTATCATCCGGAAACCGTTTTACTGTTCAGGGTCACTGTGACCTTGACCTTTAACATACTGACCTCAAAATCAATAGGGGTCATCTGCTGGTCATTATCAACCTCCCTATCAACTTTCATGATCCTAGGCCCAAGTGTTCTTGAGTTATCATCCGGAAACCGTTTTACTATTCAGGGTCACTGTGACCTTGACCTTTGACATACAGACCTCAAAATCAATAGGGATCATCTGCTGGTGATGACCAACCTCCCTATCAACTTTCATGATCCTAGGCCCAAGCGTTCTTGAGTTATCATCCAGAAACGGATTGGTCTACATTCCGACCGACCTACCGATTGACAGACATCTGCAAAACAATATACCCCTCCTTCTTCGAAGGGGGGCATAATAAAATCATAAATGAAGCTGCTATTGTGTAGACAAGGTCAAAATAGCTAATTTTTACCCTTCAGGGGCCATAACTCTGGAACCCATAATGGGATCTGGCCGGTTCAAGAAAGGAACCAAGATCTTATGGTGATACAAGTTGTGAGCAAGTTTGGTTAAAATAAAATCATAAATGAAACCACTTTCGTGCAGACAAGAAATTGTTGACGCACAAAAATAGCAAATTCTGGCCCTTTAAGGGGCAATAACTCTATAACCCATGATGGGATCCGGCCAGTTTTCGAAAGGAACTGAGATATCATGCCAATACAAGTTTTGTACAAGTTTGATCAAAATTGCTTACAAAATGTGGTCTCTATCTTGTTCACAAGTAATTGTGGACGGACGGACGGACGACGGACAAAGGGTGATCACAAAAGCTCACTCTGTCACTACGTGACAGGTGAGCTAAACAAGAGCACCGCCTTGCGGGTGCTGACACTCATCTGATTTTTTTTGTATAATAGAAATATTGTCCTACCCATGATTTTCTAAGTCTAAAAAGGGCCATCACTCTTGCAAAAAGCAGGATAGAGTTATGTTTCTTGATGTACAGTGTCCACTTATGATGGTGAAAAACTGTTGCAAGTTTTAAAGCAATAGCTTTGATAGTTTATGACAAAAGTTCACTTAAACATAATATTCAACCAAGAAAATGATTTTTCTAAGTCCAAAAGGGGCAATAATTATTGCAAAAAGCAGGATGGAGTTATGTTGCTTGATGTACAGGGTCAGCTTATGATGGTGAACAAGAGTTGCAAGTTTTAAAGCAATAGCTTTGATAGTTTAAGAGAAAAAGTTGACCTAAACATAAAACTTAACCAAGAAATCTGATATTTTCTAAGTCCAAAAGGGGCCATAAATCTTGCAAAAAGCAGGATGGAGTTATGTTTCTTGCTGTACAGGGTCAGCTTATGATGGTGAACAAGTGTTGCAAGTTTTAAAGGAATAGCTTTGATAGTTTAGGATAAAAGCTGACCTAAACATAAAACTTAACCAAGAAAACTGATTTTCTAAGTCCAAAAGGGGCAATAATTCTTGCAAAAAGCAAGATGGAGTTATGTTTCTTGATGTACAGGGTCTGCTTATGATGGTGAACAAGTATTCCAAGTTTCAAAGCAAAAGCTTTGATAGTTTAGGAGAAAAGTTGACCTAAACATAAAACTTAACCAAGAACTCTGATATTTTCTAAGTACAAAAGGGGCCATAAATCTTGCAAAAAGCAAGATGGAGTTATGTTTCTTGCTATACAGGGTCAGGTTATGATGGTGAACAAGTATTCCAAGTTTCAAAGCAATAGCTTTGATAGTTTAGGAGAAAAGCTGACCTAAACATAAAACTTAACCAGGCAACGCTGACGCCGACGCCGACAACCGCTCAAGTGATGACAATAACTCATCATTTTTTTTCAAAAAATCAGATGAGCTAAAAACCACTGATTTTTTACCTAATCATTTCTAAACAAAAAGCACCATCATTCTACTTCTTTAATATCTCAAATGCGACTGAAACCTGAATAAGAGATAGTTCTCATCTTAATATAGTGAAAAAATGATACTAAACAAGAGGACCATCATGGTCCTGAATCGCTCACCTCTTCCCACATGATCCAGTTTTGAGTATGATGTCGTTTTCTCTATTATTTGACAGTGACCTAGTTTTTGAGCTCATGTGACTCAGTTTTGAATTTGACCTTAATATTATCAAGATAAAAATTCTGACCAATTTTCATGAAGATCCATTGAAAAGTATGGTCTCTAGAGAGGTCACAAGGTTTTTCTATTATTTGACCTATTGACCTAGTTTTTTAAGGCACGTGACCCAGTTTCAAACTTGACCTAGATAACATCAAGGTGAACATTCTGACCAACTTTCATGAAGATCTCATGAAATATATGGCCTCTAGAGAGGTCACAAAGTTTTTCTATTTTCAAACCTACTGACCTAGTTTTTGACCGGACGTGACCCAGTTTCAAACTTGACCTAGATATCATCAAGATGAACATTCAGACCAACTTTCATACAGATCCCATGAAAAATATGGCCTTTAGAGAGGTCACAAGGTTTTTTAATTATTTGACCTACTGACCTACTTTTTGACGGCACATGACCCACTTTCAAACTTGACCTAGATATCATCAAGATGAACATTCTGACCAATTTTTATGGAGATCCATTCATAAATATGGCCTCTAGAGAGGTCACAAGGTTTTACTATTTTAAGACCTACTGACCTTGTTTTTGACCGCACAGGACCCTGTTTCGAACTTGACCTAGATATCATCAAGATGAACATTCAGACCAACTTTCATGAAGATCCATTGAAAAATATGGCCTTCAGAGAGGTCACAAGGTTTTTCTATTATTTGACCTACTGACCTAGTTTTTGATGGCACTTGACCCACTTTCAAACTTGACCTAGATATCATCAAGGTGAACATTCAGACCAACTTTCATACAGATCCCATGGAAAATATGGCCTCTAGAGAGGTCACAAGGTTTTTCTTTTATTTGACCTACTGACCTAGTTTTTGATGGCACGTGACCCACTTTCAAACTTGACTTAGATATCATCAAGGTAAACATTCTGACCAATTCTCATGAAGATTTCATGAAATATATGGCCTCAAGAGAGGTCACAAGGTTTTTCTATTTTTAGACCTACTGAACTAGTTTTTGACCATACGTGACCCAGTTTCGCACTTGACCGAGATATCATCAAGATGAACATTCAGACCAACTTTCATACAGATCCCATGAAAAATATGGCCTTTACAGAGGTCACAAGGTTTTTCTATTATTTGACCTACTGACCTAGTTTTTCATGGCATCTGACCCAGTTTCGAACTTGACCTAGATATCATCAAGGTGAACGTTCTGACCGATTTTCATGAAGATCTTGTGAAATATATGGCCTCTAGAAAGGTCACAAGGTTTTTCTATTTTTAGACCTACTGACCTAGTTTTTGACCGCACGTGACCCAGTTTCGAACTTGACCTAGATATCATCAAGATGAACATTCAGACCAACTTTCATACAGATCCCATGAAAAATATGGCCTTTAGAGAGGTCACAATGTTTTTCTATTATTTGACCTACTGACCTAGTTTTTGATGGCACGTGACCCAGTTTCGAACTTGACCTACATATCATCTAGGTGAACGTTCTGACCAATTTTCATGAAGATCTTGTGAAATATATGGCCTCTAGACAGGTCACAAGGTTTTTCTGTTTTTAGACCTACTGACCTAGTTTTTGAAGGCACGTGATCCAGTTTCAAACTTGACCTAGATATCATCAAGATGAACATTCAGACCAACTTTCATACAGATCCCATGAAAAATATGGCCTTTAGAGAGGTCACAAGGTTTTTCTATTATCTGACCTACTGACCTAGTTTTTGACGGCACGTGACCCAGTTTCGAACTTGACCTACATATCATCAAGGTGAACGTTCTGACCAATTTTCATGAAGATCTTGTGAAATATATGGCCTCTAGAGAGGTCACAAGGTTTTTCTATTTTTAGACCTACTGACCTAGTTTTTGAAGGCACGTGATCCAGTTTAGAACTTGACCTAGATATCATCAAGGTGAACATTCTGACCAATTTTAATGAAGATCCATTGAAAATTATGGCCTCTAGAGAGGTCACAAGGCTTTTCTATTTTTAGACCTACTGACCTAGTTTTTGAAGGCACGTGACCCAGTTTCGAACTTGACCTAGAATTTACCAAGATGAACATTCTGACCCATTTTCATAAAGATCCCATGAAAAATGTGACCTCTAGAGATGTCACAAGGAAAAGTTTACGCACGGACGGACGCACAGATGACGGACACTGCGCGATCACAGAAACTCACCTTGTCACTTCGTGACAGGCGAGCTAAAAAGAAACAAAGTTTGTTTAAATATGTCTGATGATGCCATAACAATAAGCTGAAGTGCATTTTCTAAGGGCCAGTACTGTCAAAACAGACACTTTTTTTTTTAAAGGGAACTTACCTAGAATACCTGTAGATAGTTATTTTTCATCAAAATTAATGTAAGAGAACTTACCTGGAATACTGTATATTAGTATTTTTGACCAAAATGTCAGAAAGAGACTTTACCTAGAATACACTAAATGAGTATTTTTAACCCAAATAAAAGTAAGAAAACTTACCTAGAATACTCTAAACGACACATTCTCTTGCTAGTTGGTAACAATAAATCTTCTCTGTGCAAATTGCTTTTTCTCTTCATCTGAAAAAAGACAAAAATATTAGCAACAGTAACTGCTAACAAGCATCATCATAAAGAGTATAAACCAGGCAACAAATCTGAGCAGTAAAACTTTCCTTTTTATAACAGATTACACAACAGAATTCTTATATTGTAAAAGGGGTATAACTTTGTGAAAATTAAAACAAAGTCATGGGACCTGTGCAATGCATGTCATATAATCACTGTCAACAAGTGAGCTGAGTAACAATCCATTCCTGTTAGTGGTTACAGAGCTTACATACAAAAAAATCTGGAAAACAGGCTTAATTTTGTAAAATTGAAAAACTGACTTATGGAACCTGTGCATTGCGCATCAGATCATCATAGTGAACATGTATGTGAGATTACAATCCATTCCCATTAGAGGATACTGAGATACCAGATTACTTACAAAATGTAACCAAACTGGGCCAAGAAGATTTTCAAAGTATTCCTTGTATAGCCATTTAGGCAAAACTAGCCCAGCATCCTGGTGGACACATGTTTTTTTTATCAAAAAGAACAACTTGAAGCACCTTGATAGAGGGTCATCCAAGGAACATTGCTGTGAAATGTTTTAAAATAGGAGATTTTAAGTTTTTCTTCTCAGTTGCTATGTCAGCCAGAATTATACATGAATGACCTATATTTGAAGGAATGCCAAGAGGGACCATACTAGAAACATTCCTGTGAAGTTTGGTTGCAATATGTTCCGTGGTCTAGGAGCAGAATGTTCTTTAAGAAATTGTGGATGACCATAGACAGACATGAGACGTATGGACGATTGACATCCCACCATCTAAGGCCCGCCATGAGCACTTAGTGTTCAGGTAAGCCAACTTATATTAATACAAATTACTTACAAAGCATATAGTTCATTTTAAATACAATAAACTTTATGTGATAGAAAACTTATGGATTCCCTTCTTTTACCTCTTTTCACCTGAATTACTTGATATTTGTTTGGTTAACCTGAGTATTGTGACATTTTAAATGTTTCACACTTCTGAAAGTGTCGTATAACATTATGCAAAGGTTTTCTAATAGACTACAAGACCTCATTCTGGGTATGTAAGAAGAGAGATTTCCGCCATTTTTCTATTTGTAATTGCGAGAATATAATACCTTGTTGTTAATACTGCTCTACTATGTATTAAGTCTTCGTGTTCTTACAGGTATAGTTCAATAACTGTCTAAATATTTAGACATGAAGTCTCAAATCATCTTTAAAATTACCTTCTTTTATTGCTAACAGTTAGAGATTTCTTACAGTGTTATCTCAGAAAACTGACATTATGCCAATTTTAAAAGGTTTGAAAGTGTTCTGTTTAAATGTTGCAAAACTGTAAATAATGGTGCAATCCATATCTTAGCTTTCCCTAATTTTTTAGTTTATTTTGAAGAAAGCTTTGCCACGTTATATCTTAATCATTCCTGAGAGAATCCCCAAAATAGCGTCTTTGAGAGGATGTGACTATGACCTTGCTCCAACCCCAGCCATCTGAACTATTTAAAGATGACAGCAGCTTTTTCTATCCAGTCCAATTCTCCTATACAAGTAACTTAAAGGTGGATAATCAGATTTTGGCCATGTAACGGATTTGTTCGAAACTTTAGCATCTGATCATTTACACTTATTTATGTTCACTTAACACTTAATACAATTAGATTTTCACTAGAGGTATTTTTAAAATTTCATTTTCCTATCCTGGTTGCCCAGCCAAGATAGAGTTATTTTATCATAAGTATAAATTTGATAAATATACTTTGCCTAAGGAAATGTATAAATATTAGACATATTGTAATATATTTGTAAAATATTTGAATTAAAAATTATGTATTTAGATGGAATTCATTAGAAACGCAAGTTTGAAAAATTATTATTACCTCCCTTTGCCTATCTTGGATGCGCAACCAAGATAGATTGGAAATAAATTAATTCAGAAGCTACACACAGCTTTAAAACTTGCATTTTGGTTCAGATTGTTCAATAGTTGATACGTCTATCAAATGCAAATGTAAAACTAGACATTGTATCGAAATAAAAAGAAATACCCAGCTTTTTATATACTTTCATATTAAAAGGGAGTAATTACAAAATTTTATAAAAAAATAATAAAATATACATTTCAAATAGGAATCTTACTCTATGTAATTGATTTTTTTTGTTCCTTAGATAATTCCCTACCAGAATATACAAAAAGTAAAAAATGTCATTAAATGTTGTTTAAATGTGATTGACCACCTTTAACAAAAGGAAACAAGAGCTCATCTAACACGAAATGCCCCCCATGATGCATTCAGTAATTGCACAAGGAACAGAAATTATTTGCTCACTGTAAACAAAAATTCTACTGTTCTGGTTCAATGTGACATTGACCTTTGACCTACTGACCTCAAAATCAACAGGGGTCATCTGCTGGTCATAATCAACCTCCCTAATAAGTTTAGTGATCCTAGGTCCAAGCGTTCTCAAGGTATCGTCCAGAAAGGGTTTAACTGTTCTGGGTCAATGTGACCTTAACCTTTAGCCTACAGACCTCAAAATCAATAGGGGCCATCTTCAGGTCATGACCAACCTCCCTATCATGTTTCATGATCCTAGGCCCAAGCGTTCTTAAGTTATTGTCTGGAAATGGTTTAAATGTTCCAGGTCACTGTAACTTTGACCTTTGACCTACTGACCTTAAAATCAATAGGGGTCATCTGCTGGTCATGATGAACCTCTCTATCATCTTTCATGACCCTTGGCCCAATCACTCTCAAGTTATCGTCCAGAAACCGTTTAACTGTTCCTGGCCAATCTGACCTTGAACTTTGACCAAATGACCTCAAAACCAACAGGGGTCATCTGCTGGTCATGATCAACCTCCCTATTAACTTTCATGATCCTAGGCCCAAGCAATCTTGAGTTATCATCCGGAAACCATTTAACTGTTCCGGGTCACTGTGACCTTGAACTTTGATATTCTGACCTCAAAATCAATAGAGGTCATCTGCTAGTCATGACCAACCTCCCTATCAATTTTCATGATCCTAGGCCCAAGCATTCTTGAGTTATCATCCGGAAACCGTTTAAATGTTCAGGGTCACTGTGACCTTGACCTTTGACATACAGATCTCAAAATCAACAGGGGTCATCTGCAGGTGATGGCCAACCTTCCTATCAACTTTCATGATCCTAGGCCCAAGCGTTCTTGAGTTATCATCCGGAAACGGATTGGTCTACATACAGACCGACCGACAGACAGACAGACCGACGGACATCTGCAAAACAATATACCCCTCCTTCTTTGAAGGGGGGCATAATAAGAGTGCCCCCTGCTGCTGCCAACACTTGTCCGTAAGTGCTTGAGTTCAGTCAATATGCAGGAAAACAGTTATGGCTCTTAACCCTCTTACTCCCTTACTGATGACAAAGAAATGTATGAAGTTTTAAAGCTACATCCCTTACAGCATTCAAGAAAAAGTTGCCTAAACAAAAAATTTAACTAAGATTTACTTATACTCAGGGTTAAAATATGGCTATCATTCAGACAAGTACAAGAGAGAGTTCTAGTTTTTGACTTACTTAACTATCTAATAAGATATGAATAAACAATTGTAAAAAGTTTTAAAGCTATAGCTTTATATAGTATTCAGGAAAAGCGGACAAGACAAAACAATAACATTATCCAAGAAAGTCCAATTTTCTGCAGACAAGATGTAAGAGAATTATGGTTCATAACCTATTTATACATCTTAGGCCTAAAAAAAAAAAAATCTTTGTTTCCGGTAACATGCTCAAAAAAATTAGGGTAGGTAGGTCGGAAATTTTTTTTTTGTCAAAAAATGATTACAAATAAGGTGGTTATGCCTTTAGAGCATCAGTAAGTAGATTTCTAACATCACTGGCCATGTTTAAAGCATAAAAAGTGCAGTTTTGCATCTTTTTGTTAAAAAGTTTAAAAAAATATTCTCCAAGGCCATAAAAACATTTAGGGTCAGGCCAAAAATTTAGGGTAGGTCGGGATACCGGAAACAAACAATTTTTTTTTACGCCTTAGTGATAATAAATGAGTGTACAAAGTTTCTGTTGCTATTACTGTATTCAAAACAAGAGCTCTTCAAAACGTGCCTATATATGTTCAATGTTTTAGATCAGAGGTGCAGGCAAGTAAAGTTTAAAGAAATTTTCTGTGTGTTATTGTCTCATTGTCACCTACCTCACCTTGTTTGTTTGTTTGTTTTGGGTTTAACGCCGTTTTTCAACAGTATTTCAGTCATATAACGGCCGGCAGTTAACCTAATCAGTGTTCCTGGATTCTGTACCAGTACAAACCTGTTCTCGGCAAGTAACTGCCAACTTCCCCACATGAATTATCAGAGGTGGAGGGCTAATGATTTCAGACACAATACCTACCTCACCTAATCATTATAAACTAGCATAGAGTTTCAAAGCTACAACTCTTACAGATTTTAAGACCAAGTGGACCTGAATAAGAATTTTAACCATTGCAGTGCAGACACCAACGATCAAGTAACAACAATATCTTATAGAATAATAGATTTCTAAAACAATTAATCTAAAGAGCTAAAAATGTTAGGAAAACAACTTACAGCTAATCTTATAGCTCTGTACATCCTAATATGCTAGTCCTTATATATCTTTTTTTCCCCATTATTCTCCAAACCATTTTCATATTTTTCTTCATTGTAAGAAACAGCCAAAATCAAATCACCTCTTTCTTATATTACATTTGCAGATGAACAAAAATCACAATTTTCTTAACAAGAGAAAATGTTCATTCATTTTGTTACAGAAGTCATTTACTTTATAAATCAAATAACTTCTATAAAAGATGTGGCATTTGTTTCTTAAACAGAAGATTGAGGAAATACACACTGTCATTCACTACTGTAAATTCAGAAATTTTCACCAGGAATTTCTTTTTGCTTTATTTGCTATCTGTCTATTTTCGTGAAAATGAAGTCCTGATGGTGCTATCATTTGAGCCACACCATGGGAAAACCAACGTAGTGCATTTGCGACCAGCATGGATCCAGACCAGCCTGCGCGGCTGTTCGCTAACGGTTTCTCTTATTGCAATTGGCTTTGAAAGCAAACAGCATGGATCCTGACCAGACTGTGTGGATGTGCAGGCTGGTCTGAATCCATACTGGTCGCAAATGCACTATGTTGGATTTCTCTTGGTGCAGCTCATTTATATATAAATCCTTATTCATTTCACATATTTTTTGAATATTCTGCCTCAAAAAAACATACCCCAATTATAGATATGGTAAGTTTCTAGCTCAGTCAAAATATGTAATTTTATCTAGCATATGCAAGATGGGATGTACTTCACCTGACTCATTTCCTAGAAATCATATTTTAAACATCCTGTTAACACTGGGTCAAAAAAATTGAAATACTATAAATCATTGTAAAAATGGTGTTTCACACATTTTACTGACATGCTCAGTTGAAACAGATATAGGCTTTCATACCTTGACAATGTAGCTGCACAATTTTCATGCTTTCGCTAACCTGACCTACATATACCGGGTTAGGAAAACTCCTAATAATTGCTACAAAACAACACTTTCTACTTTTCTTTTTTATGTGTCTCATTTTTGCCAATGACAAGGTATGGTAATTAGAGACTTATGGTCAAATTCTTGATTAATTTGTCATTTTTTTTCGCAATTCACAGATATATTCAAACAGTGTCTGCCACAGTTAGATTTAATTCCATAAAATGGCGTCTTTCTGTTCCCTTCTATCATTTCAATGAAAGAGAATAAAAAAATCATGAATCTCCTAGTAAAAAATAACCTAGTATCCCTTTAAGGAAAAGAACTTTCAGCATTAAAAAGAGCTCCAAGAATGAAAGCACCTTCAACCACACCAAAATGTTTGCAAACAGAGATGTGAAAATGACAAAAAAAAATATGGAAGCAATAAGAAAATTAAAGACGGATTTTTTTACTTTCCTGCAGGAATGTGCTGTCTATAAGGCCAAATTAAAAATAGCAGTTTCCGTCCAAAACCCATGACTTTAAAGGTTTAATTTTAAACAAACTTTCTAAGCAAAAAAAAAAAAAGACCAAAAAAAGGCCAAATAAAATTCAACAAAGAGTTATCTAACTTAGTAAGTTTGACAACCGAAAAGTATTGTGCGAAGTTTCAATTCCATCCATGCTGTTACTGAGAAAATTAAATATTTATTTGCATGCAAAACTTTAACCATATTTTCTAAGTAAAAAGAGTGCCATAATTTACACTAAATTCCACCAATACTTATCAAACTTGGCTACTGAGAAACATTATCCTAAGATTTGACCCAATAAATTTTAGCAGTCATTGACACACAGCATGATAGTCATTTGCACACAAAACCTTAACCAAAGTTTATAAGCTGAAAAAGAGTGTGTGCAGGTGATACTAAGACACAATATGGAGTAAACTTTGGAAGCCCAAACTAAAAGCTGTCTTTCCCCACACTAACACCAGTTCCCAGATGACATCTAGGAAGATAGAGTGAATTACAGTGCCCTTAGATTTCAAACAACATCACTACATTATCTGACCTGAGGGACTTTGACCCTCCAGGTAACAAATCTTAAACCAAAAGATGTGTGCCCTTTACCAAGACTATTATATGAGGTTAAATGAAAACTAGGGAAATCGGTAAAAGATAAAGTGAAAAATGAGAACTATCAAATAAAACTAATCCGAAATTTTCTGAATAAGTGAGAAAAACATTTGCTTTTTGCAGCTATTTTATATCAAATTACTTGTGCACTGAAGTGTTTTCAAATAACTAAATAAACTAGAGATATTACCAAATGTGATTCCTGTACTAAAAGCTTTGTTTAACCTTTACCCTGCTAAATTTCTACAATGAACTGGTCTATCATTCAATTTGGGCAGTATCATTTAATATTTAAAGGGGTGTTTAATGAAAATTTACTAACTGAATAGCGACCAGTGCAGACCCAGATCAGCCTGCATGGTTGTGCAGGTTGATCTGGGTCTGCACTGGTTGCAAAGGCAGAATCACTTGCCGCTAGCAGGCTAAATGCTAAAAAGGTTACGAGGTACAAGGTAAAAAATAATACCCTCTATCTTTTTAATGCTATTCACTGTACCTCTGATGTTCAGTCTGGGGGATTATTTCATATTCATTCAAGAGTTATGGTTCTTCTGATTTTAGTTTATCTGATTTTTATCTATCACTGTATCAAGTTTCATAGAATTCCCGACATTAATGTTGCCACATTTTCTGAGTCAAAGAGGGGAATAATTTGAACAAAATAAAATGCAGACTAATGGAATTTAATGTGTAAACTTATGATCTCAAATACTCATTTGAAATTTCAATAAAATGCATTAATAGGTTTCTGAAATATTGGAAGGAATATCAACTTTATAGCAAATTTTCCAAGTAAAAAGGGGAGAAAATTTTGTCAAAACAAACCAGAGTTATGTGATCTGGTATGTGAATGAACATGCCTTACCATCTTACAAACATACTTTACCAGTAAGTTTCAAAATGAAATCTCTATTGTTTAGAGATGGGACAGGATGGGTGTGACAGGGATGCATTGGAAAAAAGTAATTCCTATATAGCCCTTAAAGTTTGGTGGAGTAATAATAACAATTTATGAGCACATTTTCGCAGTTTTGCAATAAAGCAACAGAACTGGGAGTACAGTTTACTTACAAGATTATGGGCTGTCAGAGAACCAGATATCGGCACAGGAATCCGTGACCTTTGACCTGACAAGCTATAAACAGTGTCTGATACATCTGACATATTTTCATGACCTTCATCTTCCTCTTGTTCTGGGTCAAGTTCTTCAATATCACTAGCATCACTTATCTCCCCTTGAATACTCTCCACACCACCTTCCTCCTCCAGCACTGGCTCTTCCCCATGAACTACAATGTCTGCTGATGGACCTGGTGTTAGGAATGACTTGGAAATTTGTCCAAATATATTTGGGGCAGTGTCTCTTGAGGTTGAAGGCTGATCATCATTAACTGATACTGAAGGTGATTTTGACTTATTCTTAATTGTTTCTTTATTTTCAAGATCTGTTTGTTTATCTAATGAGATCCTTTTTGTTGCAGATCCTGATTTACATTTCTTTGCCGAGGATGTTAGTTTAGGTGTCCTTGGCTCTGCTCTATTACGTAAAACAGCTCTGATAGCCCTGGATGAACCTTGCTCCACTAAAGCTGAACACTCAAGCTGCAACCTACGACCCCTGGAACAAGGAAAGGACAGCTCTTAATGTTTTAATCAGATAGTAATCCTCAAAACTGTATTAAGAAATTCTCCAAACCTATAAACATTTCCTTTTCAGATCTACAAAACAAATGTCATAACATGAAAAAGAGTAAAAACTCACCTGAAAACTTAGCAATATATGAAGTGATAAGTAATAAGATATATATCACCAGATATATGATATAAACAATTTCATTTTCCTTATTTACTTCCGAAGTATAACAAGTCTTCCTTCTCAAAAACATGTATGCACAGGATCTATAACATTTTATTTTATGCCATGAGAGTTCATGTTAATTCAAAGTACTACATAATTTAATACATCATTTATGCCGTAATGGTACACTTCAGAAAATTCATTTGAATTCTTTAATCAGATTTCTTAACTCATCCATTTTGCAATTTATTTCCAGTTTATTGTAAGCACAGCAAAATATGACAACTTGCATTTTGTTACGAGAAAATCACTACCTATAGCCAAAAATTCAAGTCAAAATATCACAACAGTTCTGCCACGTGAATTTTATTAGAGTTCCTGTTTAAAGAACAACTTTTTAAATTCTACATTAAATTTTGTTTCTTTTTATCTTCGCAAAATAATGAAATTTTGACAGAATGTTTAACGATTATTTTATTAAATATAACAATGATTATCAGAAATAAACTTCCTTAACCTTAAAAAGCCTTCAATTTATCAAAAGTCGCATAATCAGTAAATCCTAAATGACAACAGTACACTTTGAAGGTATCAAATTGCTGAAACCTTTTATATACTGATTCTTCACAATGTAAGACCCCAACAGCATTTTCAATAAAAGTTTGTAAATTTCATATCTGGTGTATAATGCCACTAATTATTTTATCATAATTCATTATAAAACAGGCCTCCTAGCAGGCCTGAACAAAAATAAAGGTTTTTATAAAGGCTCCAATCTATGGAAATAAAGGCCTTTTAGTGTAAAATATTAAAAAATAAAGAGTAAATAAAGGCTATTTTTGTCGGAATTCTCGTTGAAAACACATAATATATATAGGTATTTACTAAAAACATCTACATGTATGTGGTCTGGTGAACACAACAGCATTCTGAGAAACTCAAGATGAAAGATACACAAGCAGTATCCTAATAACAACACTTAAAAGGGGGGAAGAAATACAGTAGTATAACCATTACTTGCTTTAAACTGGCACAGCAAGCAGTCTGAACAAAAATATAGGTTTTGAGTGAAAATTACAGGCTATTTGGCCATTTTAAAGGTTTTTTCAGAAGATTTAAAGGTTTTACAGGTTTGCTCTGAAATTAAAGGTTTTTAAAGGTTTTAAAGGTTTCACTAGGAGGCCTGATAAAATCATAATTTTATTATAGTAATGATACCAAGAGAGCCAGACTGTCACAAAATACGCCAATCAGATGAAAACTGTTCGACTAAGAGAGTGGACAAGGCTAAATTCGCAGTTTTCCCAGTTAAACAAGGGCCATAATCCAAGAATGCCTGGGGTGATTTAGGTGGTTATCGAACTTGGTCGAGCTATTATGACCACAAACATTGTCAGCAAGTTTGGTGAAGATAGGTTTGCTCTGAAATTAAAGGTTTTTAAAGGTTTTAAAGGTTTCACTAGGAGGCCTGATAAAATCATAATTTTATTATAGTAATGATAACAAGAGAGCCAGACTGTCACAAAATACGCCAATCAGATGAAAACTGTTTGACTTAAGAGAGCAGACAAGACTAAATTCACAGTTTTTCCAGTAATTCAAGGGCCATAATCCAAGAGTGGTTAGGGCGTTTGGGTGGTTATTGAACTTGGCCGAGATATTATGCCCACAAACATGGTCAGCAAGTTTGGTGAAGATCGGATGAAAACTGTTCGACTTTAGAGAGCGGACATGCTTTTGGACGCCGCCCGCCCACTGCCCAACTGTAAAGGGTGTTCACATAATACGCCCCGCTCTTTCAGAGTCAGGCGTTTAAAAAGTAACATGCAAAACTCCAACGAAGTTTCAGTCAAATAATACCATTTTTTGTCAAATAAGGGCCATAATTTGTATAAATTTCAATCAAAAAGCCTATAACTTGGGTATGTAAGTAAGTTTGATAAGAAGAATGCCATCTGTCAAGTTGCAGCTGTAACTGAGATACGCCTTGATAATTGGCTGCTTTTTTAAATAATTATATGCAAAAGTAAATTTAAAATCAAGTTTTAGTAAGATAATTCAAAATGTATTTGAGCTGAAGTTATGGTTCATGTGCATTCTATTCTAGCTCAGTAATTCCCTAATCTTCTTTTAAAAATATTGTTGTTTTATCTTTTATATTAATCGGGAAAATCGGCAGAGAGGAAAAAATGAAAACAAGGAAAACTAAGAATAACGGATGCAAGAGTTATACTTATTGCACATTGCACTCCCTTCACTGCAGACTTAAACTATATTCCAAGTTTGAAGTCTATCGATGGTTTTTATGTTACACTCCAGACAACTAAAGCAGGAAGGACTGACAGACAGGTAGAATGGACAGTTCAATTAATATATCTGCTGCCCTTCTGGCATGAAAAAATTGACATAAATCTGCAGGCATGAACCTGGAATAGTTCAATAGAACAGCCAGTAGCTACATGTACTATAATCTGACAATATAAACACTACAATGTGCAAAAATTTTACATTTCTCTTTAGCAAGAGCATAATTTTTTTAAACAAAACTGAAAATAACTATTTTGCTGTTCTGTCTTGAGAGTATAATGCTTACCTGCTTGCCCTGCCAGTAACCTTGCAGCAAAGTTGTCGTCTATTTAGGTCAAGGACACTGCGACCTACACTAGGTACAGCACAGAGGTCACTCACACTCTGGAAACCGCCAACAGTCTGAAAAATTCAGTCATATTTTAAAACCGTGTGATAAAAAATGTGCAGCCAGACTTAACCACAGTTGATATTACGTCAACGAGGTATATGTCATACTCCACATCCTAACTGAATTTTGTCCTTGATGTTCTATGAACAAGGAATGATCAACATTAATATGCCATAAAATTGTGTAATGAAAAGAAAACAACAATAATTCTTACTCAAGTGCCCTAACCTGTTTACAATATTTCAGAAAATATCATCAAAATACACTGCATACGTATTAGATATCAAGATATATGAGATGCAAATGAATTGTCACCAAGATGTAAAATATGTTAAACAAAACAAAATGTAAATGAAACTGCGACAACATAACTTAAGTTTTAACCACAGAAAGCCATCAGATGCGTGTCCAAAGGACACAGGTGCACCCCCACCTCTTCCCACTCCTGTCACTGTATATCGTGTCATGACTCGATTAAAGTAACAATTTTTAAAAGAAAATTGCAACACAAAACTTATAAGAACTTTTTTTGTATTTTTCAGAAAGTGAAGGATCATAACTCTGGCCTAGCTAAGTGAAATCCCTAAGAGAACACCAGGTGCACAACTTCACATACTGTAAAACAATCGTCTAATGTTTAGTTATTCTAGGTAAAGTACATTTTGAAATACATGGGACATTTGGCTAAGATAAGGGCCATCAAATGTTACACTACTTACAAATAAAAATGACACTGAAAAGCTCATGATAAGTTACAGGTGCAGATGCTCATCTGATTTTTTTGTCTCTGTAAAATAGAAATACTGTCCTACCCATGATTTTCTAGGTCCAAAAGAGGCGATAATTCTTACAAAAAGCAATGTAGAGTTACAGCACTTGTTGTGCAGAGTCAGCTTTTAATGGCAAATAACTGCTCCAAGTTTTAAGGCAATAGCTTTGACAGTTAAGAAGAAAAGTTGACCTAAACGCAAAACTTTACCAAGAAATCTGATATTTTCCAATTCCAAAAGGGGCCTTAATTCTTGCAAAAAGCAGGATGGAGTTATGTTTTTTGCTGTACAGAATCAGCTTTTGATGGTGAACAAGTGTTGCAAGTTTCAAAGCAATAGCTTTTAATAGTTTAGGAGGAAAGTTGACCTAAAGGCTAAACATAAAACTTTCCCAAGAAATCTGATATTTTCTAAGTCCAAAAGGGGCCATAATTCTTGCAAAAAGCAGGATGGAGTTATGTTTCTTGCTGTACAGAGTCAGCTATTGATGTTGAACAAGTTGTGCAAGTTTTAAAGCAATAGCTTTGATATTTTAGAAAAAAAGCTGACCTAAACATAAAACTTAACCAAGAAATCGTCGACACAGACGCCGACAACGATCAAGTGATGATAATCACTAATCTTTTTTTCTCTCAAAAATCAGATGAGCTAAAAATGACACTGAAAAACTCAAATATTTCACTTCCTACACATAAAACTTAAATGTTACACTTTCTACAACATGACTTGTCACAATCTGAAGAAATAAATACATAGCTGGCAATGTTACATATTAAACTGCAAATCAAATTTCAATATACAGATAAAAAAAAAGAGAATACAAACCAACAGACATACACCTGTACCTACATGTATAATACAAACCAACAGACATACACCTGTACCTATCACAAAGGTAGCATACACTTCCAAAATGAAACAAATGAACAACTCAATGTCTGTAACAACAGAAATTATTTAAAAGAAAAAAAATCACTATAAAATTAAAATTAGGTGAACAAATTTCCAAGTGTCTTACATACTGTCATCAGGTTTTATGACAGTTTGCTTTGCAGCAGTGATACTATTACCAACTGAGGATTTGTGTGTTATATTGGAAATAACTTGAAGAACTGTATGGATTGACCATTTTCCTGAACACAAGACGACCATATGCCAGAAAAATCAGACAAATTCCATGTCTGTCAGAAAACTTTTATACCGTCAACTCCTAAAATAGTGGCACATATTACAACAGAATTTTCACTTACAGACACAGATTAAATAGACATGGGTCAGTGAACAGTGCATAAATTTGTTACAGGACTCTGTGTTTCTGACACCAACAAAAACATTTGGGGCACCAAATTGCACTGCTATTCTTAAACACTATCCAGTTGCTATTTACAGTTTATTAACAGTATCAGTACTTTTAGATGACAGTTTCTATGCAGTCTAACACTGGTTGTTCTCCTTGTACAGTGTGAAAACATTTTATATTAATAACAAGAGAGCCATAACAGACCTACAGACAGGCACCTGACCTTGACCTTTTCACCTTAAATATATGTCAAAACACACTGTAACAATAAATGCAACAATTTTGTTTACTGACCAAGTTTTGCGAGTATTAAAAAAACCCAGGCAAGACGAATGTTTAAAGAACCCATTATAAATATAGGAGGAAAAGTGACCACTCCCTCTAATGGCTCTTTTAACGAATCAGAATAACAATCCTGGTAGAGGGTAACACAAGGACTATTTCTGTGAAATTATTTTAAAATCAGGCTGGCAGTTTCATACAAGAAGATTTTTTTTAAGTTTCTACTATATACATGTAGGGAAAAGTTACAAAATGTACCATGTCCTCTGGCAGCTATAATTTGATCAATCTCGGGAAATCATTTAAAAATCACGCCTGCAGTTTCACTAAAAAAGACTTTTAAAGTTTCCACTATATACATGATATAGGGAAAGTGACCACACCCTCTAGTGGCCATGTTTTTAAATGAATTGGAATAATTTGAACAATCTTGGAAGAAAGTCACGTAAGGACCCTTTGTGAAAAATTATTCTAAATCAGGACAGCAGTTATACACAAGACGATTTTTAAAATTTTCACTATATACATATAGGGAAAAGTAACCACGGCCCCTGGCGGCCATGTTTTTTGATGAATCAGAATAATTTGAACAATCTTTGTAGAAGGTCAAACAAGGCCAATTTGTGTGATACTATTTCAAAATCAAGCTTGCAGTTTCATACAAAAAGATTTTTTAAGATTCTACAATAAACATATAGGGAAAAGTGATCATGCCCTCTGGGTGCCATGTTTTTTGACGAATCATTATAATTTGAACAGTCTTACATAAGGACCATTAATTGTGAGAAATTATTTCAAAATCAGAACAGCCTTTTAGTAGGAGATGTCATTAGAAGATTCTATTTTTAGCTCTGGCAGCCCCCATGTGCAACCAAGCAGCACTGTTTAAAGAACTTTGGTATAGGACCACCCAAGGTACATCCAGGCCATGTTTCATCAAGACATTGTTGACGACGAATGGATGCACACACGCACAACGGACATAACATGATCATAATGGCTCACCATGAGCAATTCGTGAACTAGAATTATAACATAAATATATGAAACAGAAAACAGATAATTTTTGACACAATATTATTCCCCCTATTACATGAAACTGGAGATAGCAATAACTTGAAACAATATCAGGTGAATAATGAAAAGCCAATATTAAATTGATCATGGATAGCAATTCAAGTTTATATGAGAATTTCTTCCTCTAAGCCTGTTGAACCAAGAAACTACTTCAAAGGAAATTAAAGGTGCTATCAACAGTGATTAATATCCCCAAATGCCACTTTGATACTGGGAAAGAAAATGTTTAGACCATGATCTTTGACCTGCAAGTGTGACCCTGACTTTGACCTAGTAATCTAGGTTGTACACTCCGTAAGTCATCTTGACTATTTATTTTGTTGGATTTAACATCACACCAACACAATGATAGGTCATATGCAACGTTGGGCGGTTAAAACCAAGTAAAAACCGCCCTGGTCAATACTCCCTGAAGTGGTCAATACTGGTCGATTGGTCAATATTGGTCAATTAGTCAATACAGACTGTTAAGATATTTTGCAGAGTTTATGAACAATTAAATAAGGACTGTTTAAGAGCATTTGAGGCTGGATTAAAGTGAATGCAGGCATTATTATTTAGTTAAAGCAATCTTATCAATACTCTCAAATTGGTCAGAAGTGTTTGACTGGTCAATACTGCTTGACACAGTCATTGAACATTTTCTGCTGGATTAGATTACAAAGATATATTATTTTTCTACAAAAATGTTACAATAAGTGGAACAAGAGCTGTCTGTAAGACAGCGCATTCTACTTCTCAGTGCATGACTATGAATTAGAGCTTTGCCAGTATAAACTTTATAAAACTTTAACCAAAAAAATCCTAAGTTAAAAAGGGACATCACTCTGTGAAAATTCAAACCAGTGTTATGGGGATTGTTTCTCATGGTGTAGACTTTGATAGTAAATAACTTTTTTAAAGGGTAAGGAAAGCCTGACAATAAGTAAATTTTATATGAACGTGAAATTGATCATGAAAATGGCGCTATATAAATCTGGTATAATAATAATAATAATTCTTTATTTAGCAAATAACCTTTTAAATAGATTAATTTCATATGTTTCTTGAGTGTTACAGATGTAAAACATGGTAATTTTTTTCATTATAGCTTGAAAAGGTAGAAAAATTGTTTTACAGAAATAAGTAAATACAGTTGAAATATGTATCAAGAAATTTAACAAGAGCTGTCACTAATGGTGACAAATGCCCCCGCAGCACCCTGACCTTTGACCTGGTGACCCCAAAGTCAGTAGGGGTGGTGTACTCGATAAGTACTATCAGCATGTGAAGTTTGAAGGTCCTGGGTGAAGTGGTTCGCGAGTAAAGTGCCTTCATGCAAAAAGTTAACGTTGGCCCCTGTGACCTTTTACCTGGTGACCCAAAGTCAGTAGGGTTGGTGTACTCAGAAAGTACTATCAGCATGTGAAGTTTGAAGGTCATGGGTGCAGTGGTTCGCTAGTAAAGTGCCTTCAAGCAAAAAGTTAACATTGGCCCCTGTGACCTTGACCTTTGACCTGGTGACCCCAAAGTCAGTAGGGGTGGTGTACCTAATAAGTACTATCAGCAAGTGAAGTTTGAAGGTCCTGGGTGCAGTGGTTCGTGAGTAAGTGCCTTCATGCAAAAAGTTAACGTTGTGACAAACAAATGAACTAACGAACGAACGAACTAACGAATGGACGGACAGTTGAAAACTAATATGCCTCCCTTTGGGGGCATAATAAATCCGCCATTTTGTTTTTTGTTGCAATGGAAACAAAATGGTTGCCAATTTGCTCATAACATTCTCATTTTTAAGCCTATTTTGAAAATTCTTTTACTCCTTTAAATGATTCAAGAAATTCTAGCAGATGGAATTAACGTATGAACAACATTGCCTTTCCCTTTAAGTTTCAAGTCAAAAGCTTTAATAGTAACAGAGATATTTGACTTTATCAAAAACTTTAACCAAAAAGTCTAAGCTAAAAGGGGGCATAATTCTGTCAAAATTTAAATCAAGAGTTATGGGAATTGTTTCTCCTGGTGTAGACTTTGATAGTAAATAAGTATTTTAAGTTTCAAGTCAATAGCTTTGATAGTAACAGAGATATTTGTCTTTATCAAAAACTTTAACCAATGGCGACATCGATGCCTGGGCAAGTGCAATAGGTCTACTTTTTCTTCAAAAAATCGAGCTAAAAACTGCTAATTAAACTGAACTTAATTTGTAGAAAGTATTTCATAAACTGTAGCAGTAAGTGTTTGATTCACAAAAGATCAATCTAATTATGTTTACTGCTATAAATAATTTAATGAAAAATTGCTGCGAACACCTGGACCCTTTCATGGGAGTGGTTTAATTGTGTTTTGATAGCAATTGTCACATTGCCTAATTTGACACCATGTCAGGTATGTTGCTGCCCTGTTTCTCTAGTCACTAGTTAGCTGTTATGATCAATAACCCCACAGTATTATTCTCAATGCTTGAACATGGTAACTTTATTTTAAATAATAAGTAATGCAATCAAAGTATTCAACTGACCAGTATTGACCACTATATGTATTGACCAGGGATATTGAGTAGGACCAAAATTTGAATTGACCAGTACTGTCCATTTCAATGCATGTAATTTATAGTAATAAAATTTTTAATTAATTTTTAAAAAAAGTTAAAAATTATTCCCAGTGGTTAAGAAGATAAAAGCACTGAAAAAACTATTATTGACCAGTCTAAGTATATTGTCCAAAACTGAGCCTGACCAGGACACACTGCCAAGGTCAAAAATTGAATTGACCAGTACTGACCACTATACTTTTTAATGAACAAAATTTTATAATATTCAAACTGCTTGATTATTTTTACATTACTATTACAGTCAGTGCTAACCTGTATATATGGAAAATTATGTAAAAGTGTTGAATAAACCAGTACTAACCACCCAAGAGTGACCATAGTACTGAATCGACCAGTACTGACCGGTTTTAACCAGTATTTACGGCCAACATCGGTCGTATGGTGACTTTCCACATTTGATGGTGGAGGAAGACCCCAGGTGCCCCTCCATGCATTATTTCATCACGTGCAAATTTTAGAACCACTGACCTTCCATAAGCCAGCTGGATGGCTTCATCACAAGAAGAATTCGAGGCTCGAACCCACATCGATGAGAGGCAAGTGATTTGAAGTCAGCAACCTTAACCAATCAGCCACAGAGGCCACCTAGGTTAACAACTGACGCTAGTTATATGAAAATCTAGCAGTTTCAAAGATATGGAGCAGACACAAACTTAACTACCAGGTTTTTCACTTTTGACCTCTAAGTGTAACCTTGACCTTTGAGTTTGACCAAATTACATGGACTCTGCTATCTGCAAGTCAACTCAATGAGATGCTAATTTCATGAAATTCTCTCAAATGGTTTAGAAGACACAGTGGACAAGAAATTAAGCTACTTAATCTTGACAATGACCTTAATGTGTAACGAACAACTGATTCTAGTTTTATGGAAATCTTTCAAGTTATTTAGACAATATGGAAAGAACAGAAATCTAAGCTATTTGACCTTTGACCTTTAAGTGACGTTGACAATGGACCTAGAGACATGCGTTGTTGGCTCTGCACATAAACCTGATGAGGTAAATATAACATGCTATTTTATTAAATTCTTCCCTGTGGTTAAGAATGTAAGCCGAAGTACAGTATGATGACTGGGCCAAAGTGATTTTTACCTATTAAGTGGGAACCATTTTCATTGTCAATATCACTGCGGCCTTGTCCTTTAACCTACTAACCCTAAAACAATAGGAGTCGTCTTAAAACCAGAGGCAATCATCCTATGAAGTTGATGACTGCAGGACGAAGTGTTCTCTAGTATAGGTGGGAAATCTTATTTTAAGACCAAGGTCACTGTGAACTTGACCTACTGACCCCAAAACAATAGGTTTAAGCTACTGACCATAGACAATCATTCTATAAAGTATGATGACTGTAGGCTAAAGTTTTCTTCAGATATTATAGATCAGAAACTTGATTTTTAGATCTAAACCTATCACCTTTTGATCCCACAGGCACAACCTTATGACTTTAGAGCAAAGTGTTCTTAAGATACATGTACATGTATAGATGTATAGACAAAAAACCCATTTAAAACAAGAGGACCATGATGGTCCTGAATCGATCACCTCTTCCCACATGACCCAGTTTTGAGTATGACGTCATTTTTTCTATTATTTGACATAGTGAGCTAGTTTTTGAGCTCATGTGACCCAGTTTTGAACTTGACCTAGATATTATCAAGATAAAAATTCTGACCAATTTTCATGAAGATCCATTGAAAAATATGGTCTCTAGAGAGGTCACAAGGTTTTTCTATTATTTGACCTATTGACCTAGTTTTCGAAGGTACGCGACCCTGTTTTGAACTTTATCTAGATATCATCAAGGTGAACATTCTCACTAATTTTCATGAAGATCTCATGAAAAATATGGCCTCTAGAGAGGTCACAAGGTTTTTCTATTTTTATACCTACTGGCCTAGTTTTTGACCGCATGTGACCCAGTTTCGAAACTGACCTAGATATCATCAAGGTGAACATTCAGATCAATTTTCATGAAGATCCATTGAAAAATATGGCCTCTAGAGAGGTCAAAAGATTTTAATAATTTTAGATCTACTGACCTAGTTTTTGACCGCAGTTGACCCAGTTTCAAACTTGATCTAGATATCATCAAGATGAACATTCAGACCAACTTTCATACAGATCCCATGAAAAGTATGGCCTCTAGAGAGGTCACAAGGTTTTTTTATTATTTGACCTACTGACCTAGTTTTTTAGGGCACGTAACCCAGTTTCAAAATTGACCTAGATATCATCAAGGTGAACATTCTGACCAATTTTCATGGAGATCCATTCAAGGGTATGGCCTCTAGAGAGGTCACAAGGTTTTTCTATTTCAAGACCTACTGACCTAGTTTTTGATCGCAGTTGACCCAGTTTCAAACTTGACCTATATATCATCAAGATGAACATTCAGACCAACTTTCATACAGATCCCATGAAAAATATGGCCTCTAGAGAGGTCACAACGTTTTTTCATTATTTGACCTACTGACCTACTTTTTGACGGCACGTGACCCACTTTCGAACTTGACCTAGATATCATCAAGATGAACATTCTGACCAATTTTCATGGAGATCCATTCACAAGTATGGCCTCTAGAGAGGTCACAAGGTTTTTCTACTTTTAGACCTACTGACCTAGTTTTTGATCGCACATGACCCTGTTTCGAACTTGACCTAGATATCATCAAGATGAACATTCAGACCAACTTTCATACAGATCCCATGAAAAATATGGCCTTTAGAGAGGTCACAAGGTTTTTATATTATTTGACCTACTGACCTAGTTTTTGAAGGCACGTGACCCACTTTCGAACTTGACCTAGATATCATCAAGATGAACATTCAGACAAACTTTCATACAGATCCCATGAAAAATATGGCCTCTAGAGAGGTCACAAGGTTTTTCTATTATTTGACCTACTGACCTAGTTTTTGACGGCACGTGACCCACTTTCAAACTTGACCTAGATATCATCAAGGTGAACATTCTGACCAATTTTCATGAAGATCTCATGAAATATATGGCCTTTAGAGAGGTCACAAGGTTTTTCTATTTTTAGACCTACTGACCTAGTTTTTGACCGCACGTGACCCAGTTTCAAACTTGGCCAAGATATCATCAAGATGAACATTCAGACCAACTTTCATACAGATCCCATGAAAAATATGGCCTTTAGAGAGGTCACAAGGTTTTTCTATTATTTGACCTACTGACCTAGTTTTTGACGGCACGTGACCCAGTTTCAAACTTGACCTAGATATCATCAAGGTGAACATTCTGACCAATTTTCATGAAGATCTTGTGAAATATATGGCCTCTAGAGAGGTCACAAGGTTTTTCTATTTTTAGACCTACTGACGTAGTTTTTGATGGCACGTGACCCAGTTTCGAACTTGACCTAGATATCATCAAGGTGAACATTCTGACCAATTTTCATGAAGATCTTGTGAAATATATGGCCTCTAGAGAGGTCACAAGGTTTTTCTATTTTTAGACCTACTGACCTAGTTTTTGAAGGCACGTGACCCAGTTTCGAACTTGACCTAGATATCATCAAGATGAACATTCTGACCAACTTTCATAAAGATCCCACAAAAAATGTGACCTCTAGAGTGGTCACAAGCAAAAGTTTACGGACGCACGGACGACGGACGCTGCGTGATCACAAAAGCTCACCTTGTCACTATGTGACAGGTGAGCTAAAAAATGAGGGGTCACCCCTATTATATATGACACTACATACAATTTTTATTAAGATCCATCAAGCTTTTCATATGTTTATCACAGGTGTCTCTATTTTTAGCTCAAGTGGCCCCCCAAAGGGACCAACTGCACCAGAGACTTCAAAAACTGAACTTTGTGTCATTCCTAGAAAATTTCTGTCACTGAAAAAAGGATGAATTAATTCTGAAATAGGCTTTCAGATCTGATCTGTACAAATATCGAAGTTCAATGAAGGTGCATGAACAAGAAAAAAAAACAGCACAATTTCATTTCAGACTCAAATTAAACTCACTTTTCTATGTTTAACAATAGCCTCTGCCTTGCCCCGTCCAACACCAATCAGCTGTTCAAAGTCATCAACAGTAGCTGCATTGATATCTAGTCTGTCACTGGCCATTCTGCTGCACAATCAGCATTTTTACACTGAAAAAGATAGAGGACACTTCAGCTGCATACATTACAAAGTCATGTATTTTTACACTAAAAGCTGTTCCCTTCAGTTGTACTAAGTTTCATGCATTTTACACTAAAAACTACCAGGGCGCAAATGTTATGCACTTTTACACTAGAAACTACAAACAAACTGCTCAGCCGCACATATTTTATACATTTTTATGTGAAAAAAACATAGAGGATACAGGTTATCATATGAAGTAAAATATTCATCATTAAAAAAAACAACAACATGAATGCAGCATGGTTTCTAATGAGGAAGCTTTCACTTCAACTTAACAGCATCTATCCAACTTAGTGTTTAACTACTTTTTTTCAATGCCTAGATCTATATAGTTCAGCCTCTTAATAACTCACAATAGTGTTCCAAAAGTGCCATTCAATCATCAATGTACTGTCCTACTGTCAACTACTGCAGAGGTAAAGGCAATATTGCGATAACATTATGAATGAGCACAACAACATGATGATAGTTATACGTTATTATCCAGGGCTGGAGGCTCTTAAGGCAATATTGGCCTACTAGACCAAGTATTAGCCCGAGACAATAATTGTACATTAGATCATGCTTGTAAGGGCTTCTTCACTGTCTCAGACAGTCTGGATGGTGTCAGTACCATCACCAAATGATCTTGGAGGTAAAGTTTGGAACAGTTATTGTACTTCACCCAATTCAAGTAAGAGCCATTCTGGCCACTTCTGATCATCGATTCTATGACAATGTGTTCGAAGCTCTCCGAAGACAAAACATTTGCCCAGCCAGCACTGACTAAACCTTTCTCAGAAGCCATCAAATAGACCAATACGCCAAAACTAACTAAAATTTTGCCTATTATCCCTCAAATACTCGTAGTCTGGTAGCAACTGAATATCACAATTTGTGACTGGGGCTTAAGTGTTTATCAATCAAACTAAACACAAAAATGTTACATTCTCCCCTTAGGCATTCCAAACAAGATTTAGCATCAGTCACACTACACTTAAAATCGAAAAACAGGTTACATCATGGCACTGTACCAAAGGCTACAGAGCTAAAATAATTTCAATCTGTGTTTAGCAGTAAATCATATCACCACTAACTTTTGCCTCCTACTGCAAGATGAAACATCAGGCCATCTTAATTTATGCTCAGACTTCTGGAAAGTCATCAGTCTGACGGACATGACTGGAAAATTTTGACAAGGTCCGTCATTTCTTAATCCGTATGCAGTTCGACTGACCAGATTTATCGTACCCTGAGAACCGCAACATCTTAGACAACACATCAAAATGGTGTCACTAACATATTTTCCGGGGCAGAACCGGGAAAGTAACCTAAATTAACGCCCGACAGTCGTAGTGAAAAGAAAAAAAATGTACGAAAATAAGAGGGTTCACCGAACATTTAACGAGAAATGGGACTAAAAATTGCACTGGGCTCGAATATGATGGAGAAAAGCAACATATGCGGTACACTGACATTTTTTCGGTCCGGCTGATTTTTAGGCATTGCTGGACCAAATGTCCGGCCATTTTTTTTAACTTTCCTGAAGTCTGATGCTATGGATGTGTGTATGTATGTGTATTCAACACTCATTTCGACATTTCAAAAAACCCTCAGTGGTGAACTGAATTTCGCTTTAAGGTTACATTTGAGCGAAGTCTGAAGCTCCAAAGCGACTATTTCGCCAAAGTCGCCCCCTCGCGAGACCCCTGATACAGGAGTCCTGTCTCAACATGTTGATATTATTGACTGAATTTTCTTATAAAGTAATACGCAGTGCTATTAGTATTACAATAATATTAACCAAAAGTTGTTTTATTAATATTAATATCATTATTACATTCTTAATCTAAGTTAAATTTCCTGATCAGAGCTTGCTTGCATTGGCGAGTTAAAGTCTGGATAGGATAAATGGACCTCGCTGTATAAGCATGGCATGGCAAACCAACATCCGTAGTTTATTTGGAGAGTGACCAAGTAGTGGAGATGACAAAAATACAGTGAAAGATAAAAGTCTGCTGTGAAAAGAAAATTTAAGCATAACGAATATGATTAATTAAAATGGAAATGTAGTGTACACAACAGAATATTATTTGTCTAAGTACTGTATGTTATGTTTGAAATTTGTTTGTTGTATATAATACTTCTTTCATAGAAGTGACAGTATTAAAAATGTCATTAAGATAGTTGTAATTTTATTAGGGCGAGTGACTATTCACTAAGGGCGAGTAGATTTTACTGGCTACTAGTCCTGCAGGACGAGTGGTTAGTCTGGCTACCAACTAGATAATATATTTTTTTAGAATAAAATAATTCTGTAATATATTCTGACTTCATCAGTCTTGGTTCTACCTGTTTTGAGAAGAAAAGGGACATAATTATACAAGATTTGAATAGCTTCAAGAGTTATCTCCTGTGAACAAAACATAGGGTCTGAACCACTGGCACCAGATCAGAAAGAAAATGCCTCCGTACGTGTTATACCCTACCCCTAGGTATTCTATAGGAACCATGGTCATGAACGGGAAAGTGCACTAACCCATTTCAATCGTACATTTCTCAACTTAAACGCGCAGTTCGGTGAATGGGTACCTAGTATATTGAACAAGCGATAATTTATCTTCCATCGTGTACCAGTCACATTGTCTCAATATTCCATATTGCTAAGATTATCAACATATTTTATGCTTTCGCCAACGTTACAGAAAAAACTTGCTTGAACTTCCCTAATGAACATCCGGTCTAGAGTCACGGCAGTGCGCACATGTTTGGCGAAACGTAAACAAACAAAAACAGATTAAAAAAAAATCACAATTTTACACTAAAACTCGAAATGATGAATGAAATTCATCAAGTATATGATCTTTAATTTGAAATCGTAGATTGGCCTGCATCATTCTGTTCTGTATATTTTATTCATTTTGCACATTTTGCTGCATTTTCACATTTTCGCGAACACGTGTAGCAAAATGACGATTGACATACATTTTCACAACAGCCAATCAGAACGGTTTTGTAATCTAGAACGGAACTTCACCAGGGAAGTTCAAGCAAGTTTTTTGTGTAATGTTGAAATTACTATAAACTATGCGTTGTTTTCTAAGATAAGATGTATTGAAAAAATGTGACCGTCACACAATGGAAGATAAATTACTACTTGTTTGATATCCATAGTACACATTTACCACACTGTGTGTTTTAGGTATGAAATGTGCGATTGAAACGGGTTAGTATATTTTCCCGTTCACGACCATGGTTCTTATAGAATACCTAGGGGTAGGGTATAACATGTACGGAGGCATTTTCTTTCTGATCTGGTGCCAGTGGTCTGAACACAGACTAGGCGAGTGGTGTGAAATTTATTTTTACACCCCTGCTGATTTTTTTCTTAATAAACTTCTTTATTTGTAATCCCTACTCAATTAAAATGAATGGCTAGCGGCACCTTTAATCTACCGCCAAACACATGCGAATCATAAACATCTGTATACAACCCTAAATTAACCTGTGCTTATAACATCTAGCATTTATAAGTGTGAATAATAAACAGAAAAAAGTACTGGAAGAAAATTTTGAAATGAACCGTAAAACTCTTGGTTATAAAAACAGTAAGAAAGACAGTCAGAATGTTGTTCTTTCAACAGATAGTGAAATTTGTCATGATTCTTCTAAAGTTTGTAGTTATTTTAATAATTTTTTTACTGGCATTGCCTCAGTTTTAGTTCAAAAACTACCGAAAGCAAAGCACAAGTTCAATGTTGAATCTGAGTTTTTGTCAAGATTTTATAAAGAAAAGAACCCTGATACAGGGAACTTTACTTGAAACATGTTTCAGAAGATTTGTGTTAAAGAGTTGTTTGCGTTGAATCAAGTTAAAATTCACCAGGATTAATGTGAATACGTGGCGAGTTTAAGAGAAATGACACTTTGATGTTTATGAAATTCCATATATTCATCGTAAACATTCTATCTCGTATTAGTTCCTTCTATTTAACACAGCTTGATTCAAAACATTTGCCAGAAAGTTATAGGAGCATGGATGAGTATTACAGACGTCATGTATTGTTTCCGGCTTTCAGTACGCTCGGTAAACTTTTGACGTTAATCCGGGTATCAGATTTGATAATTTTCACTGAGTGGCCAGTGAGTTTATCAGGATATAATTCACCGTTATATTTCGATAAACCACCGAAAAACATAAAATAATTTGTTTTTAAAGAATTGCTTGCTTTGAATGCAAGTAAAAGTACAGGATTTGATTTCATACCTGCTAGGTTTTTAAGAGATGACGCTGATGGTTTGAAATTCCCAATCACTTCTATTGTAAACATGTCTATCTCCGAAGGAGTAGTTCCTTCTGATTTTAAACAAGCTAGAGTCAAACCTTTACACAAGAAAGGTAGTACATTGGACGTAGGTAATTACAGACCTGTCAGTATCTTAAGTATTGTTTCAAAAGTTTTAGAAAAGGCTGTCTACACTCAATCGGAATCTTTTTTGACAAAGCACAATATCATCTATGATTATCAGTCAGGTTTTAGAAAGTCTTATTCTACGGATAGTTGTTTGATTCATCTGTTAGATACTATTAAGAAGAATAACTCAAAAAATCATTATACAGGAATGATAATGTTAGACCTTCAGAAAGCTTTCGATACAGTAAATCATGATATCCTGTTTAGAAAATTAGAACTGATGGGCGTTAGGTCAATTCCATTGTTTAAGTCCTATCTATCAGGTAGAAGCCAGGTTGTTAGTCTAGGAAAAACAATGTCAAATGCTAATCCGGTAACCTGTGGTGTCCCTCAAGGCAGCATATTAGGGCCCCTCCTGTTCCTGTGCTATGTTAATGACATGATTACTAGCATAGATAAAGACTGCAGACTTAATTTATATGCTGATGACAGCACAATTTTGTTTAGTCATAAAAATCCAGATTTTATTTCTGTCAAACTTGGTCAAGTACTGGAAAGTTGCTCAGACTGGCTAATAGACAATAAGTTATCCCTTCACCTAGGTAAAACAGAATACATTCTCTTTGGCCCAAAGCGCAAGCTAAGTAAGCTTGGATCAGGGTCTGTAAATTGCAATGGTCATAGTATAAATAGTTCTAGTCAGGTAAAATACCTTGGTTTATCAATAGACATTTTTTTATCAGGTGACTCAACTGTAAACAATATTATAACTAAAGTCAATGGAAAACTTAAGTTCTTATATAGACAAAAATAGATGTCTGGATTTTAACACAAGGAAACTTTTATGCTCTGCACTTTTACAATGTCATTTTGATTATTCTTGTTCGTCCTGGTATGAAGGTCTGAATAAACGTTTAAAACACAAATTACAGGTAATGCAAAACAAAATTATTAGATTCATAAAGGGTTACTCTCCTTGGGATTCTGTTACTTGGCAAGATTATGTGCATCTAAATATGTTAATTGTAGAAAATAGAGTGAAGCAACTACGACTCAATCATATACATAGAGTGTGTTTTATGGCACTTGTCCATCATACTTGAGTGATAATTTTGTTTAAAGTTCCAGATCCACTCAGAAGAATTTTATGTTACCTAGTATTAATAATAACACTAGTAAACAGACATTTTGTTATACTGGATGTAAGGAATGGAATTTTCTTCCTGAAAACATAAAAAATGTTAAAAATATTAAAACTTTCAAATGGTTAGTTAAGAAATTTCTTTTGGATAAGCAAACTTCAGAAAGTAAAAGTGATTTTGTACATTACTGATTCTATATGTGATAAGTGTTTTTTGTCTGTTTGTTTTTGGGTTTAACGCCGTTTTTCGACAGTATTTCAGTCATGTAACGGCGGGCAGTTAACCTAACCAGTGTTCCTGGATTCTGCATAGTGTTTCCTGCAGGCCTTTTTAACATGGCGCAGCGCCATGCCCCGTTTGAAGTGCCGTCAAGGTGCCCTTCAAGCTGCCCGTTTGCGCCATGTGCCCTTTTATTTTATCAGGCTTTTGTATTTATCTTGAAAAGTGCCCTTTCAAAACCAGCCTGGATAGCCAATGTCCGCGGGGCATGTTCCGTGTATTGTACCGTCAATTAGCGGCTTTGATCAACAGGTCGACACGTGGGTGCATCAACCGTGAATGACCCTGATTAAGAACTGACAGGATTATGCAATCAATTACTGTTTTATGATTCTTTAATTGGAAACAGTAGATGAAAATTTGTTGTTTTTAGCACGTCGGCGGAGAAGCTACATTTAGCCTTTTTACGGAAGAGATGATTGAAAACGGTCAGTTAACACATGATTAAAGGATAATTATTTTAAAAGGTTGTAATCAATTAAAATGTAGATTGATTGTCGCACATTTTTGATGCGCTCATTAGGCCTTTAAAAATAAAATGTTGAATGTTTGCCCTTTGCCGATCGCCGACCAACCCATGAAAAATGACCAGACTCAAAATGTTTTACATCGATTTTATCTACAAGATATATTTTATTCCTTCACGGGTATCATTTATAAAAATAATACAAGATAAACATTTAAGCTTCAGAATGATACCAAATTCATTAAAATCGACAAATGTCTTGTTTAATAATTACGAACTAGTACTTTCAAAAGCACATTCATGACGCGCCGACGCAGAAGTCGCCACCATCTTGAAAATTTGAAAACGTACATCGGTATGAAAATGACCAATAACCTAGTGATTAAGTTATAAAACCTGATCGAGATTTAAATGAATAAACTAAAAATGCAAGGCCCTAGTTTTGTTTTAGTAAATAATTTGTCAAAATAATTTTATAAGGCTGAAATTTAAGTTGAAAGTGCACGGCCGCATTCAAGCAAGCCGAAATTTTGAATTATTATTCGCAATGAACCATAGGTATTCACATGTATGTTTATTTTACTTAATACTGTATGATTAGATAAAAAAAAAAGAACAGATTCATAGTCAATCGTTGATTCAAACTAGTGTATGCATCGCAGAAACTTGATAAAAATAGTGGCAGACGATCTAATCTAGCAAATTTCACAGCATGTACTTTTTACGTAGCATTCTACTTTCGTTTTCGCATGCCCAAAACAAAAGAAAAATGTAACTTTCCATGTAGATTTGTCTTCTAAATCTTACTGACAACGAAGAACAATGGGTTTAATCAGCGGTATAGGTACACAGTCATTGATTACATGTAGATTTGACGAACTGCCTATGCTCTTAACGTAATTCAATGGTGAAATGGTATGTGATGATTGACAAAATAAAGTTGGGCATTGATAGTTGTTCAATAAAACTTGTTGCTTATTAAATTATCACCTGATATCTGTCTCTGAAAATGCAAGCCAGCACTTCATGTTGGTAACAAAATAAGAATGTTTTAAAGTATGGTAAACATTATCTAAGGAATAATACAAAATATCTAACCCATATCTGAGATATGAAAAATTCTCAAATGCAATGTGAAAATAGTATGTAAAATAGTGTCTGTAAAATGATGCCAGCAAGCGTACTTGAACGAATGCCCTTTCAGTGCCAAACTGCGCATTAAAAGTGCCCTTTTTCAAGGGAAGCACCATGCCCCTTTTAGAGTCTGCAGGAAACACTACTGCACCAGTACAAACCTGTTCTCCGCAAGTAACTGCCAACTTCCCCACATGAATCAGAGGTGGAGGACTAATGATTTCAGATACAATGTCGTTTATCAAATAGTCACGGAGAACATACGCCCCGCCTGAGGATCGAACTCAAGTTCCCACGATCCGTAGACCAACACTCTTACCTACTGAGCTAAGCGGGTGGGTTGTGATAAGTGCATCTGTGATAAATAAGTTAAACACAAAATGTGATAAGTGGATACCAAAAATGTATTAATTGTGATAAATTTTACGTAATAAGTTATGCATACTTTTAGTAATCCCGTGTTGTACCAAAATCTGGGTATTTCTTATATTGTTTTTCCTTTCTTACACTGTATTTTTTATTAGATTAGCATGGGCCCCATTGGAAATAAGCTTTTAGCTGAATGGGTTATCCATAGATCTTTAGCTTTCTCTAAAGTATAACACCTTGGCTTAGAATTTTCTGTTTTTATTAAAAGTATGCATCTTACCCTAGTCTTAAATATAGATTTGTTTTTATAACTATGTAAAGAAACTGTTTTTTATATGCTGTGATATTTATATTTATTGCCATGTGTTGTGTTTTATGCTACTGATCTCAAATGTCAATAAATAAATAAATGTAGCCTATGCATAGGGTTGTCTAGGAATACGGAACTTCCGTAATCCTAGAATCGAAGGCTAGGATTACGGTACCGTAATCGTAGCCACTGCCTATTTTAAATGTAGTTTTAAAGGTGCAAATTGTAACTCATGCTCGCCAATGTCTGTTTTTACTAAGATAACGCCTATTCACACTCTGACACGAGATCACGTGAGATTACAGCCAGTTGCCATTCTGTGTATTTTATACTTCTTTGAGTAGTCTCAGTAGACTCTCCGAAGTATAAATTTGTGTGTTTACATATACGTAAGTAACTTTTATGTCATTAGATCTCAGTGTAACTACTACCTTGTTATTAGTCGTGGTGAAGGGATTTACAGTATTCACGAGTTTGGATCTTGGAATTATATTCAATTCTATTCTATGCCCTCACGGTGACCAGTTCTCCTAGGATGGAGGGAAGATACACCAGATACATGCCAGGTCCTTTAAGCATCTTTTGAAAATCCTGAGTCAATTAGCGTCCAACTAAAGATACTTTCCATAAATGGTACGCTCCGTCCTGAAGAAAATCAAGTATCATTCTTGGCAAAAAATTTGGTGACAAAGAAACATTGCATAAATTTAATTTTCAACAATTCCGCTCTATGTACTGCAGATATAAAAAGAAATTAACAGGGGCAAGATATTCCGCATCGACAGAACTTACTCAAAGTTTGCAACATTCCAGACTGACAAGGGTAATTAAAATTTTCCTCGTATTTTTTCATCGGCCAACCTGTCAGACTCCATTTTGTTTCCGAGACTGTGCGGAAATCTGCGGACATTGCCGAGTCCGACATTTGTTTATGCAACGGCATACACTAATGGTTTGCGTGCCGAAGGCGACCACCCAAGATATTCGGATAATTTGTTTATGACAAAGAAACAACACCCAGGGCCATTCCTAGACAAAAATAAAACGATTTTTTTTTCAAAACAGTATTTCTTTCAAATTTCAAAGTGTTTTGCATAGATGTAATGTAAATGTTGTATTTTTATGGCGACTAACATATGTCTGACAGTATTTAACATGAAATGATCTATGGTCTCATTTTCATCGTGGAAAACCTTGCATACTAGGTTAACCTCATTATAGTTAAATGCTACTCCCAGACTGGTGGTATGTAAGATATATATATGCCTGTCATAAGCTTCAGCTGGACTGGAAGTCTGCTGATATTTCTGGCTGATTTAATTGGGATACGAAATAATGGATGATGTTTACAAGATGTATAGATCCTGTTTATAAATTTCAAAGATTTAGATTTTTCTGCAAGGTAAAACACCACTTTCTTCCAGTATTCCGCAATGACATTGTTTACTTTACTTTTCCACTGATTCGATTTAAATGGAACGGAAATATGTCTTCTGCCTGTAAATGAATACTTCACACCAGTTTCTTTGTATTAACAAACCAACATGCTCGGCTTCCTACCACCAGTCATAGCCTTAATTTGCAAAGCTTCCTACTACCAGTCAGAGTCGCAATATGCGCAGCTTCCAACTGCTAATCAGAGCCTCGTTTTCAAACTCTTCTGCTTCCAACCTGAGCATCAATTTGCACAGCTTCGTACAACTAATGACGAGCTTTATTTTGCATTGCTTCCTACTACCTATCAGAGCCTTAATTTGCACCGCTTCCTACTAGTTATCTCACCCTCAGTTTGCACAACCTCCTACTCAGAGTCTCACTTTGAACAGCCTCCTACAACCAATCTAAGCCTTAATTTGCAGAGCCTCCTACTACAAGTCAGAGCCTCAGTTTGCACAGCCTTCTACTACGAATCTAGCCTCAATTTGCACAGAATCTTACTACAAATCTGAGTCTCTGTTTGCACAGCCTCCTACAAAGGATCAGAGCCTCAGTTTTCACAGCGTTCTGCTACAAATACTAGCTTCCTGCTACCAGTCAGAGCGTCACTATTACACAGTTTCCTACTGCATATCTGAACCTCAGTTTTCATGGCCTCCTTCTACCAATCAGAGCCTCAGTTTTCACAGCTTCCTACTACAAATTTGAACCTCAGTTTTCATAGCCTTCTACTACCAATCCGGGCTTAAATTTGCACAGCTTCCTACTACATATCGGAGCCCCAGTTTGTACATCCCGCTGCTACCACTCAGAGCATCCATTTACACAGCCTCCCACTGCAAATCAGAGCCGCAATTTGCAGAGTTCCTTCTACAAATCTTAGCCTCAGTTTGCATAGTCTCCTTCTACAAATCAGAGTCTCAGTTTACACAGACTCAGACTACAAATCTAAGCCTCCGTTTTCACAGCTTTCTACCACAAATCAAAACCTCAGTTTACACAGCCTCCTACTACGAATCTGAGTTTCAGGTTACACTACCACCTTCTACGAATCTGAGCTTCAGTTTTCACAGCCTCCTACTACCAATCAGAGCCTCAGTTTTCACGGCTTCCAAGTACAAATGTGAACCTCAAGTTTTCATACCTTTCTACAACCAATCAGAGCACAACTTTCTATTACAAAACAGAGCCACAGTTTGAACAGCCCACTGCTACCAATCAGAGCCTCAATTTGCACAGCCTCCCACTACATATCAGAGCCTCAATTCGCAGTTTCCTACTACAAATCTGAGCCTCAGTCTCCACAGCCTCCTACTACATCAGTTTGCATGGTTTTCTACTACCAATTTGAGCCTTAATTTGCAAAGGTTCCTACCACCAATCAAAGCCTCAGTTTGCACAGCGTCCTACTACAAACTTGAGCCTGTTTTCAGAGCATTCTGCTACCAATAAGAGCCTTTATTTGCACACCATCTTACGATAAATCTAAGCTTAAATTTGCACAACTTCCTAATACCAATCTGAGCCTCAATTAGCACAACCTTCTTCTATGAATCTGAGCCTCAGTTTGTACAGCCTCTTACTACAAATCTGAGCCTCAATTCTTAGAGCTTCCCGCTACCAATCAGAGCTCAATTTGCAGAGCTTCCTGCTATAAATCTGGGCCAGAATTTTCACTGCCTCCTACTACCAATCAGAGCCTTAATTTGAACATTCTCTTACTACTAATCTGAGCCTCAGTTTACATAGCCTCCTACTATAGATCTGAGCCTCAGTTTTCACACCTTCCTACTACAAATCTGAGCCTCACTTTGCACAGCTTTCCACTACAAATCTGAGCCTCAGTTTGCACAGCCTCCTATTACAAGTTTGAGCCTCAGTTTGCACAGCCTCCTACTACCAACCAGAGTCTCAGTTTGCACAGTCTGCTTCCACCTATCAGACTTTCGATCTGCACATCCTCCTAGTACAAATCAGAGCCTCAGTTTACATGGCTTCCTATTACCAATCTGAGCCTCAATTTGCAAAGCTTCCTACAACCAATCTGAGCCTCCATTTGCACAGCTTACCACTTCTGATCAGAGTTTCAGTTTGGACAGTCTAAACCTGAGACTGAGTTAGCACAGCCTCCTATAACAAATCTTAGCCCCAATTTGTACAGCCATCAACAAACAATCAGAGCCTCAGTACCTTACTACCAATCAGAGTAGCAATATGCACAGCTTCCCTCTGCTAATCAGAGCCTTAGTTTGCGCAGCCTCCTACTACAAATCTAAGCCTCAGTTTTCTACCAACAATCTATGCCTCAACTTGCACAGCCTCCTACTACAAAATTGAGTCTTAGTTTGAACAGCCTCCTACAAATCAGAGCCTCAGTTTGCAGAACCTCCTACTACCAATCAGAGCCTCAGTTTGCACAGATTCCTATCACAAATTTTGGCCCGAGTTTGCACAGCCTCCTAGTAAAAATGTGAGCCAGAGTTTGCCCTGCCTGCTACTAAAAATCTGAGCTCCGAGTTTGCACAGCTATCTACTACCAATCTGAGCCTCAATTAAACAGCTTCCTACTACCAATCAGAGCAGCCTACTTCAAATCTGAGCCTCAGTTTGCACAGCTGCATACAACCAATTAGAGCCTCAAAATACCCAGCTTCTTACTACCAGTTGGCTTTCTACTACAGAACACAGCCTCATTTACACTGCTGTTTCAGTACAGGGTACAGATCATAGCCAAAGAATCACTGCTTCCTACAACCAGTCAGGGTCTTATTTGCACAGGTTTTTCTACTAATCAGTGTTTGATCTTCTGAAGCGACATTTTAACTCATGATATATTCAACCTCCAATTTTTTTGTAACAATTTTTTACTTACTGAGAATTTCGTTATTTTTGCTCAATCAAATTATAATTCTTCTGCTGTTTTATCTGGGTAAATGTGCACAATAGATCCTTTCCATTTCACAATCTCCCAGTCTTTCAATGTCTGGACAAAATCATGACTACTGGTTTGTAGGTATACACGTATTTGAAATACGTACATTATAATTCCAGTATTTCTTATTTTAACCACTTTCACAAATACTTTTTTTCTAAAATGACGATGTCCATTCATGTGTCACTCTTTCAGCCTGTCCTTCTGAACTTCTATGCATGCAGGGTATTTAGCTAATGTATTAGCTAGGTATGAAATACTGACCTGATCAACCAGTAGAATGTACATACGACTTCAGAAGGATGTAATGGCTCTTGCACTTCATTTTTGGACTCCCTCACTTTTTTTCCCATGCAGACATTTTGCAGTTTTGGCATGTATGTGCTTAATGTGAATGGTACAGAATACATCTTTGGTTCAGGTTAAGTGATTTTTTATGGTGTTACTGTTGTTCATTGTTTTCATTCTTCACTCTATTTTTCACCATGCCCATATATATCTACTTTTTTATCTAGTCAATTTGGAGGTTTTTATAAGGATAGTCGAGATCAAAGTTTACACTGGTTTTGGTCTGACAGTTTTTAGGATTTATCGCCCTTCCACTTTAAATTCTCCATACCTGCACAGAGATACCAAGATGAGTTTGGTGTGCATTAGGGATAATACATGAATCGAATATTGCTTTCAGTCTGATCCACAAAGTTTTAGTGGAGTTGTGACCCTAGCACTTTATGTTTGATCCATCTTTTCTGTAACAATCGATTTCCTTAATTCCTCTTTAAATGCAACAATACTATTCATATAATACAGTATTTTAAAGAACTCTTAAGAATGATGTGAGAAACTTTTTCAGACTTGCAAATAGACCTGGACAATATTAAGGACTAATTTTAGGGCTGAAATCGGTAATATTTGGGTTAAAATTACCTTTTTTTAGTGCCGATTTAGTGGTTACAATGTTTAACAATATATCACAGAGCGATCTTGGCGCCCACCATTGAGCCATTTTTGAATGTTCCAAATTTCAAGACTAGCTGAAGATCAAAATCAAGGTCAAATTTCATTTTGGTACACAACACTGTGCATGTGGTCAAAATTTGAAAACTGAAGCTTGAGAAATGTGAAAGTTACAGTAACTGGTAACTAGATCAATTTCAAGGTCAAAGTTCATTTCAGTACACAAAACTATGCATGTGCTTCAAATTTGAAGGCTGTAGCTTGAGAAATGTGAAAGTAGGTAGTAGGTAAAAATCAATGTCAAATTTCAATTCAGAACACAAAACTATGCATGTGCTTCAAATTTGAAGGCTGTAGCTTGAGAAATGTGAAAGTAGGTAGTAGGTAAAAATCAATGTCAAATTTCAATTCAGAACACAAAACTATGCATGTGGTCCAAATTTGAAGCCTGTAGCTTCAGAAATGTGAAAGTAGGTCACTTGGTCAATCTCAAGGTCAAAGTTCATTTCGGTACACAAAACTATGCATGTGGTCCAAATTTGAAGGCTGTAGCTTGAGAAATGTGAAAGTAGGTCACTAGGTAAAAATCAAGGTCAAATTTCAATTCAGAACACAAACCTATGCATGCATGTGGTCCATATTTGAAGCCTGTACCTTCAAAAATGTGAAAGTAGGTCACTAGGTCAATGTCAAGGTCAAAGTTCATTTCAGTACACAAAACTATGCATGTGCTTCAAATTTGAAGGCTGTAGCTTGAGAAATGTGAAAGTAGGTAGTAGCTAAAAATCAATGTCAAATTTCAATTCAGAACACAAAACTGTGCATGTGGTCCAAATTTGAAGGCTGTAGCTACAGAAATGTGAAAGTAGGTCACTAGGTCAAGATCAAGGTAAACTCATGTCAAGGTTCATCTTGCCACTCAAAACTATACATGTGGTCCAAATCTGAATGTTGTAGGTTATGGACAAAGAGATTTTTAAAGTTTTTCCCTATATAAGTCTACATGAACCATGTGACCCCTGGGGCAGAGGCCATATTTGACCCTAGGGGGATAATTTGAACAAACTTGGTAGAGAACCACTAGATGATGCTACATTACAAATATCAAAGCCCTAGGGTTTGTGGTTTGGACAAGAAGATTTTCAAAGTTTTTCCCTATATAAGTCTATGTAAACCATGTAACCCCAACGGTGGGGCCATATTTGACCCTTGGGGAATAATTTGAACAATCTTAGTAGAAGACCACTAGATGATGTCACATAAAAAATATCAAAGCCCTAGGCCCTGTGGTTTTGAACAAGAGGTTTTTCAAAGTTTTTTCCTATATAAGTCTATATAAACCATGTGACCCCCGGGGCGGGGCCATATTTGACCCCAGGGAAATAATTTGAACAATCTTGGTAGAGGACCACTAGATGATGCTACATACCAAATAGGCCCTGTGGTTTTGTACAAGTTTTTCCCTGTATAAATCTATGTAAATTATAAAAATAAACAAAGGGCCATAACTCTTTCAAAAATTGTTGAACCAGTCTGATTTTCTGAGGGACACAACTAGGGTACCAATACATCATTCTGACAAAGTTTGGTCAAAATCCCCCCAGAAGTTTCTGAGGAAATGCGATAACGAGAAATTGCTAACGGACGGACGACGGACCACGGACGCAGAGTGATTTGAATAGCCCACCATCTGATGATGGTGGGCTAAAAGGAGGACCTAAATGGCCTACAGCCCCCCACCCCCCCTCCCACACGCACACACTGTGGTATCAAAAGAGAAAACTGCTGAAACTATATTCACCCTGTAGATACATCTCTATGTAAATTTAAAACATTTTGGTAGCATAAAGACAGGGTAGTACAGCAATACCTAATACTACAAGCAGGCACATCTAAACTTGTGTCAAAAGGGAATATGGTTTCTAAGTCTTCCTTACGTATCTGTGCAATACCTCTGTGGCAATCCCACATTTGACACAAGGGACATATTTAAACAAGCACTAGACAATGCTTCTTGCAAGGAAGCTTAAGGAGAAACTTTAAAGCTTTTACCATATGCAAAACACTAAACCCTATGACGATATGGAAATCTGCTTAAACTTCAGAGACCACCAACCAATGCCTTATGCCTATGAACTGATACATAAACAAGAGCACTGCAATGCAGAGCAATATACGTCCCAAGGTATGACATTTGACCCCTAAGTGTGACCTTGACCCTGAAGCAAGCCATCCGAAACATGCGCTCTGCATGTCACCTCGATGTGGTGAACATTTGTGCCAAGTTTCTTTAAAATCCTTCAAGCAGTTCAAGAGTTACAGAGCAGACACAAAACAAAGTCATATGACCTTTGACCCCGAAGTGTGATCTTGACCTTGAAGCGAGCCATCCAAAACATGCACTCTGCACGTCTTCTCAATGTGGTGAACATTTCTGTCAAGTTTCTTCGAAATCCTTCAAGGGGTTCAAGAGTTACAGTGGACATGATATTGCTCATGGATGGACGGACACCGGCGTAATAACATAATACGTAATAACATCATATATTTGAATGTTTTACTGTCAACAAGAAATTTAAGGGCCACTTAAAAGCCTGCTTTTTAAAACTTTTAATCTATCTATCACTGTTAATTATGACATCGTCAAAAACAATTTTAATGGGAGTAGTTTCCATTTAAAAGTTCAGCCATTTAGGACACAAAAAATATTGTAAAATTACAATTTTGATCAAATGCCACTTTTCATGGAATTACACTCTAGTGTATCATTGAAGGTTCTGTGTGCACTGCTGTATGAACACATCTGCAGATGTCTCTAAATTGTTTTTGGTACCAGTAACATGTGTAAATGTGGAGTTCTGCTCAAAACATGGCTAGAGGGTGTGGACAGTAGCATGCATTTCCACTACTGTCGATGAACAGGCTCAATCAAACCCAGCCTACATTTTCATTTTTCTTGTGTTGAGTGACCTGTGGAGTTTCCACTTCTCTATTTCATTTAAATATGACTGGATTGTTATAAAACTTACAGGATATTTTAGAAAGCAAAAAACCAAATTTTTATATAAAATTTATTAAAATTTTTAGAAAATTGATTTTTGCAATGTTTCATAAGCCACTGGGAATAAGAATGGTGTTAACATTGTACGAAACATACATCCTGAAAATGCTTAATAGAACAATAACTTAAGTCCAAAATAGGACTGTACTCCAGAAAGTATAATTGGACATGAAAGTCTTGAAAATATGCATATGACTACTTCACATTGATGATGTATACCAAGTTTCATTTCAACTGGATGGAAACTGTGCAAGTTGAGTACATACTGCTGTGATGTAGTTGTAATATTTCAGGGTACCAAAAGAGCCATAATGCAGAAAAATAAAATGGATACGAAAGTCCAGAAAATATACACATATCCATTTCATGCTGACGATGTATACCAAGTTTCAATTTAGTTGGATGAAAACTGTAGGAGTTGAGTACAAAATATTCTGATGTAACTGAAATACTTCAAAGTTCAAACAAGAGGACCATAATGGTCCTGAATCGCTCACCTATCCCCACATGACCCAGTGTTGAACTGAGTATGACGTCATTATTTCTATTATTTGATATAGTGACCTAGTTTTTGAGCACATGTGACCTAGATATCATCAATATAAAAAATTCTGACCAATTTTCATGAAGATCAATTGAAAAATATGGCCTCTAGAGAGGTCACAAGGTTTTTCTATTATTTGACCTAATGGCCTAGTTTTTGAAGGCACGTGACCCACTTTTAAACTTGACCTAGATATCATCAAGGTGAACATTCTCACCAATTTACATGAAGATCTTGTGAAAAATATGGCCTCTAGAGAGGTCACAAGGTTTTTCTATCTTTCGACCTACTGACCTAGTTTTTGACCGCACATGACCCAGTTACAAACCTGACCTAGATATCATCAAGCTGAACATTCTCACCAATTTTCATGAAGATCCGTTGAGAAATATGGCCTCTAGAGAGGTCACAAGGTTTTTCTATTTTTAGACCTACTGACCTAGTTTTTAACCCCACGTGACCCAGTTTTGAACTTGACTTAGATATCATCAAGGTGAACATTCTGACCAATAATCATGAAGATCTCATGAAAAATATGGCCTCTAGAGAGGTCACAAGGTTTTTCTATTTTTAGATCTACTGACCTAGTTTTTAACCCCACGTGACCCAGTTTCGAACTTGACCTAGATATCTTCAAGGTAAACACTCTGACCAATTTTCATGAACATCCATTGAAAAATATCGCCTCTAGAGAGGTCACAAGGTTTTCCTATTTTTAGACCTACTGACCTAGTTTTTGACCGCACGTGACCCAGTTTCGAACTTGACCTAGATATCATGAAGATGAACATTCTGACCAATTTTCATGAAGTTCCATTGAGAAATATGGCCTCAAGAGAGGTCACAAGGTTTTTCTATTTTTAGATCTACTGACCTAGTTTTTGACCCCACATGACCCAGTTTCGAACTTGACCTAGATATCATTAAGGTGAACATTCTGACCAATATTCATGAAGATCTCATGAAAAATATGGCCTCTAGAGAGGTAACAAGGTTTTTCTATTTTTAGATCTACTGACCTAGTTTTTAACCCCACGTGACCCAGTTTCAAACTTGATCTAGATATCATCAAGATGAACATTCTGACCAATTTTCATGAAGATCCATTGAGAAATATGGCCTCTAGAGAGGTCACAAGGTTTTTCTATTTTTAGACCTACTGACCTAGTTTTTGACCCTACGTGACCCAGTTTCGAACTTGACCTAGATATCATCAAGGTAAACATTCTGACCAATATTCATGAAGAACTCATGAAAAATATGGCCTCTAGAGAGGTCACAAGGTTTTTCTATTTTTGGACCTACTGACCTAGTTTTTGAACCCACGTGACCCAGTTTCGAACTTGACCTAGATATCATCAAGGTGAACATTCTGACCAATTTTCATGAAGATCTTATGAAATATATGGCCTCTAGAGAGGTCACAAGGTTTTTCTATTTTTAGACCTACTGACCTAGTTTTTGACCGAACGTGACCCAGTTTCAAACTTGACCTAGATATCATCAAGGTGAACATTCTGATCAATTTTCATGAAGATCCATTGAGAAATATGGCCTCTAGAGAGGTCACAAGGTTTTTCTATTTTTAGATCTACTGACCTAGTTTTTGATCCCACATGACCTAGTTCCGAACTTGACCTAGACATCATTAAGGTGAACATTCTGACCAATATTCATGAAGATCTCATGAAGAATATGGCCTCTAGAGAGGTCACAAGGTTTTTCTATTTTTAGATCTACTGACCTAGATTTTAACCCCACGTGACCCAGTTTCGAACTTGATCTAGATATCATCAAGATGAACATTCTGACCAATTTTCATGAAGATCCATTGAGAAATATGGCCTCTAGAGAGGTCACAAGGTTTTTCTATTTTTAGACCTACTGACCTAGTTTTTGACCCTACGTGACCCAGTTTCGAACTTGACCTAGATATCATCAAGGTAAACATTCTGACCAATATTCATGAAGAACTCATGAAAAATATGGCCTCTAGAGAGGTCACAAGGTTTTTCTATTTTTAGACCTACTGACCTAGTTTTTGAACCCACGTGACCCAGTTTCGAACCTGACCTAGATATCATCAAGGTGAACATTCTGACCAATTTTCATGAAGATCTTATGAATTATATGGCCTCTAGAGAGGTCACAAGGTTTTTCTATTTTTAGACCTACTGACCTAGTTTTTGACGGCACGTGACCCAGTTTCGAACTTGACCTAGATATCATCAAGATGAACATTCTGACCAACTTTCATAAAGATCCCGTGAAAAATGTGACCTCTAGAGTGGTCACAAGCAAAAGTTTACGGACGCACGGACGGACGACGGACACCGCGTGATCACAAAAAGGGCCATAACTCTAAAAATACTAATGGAATATATTCAACTCCTGAAAATATGCACGTATCCTCTTATAATGAAGATGTATACCAAGTTTCATTTTAATTTGATGGAATCTGTAGGACTTTAGTACACAAGAAAGTGTGACAGACAGGGACAGTTCAAACACTATATGCCTTCCTTGTCTTTGACATGGGGGTTGGGGCATAAGAATGCATTTTTGGCCATAAAATTGACCTTTCCAAAGATATTTAAAAGAAATTATAAAGTCTTGCTATCACCCCAAGAGACTTAAAAATAATGTTTAACTTGTACCTAAATCTTTGCATAATAAAGCTGTAATTCATGAAGAAAAAAATATCCTACAGATTTAGTGGATCAAAGTGATTTTCTTCTTTTACAAAATTGTTTTCACCTTTCATGATGGTCTTGAACTAAGTTTTACTATGCAGGTTGCAGGTCTGTGGCACTTAGCCTTTACCATGCACAGTAAGCTCCTCAGGACCAGCAAATTATGCTCATTATATCCACAGCTTCTTATAAACATATAGCGAACAAGTTTATTTATAAACAGTATTTGTACTACAGACTGATATAACAAACTGACTGATCATGCCTTATATTTTGTCTTTACGTATAGAAAGAAGTTTACTTGATTGCCCTCCTTTCATTGTTTATAGTCTGTCAGTCTCCTCTATGAAGAGCTGATTATAGTTAACAAAAACTCACTTTTACAATTTGATGAGGACCACTTATCTCCTCTCTAAATGATGCAGACGATTTACAGTACTCATTATGAACAGTAAGAAATGCAAACTGCAGAGCAACATATCTGTTATTACCATTTATTCTTTAATAATACTGATTTTTCATGTCATATACAGTTTATGCTGGTGAAGTTTTTACAAAATGTCAATGTCTGTAAGGATCTGTCACAGACTAAGTGTGCCATTTTCACATGGTATTGTTGTAGTAATCATATGCTGTTTGCTCAAAATAAATATGAGAAACATACATAAGAAACATGATGATCAGGTAAAATCATTATACAAATTTCTGATTATGAATTTTTCACTATATCCTGCAATAGCTAAATTGAATTTTTAAAATTGTTCCTCATTTCTGATAATTCACTACAAGCATGTTTGCTGTAACCTTTTTATTTCACACAGAATAAAGCAGAAAACCTGGACATTTCAAACTGTTCCTTTTCACTGGAAATTGGTTATAACCCTGTTTATAATTAGTGAAGTTTACTGTAGTTTTACAGCAGAATGCATTATGGGAGTGGAGACATTTTTACATATTGTGAAATTACAGTTTTCATAAGAATTTATGTTTCTTTTCATAAATTTATGTGACACCTTCAAATTCTTTCTCAGAATAACGTAAACAAACACCAACTTTGTGGATGTTGAAGTAAAGACCAACAACTTTGTTTTTTTCTGGTCACTGGTCATCATAGACCATAATTTGTCAACATCAACACAGTAAAAAGGTAAAATATAAAATATAGATTGTATCTATTTCATGTCAACAAACACTATCTTGCTTTAAAGGTGGCCAATTTCATTTCAGACACATGCATAGATTTCTTCAATACTTTCACTACTTATCATTAATTTTGTACAAAATTTATGTTAAGGATGAAGGAACTAATTTTTTCTAACGTTATGAATTTTTTCATACTCTGTGAGCTTGAAGAACATTAGTTTCCAAGACAAACAAGAGAAGAAACAAGAGGACCATGATGGTCCTGAATCGCTCACCTGTCCCAACATGACCCAGTTTTGAACTGAGTATGACGTCGTTTTTTTTCTATTATTTGACATAGTGACCTAGTTTTGAGCTCATGTGACCCAGTTTTGAATCTGACCTAGATATCATCAATGAACATTCAGACCAACTTTCAAAGACCTGAAAAAATATGGCCTCTAGAGGGTCACAAGGTCTTTTCATTATTTGGACTACTGACCAGTATGAATGGGCCGTGACTTTCAAACTTGACCATAGATTATCATCTAAGATGACTTCTGACCATTTTCATGAAGATCCATTCAAAGTATGGCCTCTAGAGAGGTCAAAAGATTTTAATTTTTAGACCTATGACTAGTTTTGACCGCAGCTGACCCAGTTTCGAAATTGATGCTGATTCATCAAGATGAACATTCACACCAACTTTCATTCAGATCCATGAAAATATGCTTAGAGAGGTACAATGTTTTTTCACTATTTGACCTATGACATAGTTATTGATGGCACATGAACCATTTCGAACCTGACCTACAAATCATAAGAAAACATTCTGACCAATTTTCAAAGATCCTTTCAAAAGTTATGGCCTCTAGAGAGGTCACAAGGTTTTTCTATTATTTGCATGCTAGTTATTGAAGGCACGTTGACCCCGTTTCGAACTTGACCTAGATATCATAAGATGAACATTCTGATCCAATTTTCATGAAAGATATGTGTAAAAATATGGCCTCTAGAGAGGTCACAGGTTTTCTATTTATAGCCTATACCTAGTTTTTGACAGAAGTTGTCCCAGTTTCGAACTTGACCTAGATTCATTAGATGAACATTGACCAATTCATAAAAGATCCATAAAAATATGGCTTCTAGAGGAGGTCAAGGTTTTTTATTATTGACCTATGACCTAGTTATTGACGGACACGTGACCAGTTTCAAATTGACCCAGATTATCTAAGTGAACATTCTGACCAAATTTTCATGAAATCCATTCAAAAGTATGACCTCTACAGGTCCCAAGGTTTTTTCTATTTTCAGACCTAATGACCTAGTTTTTGCCCGCAGCTGTCCAGTTTCGAACTTGACCTAGATATATCAAGATGAATACTCAGACCAAACTTATACAATCGACTCCATGAAAAATTATGGTCCTACAGAGGTCACAAGGGTTTTTTTATTATTTGCTACTGACCTAGTTTTTGAAGGCACGTGACCCAGTTTTCGCAACTTGACCTAGATACATCATGAACATTCTGACCAATTTTCATGAAGATCATTGTTAAATATGGCCTCTAGAGAGGTCACAAGGTTTTCTATTTTTAGACCTCTGACCTTTAATTTTGACGCACGTGCCCAGTTCGAACTTGACCTAGATATCATCAAGATGAACATTCTGCAAACTTTCTAAAAGATCCCATGAAAAATTGTGACTTAGAGAGGTCACAAGCAAAAGTTTACGCTAGGTCGGACGCACGACGGCACGACGGATCGCTGCGCGATCACAAAGTCACACTGTCACTTGTGACATGTGAGCTAAAAACCAGTGTTTACCAAACTCGTTTTAATTTTAAGGGCATTTTCTTCACCCACTGTTTAGCATTTCTGAAAATTTTGTAAAATTGAAAAATTGTGGTACATTTATAAAAATATAAATCCACTTACTGTTATAGGGATTTCAGTTCTTACAGGTTAGTTTGAATACAAGGTGATGTCAGTATTATATAAGCATACATGTCACTAACAAATCTCTTTCATTTTTACATGTTGACATAATTACCCCACCCACTTTATTTTCAATAGAAAAAAACGTATTTAGATATACAAAAAAAAATCTGACGTTAAGATTTACAAAATACTTTGCAGCTTTAATGACACACATAAATGCTTCAAAATGGAAAGAAAAAAAGATGGGGTCACCGTGCATCTAAGAGATTTATTAAGAAAAAAACTGTTAAAAACTGGTGAATTTTGATATTTTTGTTTTAATTTATATTTTCTAGCTATAAATATAAAGTTCTATCTTGAAAACTTTTATTTCAATCATAGCTTATCATTATATGAATCAGTCACGAAAATATCAAAACCAAACCTGATCTACTTTAATAGATATTTGAAATTACCTACCCCTACTCCATTGTAAATCTTACGTCAATTTTAGGCAAATGCCAGCCAAAAATACAGGTGAAAATTTTTTTTTCCGCAAAAAGTAGAATCTACTTGGTTAAATTGTACATTATTAGCCATATTTTAATTATTGAGCATTAATTTTCCGCAAAACTTTTGTTAGAAAGCAATATTCGAAGAACCATTTTTCAAAATGGCGGATATCCTGAAAAAAAAAACACTCGTACATCCTTAAGTGAGTTAAATTTTCTCTTGAGGTATTTTTAGTATTTGATCTATCTAACAAGCTTGGCCAACTAAGATGAATATTTTATCACTCGTTTAAATTTGACAAACATTCTATACATGAGGAACTGCTCCACCATATAGTTTTAAACCAGTGATGATGATAAATAACGTCAACATACACATACATGATAGGTAATAGCAGCAATTCATTAGAAAATGAAAGTGAAAGTGATAATGAAAGTTAATGGAAATGTGAATTGAAATCAAAAGAAATACACAGCTTTTAAAATAGTGAAAAAAAAACTAATAAAAGACAATAAAACATAAGACATTTTTAATAGGCATCTAGCTCTAAATGTAAATAAAATTAACCTTTTTGTTAATAAAATAGATATTCTGACAAAATATATGGAAAGTGAAAAATGTATTAATATGTTACTGAAATGAGACTGACCAGCTTTAGTACAACAAGTAATTTAAAATCTGTCATATTTTTTTCTGTCTGTACTCTCAGTTAAAGATACCAGAATACTGAGACAGAGATTCAGCTAAAACAGAAACATATCTAGGATGTAAGTGTGTTCCATCAAGTCTGAACTCTTCTTTCAGCATCTTTTCCTCTTCAGGTCCAGTCAGAAGTTCATTTACAAAATTCAGCCAATGGATTGTTGGCTCTCTCAGAAGCATGGTTGCCAGGATTCGATTAAACTGCAATACGATTGGTCGAGTTACATCCAAGACTGGTAGTACAGGATGTATAAAGATTTTCCATTGGTGCTTGCTTTGTAGACTCTTCAGAACTTGAAGGTAGATGTCTATCACAGTTTCCATGCCATCCTCAATAGTGTCATACCTGAAAACAGTTACAACAGCAATTTATCTATAAAACAGTCTTTTAAGAGGTGCTTCTAAACATTGTTTTTTCTCAATGAAGAAGTACTTCTTACTAAATAATATTTGCCTTATTTTTACCAAGCATTTAAGGTATCCAATCCACAAATAAGGAAGTTCTGTATTACAGTGCTGTTAAAATATATCAAATATTGATGCCTGGTAAGCTCATATAATTTTGGTTTCATTTGAAAGTGTATTGTCTACTGAAAAAGAAAATATAAAATACAAGACAAAAATATGTTACAGAAATTTTATTTTTCACTTTATAGTCTTCAATGATACTTCAACAGAAATCCAGTTATTACAGTGCAAGATTTATCATTTTGCAGTCAAAAACATGACTGTAACGATTCTTGCATATTATTTATGGTCATCTTATTTGGTCAGAGACCACCAATTCAAACAAGAGGGCCATGATGGCCCTATATCGCTCACCTGAGTTTAGTTGCTTGCTTGAACAAATTTCTTCGCTAAGCTTCAGAAACAAAAACGAGCTGTCATTATTGGTGACAAATGCCCCTGAAGTCGGCCCAAGAATGCGACATTGTATGTTTAAAAAAATACACATATCATTTTGTGACCTTGACCTTGACCTAAGAGGCCTTGGTCACAAGTGTGACACACCTTCTCAATATGGTTAACATTTGTGTCAAATTATTTTCAAATCCCTTGATAAATGGCAGAGTTATTGACCAGACAAGAAACACCTTTGACTTCTAAGTTTGACATTGACCTTGGAGCTAGGGGTCTTGGTCTTGTGCTTGACACCTCATCTCATTATGGTAAATATTTATGCCAAGTTATTTAAAAATCCCTTCAAGGATGGAAGAGTTATGGACCGGACACGAAACAGACCATGTTAACCTTTGACCTCTATGACCTTGACCTTGGAGCTAGGAGTCTGGGTCTTGTGCATGCCATGTCGTCTCATTATGGTGAACATTTGTGCCAAGTAATTTCAAAATCCCTTGATGGATGGAAGAGTTACAGCCCGGACAAGAATTTACCGGATGCACACACGGACGGACGGACAGTGCAATTTTAATAAGCCCACCTTCGGGGCATAAAAACTAGGTGAGTAGGTCATGGTAAAGATTATTCAAGATAACTACTGAAATCTGTAAAGAATTATACAGGTGGTCCAAATCTCTTTGCTGTAGGTTCAAAAACAAGAATGTAGGTTAGTAGACTAGGTTTAACAATATTAGAGATGAGTTAGAGATGAGTATTGAAATCTGTATCAAAAGTTATACATGTGGTCCAAATTTCTATGCTGTACCTTCAAAAATAAGAAAGTAGGTCAGTAGGTCACGATTAAGACTATTAAAAACAAGAGATCACAGAGTGATCTTGGGGCCCACCAATGTGCCATTTTTGTGTGTTCCAAATTTCAAGACTTATTGACTAGCTCAAGGTCAAATTTCATTTCCGTACACAACACTGTGCATGTGGTCTAAATTCGAAAGCTGTAGCTTGAGAAATGTGAAAGTAGGTCACTAGATCAATTTCAAGGACAAAGTTCTTTGTGCACAAAACTATGCATGTGCATCAAGTTTGAAGACTGTAGTTTGAGAAATTTGAAAGTAGGTCACTAGGTCAATCTTAAGGTCAAAGTTTATTTCGGTACACAAAACTGTGCATGTGGTCCAAATTTGAAGGTGGTAGCTTGAGAAATATTGAAGTAGGTCACTAGGTCAAAATCAAGGTCAAATTTCACTTCAGAACACAAATCTATGCATATGGTCCAAATTTGAAGTCTGTACCTTCAAAAATGTGAAAGTAGGTCACTAGGTCAATGTCAAGGTCAAAGTGTGTTTTGGTACACAAAACCATGCATGTGGTCCAAATTTGAAGGCTGTAGCTTGAGAAATGTGAAAGTAGGTCACTAAGTCAAAATCAAGGTCAAATTTTATTTCGGAATACAGAACTATGCATGTGGTCCAAATTTGAAGTCTGTACCTTCAAAAATGTGAAAGTAGGTCACTAGGTCAATGTAAAGGTCAAAGTTTGTTTCGGTACACAAAACCATGCATGTGGTCCAAATTTGAAGGCTGTAGCTTGAGAAATGTGAAAGTAGGTCACTAGGTCAAAATCAAGGTCAAATTTTATTGCGGAATACAGAACTATGCATGTGGTCCAAATATGAAGACTGTACCTTCAAAAATGTGAAAGTTGGTCACTAGGTCAATGTAAAGGTCAAAGTTTGTTTCCGTACATAAAACCATGCATGTGGTCCAAATCTGAAGACTGCAACATGTAGCTTGAGAAATGTGAAAGAAGGTCACTGGGTCAAAAAATCAAGGTAAAATTTCATTTCGGAACACAAAATTATGCATGTGGTTCAAATTTGAAGCCTGTACCTTCAAAAATGTGAAAGTAGGTCACTAGGTCAATGTCAAGGTCAAAGTTTATTTCAGTGCACTAAACTATGCATGTGGTCCAAGTTTGAAGGTTGTAGCTACAGAAATGTGAAAGTAGGTCACTAGGTCAAAATTAAGGTCAACTCATATCAAGGTTCATCTTGCCACTCCAAACCATACATGTGGTCCAAATTTGAATGTTTGAATTGAAGGTTATTGACAAGAAGTTTTTAAAAGCTTTTCCCTATATAAGTCTATATGAACCATGTGACCCCCATGGCGGGGCCATATTTGACCCTAGGGGGATAATTTTAACAAACTTGGTAGAGAACCACTAGACGATGCTACATTACAAATATCAAAGCCCTAGGCTTTGTGGTTTGGACAAGAAGATTTTCAAAGTTTTTCCCTATATAAGTCTATGTAAAGCATGTGACCCACAGGGCAGGGCCATATTTGACCCTAGGGGGATAATTTGAACAATCTTTGTAGAAGACCACTAGATGATGTCACATATAAAATATCAAAGCCCTAGGCCCTGTGGTTTTGGACAAGAGTTTTTTCAAAGTTTTTCCCTATATAAGTCTATATAACCCATGTGACCCCCAGGGTGGGGCCATATTAGACCCCAGGGAAATAATTTGAATCATCTTGGTAGAGGACCACTAGATGATGCTTCATACCAAATATCAAAGCCCTAGGCTCTGTGGATTTGGGCAAGAAGATTTTCAAAGTTTTTCCCTATATAAATCTATGTAAATTATAGAAATAAACAAAGGGCCATAACTAGTTTCTGAGGAGATGCGATAACGAGAAATTGTTAACGGAAGGACGGACGGAATGACAGACGGACGGACGGACGGACGACGGACCACGGACGCAGAGTGATTTGAATAGCCCACCATCTGATGATGGTGGGCTAATGAGTATTAAAATCTGTATCAAAAATAATACAGGTGGTCCAAATTTCTATCCTGTACATAAAACATATCTTCGACAAAAATTTTTAAAAGGGTTTTCCCTACACAAGTCTATTTAAACCATATGCGCCCCACTCCCCCTCCCCCACACACCTACTGTTGGGGCCTGTTTTAACCCCAGATGATAATTTGAGCAATCTTGGTAAAAGACTACTACACAATGCTGCATACCAAATATCAAAGCTCTAGACCATGTGGTTTTGTACAAGAAGATTTTCAAAGTATTTCCCTATATAAGTCTATATAAACCATGTGACCCAAGGGCGTGGGCCATATTTGACCATAGGCGGATATTTGATCAATCTTGGTAGAGGACCACTAGATGATGCTACATACCAAATATCAAAGCCCTAGGACCTGTGGTTTTGGACAAGAATTTTTTTTTAAGATTTTCTTTTCAGCTGCAATGGCAACCAGTTCTGCATGGAATTCAATTCTTTGAAAAACTTTTAAAGAAGACCATCCAAGGAACATCCCTGTGAAGTTTCATCAAAACTGACCTTGTGGTTTAGGAGGAAATGTTGTTTAAAGGAAAGTGTGGACAAATGTCTGATGGACATACAGATGGCTGGCTGGATAGCAAGCCATCACAACAGCTCACCCTGAGGTGAGCTTAAAAATACAGAGAACTTATTGGGAATGAGGTAAGTGTATACCTGGGAATAAGGTAATGTTTGTCTGTTCTGATTGGTCAGTCATGTAAATAAACCCAAGAACTTGGCAAGAAGTGATTATTTTTTTCAGAATAGAATATTTTTACTGCATTTACAGTATTTCATTATACATTTTGACAAAATTTGCGTAAACAGGGGGTAATCTCATTAACATGAAAATAAAGTATCACTATTCCGATATTTTGGTGGAACTAAGATTGTTCTTAAAAAATGTGATTGGATATATATGTTTCGATTTATAGGAGGCCATACACACCATAATGTTACAATGGAAGTCTATAGGAAAACAACTGGTGTTCTCTAACCATTTACTAAAGTATTTCAAATGAGACCAATAAAACATGTGGTCACCAGCTTACATACAAAAACTTAACCAAAAAGTCCAAAAAGGGGCATAATTTTGTAATAATGCAAAATAGAGTTATGGAACCTAAGCACTGCATGTGAGATCATGAAAGTGAAGAAGTGTGTGAAGTCCCATTAAAGGATACTGAGATAGCAGCTAACATACAAAATCTTAACCCAAAATTTCTAAGTCGAAAAAGGGGTATAATTTTGTAAAAAAAGCAAAATAGAGTTGTGGAACCTGTGCAATGTAAGTCAGTTTATCACTGTGAATAAGTGTGTGAAGTTTCAATCCATTCCCACCAGTGGTTACTGAGATACCAGCTTACATACCAAATCGGGACGCAGATGCAGATGCATGGGTGAGTCCAATAGCTCTACCTAATCTTTGAATAGTCGAGCTAAAAATCTGTCTTCTTTGAGGTTCCCTAGTTCCCCACAAATGAAAAACTGTTTCTCAAAGTTTTCCTCAGCATAACAAACTTACCTAGCTTTTTCCCAGCATTTAAGCAGCGCTTCTCTACAGTCAATCTCACCAAGACAAACAACCACTGTGGAATTATCAGGGATGTTTCTGATAGCTGAGTAAAAGTTTACTTTTGGGTAGAACTTGCTCTCTGATCTCAGATGCCAGATTTTAGTACCAGTTGACAGGACTGGGAGCACAATAAACGTTGCATCCTGCAATTGAAAAAAAAAATCAGTCTAAGCTGAGTATTGTAATGAAGTTATCCCTTGCAAAATGTTTTTTTTTCTACAGTTATATATTTTTTTCAACGAAAGAATCCAACAGTTATGTAATATACAGTAAAATTCCTACTTACGACCACGCCGAAATTACGACCGCACCGCTAATACGACTGATTCTGCAAAGAACAGAATATTTCCTTCTTAAAACCAATGGTCGTTTGTCCGAAAATGTGTCCAGACCGCTAATCCACTAATGCGACCACCAATTTCAGAACTATTTGATTTTTTCACACTTAATTAATCACCGCAATTACGATCACTCAAATTTTTCTGTATGTTACCGTGAATCGCCACGGGAATTAACACGTGCGACATCGTGTTAACACGTTAAGCGTGTACATTGTGTATTTATCCGTTAATTGCTAACAAGTCTTTTAAACGTTATCAAAACAACGTATCAAACTGTTTGATTGTCTGAAATTGTTATTTAAAGATGTTTGGTGTTCTACATCGCTATTTTAACAAGAAATTGTTGAAATAATTAATTTGTTTGTAATTAGACGAATGCCCACTGATTGAATTGACTGGATTAAAACGGATTTAATTAGATCTAAACGGTGTTTGTTTGTTATTATTAATGTAAATACGTTTGGGATTTCAGCGGAGAATGAAGTTTGAAATTGTTTGATATTGTTGTAATTGTCTTTAACTGAACAAAATTCAAATCATTATCAGTTAAGTGCGTCCTTAATTAATACACAGTTTTAGTATTTAAGGCTAAAGAAATTAAAGAAAATAAAGCTACATATAAATTTAACACTGTGTTTGCCATTACTGCGTCTTGATTGTATTCCAATGTGTTATTATCTGCCAGACCTTCCCCGTATAGCCTTGTCCACTAATCAGACCAGACCGCTAATAAGACCAGTTTTACAAAGAACCATAGGTGGTCTTAATAGCGGAATTCTACTGTACAAAGTGTTATCTAGTATACAATGTGTTAATTCTCTTTTCCCTAAAACACAAGAACAATGTAAAGGAATTTTTAAATTAAAAAGAGATAGAGTAACAAAATATAAGAATTTTAAGTGGAAAATAGCCAAAATGTAAGCAACACATAAAAATTTTATTATTTATTTATTTATTTTGTTGGGTTTAACGTCGCACCGACACAATTTTAGGTCATATGGCGACTTTCCAGCTTTAATGGTGGAGGAAGACCCCAGGTGACCATCCGTGCATAATTTCATCACGAGCGCGCACCTGGGTAGAACCACCGACCTTCCGTAAGCCAGCTGGATGGCTTCCTCACGTGAAGAATTCTACGCCCCAAATGAGGTTTCGAACCCACATCGATGAGGGGCAAATGGTTTGAAGTCAACGACTCTAACCACTCGGCCACGGAGGCCCCAAAAATTTTATTAGTACTTCACCAAACATTTTCCTAAATTAGTCTCCAGCAGCATGAATCAAGGCATTAAATGAACTAGAGTTGTCACAGGAGTGATGAATTATACCTCCACAATACGGCCTTGTCACAGAGCTAAGCCAATGACATTATGTCAAAGCTAAACTTGTTTGATCTTTGACCTACTGACCTCAAAATCAATAGGGGTCATCTGCTGGTCATGATCAACCTCCCTATGAAGTTTCATGATTTTCGACCCAAGCGTTCTCAAGTTATTGTCCGAAACGGTTTAAACTCCGAGTCACTCTGACTTTTGACCCTTTGACCTCAAAATCAATAGGGGTCATATGCTGGTCATGACCAACCTCCCTATTAAGCTTCGTGATCCTAGGCCCAAGCGTTCTGAAGTTAACTGTCCGAATAACCGTTTAAATATTCCGGGACACTGTGACCTTGACATGTGACCTCAAAATCATTAAGGGTCATCTGCTGGTCAACCAAGGTACCTATAAATTTTCATGATCCTAGGCTCAAGCATTCTCAAGTTATCATCCAGAAACCGTTGAACTGTTTCGGGTCATTGTGACCTTGACCTCTGACTACTGACCTCAAAGTCGAACTTGACCTGTACTTCATAATGGTAAACCTGTGTAATAAAATCCTAGGACCAAGCATGCTCATGTTATCATCCAGTAACAGTTTAACTGTTCATGGTCACTGTGACCTTGACCTTTGACCTACTGACCTCAAAGTCGAACTTGACCTGTACTTCATGATGTTACACCTGTGTACCAAAATTTATGATCCTAGGCCCAAGTGTTCTCAAGCTATTATCCAGAAACCATTTAACTGTTCAGGGTCGCTGTGACCTTTGACCTACTGACCTCAGTCAAACTTGACCTGTATTTTCTGATGTTACACCTGTGTACCAAAAATTATTTAAATCTGTTAAGCCTTTCATGAGTTATTGTCCGTAAACCATGAAAACCAACGGACCGACAGACAAGCTCACTCCTATACACCCCCCCCCCCCAAAAAAAAAATTCGTTTTGTGGGGTATAAAAACAAGGGATGTATCAAAACCAATACAGCCATTACAGAAACAAGAGCTGTCACAGGAGACAGTGCACTCTATTATTTCGATCCTGGATAGTGATATTGGTTAATTCTGAGGAAGGTCAAGCTGTCACAGGAGTGTTTAATGACTCCATTGTGGATGAAGATATTGGACAACAGCTTAAGTCTGTATCAAAAATATTAAGTACTAGAGATCAAGTGTATCAAAACATTAAATAAGTATAAAAGGAACATAATTCATGGTAAATTTCTGCAAGGGTAATGCACCATGTGTCATATCATGTGACTTATAATGAGAAATAACTATTTTAAGTTTGAATCAAATCTATCTAGTAATAACTGTGATAGGCAAAAGTGCATCAAAACTTGAACCTGAAATTTTAAGCAAAAAGAGGTCATAACTTATAACATATTGGTGCCAGCATTATGGACCTTGTGTCATATGGTGTGGGTGATAATATGGAACAACCACTTAATCAAATCCATTTAGTAACAACAGAGGTATGGTGAAAAAGCATCAAAATTAAACTGAAATTCTAAGTAAAAACTGGCCATAATTCATGAAATATTGGTGCAAGAGTTATGGCCCATGCATCATATGATGTACGTGATTATGTGGAACAACTATTTCAAGTTTCAGTCAATTTATTAAGTAATAACTGAGATAGAGTGAAAATGCACCAACACTTTAACCTGAAAATTCTAAGTAAAAAGGGGAGTAATTCATCAAATACTGGTGCCAGAGTTATGGACCTTGTGTAATATGACGTGGAACAACTATTTTAAGTTTGAATCAAATCCATTTAGTAATAACTGAGATAGAGTGAAAGTGCACCAAAATTTAACCTCAAATTCTAAGTAAAATATTGGTGCCAGAGTTATGGACAATGTATAATATGACGTGGAACAACTATTTTAAGTTTGAATCAAATCCATTTAGTAATAACTGAGATAGAGTGAAAGTGCACCAAAATTTAACCTCAAATTCTATGTGAAATATTGGTACCAGAGTTATGGACCTTGTGTCATATGATGTGGTTGATGATGAGGAATAACTCTTTTAAGTTTGAAACAAATCCATCAAGTAATTACAGAGATAAAGAGGAAGTGCATCAAAACTTTAACCAAGGTGTGGATGTTGAAGGAAGCCAATGCCAGACAGAGTAGGACAGCTCTCCATACTTCGTATAGTCAAGCTAAAAATGCCCTGCAAGGGGATAAATCTCAGAACAATGAGGTTGGTAAGTTCCAGTCCTAAATATCATGCAAAATCAGAATGCTGACTCCATCAAAACTGTGTACCAATACCACTTTAAGGACAGCCAAAAAAAAGTCTTTATGCAAAGGTGGTCTTCAGTCTGTTTAACAGGTCTGACTGTATATAAAAAGGAACTTTCAAATCATGCAAGTCTTCATATCATGAATGAAAATAAACTATAAAGCAAAGCATTCCTTTTAGATGCATAATAATTTGCCATGTTATGTTACATGTGACGGTAATATATACACTCAAGAATTCTAAAAACACCATCTATATATGACAATAATTACATTCTGGCAACCTGTATGCAAATTATTTATTAAATCTGATCCAAATGAGATGGTTTCTTTTCTATAACCTGAAATGTGACCCGAGTCACCTGTGCACATAGAGCTTGTGTTCTAACAACAGCATGTGAATTTCTTAAACTACCCTAATGTCACCTTCATTGGAAGTTCTGGCCATTTTTCTTTATCTTTTAACTGGGTTAATGATTTAAACTGATATTCAATAGTATACTCCAATGACTGCAGACAAGTTCTTGAATGTTCTTCGATCATTATCATTTAAGGCAAACACATTAGTGTGAATTTTGTGGTTATGTCAATGGACAAAATTAAATACAAAAAAAAAAAAAAAAAAAATTAAAATTCCCATTTACATTAATGCTAAAATATGAAATCTATCAATTATTATCCCAAAGAAATACCAGTAGAATCTACATGTAGCTGTTTTGGCCAAAATTACTAAATTTTAGAAATCACAGATGTTACTGAAAAAAAAGCTTGCCAATAATACAAACCTGTACAGTTATTTTCTGCCAGGCTGGAGGTATGCAGTGACTGTCACCAATAAAATATATATAGTTTTCTCCATGTGACAGCTTTGTTGAAGGAATCTTTCCATAGGTCTTGAATAACTCTCTGATGCAGTTGAAATATGCTGCTTCATTTCTAATGTTGCTAAGGTGAAGGTCACGACCTTCACAAAGAGGTTGAAGCATTTCCAACAAAGGTGGAATATACTGTAGCTGACCTTTAACAAACAAAACTTTGACAAGTGTAAACCAAAATGCTAGCAAATATTTCTCTTCATCAGTATATTCCCCCATACTTGATTTAGCTAACACATTATCCCCTAGTTTCCATGGCGATACACCCTCTGTCCTGTCCTCAAGCTTTTCTGGTATACTGTGAATGATATCACTGACTTCTGAGCAAGTAACATCATTTACAGATTTTTCCAAGAACTGGCTACAGTACTCTTTATAATACTTGATAATTTCATCATGTCTCTCTACCACCTCTAAAGTATGTACATATATCAGTGCTATACTGGGATTACTTGGTTCTACATCTAAAGCCATATGGAAGAGTTGAAGGCATTCTTCCATGGCACTACAGTCCCTGAGGCAGTTTCCAAGAAACACTAGAGCTGCCGAGTCTTTTATCACTGGTCCAGCCACTTCCTTTAACACCTCCATACCACCTGGTTGCTGACACACATCTGCTAATTTCTCCACAGCATTTTTGTCATTTTTGTTTCTTGCCAAAACAGTTAATAAAACAGACATTGCCTCCTCTTTCTGTGATGGACCCAGTGGGAATAACAGGCCTGCATATTCAACAAGAGCCTCCTGGTGCTCAATATTTTCTCTTAAAACCCCTTGAAGCACTGCAATAGCCATATCTCTCTGTTCCTTTATAAGGTAAGCTTTAGCAAGCAACACTTGAATTTCGTGTTTATGCTCTGTGCTAAGACCCCCTGAACTTCTAGCTAGTTTTGAACATTTAATAAGAATCTCAATGGCTTCATCACCATTACCACACCCTATATAAGCTTCCCCTGCCAAGATGTGTAATTCGACATCATTTTCAAACAGCTTTAAAGCCTTCTTAGCCCATGACAGCCCCTTCTGATACCTGCCTGCTTTTTTGTAACATGTTACTAGTCCGTTGTAAGCCGACTTATTCTTTGAATCAACTTTCAGCATCTCTTTGTAGATTTCTATAGCTTTCCTGTACCTGTTGTTTCCAACATGAATGATGGCTGCATTATTTTTACCTAATAAGATATCCTTATTTGACTGAGAGTCTTTTGCTTGCTTTTTATGTTCTGTTGTAGCTGTATCTTCAACAACACTTACACCTATTTCACCTTTATCAAATTCTACCTTCACATGCAAGTCATCCATGTGTTTCACAACATTGCCAACAGCACTAGATTTATCAATAACTTTTCCTTTGCCATTCTTAACAGTACATAACAACTTAGGAGTGTTGCATACAGGAAATTTTAACTTCAAAGATTCAATAAATGTATTCAACACATCCTGTATAGTTCCAGCTTTGTCTTTCTCCCATACCATAACTACAGTTAGTTCCGGATCTTCCGAGTGAATGTAGAACTTCATGTTTTTCTACAGACGTAACAAATCTTGGGTTGTTAAATCATACTTGATGAAGCTTCAGACTGATCTGCAGCACTGAAAAAAGGCATAAAATATCTGTAAATATTACTGGTGAATATCTATGAAAATGTCTTCAAATCAAAACAAAACACAGCCATTTGAATACTAATAAAATGAAACCGTTTTCAATTAAGCAATCATTCTTTTCCTACACAGTCATTAACAGATTTCATATGGTATGAAATATTACAGTACTGAACAATTATGTCAAATTTCCCAAGAGTCACTTGGGACAAGTGACAGGAGTACTTAACGACTTGAATAAAAGATAGATAGCCTCAAAGACTACAATACATCCACAATTATCCATGTACAAGAAAAGATTGTTAGTTAAAAAAATAAAAACTGTGACAGAACAAGAGCTGTCGGTATGACAGCCAAGGCTCACTATTTGCACTGTTGTCCCAGAAGCAGGAATATTACCCTAATTAAATGTTAAAATATCTACAGAGTTTCAATCCAGTATCTGCATTAGTTTTTGAGATAGTAACTTGCATGCAAAACTTTAACCAGAAGTTTTTACGTTCAAAAGGGGCCATAATTTTACAAAATACACGTCAGAGTTATGGGAATTGATGCTATGACCTAGTTTTATAAACCTGAAGAAACATGTGAGGTTTCAAATCAATATTAGTTTTTGAGATACATGTAGTAACTTGCAGGCAAAACTTTAACCAGAAGTCCAAAAGTGGGCCACCACAGTCAGTGGAGGGGGCAAATAGATTTGGTCTTGTCCGTCAGTCAGAGTTGTAACTGTTTTAAGCTATATAACCTACTTCAGTTACTTTTTCAAGCATTTTATAGCCTTTTATAATATAAAATATAGTTAACTCAGGTAAGTTATTAAAAAAAGTCTTTTTGCTGTTCTCACAAAGTGACCTTTAAAGTGAAATTAGTAGTAAACTGTGGTTAATCAAATTCTCTTTTAGTCTGATCATGACCTGATAACCATAATGGGATGTTAAGAGTTTTATAGTTTTAAAACTTTTGCATAAAACTTTATCAATACCTTGCATGAAAATTTTTACTGCATAGCTGGAAAGATAAAAGTTCAAGGATTCAGGAAATAATTGCATTAGTCTCATTCATAAAGAGGAATTGGCACAGTAGGGCTTTGTAATATTTTATGATAACTGAAACAAGTTAAGAAAATATAAGTAATAACTCAAATCGGTTTTAAACTGCGATAAATTGAAACAGTTACACCCCTGACTGTCTGT